>NW_028258308.1:21587500-22212500 GCF_053883595.1 Heterocephalus glaber | reverse complement strand
TAGTGCAGTAACACATTAATTGTAAACACATTATATATTACACATAAATATTTCCCCTTGCTTTGATTCTTCTCTTTGCTTCTCTCTCTGACCACCCATTGTCTAAGTCTGCCTCTCTAATCATTCATTCCCTAATTCCTCAGACTTCTTTTTCTAAAGTTTATGTGAGAATTCTTTTTTGTTTTCATCTTCTCTTTCCTTTAGATCATCCTATGCACATGTCAACTTCCATGTAGCTGTATATAGTTACATAATCAATCACTTGGAGTCTATCTTAGGGTAAGAAGCACCAATCTCACTTTATGAAAGAGGGGTAGGGTCTGTGACCATACCACCCTGAACATGCTCGGTCTCATCTGAAAAGGGGTAGGACAAAGGATTAAATTGGGACATGACTGTGCTCCATGGAACTCAGGAATGGGAACAGTCTGAGCAATATAGGTGAAATCAAATTTGAAATGTATATAATTGAAAATTCTTCCAGTATTAAGTGAACAAAATGTAAACAAAAAAAGGTCCCTCTAGTAATAGAAACTCTCTTTTCAGAAATGTATTATGTAGTGAAGCATATTCAAGGATAAGCACATCAACCATTCTTTGTTGACAGTTACCTAAAATGGAATTTCTAAGAATGTCTGCATTTATGGGGCACAAACTTGAATACATATGCAAAACAGTAAGCATGTCAGTAGCAACTTCTACAATAAAAGATTTGAGATTTTCTCCAAATCTGAAAACAATCCTTAAAATTTATATGCTCCATTAATAAGATAGAAAGCTAAAAGTAATTTTCTAAAGAACCAGTGTTTCTATAAACATCACCCATCCCAATACAGAAATAAAATTATCTTTCTATTTTCTATAAAAATATTTTTTATAAAAAGTACTGCCATTTGAATGGCAGAATATGCAGCCAACAACATAGAAAAAGTATTACACAGCTGTATCAGGCACAGAAAAACAAAAACAAATTATTTTCTGGGTATCTCTTGACCTGTTAAAATCTGAAATTTTAGTTATTTCATTCCTCATTCTAAATAAATATTCCCTTCTATATATGATTATGCCTTTGATTATGTATTTTGTAAAGTCTATTAAAATGAAACTAAATATATCCAAATTCAATGTCCCATTAGTCAGATCCCAGATATACCTGAAATTTTCAATATCATCTGTCATGGGATGAATGGAACAGTGGAAAATAGAGTGCTTTCAACAAATTTTGTTTTAGTTTATACAAATATTTTAAAGGAATATTTGAATTTACAAAAACATGATTATGTGACTCCTTTGCCAGCTAGGATCTCCCTCAGCACCCTGGAACAGCTGAAGTCATTCAAATTATCTGAAGCTTTTCCTTCATTTGCTCCTCAGTAAATCCTTTTCCCTTCCACCTACGGACAAGCCCAACCTCTCTATTGTTCCCCTGAAACAACTAGTTGTTCAACAAACTTTGTCAGTGGAATTGGTATATATTGGGCACTGCTTCTGGTACAGAGGTCACAGTGGTGACCAAGACAATGTTCTTGTCCTAGAAGAAAATTTCTTTCAAGCTCAGAGCAAGTACACCGAGAAAAAAACCCAAGGCTATTTTAACTACTCACATAAGCTTTGCTGAAAATTAAAAGAAGGTAACAGATATGACTATGATAATGAGCAACTCTAGATAGTCTTTGGAGGTGACTCTGAGAACATAGTCCTCCAAGCTATAATAAACTGAGGTCTAATAATCAGAAACCAGCTTATCGATTGGGGGGTGGATATTTCAAACTTTAAGTGCAAAATCTCAGGGCCAGATAGTTTCATTGGTGCAAGGAATATAGAAAGGGTGATCTGTGGCTAGTGTAGGATTCAGATTAATAGGAAGTGAGGCATCAGTGGTAACGTTAGGTAAGTCTTCTAAGCAACAGTAGTAAGTCTGAGAGTGTTATTCTAAATGCAAAATGCTATTCCTTCTTGAATACTCCCCAAAATACTTCAAATGCAATATGTCTAACACCCAACTCATCTTTTTTCCGTGAGCATGTTCATGCTTCTATGTTCCTCATCTCCATTAATAAAATCATCTCCCCTCTGTAATACCACATAAAACATCTCCTACTCTGCTCTGTAATTCATCTGTGATTTTCATTTCTAGTCAAATACCAAACTCCATTGATTGATTCTTCCTTCTAAGTATCTAACACAAGCTCCTCTGTAGATCTCTGTCACTGCTCCAGCTTACACTTCTTTTCTCTAAATGGAATCTCATCTTACTTTCCTCTTAAAAGATCCACAGCCTGGATTTTTACCCCTTCAAGTTCAACTTTGCACAGCAACTGTCATAATATTTCTAAAGAATTATCTGTCAAGTACTTTTCCTGTTCAAGTTCTCTAATAGTTCACCACTGCATATAGAATAAAGTCTACACCCTTGGGCATAGAATTCAAAGTTCTTTAGGTCTGGCTCTTACCTACAGCTCCAATCTCCAACCTGTCACACAAATTAATTCTTCAACAAAACCCAAACTACTTCCAATTTCCTTTACCTTCCCACTACTTCGAAACTCTATTCTTTGCACATGCTGTTTCTGACATTTGGAATGACTCACCTCATTACACCCCTTGCTGTGCCCCTGCAAAATACATCCTTCAAAACTGAGTTTTAGTGTCACTTTAAAAAAATATTTCACCTGAGCGCTCACGCTTTCTCCTGTTCTCTCTCTCACACACAGCCCACCAATACCAACACTGGAACTTGACTTCTTAATGCTTCTGTGCTGTGTCTGCTGCATTTTGCATGCAGTATAACTGTAGAGCCATGTGCTGTTCTCTGTGATTCTGTGTCTGTGCCTCAATGCAGTCTGTGATGAGAAGCCTGCAAAACCTGTGATGGAACAATACAAATATCAATCAGAATAAAATAGTAGGAACACATGGGACTTAAGGATCATTAAGGCAATCCCTTTAAATTCCAAATGAGGAAACTGATAACCAGAAAGGTTAAAGAGAAAAGGACACTGTAGCTAGTTTTTGCAGAGCCCATGAGGGTCTCAATTCCTCTATCTCATGAGCCTTATTCTGGAACTTTGTGCATGATCAGGCATTACTTCCTTTATCTCACATGTTGACTTTCATGGTTGGTTTCTAAAATGGATAACTATTTAAAATGGATAACATGGATAGGTATAGATTCATTTATTCATATATACTAAGCACTCTATCAGTATGTGTTGAATGAATGAAACAATAGCCTTGAGTTTGAAATAACCTAATTGATACTATAAACAACTATGTGTTTCTATGCAATTACTTATTGTTTTACCCATTAATTCTCCTGCCATTTCACTTCTCTGTGTGCTTATATGCTACATGTCATATTTTGCATTGAGATTGAAAATACATGAAAGTGCATTGAGAATGAAAAACTATAATCTTTGCATTCCAGAAAATCATAGAGAAATAAACACACGTTCAGGATATTAGGGCAGGGTAAAAATAGTTATAATAGAAATGCACATAAGTCAAATATGTAATTTTTCTAGAAAAGAGCAAGCAAGTTTTTTAGAGAAACTAATATCTGTGCTATATGTTCTTTCACCACCAAGCACTAAACTTGGTACAATAATTTTAAGAGGAAAATAAAAGGTTAAATCATGAAATAATTGACCAGTGCTTTGTAGACTCACAGCTTGAATTCATCTCAAGACTAATAATGTCAAAATGAAATTCAAAATTGATCAATGACATTCATATGCCATGAAATTTAGCATCTATTTCAATTTTCTAACTTTATATATTATTTACCAACTTTATCTTTGAAATGCTTTACAGCATTTCAGCTTTAAAGCTTAATTTTAATTTTCCTTCTGAACCTTCTAAAATTAGCCTATGTCCAAAATTCATTTCTGAGTTCCCTTCAACTGGTGTAAATAACATACTGACTTTACATGTCGCAAGAATGCTACTGTGAGGAAGTTCTACAAAAACATATTTTGGCAAATGAAATTTTTATTCTGCCCTCATAATGGGACTGTGTCTTATTTCACAGTTTAAAAAATTCTGACAAACTTTTTTTCATTTGGTTTATCCTATTTGTTTGCTTTATCTGTGTCCAAAGATAAATATGTACATGAATAAATACATGCTTAGTCATGATTTTCTGGAAGTCTAAAAAAGAATTATTGTAACTCACCATCTTGATCTCCAAATATAGAGCTTTACCATGCTTATATAAACATCCAAAGTCTAGTCATGTATTTTAATTTGTCTTATTTACTGTGAGGATTCTCCTATGATTTTTCAAAATTTTCAACAGGAATTTTTGAAAACACTGAATCAAATCTCTCATTTGCTCTTACTACTGGAAAAATGCTGTAACACTATTTCCTTCAACTTGAGAACTTCTTGAAAAACATAAAATATTATCAATTTCAATAATTGAATTTTCATTACAACATATGTAAATATATTTAATATGGAAATAAGAATGTATAACCATGATTAGATATGAGGTGAACCCATACCTTTATACATGTATATGATACATATGCATGATGTAAACATTTTTAATACTGTTTAAACTAATAAATCATAAGTGTGTTTACTATTTTCAAAATACTTTGAATACATGCTTCAGTATCCTCTACCTTCAAAACTAACTCATTTATAGAAGTGCATTGAAACTAAGAGATGCACCCAAGTTCACAGAGCTAGGCTATTTACTAAACTGTGTTGTTTTAAATCAAGCTAGTCCATGTTATAGATTGTCTTATATATGCAAATTTATGCCTTGAGCATGATCTTTATTTTGTGATTAAATTTCCAAAGGGCATTTTGGACATTCACATTAGCTCAGATCAAATTGAAATTAATTTCCTCTTGACAAGTGTTATGAGTTTCAAAATATCCCCTGTGTACATGTTTGTGGAAAAGGTTATTTGTATTACAAATGTTTGTGGTAGATGTATCTAAACTCTTATTATGTATACATATTTTTATATATCTAGTGCCATTTTTAAGTTAATGAGATCAGTATTATGTACTGACTTTTGGAAAGTAGCTCCATAACTTCATGGTTATGCAATGTTTCACACCTTATTTAAATAACATTTTTGGCTTTTAATTCTTAATCTTGTGTGATATAATTTCATCTGAAAAGTCATACCAAAAAATGCATAGGCAGTAAATTCATACAACTAAAAGTAGCTATTCTTGTCTTTGTTATTGTGACTAGAATTTGAAAACTGAAAACCCTCTGGACATGAGCTACATATAAGGCAGAAGCTGGGGGAAACCATCAGCATACAGCAGGGAGCTCGTCCGCAGCATGGATGTACCCATCCCCAACTTTGGAAAAGATCAAAGCACTGAAGCATCTGGTAGGATGTGTGGCAACTGGAAAAATCCCCTAACCAAATATTTTAAAGTGCTTAAGATGCTTGTGGCTTGACACATATGTATCATTATTCTACACGCACTACAATAAAATACAAGCACGTATCCTGAGTATTGTTTTTGTTTTATATCAAGGTGATTTTTGTCATAATTTGCTCGAACAATGTCCTAAACCTTACTTACGTGCTAAGCAGAAATCCAAAGAATAATTTATCTTTCTTTTTTCTTGTTTGGTGAAGATTTAAATAAACTAAAGCGCAAAGAATACCCCCCCCCCAAAAAAAACCCCAACAAAAACAGAAGGTCCTAAGAACAGATCTTTCCTCTCTTTTAACCTGAATTCTTATTTCATTAGAAATGATGATATCCAAGGAGTATTTCATCTTATTCATAAAACGTAGACCTTACTTCTAGGGTAGATTTGGTATTTGGAAGGAAAAAAGATTTCAAGTAAATAAATTAAATATGCTAGTACTTCTATATATGCATGTATGTATACATATACCTAAGCACAAATGTATTCACCCTTTTAGTTTTTAACTAAAAAATTTTAATTCTTCTGTAAGTTATTTTTTACTACTTTTTTTTGGACAAAGACAAGGAAATTGTTGTGTGAATTAATGTATTTTAATCTTTCCAGTAAATTCAGAGATGAAATAATCCACAGTTACTTGGTTTCATTTAAGGAATTAAATCCACCCTTTGTACAATCAGATAGGATTATTTCCACTTAAAAAGAAAACAGGAAGAAGAATCTCAGCTCTTCCAGCATAATGCCTTGTTTTATACTCAGTGTTATACAAGTATGTACAAGTGTGTGGAGATGTTTTCCTTCAGGAAGTGGTGGCACTTATTAGGGGACTCCTGCAATTTCATGGCTGCTGACTTTTGTTCCCATAAACCATTCAGAGAGAACGTGAAGATGCTGTAAACACTGCACACTGAAAATATCATCATAAAATTGAAGTGGCACAGACAGCTGAGGTGTCTCTAGAAATGAAACCAGCTCTGAAGAATCTGACTCTTACTCTTTCTTACTCAACTTTGGTGACATTTTGATGCTAATTGAAGTATTTAATTTTATTGTAAGCCGCATGCCTTTAGTATAACATAATACACTAGTTAGGTACTGTTAATTCCTAGAATTTTTAATCCCATTTCCTTTTATTTGGCCATATAATGGTTATTGCAATCATTAATTTCATCTTTTCATTAAAAGAAATTCTTAAAGCTTTAGATGGTCTTGTAAAATTCAAAGTAATTAACTAATGTGCAGTATAAGTAAGTAAAAAGAAAAAACCTAATCATTAATTGATAAATAAATGTGTGTGAATGCTCATACACACACATATTTGCATAGGTTGTCAGCACTTCATATCCACAGAGATTTGTCCCAGGATTCCTGAAGATAACAAAATCTGTGGAAGCTCAAGTCTGTACATAAAATAGTGTAGTACTTCCATAAACATTATGCTTATCATCACATCTCCTCTAAATAATTCTAAATTAATTATCACACATAATACAACATACACACTATGTAAATAGTTATTATTCTGTATTGTTTAGGGATGATGATGAGCAAAAAAGTCCGTACATATTCAGTACACCCACAATTTTTATTTATTTACTTGTTTGTTTCTTCAGTGCTGAAGATTGAACCCAGGGCCTTCACATTGAGCTACATTGCTTTATAATTTTTTTTCTGAGACTATCTCACTTAAGTCACTGAGTAGTCGAGGCTGAGCAAACCTGCCTAAGCCTCCCAGAGTGCTTGTATTATAGGCATGCACTACCACACCTGACTGGATGCAATATTTTCAAGGTTTTTTTTATCTATATTGGTTGAATCTACATATGTACACCTAGGAATATAGAGGGAGACCTGAATAGCTGCAATGTCATTAAAACACTAGCCTGGAATAGCTGCAAAGAAAATAGAAACATGTAGTGTTTTCTCCACAGAATAGTTAAACTAGTGTCGAGATATTTTTTCTATGATGAAATAATCTTTATATTTCAATTGTCTGTGGGCAAATCTGTATTCTATTTATGTAGTGAAACAGTACAGCAGACAACTCAGTCCTATTTTCTTTCACATGAAATTTTGGGAGAGTTATTTCCTTAAAGAAAATGAGTCTGGTAATATGAAAACTTCTGTTTAGTTTTATTTTTAAGGAATTGAAAGAACCCTTTGTCTTCTCTGTATTTTGGTAATAAAATGAATCTTTTCAGAAATTGATTATTTCCCAAGGAAGGGTATCATTAGAGACTTGTTCTCAAACATGGGGACCCATACTTTCTTCCTTTTTAATTCCAAGATTACCCAGTATGAATTCTTATGTACAAAGAGATTATAATTCAAACCATTCCAAAGATATTATCCAAAGTAAAATTTTTGTGTTCATTCAAAACAATCTGTGTTCTGTGAGTCCTCAAGAACCTCTTTTAAAAAGTGTATTACCATTGTAATATCAACTTCCCAAGATGGAGGTCCTCATTCACCTTGGAAAATAATCTCAACCACTTCTCTATTATTGTTGCTGACAATTCCATTTGTCTCTTCCTCTCTGCAGAGCTATTTCATTCATTTTATTTATTGATCATCTAACATTTCAGATCCATTTCTTAGTTCTGAACAATACAAAGATGAATGAGACACATCACCTGAGTTGAAGGCATTTGTGGGCTATGGGAGAGTCAGAGATAAACACATGACCGAAATCCAATACTATAAGTATGATGATGAGAGTAAATCAAAGATATAATGTGAACAAAGACACAATACAGATCAAGATTTGAAGTCTCTGGGATTGCTTAGTGAGAGGATGGCTTCTGTGCTAAAATATGAAAAGAAATTAAGTAAACCAGGAGGAGGAGATAAGGCATTTTAAAGAAGGAGAGAGTATTAAAACAAGCAAAGTTCCATGAACATGAAGTGCAGAAACTGTGTCAAGTATAGAAAAGTACAAATGTGGATGATATATTGAGCCAACACTACTTGGCATGAGAGTATAATATAGTTCTTCTTTACCTCTAATTATTCTTTATTTTTATTTGGAAAGCCTAGTTTTTCCTTTCCCTTTAGCTGAAACTCAGATGAACTTCACGATTTTCCTAGCCAGTCCCTTCAGGTAATATCCAGTCCCATAAAATAATCCAAATTCCCAACTTGATTTAAAGTTAAAACTTCTCTCATTTTCCATGTTTCTTCATCAGGAAAAAGGTGTGCAAGCTTTTTCTCTCTTATACATAATATAAAGAAATATAGAAGAATTTTGAAGAAAATATAGTCATTAAACTTATTTAGTCAGAAGAGCAGTATCATTAGATTTGAGTTTATATATATATGACTTGTTTAGGAAGTAAATTTGAAGAAAAGAAAAACAGTGGTAGAAAAAGAATGGAGAGGGTTTTTCATGCTAAATCCAGTCAGAGGATACATTAATATGTCAGTAGTATTGGTATAGAAGAGCAAAATTAAGTAAGAGAATGTACAGATGTAAAATTTGTGTGGACTGAGTGAATGTTTGGATGTGGTTGGAGGAAAAAATGAGATCAAAGGTAATTCTTAGTTTTCCTGTTTTTTTCTTTTTCTTTTTCTTTTTTTTTGCATGGGTAGAAATGTTGCTTCTTCTACAAGGGTCAGAAGAATTAATGCAGATTATGAGCCAGTTTTACATGTGTTGAGTTCAAGGTGCATATGGGAAAAAAAATGAAGGCAGCCATTGCACATTTGTATCTATTAGAATAAACCTGGGCTGAAAACTATCTGTTTCTCTCCTTCTATCTTTGTATTTATATAAGGTGATGCTATCACAGAAACAGTACAATAATTTTTAATTTAGAAATTTCTTGAATTATTAAAAAATGCTTAAACTTCTCAATTCTAGCAACCAGATTATTCCTACTTCATTGTAAATATATGTGCAGTAAAATGTATCCATTATTCCAGAAATTTAGGAAAATATATGCCACAGTGTAAATGAAGCAAAACATATAAGCCTAATGCTGAAAAGTTTTCCATTAGTGGCTGACAAATACATAATCCTACCTTTTTTGAGGGACTGACCCCTGGTGCAGTGGTACTGTTTTGTGATTCACACTTTTTCATACTCTGATCTTGACTACATGAGAATTCAACTATTTAGGAAACTTTTTGTTTTCCTAAATTGAGATTACAGATGTTCATTAGTACATTATCATTCTATGATTATATATAAAGACCTTGGATTTATTTCCTTCTCTGGAACTCTGTATCATTAAGAACATAAGCTTATCAACTTAGTCTTTATCTATGATAGAGTTTTGTTAAAATTGCCTTGAAATCCTCACCATAAAATATCATAGTAGTGTAACTTGTTTGTTTTAAATAGTCTTCAGGGCTATATCTTATAAAAAGGAAATTGGAAACTTCTTTATCTGAGTAATTAAGTGAGGTACAAGTTCTTGGATATGAAAAGAGACATTTAAATCCTACAAAGAAAAGCCTTTCTGGAATAAGTCAATTACTTTTTAGTTTGAAAAAGTGCTTTAGGCCTTATCGCTATTAATGAGGATTTTATCAGCTTAGAGCTTGCATTTTTATTTTGACTGTGTTTTCAGAAGACATTTATATCTTTTTTTAATAATTTACTTGACTGAATTAATCATTTTGAATGGAAACTAAAGTTTTTAGCTAATCAACTATCAAATGAACCTGTGCTATTTACTTGGTATCCACCATTACTTTGTTCATAGTATTTCAAGAATAAAATACAAAATATATCACTGAATGGAGAAATGTTGAAGTTTACTTCTATCTATATCATGGGATTGGGACAGGAGGGATACATGGAAAGTAGCATAGGTTTGGATAAGACAATGTCAATTAGCAGACGAGAGGGTGAGTCTCCTTCTTAAGCTAACCAATAATCTGTCCAGGACTTCACACTGCCATAAGTAGCAGAATACTGGTATTACAGAAAAGACTGAAATTTTACTGGGATTGCCAAGGACATTTTATCTCAATTGAGAGACAAAACTAACACAATAACTGAGGAGAGGGAAACTTCTCTGTTCCAACTGTAAAATCACTCTCAATTTGACCATAAACAAGCAGGCAAGGAGGTACACAACTGGAAGAGAATTACGTAGCTTCATCTATTGAACATCTTTAGAAAAGTGGGTCGAGATTCAGATCCCAATCACACAATTCCTTTATAAGTTTTCAGACTCATTTTAACCAGGTGTTGATATTTCTTACTTTTCCTTGTAAAAACAAAAGCTAAAACAAAAACAAAAAACAAAAATTATAATCTTTATAAAGAAAAAACTGCATTGTGAACTTTTTATACTGCTTAAAGCATCTGATATTATACTAATAGAATGAAAGATTAGATACTTGCTTAATGTATCTGTAGATAAGAGTGATAATATTGTCTTTCCAAATAGTTCTACTAAATAAATTATCTGACATTGAATCAGGCAGGAATTGGAGACAACAATGAAATCCTGCTTGTAAAAAATATAGGCCTTTCTCATATAGAAATATAGGCCTTTCTTATGTATCTAAACTTGGCATAATCTTTTCCTCTCAAGTGCATGCATTTATTTTCTATATTTTTCCTCTCAAACTTTTGTCATCTTCAAAAATATAGTAAAAATATACAGATTTTAGTATCCTAGCTAAAAGTGATGCAGATGATGAAAATTTCAAAGTTATTGAGAAGTTATTTAGAGCACTGCAGCTTTTTAGTGTCATGTAGAAAAAGGAGGTCTGCAAATGTCTCAAATAAGTATAAGAATCACTGTCAGTATCTCCCCAAAATAATGATAGTGCCAATATCAGTGGACTTCAATATTTACCTTATTTTTATGTTTTCTTTTTCTGTGGTACTGGAAATTAAACCTGGGGCACTCTATGACTGAGCTATACTCTCATTCCTTTTTAACTTTTTTTTAAATTTTGAGATAGTCTCACTATGCTGTCAAAATTAGACTAAAATTTGCTGTCCTCCTGCTTCAGCCACCTGAGAAGCTGAGATTACAGATGTGAGCCACCAAGATCGTCTACCTCATTTCTGCCACAGGACAAAATCAATAGGGCCGATTGATCATGGACTGAAATCTCCAAAACTGTGAACCAAGATAAACTTCTCTTTAAAAGTTGGTTACCTCGGGCTTTTGTTATAATTGTAAAATTCTACCATAAGCGTTAATTATGATATAAACCAGAGATTGCACAAAAAACAAAACAGAACAAATCGACATTACCACATGACTTAAGGTTTTGTATAACATCCATATGTACGTCATTTCTTGTTTGTGTATCAAATTAATAATTACTTTACATTTAGATAATTAAACATGTCATTGAATATGAATTAATTGGATACCTCCTGTAGAGTAAATAAGACTTTCTTGAACTAAACAATAAAGAAATTAGAAGAAACATAAATTTAAGATTTTCATTTTTTATAATTTAAAGCATATTCCAAAGAATATCTGGAGTTTACAAGTGACATTTAGTTGATCCTAGAGTCCTGGTATTTAGTGTAATAACATGCCGGAGATACACTTTTTAAATCATGAGTAAATTAGAACCAAACAGATGAATGTTTTCTAGCTTTCATCTGGGGCAAAGTCCTGCAGAGAGCCAGGCTGGCCCAATCATTGAAGGAGCCTGTGTTGTGAGTCACTGGGGCTGGAGCTTAGAACTAGTATTTAGACATAACTTTAAGCCATAGCTGTGTCCAGGTACCGCTATTACTGGACAAAAATCTCATGAGTATTACATGGAAAAATAGATTTCATCCTTATCCATCTTGTGACACTAATTTTGATTCATCCATCTTGTTTCTGTTCCCAGTTTTCCTAAACTTCAATGATCATGAAACTCAATTTGTTCCACTACTTGTGCATTTATCAATAGAGAACTATCCTTGGGGTTTTTAAAGATTACATTAAATGCAATTATCTGATCTCAAATAAGTAAGACCCTAATTACTTTTGAAAGAAGGTACCTGAATGATATACATTGAACCTACATTCAATTGATTTTACTCACATAGCAACCAAGGAAAACATTTAGTGACAGAAATACAATGTATGATCTAATTTAGTATGCAGTGAACACTTTCAGCAAGGCTCATTCTGACCTCCTAGAGAAAAGACTAATCTCCTTTTGTCACCAACACAATAGGTCAATAACTATATTTACATTTCTTATATGACCTGTGCTATATACTCCAAGAATAAAAATCATCAGAAAAATAAAAATGCATAATGTGGTTTTAAAAGGCAATATTAATTTATCTGTTTCTCAAAGCAAGCATATAAGTTTAGTTGTTTTCATTATTTGCATTAATTAATTAAAATATTGGGCACAGAAAGCTCAGAAAAACACCTAAACAGAACCTAAATTATAAGGATTGCTGAGACTGAATTGTGGGAAATACTTTCATGAAACCTGAAGTTTAATGTGAAAATGTGGTTAACACCAAATTTTTCTACATGACATATATCAAAATTTTGTCTTTTTTGCATACATGTCATCTTTACCAAGTATCTATTCTTGTCTGATAAAAGTTTAAAAATTGAAACATTAAATGTTATGCATCTCTGTTCTATTGTTATTTATTTCTTCACATTTACTTTTTTTGATTGATGTGTTTTGTCTTAGATTTGGTTATCAGATTTGTATGTCTGTTTGTATGTCTGATAACAAATGGTGACTTTACCGTCTTACGGGATATTTATCTTAATGCATTTTATTTTAATGTTTTTCTCACTTGGGAAACATTTTGAGTGCATGTTCTGACTCAGAAGTCTACAAATTCACAAAACTACATGCAACTCCTTTCAGATTGAATCTTCTCCCCCTCAGGCTCCTGAACATAACTTCAAAAGTTCAATCAGCAGTTATAGAAGGGAGGCCCTGAGCAAACTCATTCAGCAGATGTTTTTCCATTGCAATGCCTGCTGTGTATTGCTTTGGTTTGTTTTTGCTTCTATCATATTTTTAATTGAATAAGTTCACATTTAAAAATCAGAAAATTTTATACAATAACCTGGCTTCTTGCAAAAATTTGTCAGGTTTGGCAAACATAGAATCTACTTTCTACAAGGCAGGAACCTTCTGGAAATGAAGAATGATGCCCCACAGCAAGTAACGTGTCAGTTTAACATTGATGTCAGCAATCACTAGTTTTCTTACCTTGAGCCACTTCTTCAAGATCGAAAGCACAACATATGATTCATACACATCCAGATAGTGTGGTAAATTCTAAAAGACTTTCACACTGATGAACCGCAGTTCCTAGTAAATGTGCATTTACCCTCTCCCCTTTCCACCAAAATTGGATTATTGTTAAGTTCAGGGATGGCTCCTGACAAAATTCCAAAGTAGTTAAAATGTACTTTCTATTTCCCTACTTCTAATTTCTATCTACATTTGCAAACTATTTCAGGTTATATGTATATATACCACATATATATACATACATATATAATACTTATATATATGGAAACTCGTATTTTATGGTATTTTTAAAATTTAGTGTCCTAGTATTTGACATATTTGAGTGGATTAATATGATATCTACTAGATTAGTAAAATACACTTCTGGGTGTGTCTAAGGGGTCATTTCCAGAGATCATTGGTAAGTGGGCCTGCAAACTGAGGAAAAGGATCTATTCTGAATTCGGAGGCACCATCCAATAAACTTGCACCCTGCAAGAAATACAAGGAAAAAAAGGAGGAAGTCAGTCTGTATTATGGAAAGTTCCATTCTACTTGAACAGCTGCATCTTTTGTTACTGTCATTGCCTGTAAACATCAGACTCCAGGTTCTTCAGACTTTAAAGGTGGACTCATACCAGTGGCTCTCCAGGGACCTTCCTGGCCTTCAGTATTAACTTGTGCTGTGTGTGTGAATCCTCTTGTTTGATGGCTTCTTGTTCCCTGTACTGAGCAGCTACTGGATCCTCTGGTTCTCCAACATGTAGACAGCCATATTGAGCTACCCTGCCTCTAATCTTATAAGTTGACCTAATCAATCCCCTTGCATCCAATGGAGATCTTGAATGCTCCAAAAGCATCATATGTTGAAAGTGTGACTCCAGCCTATGGCACTATTGGGAGGAAGTGGAATCTTTAGGACATGGGCTTAGAAGGACATTAGTTCATGAGGTCTGTGTACTTGAAGATGATATTGAGAGCCTTTCCTCTGACTGCCTCTCTTTTCTTCCTGACCTATATGAGGCAAGCAGCTTTATTCAAATGTGCATTCCCTCCAATTTTGTCAGGTTAAGTCATGAGCCCAAAAGCAATAGGCCATATCAACCATGGGCTGAAGTAACAAAAACCTTGGGCCAAATAAACCTTTCATATTTTTAGTTTGAATAGTTCGTGTGTTTTGTTACTGCTTGTATGACTGGCAGACTTGGAAGAGAGTTCTGAGGAGAGAAGTGTTCCTTCTTTTTTCTGCTTTAATTGTTTGACATAATTTATCAGTTAAAATGTATATGAGCCTTCTGTTGTCATATAGGTAGGTATTCAAGCTAGGAATATACTTTCTTTAATAGGTGCTATTCAAATTTTATATTTCCTCCAGAGTTAGTTTCATTAATTTGTCTTCCAAGGTACTTCTTAGAAGTTGTCAAATTTATTTCAAAACAGATTTTTGTAATATGCTTTCCATATCCTTTTAAATTCTGTAAAATCTGTGATAATGTCTCCTAGATCTTGATATTATAATTTAAAAAATGTATAATTGATATTGTGTAACAGGAAGAAAAGATCTAAAGGTTCAGGGGGAAGTGTGAAGGGTAGGGGAAAGGAAAAAAGGGAAAAGAAAAAATATGAGAAAAGGAAAAAAATGGAAACAAAGTCTGCACAAATAGGGAAGGGTGGAGAGGGTGAAGGGAGGGCAGGGAAGGGGAAAAAAAAAGAAGCAAGATACTCATGTAGAGGTACAAGATCCCAATGATGAATGTAACTGTATTTTATACCTAAAATGTACCAATAAACTTAATGGGAAAAAAAAAAAGGAAGACTTGTGCTCATAAAATGATTGGATCAAGAAGCAGGCAAAATTACTTGCCGAAGAAAATGTTACATAGCAAGATTGTTCTGTATAGTTGTTAAACATCTTGAGGTATATCTGAGATACACATTATGTAATGTTGAAGTGACACCTCAGTGCTTTTAAAACACTTAATCCTGCAATGGGATATGATATGGAATTGTAGATGTCAACCCTCCCTTCCAACTTTATCTGTTTACCCTCTTTCCCTACCACTGATAAAAAATCCTACATAATAATTTTTATTGCTAAGCATTGTCATTTGCAATGACTTCTCAGTATTCTACATTTTGCTAAAAGATTTTATTTTATTCTATTTTCTATTTGAAGTCTTCTCTAATTAAAAATAGAAACAAAAATAAACATTTCCCTATATCTTCATTTATATGTCTCTAAAATTTTGAATTTATTTCACATAAGACAATCAATTATATGTAAGGGCATTTGAAATCTTCATCTCAGTTTTTCCTGTACTGCTTCATGTGGACTAAATGTACTAATTTTCTTTTATCTTCTATATTATTTCAACTGAGTAAAATTCAGATCTTTTTTTTTTTTTAGTAGCAAAGATTGAACTTGGGACCTTGTGCTTGCAAGGCGGGTGGCAGAACCACTGAGCTAAATCCCTGACCCTGAAATCTTGATTAAAAGTAGACCACTTAAGAAATTAAGGGACTAATTATCTTTGGGATGGAATTACATATTTTTAAGTAGCTGAATGAATTGATACAGGCAGACTGTTTAAATGACTATTTTGGAATTTTTTAAAAATCGAATAATTTTATTCATATAAAACTTCCACTCCTTTTTTTACTCTATGTCAAGAGTTATTTGTATGCTTCAACTGGGGTTGAGAAATGTGTATTAGCTCCTTGGATGTTAAACAATTATCTAGGTCTTACCAACATCCCTCAAGAGGTCAGCATTGTAAGAATGTTTAGGAGTCTACCCTCTTAAAAGAGTCCTTAGAACTCTGCCAAATGTTCCTTTTCTGATTTTACTATACAGATGAAGTTCCTTTGTAAGAGAATGCAAGTATAGTTTACTTTTAAAAGTGGAAAAACTGTTCTTATAAAATAATAAAGCCATGAGTCTGTAGAATATCTCTTCAAAATATCACTCTTGTATATGTCACATAATAATCTTAGATTAAAATCTGTATATCATTCATGTCTTATAAAGAGTATGTTCATTTCTATGAAAACATCCTCCTATAAATTATTCACCTATAAAGCTTAATATGACCAAGAAAATATACAAGACTATTCTTAACATATATAATTTAATTATGAGGCTTTCAGTCCACAGAAAACATCTACCAGAAATCTGTAAATTTTCAGCAAAAATACAAGACCACATATGATTTTTCCATAGTCTGGTTTATAATATGCCATCCAGAATCAGCATAAAAAGTATTTTAACTTTTATGATCAAGATCTAGAATGTCCTCTCAAAGTCTCATATGTTCAGAGGTGGAACTTTTGGGAAATGATTGGATCATGGGGTGTTATACTCTGCCGTGATCTCATTGCTAAATGCTACTAGGAGGCAAGGCCCGGTTGGAAGTGGTCACTGGAGGCACGACCTGGAAAGGTATGGTCTTGTCCCTCACCTCCTCCTCTCTCTCTTTACTTCCTGGCCACATTGGGTTGAGGATATTTTCATCCGCCATACCTCTCTGCTATCCTGTTTCTGCCGTGGAGCCAGCCGACCACAGACTGAAATTGTGAACGAAAATAAACCTCTCCTTTAAATTGTGTTTGTCAGGTATTTGTCTCAATAACGGGAAAGTGACTAAGACATTAGCAAAGTTCTAATTCTAAATGATGGTCAAAAGGATATAACCTGTGTCTCTTGTATCTTAATGTTAGCTCAGTCTGTAATTACTGGATGGCTTGCATAAATGCAACTTCTACTGGAAATGAGAACAAAAATATCTTCCTTTGAGAAAAAGTTACAGTTTTATCACTTAGGTCAAGAAAATCCCTAAAGATAATTGGCCTACATTTTAATATTTATACACTTAAATATCAATCAGGCTAAAAATTAAAATGTTGAATTTCTCCAAATTTTATTTATTTATTTATTTTTTGTTAAGTTTTTTATTGGTACATTTTAGGTATACAATTGGTTTAGATTTATCATTGGGTGTTTGTACCTGTACATGATGCATCTTGGTGCTTATTTTTTCCCATTACCTGTGTGCCCTTCACCCCTCCACCATTCCCAATTTACATAGACATCATTTCCATTTTTTTTCTTTTCTCATACTTTTTCCTTTCCCTCCTTTCCTTTCCCCTTCTCCTCCCTTCACCCCTTTGTCTTTGGGCCTTTTTTCCTATTTCAAATTATCAATTATTCATTTTAATCATTTTAACCTTGTTTACACTATCACTTTCTCACACTTGAAAAACTATTCAGTATTTACACATGTGTCCTATTTATTTCACTTAAAAGTATGGCCTCAATATGCATCCATTTAGCTATAAATGACTCTAGTTTTTCATTCTTTATGGCTGAGTAGTACTCCATTTTATAAAAAACCACATCTTCTTTATCCAGTTGACAGTTGATGGGCACTTGGGATGCTTCCAAGCTTTAGCTATTACAAACTGCGGCTCTATGAATGTGGGTGCACAAATATCACTGCGGTATGATTGTTTTAATTCTTTGGGGAAGATACCCAGCAGGGGAATAGCTGGGTCAAATGGGACCTCTAGCTCTAGTTCTTTAAGGTATCTCCATACTGATTTCCACAGTGGATGCACCAGTCTACACTCCCATCAGCAATGGAGGAGGGTTGCTTTCTCTCTACACCCCCTCCAGCATTTGTTATTGGTTGATTTCTTGATAGCAGACATTCTTTCTGGGGTGAGGACAAATTTCAGGGTTGTTTTCATCTGCATCTCTTGAATGACCAGTGATGTTGAACATTTTTTCATATATTTGTTTGCTGCTTTTGCTTCTTTTCTGAGAAATGTCTGTTCATTTCAGATGCCCATTATTGAATTAGGTCTTTGAATTTGGGGGTCTGATTTTTTTCAATTCTTTATATATTCTAGATAGTAGTCCTTTGTCTGAGGCACAACTGCTAAAAATTTTTTTCCCATATTTTAGGTTGTTTGTTAGCTCTGTTGGTGCTTTCTTTTGCAGTGCAGAATCTTTTTTAATAAGATGAGATCACAGTTGTTCATTCTTTCTGCTGGTTCTCATGCTACTGAGGTTTTGTTTATAATCTTTTCCTATGCCAATGTCTTCAAGAGTTCTACCTAACGTATCTTCCAGCAAGTTTAGTGTTTCTGTCTTAATATTTAGATCTTTAATCTACTTTGATCTTAGTTTAGTGTATGGTGATAGGTATGGGTCTAGATTTAATCTTTGACAGGTTGAAATCCAGTTTTTCCAACACCATTTATTAAATAGGCTTTCTTTCCTCCAATGATGGTGGTTGGCTCCTTTGTCGAAGATGAGCTGGCTGAGTATGTCTCAAGTTGTTTCTGCATCTTCTGATCTATTCCACTGATGCTCAGGTCTGTTCTTTTGGCAGTACCATGCTGTTTTTATCACAGTAGCTTTGTAGTATAGTTTCATGTTGGGGCTTGTGATACCCCCAGCCATGTCTCTGTTGTTTAGAATTGCTTTAGATCTTCCAGGTCTCTTCTTGTTCCAAATGAATTTTTGGATTGTTTTCTCTAGTTCTGTGAAGTATATTGTTGGAATTTCAATTGGCATTGCATTAAATCTATATGGTAGTTTTGGAAGTATGGCCATTTTCACTATATTGGTTCTTCCTACCCAGGAGCAAGGAATGTTTTTCCATTTTCTTGTATCCTCTTCAGTCTCTTTTTTCAGAATGCTGTACTTTTCAGTGTAGAGGTCTTTTGGTTCCTTTGTTAGATTGATTCCTAGATATTTCATTGTTTTGGATACTATTGTAAAAGGAATTGTTTCCGTAAATTCTCTCTCACTGAATCTGTTATTTGTGTATAAGAAGGCTATTGTTTTGGGGGTGTTGACCTTGTATCTAGCTCCTCTACTGAATCTGTCAATTAAGTCTAGAAGTCTTTTGGCCGAGTTTGTTGGGTCTTCTATGTAAAGCAACATATCCTCAGCAAGTAATGACAGTTTAACTTCTTCCTTTCCTATCTGTATTCCTTTTATTTCTTTCTCTTTTCTAATTGCTGTGGCTAATGTTTCCTGAACTATACTGAAAAGGAGTGGTGATAGTGGGCAACCTTGAGTTGTTCCTGATTTTAGCATGAAAGCTTTCAGTTTTTGACCATTTAGTATGATGTTGGCTGTTGGTTTTTCATAGATAGCCTTAATCAAGTTGAGACAAAGACCTTCTATTCCAATTTTCTGTAGGGTTTTTATCATGAATGGGTGTTGGATTTTGTCAAATGCCTTTTCTGCATCTATTGAGATGATCATATGGTTTTTGTCCTTGACTCTGTTAATGTAGTGCATTACATGTATTGATTTATGAATGTTGAATCATCCTTGCATACTTGGGATAAATCTGACTTGGTCAGGGTGTATGATCTTCTTGATGACCCTCTGTGTTCTGTTTGCCAGTATCTTGTTGAGGATTTTTGCATCTATGTTCATTAGGGAGATTGGCCTATAGTTCTCTTTTGGGGTTGGATATTTTCCTGGTTTTGGAGTCAAGGTAAAACTTGGTTCTAGGAATTAATTTGGAAGTATCGCTTCCCTTTCAATTTCCTTGATGAGTTTAAAGAGTAATGGCGTTAGTTCTTCTTTAAATGTCTTATAGAATTCAGCAATGAAGCCATCAGGACCTGGGCTTTACTTTGTTGGTAAATTTTGTATTACATTTTCAATTTCACTCATTTTAATTGGGGTGTTTAGAATTTCTATATCTTCATCATTTAATTTTTGTCGTTCACATGTATCTAAGAATCTGCCCATTTCTTCTGTTTTCCATTTTATTGGAGTAGAGTTTCTTCAAGTAGGTATTGCTGATCCCCTGGATTTCTGTTGGATCTGTTGTGACTTCACCTTTTTCATTCTTAATTGCATGTATTTGCATTTTTTCTTTCCTTTTTTTGATAAGGTAGGCTAAAGGTTTATCGATTTTATTTATTATTTCAAAAAACCAGCTCTTTGATTCACTGATATTATGTATTGTTCTCTTAGTCTCCATTGCATTGATTTCTGCCCAGATCTTTATAATTTCCTCTCTTGTATGAGCTTTGGATTTGTTATACTCTTCTTTTTCTAGCAGCTTGAGGTTTTGCATTAGGTTATTTATCTAAGTTTTCTCTGTTTTCCTAATATGGACATTCACTGTTATGAATTTCCTGGGTAGAACTGCTTTCATTGTGACCCATAGATTCCTGTATGTTGTACTGGCATTTTCATTTACTTCTAGAAATTGGTTGTTCAAGAAGGTGTTATTCAGTATCCATGTGTTTGTGGGGGGGTTGCAATTTCTTCTGTTATTGATCTCCAATTTTACTGCACTATGGCCTGATAATATACAGGGGGTAACTTCAATTCTTTTACATTTACTTAGACATTTCCTATGAGCTAGCATGTGGTCCATTCTGGAGAATGACCCGTGCGCAGCTGAAAAGAATATGTATTTTGATTTTGTGGAGTGGAACACTCTGAAAACATCTATTAAGTCTATTTGTTCAATAACTTGGTTCAGTTCTAGAATTTCCTTGTTAACTTTTTGTCTAGATGATCTGTCTATTTGTGATACTGGGTTATTGAGGTCCCCCACCACGATTGTGTAAGGGTTTATTTGGTTTTTCTTGTCCATTAATATTTGTTTTGTATAGTTGGGGGCATTCTTATTTGGTGCATATATAGTTAGGATTGTCATCTCTTCTTCTTGGATTGTTCCCTTCACAAGGATGTAGTAAGCATGTTTGTTTCTCTTAATTAGTTTTGTTTTGAAATGTACTTGGTCTCCAAATAAGATTGCTACACCTGCCTTCTTCTGGGTTCCTGTGGCATGGAGAACTGTTTTCCATCCTTTTACTTTCAGTCTATGAGTTTCTTTTTGAGTTAGGTGTGTTTCTTGTGTACAGCATATTGTTGCATATTCCTTTTTAATCCATTCTGCCAGTCTATTTCTTTTGATTGGTGAATTGAGGCCATTAACATTGAGGGTAATAATTGATATATATTGATTCATCCTTGCCATGATGTTTTACTGTTGTTGGCTCTTTTATTTCTTATTTTTCCCCTTTTCCCTTTAGTGTCTTACCTTGCCTTGTGGCTTCTCTCTGTTGGGCCTCATGGAGGTGTGACCTTCATTGCTTTTTTCTAGGATATTGTTTAGAATTGTTTGGAGTGGTGGTTTAGTGTTCACGAAATTTCTCAGGTGTTGTTTTTCATGGAAGTATCTAATTTCCCCATCAATTTTGAAAGATAATTTTGCAGGATACAACAGTCTAGGTTGGAAGTTATTTTCTTTTAGGGCTTGAAATACTTTACTCCAGGCTCTCCTTGATTTGAGGGTTTGTGTTGAGAAGTCAGCTGTGATTCTGATAGTCTTTTCTTTGTAAGGTGATTTGTTTCTTTTCTCTAACTGCTTGGAGGATTTTGTTTTTCTGTTGGGTTTCTGGGATCTTGACTTTTATATGCCTAGATGTAGAATTTTTTTTATCATGGCTAGTTGGAGTTCTATATGCCTCATTTATCTGTATGTCCAATGCTCTACCTCTGTCTGGGAAGTTTTCCACTATTACTTCTGTGAACAGTTTTTTAATGTCAATTGTGCTTTCTCCTGTTTTTTCATGAACTCTTATCAGTCTTGTCATTCTTCTTTGCATCATCTAGCAGCTGTTGGATTGATTTCTCATGGTCCCTTACTATTTTTAAGAAATCTCTGTTTTCATCACCTTTAACCATGATCCTGTCTTCTTTTTTTTTTTGGTTCTGGGGATCGAACTCGGGTCCTTGCGCTTGCTCAGCAGGCGGTGAAACCACTGAGCTAAATCCCCGGCCCTGTGATCCTATCTTCTATATCTGATATTCTATCTTCAGATTCCCTTAATCTGCTCTGGATACTTTCAATGGAGTTTTTAATCTCGTGAATATCTCTTTGAATCTGTTTCATGGATTCCTTTTCTTTCTTATGTTGGGAGATCATGGTTTCCATTTTTTTCTTATGCTGGGTATTCATGGCTTCCAGCATGTTTCTGAGCTCATCTATTTTTTTATCTGTTTCTGTTCTAGAGCTGCTAATCATGTCTTTCACTCTGCTCACCATCTCTGTAGGTATTTGGGAGATTACTTCTGCTTTGAATTTTTCTAGAGCCTCATTCATCTCTTTTGTTACTTCCTATGCTAACAGTTTAGGGTGTCCAGGTGGTTGGTTATCGGACTTTTCCACCTCGTCTCCCCTGGGGTTTACCCTTGGTGGGGTGGAAGTCTGAGTTTGTGACTTGCTTTAATGTCTTCTCATTTTTGTTTTTGGTACTGTCCTTGGTTTAACTCCTGGGTTGATACTTTGAAATTGCTTATTGTAAGTATCTTTGTTGCTTGTAATGAAAACCCTTCTTGTATGATTGCTTCTCACAGGTGTCTTCCAGATATAGCTGGTGTTTAAGTTTTGAGTCTCTAATGACTCTGAGGCTATCTCATTTTCATTAAACCAGGAAGGATCACTGACTAGATCAATAACAACACCTTAGCCCAAGTGATACAATCAGTAACACCACTGCATCAAGTACATCTTTGAAAATGACCTTTTGTGGTAGTTATTAATCTATCACCTTTAACTGTATGAATTAAATCAAGATCGAGGACCAACCCAACATATGTTTTTAATGAATAAACTCTTCAATATAAAAACTTTACCCTTTGGAATGGGGAGTTAGAAGGAGTTGGGGAGGGAGGGATAGATAGAAGGATAAGGGAAGGTTAGAGTGAGGCCAGAAGACACAGGTGAGAAAGAAAAAGAGAATAATAGAAAAATAAAGAAGAACTCCTAATGAGGGCCAGAACAGGGACAAAAAGGTAGATGAGCAATGTGGGACAGCAAGAGAGTGAGTGTGAAAGAGAGAGAAAGGAAAGAGGAAAGGAAAGAGAAAGGAAAGAATAAAAAAAGGAGAGAAAAACAAAAGTTTGCAAACAGTAGGAAAAAAATTAAAGATAGGAGAAATAGAAAAGAAAAGAGAAAAAAAACAAACCAATAATATTAATTTTGGAAATAAAAAATAATGAAGATGAAGGGCCTTTTTCAGGGTATGTCTCTGCTGTCACAATAGACAACGTGGGTAGCAGTGTGCAGATATAAGTTGATGAGTCTCAGCAAACCAGTTGCAGACCCGTGAGTTTCAGACAGATTTCTAGCTGCAAGTCCCAAGTTGAGCTCCTTGTCCTCCTGTAGGGTTGAACTCTGCAGGGTTGTACTGCATGTTCCAGCTGCCCTTCCCCTGCAGATAGTCTCGGTTCTAATGGGAGGTAATGATAGCTCTGACCCCAGTAGAGTGGTATGGTGGTCCGGTGTCCTCTGTGTCTTTGTAGTGTGGAACCAGGTGGCAGTACAGCAAAGAGGCCAGAGGAGTAGGGGGGAGATGGGGGAAGGGGGGTTCCAGTGGATTGCTGCCGGGACACGGCCTGGATTGCCATGTTCGCTGCAGCCAGGGAGCCTGCCACGGGGTCCCTCCAAAATTTGAATAAGAAATATTTAGTTTCCTTACAGTATAATTCTCTCATCTGCTATGTTATATCACTAATTTTAAAAAGCAAAACTCAACTACAGGCCTAATAGTACAAAGAAGTTATAACATCCCAGAAAAAGATAGCTATTTGGTAAACTTTCCAAGACAGAAGTTATTAGAAAAACTGTTTTTCATTTGCTGTTAGTCTAATACCAATTCAGGAAAATTTGATTTTTGAGAACATACATAAATGAAGCTCTAGAGATCACTCTGCAGAAATTGAATTAATCTTTTACTGAGAAAGAACCAGTCATGCTTTTTCAAGTAATGTTACTCATCAAATATTATACACTCTTTGAACTTTATCATGGTTTTAATATTTGACAAATGTTTTCATTTTGGGGAAAAATTTTAAAACTGTTATTTTCTTGTCAAAAAAATATGCTTAGATGATGCTTTCTTGTTGCCAGGAGAAATATTTATTGATGCATGCCTCTGTATTAATTTATCAACTTATACAAAGGACAAACATTAAAATATCCATTTAGAGATACTTTTGAACATTTAATTTTAATGAGAAATTAATTTCCTTAGACTATTATGCCTTATTTAGGTTTATGAGTCTAATTAGAATTAACTGCTAGGAAATAAACTTCATAATAATACTTAGAAATTTCCTCACATTTTTTCATTTACATTAGATTTTAGAAAGTTTGAGGATATTAAGCTATAATGACTAAATTGTAAATAGACCTATTTATGTTTTGAAAAGGGATTCTGTTATTTTTATTCAGAAAATATTTTATTTCATATATATGTTACTAACTTTTCAATCTACTTTAACACCTTTTGGAAAATGGACAAAGCATATATAATTATATTTTGGTATATTTTGATCCCCAAACCTTATATACTAGTAGTACATACACTATAAATAAGTGCAAACTTTACATTTTTATATAAGGAGCATCTTTAAAAAGATAGTTGAAAATACTATGTTGACAATAGGTAGAAAGAATGATAGAACAGATATGAAATATTTTCAATAAGTAGTATAATGTTCCTAAGTGAGATACTTCATATCAAAATAAATTACAGATGTCAAGTGTAATATATAAAACAACATATTTGTGAAAGAACATTTTTAAAGTTTTGAGTGAAAGAAGGTTTCTAATATAACAAAAATTGCAAAATCTATACACAAATATGGTTATATAAAAATAAAAACAGATGTGAAATGGATCCATAAACAAAATTAAAATTAAATAAAAGTTGGAAAAACTTATACCTTTAAGATCAAAAAAGTTAATACTCTTAACATATCTAATTTTCATATAAATCACTTAGGAAAACACCATAGTCCAATCTAGCAGCCCATTTGCCTTTGTGAGAATTCTCAATCTCATATAAAATTGAAAATACATAATTCCTTTACCTAATAATTATGCTTCTAAGAATTTATTCAATAGACAATTACACACATTCTAAGTGATCTTTGCATGGGAATACTCCTTTGGAAATAAATGTTTACTGGATCAAAAGAATTAGGATAATTTTACAGCCATGTAAAAGAGTAAGGTTATCTCCTTCTGTGAGGATGTAAAGAAAATGTGTGTGTGTGTGTATGTGTGTGTGTGTATGCACGCATATATGTGTGTGCATGATTGTCTTTGTGTGTGTGGCTAAAAAGAAATGTCAAAGCTAATGCTAATGTTCAGGAAGGAAAAGAGAAATTATGCTTCAATATCTTCTCTAGGGAGGTTTATTTTTTTCTGGAACTATTCAGCTGTCTATCTGTTTTGATATAGATGTAAAATGTTATCCAAAAGTCTTATATTTGTGGAAGTTAATTGGTTCATGGGGCTTTCATTTAGTAATTAAGTGTGTTGTGAGCAGGTGGGGCCTAGTTGGAGGTGGATTACCAGAGCATGACTGGAAGCATGTATTTTTTTTCCTTGCTGCTGTTGCTGCTTCTTTTCCTTATTCCTCTTTGTCTCCCCCCCTTTTTTCTCCTCCTCCTTCTGCTCTTCTTGTTCTTCCTTTCTTTTTCTCTCTTTCTTCTTTCTTCTCTCTTTCTCTCATTCGATCCTGGATGCTAGCGAACAGTTTTCCTCTATCATGCCCTTCCACCATGCTATTTCTGCCTTGGAGTCAGCCAATTTTTTTTCAGTGTAGTATTTTTTTAAATGTTATTTTATTGGTACATTTTAGGCATACAATATAATGGCATTCATCATTGGAAATTTGCACCTTTATATAATCTCTCTTGGTTCTTATTTTTCCCCCTTCCCCTGCCCTCCCTTCAACCCCTCCATCCCTCCCTATTTACAAAGACTTTGTTTCCATTTTTTCATTTTCTCATATTAATTCCAATCAGCCAATTTTGAATAGACCCCCTTGGAAAATGTGAGCCAACCATCCTCTCATCCTTTAAGTTGTGGCTGTTGGGTGTTTTGTCACAGTGATGGGAAAGTAGCTAACACACAGCAAGGGAAAAATGGAAGCCATACTTCTCCATTCTGTGCTTCTGTATCTTTCAAAATGTGTATTACACATAGATTTGTGCCAATATGTGTATTAATATCGGTAGCATTTCTATCCTCATGTTTAGATATTTATTAAATGTAGCCTGTAGTAATATAAAATACTTTGTTTCCACTTTTCTAAAGTTATTTTGTTTTACATAGAAAATTTGGTGTACTTCAAATTTATATACCAAAGAGTATAAAATGTTTTTTATAGATGCTCGTTTTTTCCAAGACAATAACTATATGATATTTAAGTAGCTTAGTAAAACATGTCCTTGGGTACATGGCCCAGATCTTCAACATATTACCTATGTTAACTATGATATATTCATTTAAGATCCATTTTCCTTATTATTAAATAACCAAAAGTTGTGCTTAACCATATTGTATAGATTACTTTGAAACATAAAGGGAATACATATAAATGTGAATTATTATTATAAATATAAATTGTTCTGAAGGAAACTTTAATGAATGGTGTGTTTAAACGAGAATGTCAGCAAGAAAAATATGGAGTATTATTGAAGTACTATTCAGTTATAAAGAAGAACAAAATTGGGCCGGGGATTTAGCTCAGTGGTTTCACCGCCTGCTGCGCAAGCACAAGGACCTGAGTTCAATCCCCGGTACCAAAAAAAAAAAAAAAAAAAACCAGAACAAAATCATGTGATTTGCAAGAAAATGAATGGAACTAGAGGTCATCATGTTAAATAAAATAAGCCACACACAGAAAGACAAGTATTAGATGTTTTCTTTCACATGGAATTATATTAAAAAAAAAAAAAAGATGACCTGGAAGTAATAAACTATTTTTTTTTCTTGATCCTCAACATTTGTTTTATTTATTTATTTATTTTTGTATTAAATTCTTTTATTGGTACATTGTAGGTATACAACACAATTACATTTCTCATTGGGAATTGTACCTTTACATAATTCATCTTGGTTCTTATTTTTTCCTCATTCCTAGCCCTTCCTTCATGCCCTCCACCCTTCCCTATTTACAAAGACTTTATTTCCATTTTTTCCATTTCTCAGCATTTTTCCTTTCCCTTCTTTCCTTTCCCCTGCCCCTCCCACTACCCCTACCCCTTTGGACCTTTTCTTCCTATTTTACATTATCGATTATTCATTCTAATCATTGGTACATTTTAGGTATATAATATAATGACATTCATCATTGGAAATTTGGACCTTTACATATTCTCTCTTGGTTCTTATTTTTCACTCTTGCCCAGCCCTCCCTTCAACCCCTCCAGTCCTCCCTATTTACAAAGATTTTGTTCCTATTTTTCCATTTACTCATATTAATCCCATTCCCTTCTATACTTTCCCCTAGCCCTCCCACTTCCTTCCCCTTTGCCCCTTTTCTTTCTATTTCACATGACCTATTACACATTTGGTCCTTATTTACACTTTCAGTTTCTCACACCAGAGAAACTATTTGGTATTTACACATGTGTGTCCTATTTGTTTCACTTAAGAGTATTACCTCAATGTACATCCACTTAGTTATAAATGTCTCTAATTTCTCATTTTTTATGGCTGAGTAGTACTCCATTTTATACAAAAACCACATTTTCTTTATCCAGTCTCCAGTTGATGGGCATTTGGGGTGTTTCCAAGTTTTAGCTATTACAAACTGTGCTGCTATGAACATGGGCACACATATATCACTGTGGTATGATTCTTTTAATTCTTTGGGGAAAATCCCCAGCAGTGGAATAGTGCTTTCCTCTACACCAATGACAGACTCACTGAGAGAGAAATAGGACAAATAATTCCTTTCACAATAGCATCCAAAAAAATGAAATACCTAGGAATCATCCTAACAAAAGAAATCAAAGACCTCTTCTCTCAAAACTATGGCACTCTGAAAAGAGAGATTGAAGATGATATCAGAAAATGGACAGACATCCCCTGCTCCTGGGTAGGAAGGATTAATATAGTGAAAATGGCCATACTTCCAAAACTGCCATATAGATTCAATGCAATTCCAATTGAGATCCCAGCAGCATACTTCATAGACCTCCAGAAAACAATCCAAAAATTCATTTGGAACAAGAAGAGACCCAGAATAGCAAAAGCAATTCTAGGTAACAGAGACATGGCAGGGGGTATCACAATCCCCAACCTGCAACTCTACTACAAAGCTACTGTGATCAAAACAGCATGGTACTGGCAAAGAAACAGACTTGAGGACCAGTGGAACAGATTAGTAATAAACTATTGAGGCAAAGGGAGGGGGAAGAAAAGAGGGAAGAGTAGTAGGGAGGGTGCATGCAATCAAAGCATGATGTATACCTTTATGGAAATGTCATAGCAAAATCCATTCATTTGTAGGAGTAATTTATATTACACCTTTTAAGCCCCATGATAGGCCTAATCATTGCCCTATGCATAGGTACAGAGGGAGCATTGCTCTCATAAGTCGGGCATACTCCATTACTTTCTCCATATACAGTATGATAGGATTCACTCCGGACAACATTGAAAAGATAAAAGATTTTGTTTGCTTACTTGGTTGGATTTTTTTTTTTTACTCATCTTCTCTTCCTATATTTATTGGCTACTATTTACTCCCAATTATCACCTTTCCAGTCTTTCCTGCATAGGTGTGCAGCATCTATGCATTCATATTGCTCTCTCACCTGCCTGGCCTCCTTTCTCTGAAAATGTCCCAGAGCTCCAAATTCATCTCTGCTTGTCATTGAAATCTCCACTTCTTTTCTCTCAACTAATCACAACTGGGAAAGAAGTGTTTTGAAGTAGCAGTGACTACCATTTCTCACTTCAGCTTCTTAGTTATACTATACCTAACAGGCTATGTGAATTGTCTTAGGTGAATCCTGAGAGAGTATGACAGGGCACGGATTCAACCAGTGTGGAGAGACATTAGTCACACTCAGAAAGCCTCCTGGCACTTTAAATTGATCCAAACTAATGATGTTTATGGCCCTGCTGGCTCAGACTTCTGTCTGTGTTTGATCCCATAGAGAGAAGGGAAAAACAGTATCGATATAACATGTTATAGCTAACCCAACTGATATGTCTTCAAGGTCAAATTTTCCAATTTCTGAATTATGATTGTACTTTATCAACCACTAGTTCTCCCTGAGTTTTTATAATTTTACTTTCAATTAACATTTCGATAAGAGGATAAACAAGAAATAAAGCACAATACCATAAGCACTTCTTTTAACAGCAGCTCAAGGAAACATTTGGTAGCAGGAGTCAAAAAATATATATTTTTGATTGTTTACATATTTAAACTATACAAGTTCTCAATTTGGATAAATAACTCAGGATTATTCACCTTTCAATCTTTAAATGTAATCTTTTGTGGCCTAAATTGTCTCAAGATGTGTGTGAGGTGCTACGGCAATGCTATCTGTAGATTTAGATAACTTGTATGCTCAAAATGCCAGAATTACTAGGTGAGAATTACAAAATAATTGCAAGAATGTGTTATCAATGTGTGAGGCCATATTTTATTGAAAGACCTAGGAAACAGTCACAATGACAATATAAATGTGTTTAACAAAAACACTGACCTCTGAAAAACAGATCATGTGTGAAACATATGTGTATGGAAAATGCATAAGAAATATTAAAGGACTTATTTTGACTACAACTCTTTAGAATGTTTAACTTTACGGATTCCTGTTTTCTGCTGAAGTTTCATAGGTCAACAAATAATATTCAGATAAAATTATTCTTTTTGTAATTTAAAAAACCTACCATTCCAGCACAATATTTTTTCACTTAGTTTTAATGAATTTTGTTTCCCTGCCTTTCTTTGACTGCTAAAAAAAAGGGGGTTCTATGCAATGAATCATTATAGAAACCCTTACACATTTTTTTTAAAACCACTTGCAAAAATATTATCTCACTTTAGATATTTACACATGAGATACATGGTAGGCGGTGTTTTGTCATTTTATAGATACGGAAATTGATACCCAAAGAGGGTATGTGTCTTGCCTCGAGCACTAATATCAGTATTAGAACCTCATTTTCTCTTTTCCAACTGAGTGAATTTTCCACTAGTTATATTGCTTTCTAGCATAACATTTCATCCCTTTTCATTATACACATACATGATTTTAACTGTTGACTCTTTATAACAATGTTGTGCTGCTACAAGTAGGGAATGGTAAAAGTGGTTAATTTTTATTTTTACTTTTTATTTAATCATCTCTCTTTCTCTTGTTTTGCCTTCATTGTAGCATCTCCTTATTTCCCTTAAACAATGCATTTATCAGATAACACCTCAATTTTCACTATACACAGCTACCCAATTTTCTTGGCCTCAGTTTTTGTCTCCTTTTGCTTTGTCATTTTCACATCAACAACATTAATCATCTTAGCTTTGTCCTTATTTCATGAAAAAAAGTAAACTTTTGTGAAAGTATGAAATATTTTATGAGCTATTTGGGGATAATATTTAGTCACATTTTGGAAGACAATGATAAAAATGTATCAGATCAACCCTAGAAACTTGAGATGATATGCAGAGATTATGTGTTTAAGAGTTAAATATGTCATTGTTATAAACAATAAACATAAGCCTATAAGCAAATAGTTAAAATATGTCATTGTCAAAAACCATACAATTAACTCTATGAGCAAAGGGCTCCTCAGAGTTACTAAATATTTTTAAAACAACACATATAAACTCTTTTGGAAAAATTATTCATAGTAGAATAAGCTGAAATGTAAATATATCTTATGTGGTTTTATCTTTAACCATCAGAATATTCTAGACAGTATTATTTCTTACCTAATCAAATCTCCCTAATTCCACTATTTCAACTCTCTAAAACATTCTCTATACTTTGACCTGAATCATCTTCCTATGCTGAAATGTTCTCCATTCACTCTCCTTAAGTGATTCATCTCTTCAACATCAAGATGAAGGTCAAATTCCATACCAAATTTGACATTATCTTACCTTAAATACATGTTGCAGCTGTCTGGACCAGTGGGTCTCTACTTGGACCACACTCCATGTTCCAGGATTTTATGCCTAGTCAGTTCCAATTTAGACACCACTCAACCTTCAGTACCTTCCCTGAGAAGCAGAGTGTGCCATTAATATCCTGAATAAGATTATAGTATAATTTATTTCACTAACTGGAAATTTTTGCTTATCTTTATTTACATTTGCCTATAAATGCCTCATGAGTACACAATGACTTTATCAATATCTTTTAAGATTTAACTAATATGTGTTCATTAATAGTGAATACATATCTCTAGTTACATTTTATCTCATCATTTTATGAACTGTGAGTATCTTGGTAAATATGGTTGCAGTGACCATTGTGGATGTTGCACGTAGTTAATGTAGGACATTCTGTCCAGTGCATATTTATAAAAATAAAGTTTTAGGTTTATTCTGATTCTGAACTTTAGATATATATATTATACATTTTACCAGAGTTATTTAAGTTTTGACTACGACATACAAGATACCAAAGCCAAAGGAAATTTACATGAATTGATTGTACAATGCAGTATAATAATATTATACAACATATTTTACAATAGGCGTGCATGACTTAATAATAATTAATTCCTGATAAGCTTTCTGTCAGAGCTAAAGTGGAACTAGTCTCATAGTAGGCCTATTTTAGAAAATCAGTGATAAAAATTTTCAGACTGATGATAAATTTGAACTGGCTTCTTGTAAAACAAATTATTCAGCTATACAGTGACTTTCCCAAAAACACATTTGCATGCTCTTCAGGTTCACTGTTGAATAGTCTCTAAATAATAATCGGGTCATAAAACCAGTGAAAGGCATTTTAGATTGCTATATAATTTCCACGGAGAACTTTAAGAATTACAAGTGAGGCCGGGCTTTAGTAATCCTTCTTGGATAATAACGCAAAAAATTAAGAAGGCTTCAGTCTGTCTCCGTAAAAGTTTGGTGTCTTTTCTGTGAGAGTGTAAGAACATTTAAAGCTGTTTAATGGCTTTGGTAAACAGATCTAATCAGACAAGTTTTACCCTCTGACACAAATTGGGTTTTTGTTGATGAAAATTGAAGCTGCAGTTGCAATGAATGTTCAGATTCTTGAGTATTTTCACCTAGTTAAATAAACTGAATCTGAAAATAAGATTGTATCTGCTTTGAGTCACTTGGTCTTTTATATGTTTTACTCATTTGGAAAAAAAAGCTAGAAACTTTTTCAAAATGAGCAAAAAAATTCAAGTGTTTGTATTCACTGTTCAAACGTTTCATGAGTCATCCATTACAATCAAGACAGAATCTTAATGATAGAAAAACTAAGTTAATCAAGTAATGAGGGAAACCTTGAACCTGAAATCAGAATTCTGAGATCTGTATATCTTCCACTAAATTATAGTACATCTTTAGGATGTTTTAAACTAAACATGTTCACAGAATTTCCATTTTATCATTCTAGTACAAAGTAATACTTATTAGCATTAGGGAGAACAAAATCAATTTGACTTAATGTAATGAAACCACCCATTTTAAAATGTGGTTATTTGCTTTGTTCCTCTACTGGAAGTGTGAGCTTGGTTTGTGAACAAGACAGCAATAAAATCAATACCGACTAGTATTTGACATATCTCAGACCCAACTCAGAAATCTCACAGAGGGCACAAAGCAACCTGGAATAGAGCCAGCTACTAAGGGACCATTTCTGAGCACAGCTGCTATTCTGGAATCTTCTGAAATAGTATTTTTAAAAGTGTTTGTTAGCATTTATGCTTCACTCAGCACATTCAGAAGTTCAGATCCATGAAGACAAATTTTTAAAAGTCTTAAAAACCTATTCATTCAAACTAACTTGTGCTAGATATTGGATGACTACACTTTAAGCTCAACAATAACTTCGGAATATAGGCAGTATGTTGAGATTTATGATAAATGTAAAAAAAAAGTCATGGAAAAGACTTTCCATCTTCAAAAATAGAACAAGGAAATTTTTGGAATCACTTGAATAATTTTCATCAAGGCACTCGTTGAAAGTATTCAGGTCGAGAATTGTCTGTATACTGTTCTGATAAAGAGGAATTTTCAGTCCACTAATGCACCTTTCTTTCCTTCTTTCTTCTGAAAAAATATAAGTAGGAAGATAATTGATTTATCCTTAACAAATTCTATGATGTAAGTGTGTATGTGTAGATTTAAATTTTAGTAATCTCTACTATATTTGTTTTAGTTTTCTAAAACTGGTAAGATCAATAAGTGATACAATGGTGTTGCTGTCTGATGTGTGAAGTCAATAGAAAGCTTACTGAACTAAGTAACTAGTCATGGAAACATAAACACATATGTTAACATATTGAGGGAGAGAAGGGTGACCATAAAAGTGGTTTTCTGTCATAATCTCCACATAAATTAATCAGTTTTCACTTTATACCTGTAAAGTCACCAGTGGTTCTTATGAAAGTAGTTCTCTTATATGAAACTGTTGTTTCACTTTGACATTTGTTATTATTTTAACAAATTTACTAAGATTTTTTTGTCAATGCTTTATTTTTCTACTTTTCAATGTGATTTGTATATGGTCTTTCCCTAAAGTTTCAAACATCTAGATTGTTAGTTAATTATCCACTATCATATCAAAATCTTTATGCTTGGACTGTCTGTAGGAATAAAAAATAATACTTATTCTATATGAGTGATTTTTGAGAATACATGACCCTGGAAATCCTTGTTATTGTATTGCTCCCTGCATCATGAACAGAATAGTTTGAAATTTCCTCTTAGCCCAATTTTTTTGGGGGGTCAATATTTGGTAAGCTATTCACTGCCTAGCTATTGCTGTTAAATACCTTCTGAACACATCTGAGAACATTATCCTTCTTTTGCTTCTGGATTAGATTCACCTAACCAGAAAGCTAAAATACACCAAGGAATTTCAGAAGCACAAGAAAGCTCTTTGAGGCCAAAAATATTCCCCTCCCACTAGGTTTTGAAGCTATTTCGTAGGTTTGAAATTTCATCATTTCTATGTTTTTTGAGAAAACAGGAGGTATTGTTTCTAGAGTGCTGTTATTTAGCTATGATAGATAATAGATACATAAGAATATCTGTATAAACTCTGAAATAAGACACCCCACCCTGTGGGAAAGCCTAAGAATTACAAAGGTTTTTTTTGTTTTTGGACATCCATGTTATAATTATAATTTTGTACAGCTTCTATCTCTGCCTCTCCATTCTTTCTTTGCTTCTATTTTCTAATATGTTCAATTCTTCAAGTGCCATCTAATTATTTTATGTCACTGTCATTGTCTTGGAACATTGTTTGCTGTGGACTGTTATCATTTTTTATTCAATGGTCTTCTTGCTCCTGAAATTTGGTCATTTTCTGCTCTTTTCTGCAAATACAGTCATGTGTCACTTAACAAGGAGGCACGTGGTGAGAAATGTGTCATTAGGGAAATTTCATTGTGGGTGAATATCGTGGAGTATACTTACTCAAACCTGAGTGATATAGTCTTCTACATACCTAGGTTTACAGGACAAATATATAGGGAATAATGTATTTCTCCAAAAGCAGAATAAATAAAATAACATAAAATTAAATCAGGCAAATTAAAAATGATGCTATCAAGACACATGATAAACAGAGCATGTATGAGCCTACTGGCACAAGACAGCATACTGTTTTACAGTAAACTTTAAAAAAATAGTAAGTAGAAGAAACATACTCTAAAATCAGGATTAAAAGTATAGTACAGAAATGTGTAATGTAGTCACCTATATTATTATGAAGCATTGTGTACTGTACATAATTGTATGTGGTATTCTTTCTTATGACTGGCAAAGCAATAGATTTATCTTCAACATTACCACAAACCCATGACAAATGCATTGTGCTACAGGATTATGATGGCTGTGGCATCACTTGTCATAGGAGTCTGTATCTCAATTATAATCTTTTTTTTTTCTTAAGTCCTTTTATTGGTACATTTTAGGTATACAATTCGTTTACATTTATCATTGGGTGTTTGTACCTGTACATGATATATCTTGGTTCTTTTTTATTTTCCCCATTACTTGTGTGCCCTTCACCCCCCTCCACCCTTCTGTATTTACATAGACATCACTTCAATTTTTTTTCTTTTCTCATAGTTTTTCCTTTCCTTTCTTTCCTTTTCCCTTCCCCTCCCTTCACCCCTTCATCTTTGGACATTTTTTCCTATATCAAATTATCAATTATTCATTTTAGTCATTTTAAACCTTGTTTAAACTATCAGTTTCTCACATTAGAGAAACTATTCAGTATTTACACATGTATGTCCTATTTATTTCACTTAAGAGTATGGCTTCGATATGCATCCATTTAGCTATAAATGACTCTAGTTTTTCATTCTTTATGGCTGAGTAGTACTCCATTTTATAAAAAACCCACATCTTCTTTACCCAATTTCCAGTTGATGGCACTTGGGCTGCTTCCAACCTTTAGCTATATTACAAACTGTACCGCAATGAATATGGGTGCACATATATCACTGTGGTATGATTCTTTTAATTCTTTTGGGAATATACCCAGCAGGGGAATAGCTGGGTCAAATGGGACCTCTAGTCCTAGTTCTTTGAAGTATCACCATTCTGATTTCCACAGTGGTTGCACCAGTCTGCTATCCCACTAGCAATGGAGAAGGGTTCCTTTCTCTCCACACCCCCTCCAGCATTTGTTATTGGTTGATTTCTTGATAGCAGCCATTCTTTCTGGGGTGAGGAGGAATCTCAGTGTTGTTTCCATCTGCATCTCTCCAATGACCAGTGATGTTGAACATTTTTTCTTTTCTTATTTTTTCTTTTATTCAGTACATGGGGAGAAACAAATGTAACAAATGCAGAGCTCAGTAATTCACATTGGGATAAACAAGGTGTAACAAAAGACTGAGGGGTAGTGGAAATCTAAGAACAATGAGGAACTATACAGATGACAATTTGGTTCCTCCCAGGAACTATGCAGATGAAGATTTGGTTCCTCCCAGGGTGTCTCCTGGAGGTGTGGTCTTGCCCTGGAGCATCACAGCATCAGGGGATCATTGAGGTCTCAGCTGTGATGGAGAGGAGGCCAAAATGGAATTATGTCTCAGAATGCCATAGCTGGCCTGTAGGTGGAAGTACTAAGCTGAATCAAATGATTTTCCCCTAAAATTATGTAACATTGCTCCCAACATATCTCCCTTTCTTTTTGCTTTATGTGAAGATATTTTTAGGAAAAGTGAGCACACCCAACAATGGCTTGTCCCTATGTATTGTGAGGATCCATAGTGTGTTTGACTGGCTTAGCTGTCTATAATAAACATAATTTCTCTCCATTGGGGCTGTAAAAGGATTAGAAATCTAACAAAAAAAAAAGTGTTTTTTTTTAACATTATTGGCTAAAAAACTGAAAACTTTTTTGTTGAACTCAAATAACTATTGTCTTTAGTTATACTTTCCTACTGAGTGTTTAAGACCAAGTTACAGTGAGACCTATATTAAATAAAATCAACCTCTTGCTCTCTAACAAGGTCAATTAAGTCTCCGCAGGCACTGTCTTGGAACCATGCATAGAGCCTCTTAGCTCCTCTGTCAGTGTCAGCAAGCAGGATATGTCACAGCCTTGCTTGACCATGTTGCCTTCTTTGAAAGCATGGGAGATTTTTCCTCCATGTGACATACTTTGGCACAATTTTTGTTGAATCTCACCGTTTTGATGTTCAGCAACCTCCCTGGTCAGGAGGTTGGGTGACTCAACAAAGCTGTAGGATCTTGGAGAAGGTTCCCTCATGTCCTGGATATTTTTGTTGTAGTTGACCTTGGAGGGTCAGGGCCAAAATATTGGCTGTCATCTTAGCCCAGATACATTTTTAGTTCTGGTCTCTGAACTTTGGTTATTGAACACCCAGAAGAGAAGATCAATAACATTAGCATTGTCAGAGGAGTAGTGAATTCAACTGTTATAATTTTTTGATATATTTGTTTGCTGCTTTTACTTCTTTGTCTGAGAAATGTCTGTTCAATTCAGATGCCCATTATTGAATTGGGTCTTTGAATTTGGGGGGGGTCTGATTTTTTTCAATTCTTTATATGTTCTAGATAGTAGTCCTTTGCCTGAGGTACAGCTGCTAAAAACTTTTTTCCCACATTGTACGTTGTCTGTTACCTCTGTTGGTTTCTTTTGCAGAGCAGAAGCTTTTTAAGAATATTAGATCCCAGTTGTTGATTCTTTGTGCTAGTTCCTGTGCTACTGAGGTTTTGTTCATAGTCTTTTCCTATGCCAGTGTCTACAAGAGTTCTACCTAACTTATCTTCCAGCACGTTTAGTGTTTCTGTTTTAATATTTAGATCTTTAATCCACTTCAATCTTAGTTTAGAGCATGGTGATAGGTATGGTTCTAGTTTTAATCTTTGGCAGGTTGAAATCCATTTTTTTCAACACCATTAATTATATAGGCTATTTTTCCTCCAATGATGGTGGTTGGCTCCTTTGTCAAAGATGAGGTGGCTGAGTATATCTGGGGTTGTTTCTGCATCTTCTAATCTATTCCACTGATCTTCAGGTCTATTCTTTTGCCAGTACCATGCTGTTTTTACCACAGTAGCTTCATAGTATAGTTTAATATTGGAGATTGTGATACCCGCAGCCATGTCTCTGTTGCTTAGAATTGCTTTAGATCTTCCAGGTCTCTTCTTGTTCCAAATGAATTTTTGGATTGTTTTCTCTAGTTCTATGAGGTATATTGTTGGAATTTCATTTGGCATTGCATTGAATCTATATAGTAGTTTTGGAAGTATGACCATTTTCACTATATTGGTTCTTCCTATCTAGGAGCAAGGGATGTGTTTCCATTTTCTTGTATCCTCTTTGATCTCTTTTTTCAGAGTGCTGTACTTTTCAGTGTAGAGGTCTTTTGGTTCCTTTGTTAGATTGATTTCTAGATATTTCATTTTTTTTGTATACTATTGTAAAAGAAATTGTTTCCCTAATTTCCTTCTCAGTGAGTCTGTTATTTGTGTACAAGAAGGCTATTGTTTTTTAACTGTTGAACTTGTATTCAGCTACTCTACTGAATCTGTCAATTAAGTCTAGAAGTCTTTTGGCCAAGTTTATTGGTTCTTCTATGTAAAGTATCATATCCTCAGCAAATAATGACAGTTTAACTTCTTCCTTTCCTATCTTTATTCCTTTTATTACTTTCTGTTTTGTAATTGCTGTGGCTAATGTTTCGAGGACTATATTGAATGGGAGTTGTGATAATGGGCATTCTTGTCTTGTTCCTGATTTTAGCATGAAAGCTTTCAGTTTTTGACCATTTAGTATGATGTTGGCTGTTGGTTTTTCATAGATAGCCTTAATCAGTTTGAGATAAAGACCTTCTACTCCAATGTTCTATAGGGTTTTATCTGAATGGGTGTTGGATTTTGTCAAATGCCTTTTTTGCATCTATTGAAATGATTATATGGTTTTTGTCCCTGACTCTGTTCATATAGTGTATTACATGCATTGATTTATGAATGTTGAACCATCCTTGCATCCCTGGGATAAATCTGACTTGGTCAGGGTGTATGATCTTCTTGATGACCCTCTGTGTTCTGTTTGGCAGTATCTTGCTGAGGATTTGTGCATCTATGTTCATTAGGGAGATTGGCCTGTAGTTCTCTTTTTGGGTTGGATCTTTCCCTGGTGTTGGAAGCAATGTAACACGGTTCAAGGAATGAAATTGGAAGTATTGCTTCCCTTTCAATTTCGTTGATGAATTTAAAGAATAATGGCAATAGTTCTTCTTTAAATGTCTTATAGAATTCAGCAGTGAAGCCATCAGGACCTGGGCTTTTCTTTGTTGGTAAATTTTGTATTACATTTTAAATTTCACTCATTTTAATTGGGGTGTTTAGAATTTCTATATCTTCTTCATTTAACTTTGGCAGTTCACATGTATCAAGGAATCTGCCCATTTCTTCTGTTTTCCATTTTATTGGACTACAGGTTCTCAAAGTAAGTACTGCTGATCCCCTGGATTTCTGTTGGATCTGTTGTGACGTCACCTTTTTCATTCTTAATTGCATGTATTTGCACCTTTTCTTTCCTTTTTTTGATAAGGTTAGCTAAAAGTTTATCGATTTTATTTATTCTTCAAGAAACCAGCTCTTTGATTCATTGAATTTTTATATTGTTCTCTTAGTCTCCATTGCACTGATTTCTGCCCTGATCTTTACAATTTTCTCTCTTGAAAACCTTTGGATTTGTTATGCTCTTCATTTTCTAGCAGCTTGAGGTTCTGCATTAGGTTATTTGTCTGAGTTTTCTCTGTTTTCCCAATATGAGCATTCACTGCTATGAATTTCCCACATAGAACTGCTTTCATTGTGATCCATAGATTCCTGTATGTTGTACTGGCATTTTCATTTACTTCTAGAAACTGTTTAATTTCTTCTTTAATTTCTTTTGTGACCGATTGGTTGCTCAGGAAGGTGTTATTCAGTTTCCATGAGTTTGTGGGGGTTTTGCAGTTTCTTCTGTTATTGATCTCCAATTTTACTGCACTATGGCCTGATAATATACAGGGGGTAACTTCAGTTCTTTTACATTTACTTAGACATGTCCCATGAGCTAGCATGTGGTCTATTCTGGAGAATGATCTGTATGCAGCCAAAAAGAATGTATATTCTGATTTTGTGGGGTCAAACACTCTGTAACCATCTATTAAGTCCATTTGTTCAATAACTTGGTTCAGTTCTAGAATTTCCTTGTTAACTTTTTGTCTAGATGATCTGTCTTCTTGTGATAGTGGGGTATTGAGGTCCCCCACTACAATTGTGTAAAGATTTATTTGGTTTTTCATGTCCATTAATATTTGTTTTGTATAGTTGAGGGCATTCTTATTTGGTGCATATATATTTAGGATTGTCATCTCTTCCTCTTGGATTGTTCCCTTCACAAGGATGTAGTGACCATGTTTGTCTCTCTTAATTAGTTTTGGTTTGAAATGTACTTTGTCTCCAAATAAGATTGCTACCCCTGCTTTTTTCTAGGTTCCTGTGGCATGGAGAAATGTTTTCTATCCTTTTACTTTCAGTCTATGAGTTTCTTTTTGAGTTAGGTGTGTTTCTTGTATACAGAATATTGTTGGAATTTCCTTATTATTCCATTCTACCAGTCTGTTTCTTTTGATTGGTGAATTGAGGCCATTAACATTGAGGGTTATAATTGATATATATTGATTCATCCTTGTTATGATGTTTTACTGTTGTTGGCTCTTTTATTTCTTACTTTTTCCCCTTTCCTTTTAGGGGGAAAAAAATTTTATTTCCTGGTGGCTTCCCACTGTTGGGCCTCATGGAGTTGTGACCTTCACTGTTTTTTTCTAGGGTATGGTTTAGAATTGCTAGTAGTGCTGGTTTGGTGTTCATGAAATTTCTCAGGTGTTCTTTGTCATGGAAGTATCTAATTTCCCCATCAATTTTGAAAGACAATTTTCAGGATAAAACAGTCTAGGTTGGAAGGTATTTTCTTTTAGGGCTTGAAATACTTCACTTCAGGCTCTCCTTCAGTTGAGGGTTTGTGTTGAGAAGTCTGCTGTGATTCTGATGGGCTTTCCTTTGTAGGTGATTTGTTTCTTCTCTCTAAGTGCTTCTAGGATTTTGTTCTTCTGTTGGGTTTCTGGGATCTTGACTATTTTATGCCTAGATGTAGATTTTTTTTTTTTTATCATGACTAGTTGGAGTTCTATATGCTTCACTTATCTGTAAGTCCAATGCTCTACCCCTGTCAGGGAAGTTTTCCACTATTACTTCTGTGAACAGTTTTTTGTGTCAATTGTGCTTTCTCCTGTTTTTTCATGCACTCTTCTCATTTTATATTCTTCTTCTTTGCATCGTCTAGCAGCTATTGGATTGATTTCTTGTGGTCCCTTACTATTTTTAAGAAATCTTTGTTTTCATGGTCTTTAACCATGATCCTGTCTTCTATGTCTGATATTCTATCTTCAGATTCCCTTAATCTGCAGTGGATAATTTCAACAGAGTTTTTAATCTCCTGGATATCTCTTTGAATCTGTTTCATTTATTCTTTTTCTTTCTTATATTGGGAGATCATGGTTTCCATTTCTTTCTTATGCTGGGTATTCATGGCTTCCAGCATGTTTCTGAGCTCATCTATATTTTTATCTGTTTCTGTTCTAGAGCTGCTAATCATGTCTTTCACTCTGCTCACCATCTCTGTAGGTATTTGGGAGATTACTTCTGCTTTGAATTTTTCTAGAGCCTCATTCATCTCTTTTGTTACTTCCTATGCTAACAGTTTAGGGTGTCCAGGTGGTTGGTTATCGGACTTTTCCACCTCATCTCCCCTGGGGTTTACCCTTGGTGGGGTGGAAGTCTGAGTTTGTGACTTGCTTAAATGTCTTCTCATTTTTGTTTTTGGCACTGTCCTTGGTTTAACTCCTGGGTTGATACTTCGAAATTGCTTATTGTAAGTATCTTTGTTGCCTGTAATGAAAACCCTTCTTGAATGATTGCTTCTCACAGGTGTCTCCCAGATATAGCTGGTATTTAAGTTTTGAGTCTCTAATGACTCTGAGGCTATCTCATTTTCATTATACCAGGAAGGATCACTGACTAGACCAATAACAACACTTTCACCCAAGTGATACAATCAGCAACACCATTGCATCGAGTACATCTTAGAAAATGACCTTTTGTGGTAGTTATTAATCTATCACCTTTAACTGTATGAATTAAATCAAGATCGAGGACCAACCCAACATATGTTTTTAGTGAATAAACTCTTCAATGTACCCTTCAGGATGGGGAGTAGAAGGAGTTGGGGAGGGAGGGATAGATAGGTAGAAGGAAAGGGTAAGGTTAGCCGCAAGGCCAGAGGACACAGGTGAGAAGGAAAAAGAGAATAATAGAAAAATAAAGAAGAACTCCAAATGAGGGCCAGAACAGGAACAAAAAGGGAGATGAGCAATGTGGGACAGCAAGAGAGTGAATGTGAAAGAAAGAGAAAGGAAAGAGAAAGGAAAGAATAAAAAAGGAGAGAAAAACAAAAGTTTGCAAAGAGTAGGAAAAAAATTAAAGATAAGAGGAGAAATAGAAAAGAAAAACCACCAAAAAGAACAAACTAACAATGCTAATTTTGGAAATAAAAATTAAAAATGAAAATGAAGGGCCTCTTTCAGGGCATGTCTCTGCTGTCACAATAGACAACATGGGTAGCAGTGTGCAGATATAAGTCAATGAGTCTCAGCAAACCAGTCGCAGACCCATGAGATTCAGACAGATTTCTGGCTGCAAGTCCCAAGTTGAGCTCCCTGTCCTCCTGTAGGGTTGAACTCTGCTGGGTTGTACTGCAGGTTCCAGCTGCCCTTCCCCTGAAGATAGTCCTGGTTCTGATGGGAGGTGATGATCACTCCGACTTACCCAGTACGGTGGTCTGGTGGTCCGGTGTTGTCTGTGTCTTTGTAGTGTGGACCCAGGTGGCAGTACAGCCAAGAGATCAGAAGAGCGGGGGGTGGCGCGTGTGGGTCCAGTGGATCGCTGCTAGGGCGCAGGCTTGGTCGGTGTGTTCCCTGTGGCCGGGGACCCCACTACGGCATCCACAGATGTGCCTGTGTAGACCGGACTAGATTCACATGTTCCCCACGGCCAGGGACCCCTTAACTATAATCTTATAGGAAGCTATTATACCTGTGGTTCATTGCTGACCTAAATTTTCATTGGGTATCATGTGACTCTGCTATTTTATAGTATCAAACAATGGTCTCCTAATGAAAGCTTTTCCTCCACTCTGACTTTCTCCAGGTCTTCCCCCTAGCTATCCCCTCCTTTGAAACAGGACTCCCTTCTTGACTGGGACTTTGTACTTTCTCCTCTGACTGACATCTGTGACCTCACTGGTTCACATCTGTCCTGTAGTTCTTTAACCATAAGAAGCTTACAAGGTCTGTCCTCAGCCACACACTCTATTTTCTCTATGAATTCATTAACTTTTTAAATTTAAATTCCTATTCTGCAAAATTCTGTCCCACACATTGTGTCCCACACTTTCATCTGGGCCTATTCATATTTCTTTTCCCAGTAAATATATCATGGATATTTCAAACTTAGTAATCACAAACTGAATTCATTTTTCCATCACATATACAATCTTTCAGATTTCTCTATTTCTTTTTTTGTATTTAAGTGTGAAGTTTATTTTCTTGATTTTGGAGGATATACAGATCCAATACAGGCAGCCCACAGTTGGAAATTATATTTGAAAACACTGTATAAAAAACTACAGTATTCTATGTTTTGTAAGTATTCAACACAAAAAATACACACAATATAATGAAAATGTTATATATGAGGGAAAATGTGTTGATAACATAGTCATTTCTATCTGTAATATGTACTAAAAGGCATAAAATGCACTAAGTTCATTGGTCTCAGTAAAACCTGTCCCAGTCTACACCTTGGTTTTCTCTATTTCTTCTATAATTCTGTAGCTGTTATGCTCTTCATGACTTCTAATCTTAGATTCATTTTGTAATATGTGACTTTCTTCACTGCTTTTATTCCATTTGTTACTGAGCCTTATTGTTTCTTCTGCTGAAATTCTTCCTTGGCTTGGGCTCTTTTATTTCCATTGCTTGCACTCAGGCTTCATACCCCAGTTCTGTTTGTTTACACCACATTTATCCTACACAAAAGACCTCTTTATTTACACTGCTTTGTGTATCTTCCTCAGATTCAGACACCTTTCTTAGTTATTAAGACGTCATCCTTATTCAGCACAATTTTGAATATATATATCCTTACTGCTAGCAAATGTATATTTTCTTTCTTCATTAATATTTCTAACATGTATTACTCATATTATATCAAATTTTTGTGTATGCATTAATTGGTGAAGTAAAGGATTAAAATTTATCATTGGTGGAGGAATAGAAAATATAGTCATTTGATATATTGTTTCATTGCTTTTCATAGAGGAAAATATTTTTTTCTTCTGCTTCAATTCTTTTTGGAAAACACTGCTTTCTGAGCATTCGTAATCATGAGTGGTAAGAGATAGGAGTTGGTAATTCAGTTTACAACACTTTTTAATTGAGACTTTAAAGTATTTAAAATATAATAATGAATGTTTAAAGAATCCAAAGTTCTGAAGAAACTAGAAACAGAATTAACTAAAATAATGTCAGATATTAATGTTTCAACATGAAATTGTATCCAAATTTAGAAAAGAATGCAACAAAAAGAAGGTTTTCTGATTATAACTTAGTCAAGTTGTGTGAAATCCTCTTTCCCCCAAAGGAAATATTTAATAGTCATAAGGAAAAAGAAAAGAATTAAATGTATGTCTTCTGGTGTCTGTCTGAAGTGCACATGACACAGTAGAAAGATTATAGGGCTGTAAAGGACTTGGGACAAGTCATTTAATCTTAGCTTGTAGCTCAGAGCGTTGATTATAACTCTTTTAAATTCCTCTCCAGTCATAAAATTCTATGACTTTTTTCAATTAAGTTCCATTAATCACATTAATCTTTTAGGTTTCTATTGCTTGGATTATTGGAAAGACTAAAAAATAATAATAATAAATCAACTGTGAAATGTTGATGGTAGGGATGGAAATGTCAATGCATGGATTAGACTAATTGTATGGGATTCAGGTTCTGGAAGACAAAGCAGCACACTCTATCTTGGCTCTTCCTGTGAATGTAGCCATAATCCGGACGAAAAACTTGGAGCACATATAGGAGGGCTCAGGATTCTAAGTGGCAGCTGACACAGTATGGAAGACAAGAATTTGAAGTACTACCAAAGTGGCAGGGTACTTTGCATTTCTCTTTCAGCTTCCCCTAGGTTGGACTTAGGGCAGTTTAGAAACAGGCAATGATTGGCAGGTGTCTCAGCATTAGAAAGAGCTGCAAGCAGACCTTCTAGTTTTGCCTTAGGAAATGGGAAAGTGGACCCCTAGAGCTCAGGGAAAATCTCCCATTTTCCCAAGTGTTCTATTTTTTTTTCTTAGGCTCCAGGCTCAGACAATTCTGAAGCCCAGGAATGGAGACTTTAAAACCAGCCTTGTGTTACCAGAGCTTACAACTGAAAATCCTGGTTTTGTTTGATTGCGTTTGTTTCCATTTTTGTTTGTGTTTTTGTTTGTGTTTTTACTTTCTCTCCAGCTCAGAGCAGCCACAAGTGTAGGAAGTACCCAACAAATCAGAATAACTAAATGGTCAGATTTCTGGCCAAAGGACCAAGAAGAATAAAAGAGGAACGCCCAGACAGAGAGACAATCAAGTAGGAGATTGGAAGAGCAACTGCATCAGTGTGATTTTGGCAGAGGGTTAGACTCATAAATCAATGGCCCAGGATAAATTACACAGAGACAGACACACATGACTGCAGCAATTGGCTTTTTTAATAGAAGTGCAACAGTTCAATGATCGGAAGATGACTTTTTAAGAAAAAGTAAAAACATCATAGACGAATAAATAAATAAATGCATCTCAACCTAAACACACTTTCTGCAAAAACTAACAAAATAGGTCAAAGATTAAATGTAGAAAGTAAAACCATAAAATTTGTAGAAAAACATGAAAAAAGTCTTATAATGCTGAGGTTAAACAAAAACCTTTTAGGACACCAAAGGCAATAAAAGAAAGTAAATTAGTAATATAGAATTCAACAAACTTAAAAAGTTTTGTTCTATGTATTATCTTACTAAGAGGCTAAAAAGATAACCGTTGACTAAGAGACAAACTTTGAAATCATATCTCTGAGAAAAGCTTTCAGATTCACCAAGAATTTTCCAATCTGAAAAATAAGAAAAGAGAACAATTTAACAGGCAATTCACTGATCAAAGATACATGCATGGCAAATAACCACACGAAAATATGTTCACCCCTATTAGCCATTAGGAAAATACAAACTAAAGCTACAATGAAACCCTACTGCACACCTAATAAATGGCTAAGTTAAAAATATTGGGATTATTATGTGATGACAAGGATGTTGAGAAACTGGATTTCTCACACATTATTGAAAGAAAGGAAAAATGGTATGGCTAGTTTGGAAAGAAGTTTTCAAACTTCTGAAAAGGCTAAAAAAAAAAAAAAGAGGAAAAAAACCCAGACTTACCATATAGTTCAGTCCTCCTAGACATTTATGCCAGAGAAATGCAGACATGATCACACAGTAACATGTTCCCAGTGTTCACAACAGCTTTGTCTATAGTAGCCCAAAATAGTCACTACCCCAAATCCTTCAGGTACTAAATGGATAATCAATTATGAAACAATATAAAGAAACAAATTATCAATACACATAAAAATATAGATAGATTCAAAGAGTTTTATACTTAATGGAAAAAGTCAATCTCCCAGTGTTGCATCTATTTTATTCCATTTATAGAACATTCTTGAAGTTGCAAAATTATAATGATGAAGACCTAAGGTAACACCTTGTTGCCAGAGTTTAGAATGAGGAGGAGAATGTAACTCAAGAGGGCATCTTTCTGGGGGATGGAAAAGTTCTGTACTATAATTATAATACAGATTATGTAACAATGGTTAAGAATACTTATATATGTGATAAATTTTTTAAATATGTACATAAAACGAAAGTGGAAAATAGGATCCATTTAATATCTGCTGAAATTTAAACAGTGGGGCCTGTACATCAATAATATTTCTGTCATAGTGTCAGTTTCCTAGTTGGCACCAAGTACTGTGGTTATCATTAGAGAACATTAAATTAAGACCAGAGTGACCAGAATTGACTTTACTATTCTGCAATTTTAGAAGGCAACATGTTTCAAAATAAAATTTACAATTTAAAAAATTGAATAATCAGGGACAACTGAGAGTCTGCCACCTTCAATAAAAATATTTATAGTATCTTGAAGAACAAGGTCACATGTTTTATCTACATATTTCCTAACACTTACTACAGTGGCTTAAAATTGTATTTAATAATACAGGTACAGTAATCTAAAATTAAATTGCCAACTAAATATCTTAGTAGGATGCTAAATAGTAATTATCATATTATTGCTTTTTAGTTACTTAAGTTTAGCACAGATTACTAGCACAGAGTCATTAAATTCAGTACATGATTAAATAATTTTTAGTTTTTGAAAGATATAATCCTTCTTAAGAAAAATCATAATGTGTTTATTATAAGATAATCATTAAATTCTGAAGAGGAGATATTTTACTCTAAGTCTCTAATTTATCACATTAGTCCTCATCTACAAATATTTCAAAGGAAGCTAGAAAAAAAAATTCTTGATTTCTCAGTCATGTCCCTGTGAATTACTCCATGCCACTTTTCTAAACTGAAATCTTCTTATTTCCAGACCATCTGAACAATTGGGTGAATTTGGACATTAAATACTGACCTTTGGTCCTTCAACATACTTCACATGCCTCAAATATGATTGATTGCTTGGTGAGTGAAATTATTCCTCCAAAGCCTGTGGGATTCTCAAACCCTAACATTTGCAGGAAGTGACCTTTATCCCACTCCATCATGCAACAGCTCTCAGAGATGCTTCTACTGCCCATTCTCTGTCATGCAGAGATACGGTTTATTCAGTAAAAACTCTGTTCATGGACCAAGACAATTGTAGGACTTTGGTTTTTAAAACTTTTATTTCCACATTGACAAAAACACCAGGTAACAATAACAAAGATAAATGTTAGTGATTACAAGGTGATATTTATAAATGATTTGTATCTTGAGTTAGTGTAGATAGTTGGAAGCTATATAAAACCTACAAATCCTACTTTGTTGCTTTGTTAAGAATAAATATTTGGATTGAAACCAAAAAAACATTTTACTTGTCAGTTACTTGGCATTAGACTGAAAATTCCTTGTGGACATAAACTATCTTACAAATCTGATTGCCTGAAGTCTGTGCATCTAAGAAGTCGGCATCTAGTTTGGGGACCTGAGTGATATTAAACTCATAACTAAAATACTAGGAGGAAGCTTAAAATGGATTCACTGAAGTTTATTCCCCTCAGTGTATAAAGTGTGCATCTAGAACAAAATATTGAATTTCAACTCAGGTAAGAAAAATTAGCCTATGTGAATATGTACCATTTATATTTTTTTTAAATCTGCTTTTCAGGGACGGGGTCGCCCCAGTTCCTGGCGGGTTGAGATGAAAGCATCACTAAATAAAGACCCCAAGTCTGTCAAAAAAAATCTGCCTTTCAATTATACTGATGACTTTCTTCCAGTATTTGGTGTTTCTTGGCTAGTCAAACATATTTATTATCAAGTAATTAAAAGATGTAGCTACATAACTAGCATAGGTTTCATTAACAACTGTGGTAGTCTCTGTGCTCATAGAACATTCAGAAATTGAGGGTGTGAGCAGGGCCTATCTGTAAGAGGGATGATCATGGGAGGTTTTCCCTACAGGATGATTTGGTGAAGAGCAGGTCAGATAATGGAGTTTCACATTTCAGGAGGATTTTCCTCTGAGTAAAGGACTCTAGTGCATGCGCTTCATCTGTGAACAAAGTTATTCTTCGCATTATCCCTTTTTATCTTCTTTACCTTTTGAAGAAGTCCACATTACTGAAATCCTTGCTCCAGCTTTAACTCAAAGTCCAGTATTTACACTAGGAATTTTCTCCCTGTAGATCACTTGCTTCAGTTAGAGGATGATTCTTAAGACTTAATTCTGCAAGGAAAGGCAGAATAACGGTGTCACTCTGAATCAACACCAGTCTTTCATTAGTTATTATTTTCTTAAATTTGTGGTAATTTTGAGTCAAATCTTTTTGCTTTTCTGTTTTAAAAATGTCAATATAAGTTGAGTATTAAGTGGCATTTTAGTTCATTTAAATAATATTTAATTCTGTTAGCCACTGAGACGTTTATTTCAGTTTTGTGTGTGATATAATGGAAGGAATCTGATTTCTCTCCTCTCTTTCAAATATGTATTCAATTCTCTTACAGTTTATTCAATGTCATAAGTTTTTCATCAATATAAAATGCCAATGCTAGTAAAATCTCTAATGTATACTATACATACAGTACACATATATTAATCTTTTTCTTATAATGTGTCTTGTGTTGATCTCTAATCTGCTACTAAGGTCACATTTTTATATTGTGGATTTTATTGCATGTTTCATTGTCTGGCTGTACAATCTGTGTTTTATTATTTGTCTTTTCCACAGTTTTTCTCAATCACCCTTTCCTATTTATTTTTTCACTACAGTTATCTGAATTTTTGTCAATTTATATATCCAGTGTAGATATTGATTAGATTGGATAAAAGTTATTAACTAATTGGGGAATGATTGGATTCTTTAAAATATTACCATTTCATTCCATTCTCTGGCATGTCTCTTGTTCAACTTTTGTTTTCATGTACATTATTAAAAGTTTAAAAATTTCTTTATATATGTTTTACAATGAGTTAGCAATATTTTATAAATTTTGTTACTATTATGGAAATAGTTTATTGTATTGTTCATTTTTTAAATTTTATTGGTATATGATTGCAGTACATAATGATCACATTTACTGTAGAAAATTGGTCCATGTACATAATGCATTTCGGTTCCTTTCTTCTCCCCCCTTTTAACTTTCAGATTCATTTATTTATGATTTTATAAAGTTAATTATCCTATCTACAGATTAAAAACCATATTAATTCACTTTATATTTTCTGAAATTTTGCTCAAATCATGTGCTTACCACCTCATTATGGTTTTCCACTGAAATTAAAAAGCAATCCAAATAATTCAGAAAGAATGTCCCTGACTACCTCTTTGTTCTCCTTATGCCTGCCCATTTTCACTCCCTCCAAACACAGTGACCCTCCAACAGTTCTGAGGTCACCTTGAACTCTATTCTGCCTCAGGGACTCTGGCCTGTTGTCTCCGGTCCTTATGTGTCACACTATATCTCAACTTACAAGTAAGTCATCGCCAGAGTCTTTCCAAACCCTGCTTGCATTAAATTTTTTCAATATTTTTTATTATAGGTCAATGTCTATTTTTTCACAGTAATTTTTCAGAATTTGTAATTATAAACTTACCTCTATATTGTCTTTCTTCTCTCACAATGCAAGTTAATTTAGGCCAGAACTGATTGTTTTACCTAGCATATGTGAGTATCACAGGACTTCGGCAAATATTTAGCAATTAGTTTACCTGCACTCACACAAGGTATTGATTTTAACAATGCTATCTGCCACTGCAAATTTGACCAAATGCTTATATTCAAAATATTTTAAAAGCTGTTCCCCTTAACTTGTCTAAGTATATACGTAAAATATTTACATATCACCATAAATGTATGCCTTCTTTTCCAATATTTGTATCTTGAACAAATATTTTTTATTTTAAATATTTTTGTTTTTACTATTAGATGGCAATTCCAAAAATGTTTAAAAGTTAAAATCATGATAGAAACATATTTATGTCTTTAAATTTGGGCTTTGTGATAGAATTTTTATTTTTAAATTTTTCCTCTCATTATTACATGGAGGTACTTGAAGTCAATATTAGCTGTCAATTTATATAAACTTTGCACATATCTTTAATTTCTATTTCTGTTATAAATGAAGTTGAAAAATTATGACCTCTATTAAAAACACTATTCTAGAGCAGCAAAAATATACATAACCCAAAACAAAGATACCTCAAATATCTATGTGCCCTTGAAAGGTTTTGCTATTAATAACTGAAATACTATTCATAATATATTAAATTACCTAGTGTCAATTTATCTAGTTTAAACCTACGGCCCAATAAATTGATGACTTGAATGAGAAACTCTGAAAGTCTTTTAAATGTTACATAAAGAAAAACTACACCACAGGGATAAAGAGAGACAATTTTGAATGTAATTTTTTTTTATGGTGAAATACTACAATAGCCTTAAGAAAATAGTAATTTTTATTTCTGTTTTTAGTTGACATACATAAATAAAATGTCCTTTAAACTAAATATGTAAAACCTGTGTATATATAAATATAAATTTGACTGTACGTGTTTGTTTAAATTCATGACAATACATACTGAAATATGTACAAAACTTGTAAACAAATTATACCCCAATAGAGCTTAAAAATAAAATAAAATTACAATTGAAAAAAATGTAAACCTAATCTCATATAACCACAGAACCTACTTCTGTACTTGAAATTAAAACAGATTTTAAACCATTTGAAAGTCTATTTTTCTTCTCATTACTAGGAAGAAAGATAGTGGAAATATTCTTTGGGAGAGAAGACGACATACAAGAACTTTCTGTTTTTCACAAGGTATTTTCTTGAAAGAGTTCAGAAAGGTTATCTGAATTAATATATTTACAAATAGTTCATAGGACCAATTATTTTCTTCATTCTCATGGAGTAGAGGAAATAGGCATTCAGGATCACTGCACTCTGGAAGTAGTTTTATTCTTCTTTTTTTCATCATACTTGGAAAAATTGACAGAATTGAATGTCATCAATCAATAGGCCTAAAAGTTTTCTTTTTTAGAAGACAATTTCACTTTTCATATGTTTTACTTTTAATGAAATTGGTTTGATTTTCATTGTAAAGAGTGGTTTCAGATCAACACTGCTCAGGTGCTTCCAAACAAGATCTTTGCACAGATATTGTGAGTTCTACACATTTAGTGGTCTAAATTATTTGTATCTGAAAATTACGTGTCTAAGAAGTAAAAAAGTATTTAAATTATTATGAAGAAGCAAAGTGCCTTTTAGTAAAGGATACACATTATACTGGCTTTTAACAGACAAACGTAACCATGTAAGTCGCTACTCCTATCCTATTAGTTAAATTAAAGGCAATATTAAATGATATCATTTATTATGAAATAACTGAAATTGTCTCAGAAAAAGCAGGAGAAGATATTTGATTTTCAGTGAAGTTCCCTATATTGAGCATTTCACTGCACAAGGTGTGTGCTTACATGAAAACTGTACAGAATGAGTAGGTTTGTTTCTGCTAAAACAATCTTCTTTATAATCTTGTGGGTTGAAATACCCAGTCATTTATTACATGGAAAACTAAGTTGCTAGTGAATACCTAAATATATTAAGAAATGCTTAATTGATTTATTTAATGTGTGGAAGAAATAAGCAACAATTTTCTTTTTTTTCTTCCAATATGAACAAGGCAGCAAGTGAAAATGGAGAGTAAATGTACAATTAGATTGCTGTGCCTTTAAGAGCTATTAATAGAAATAAGAAAATATAAGGATAATGACATAATAAAAGATTCTAGATACAGTGAAGAAAACTCATTTCTCCAAAATATTCCTTTCTATTCCCCATGTCTACAAAGAGAACAAAACCAATTATCTTCCTACTACTGTAGCTTCCATGGAGATGAAGGGCAGCTCATTGGGCAGAGGCATGGTTTTTGTGATCTGCTTGTACCTGTTCTATGCCCCCTTGAAAGATCATCTCTATTTCTTTCATCTTCACAAGCTAAAATAAATTTAGCTTTAAAAAGCAGGTTAAAATGCCACTGAAATTACAACTTGTGAAAGAGAACAAAAGGAAAAAAAGAAGGTAAATTGAGGAAGGATAAAATATAAAGAAGAATCTTGAAAAATTTAAAGAAGATAAGGTCAAATTATAGCAATTTTTATGAGACTGTATTTATTTATTTATTTATTTATTGGTACTGGGGATCGAACTTGGGTCCTTGCACTTGCAAGGCAGGAGGCAGAACCACTGAGTTAAATCTCTGGCCCGATGAGATTGTGTTCTAGTTTAACATTATTTTTTTGGTCTTTGCATTGCTGGGTTGCATTTGAATTCACTTCCTTAAATAGGATTTCTTGGTTTTCTCAATTATATTCAAGGAGTCTTGAGGTTGGCAAATTGTTTGACTTATAAACTCCCACCCATGCAAGACACATTCATGAATATTCACACATACTCATAGAAGAAGATGGTCAAGAAAATGATGAAAACAAATTAATAATAAAACAGAAACACCAATCAAACAATAGAATTGAAGAAGAAAGATGAAGTTCATGTGGAAGGTAGATGGAGAGAACTATATGGAATATTTATGATTCTAGTTCATTTCCCAAGGACTAGAATGAGGGTTTGATTCTTTCACAATAGCCTATGGTTTTAGTAGCTGTGCTATTTTAGCTTTATATTTGTTTGTATATTTATTCGTATGGTAATTTCTATCAATGGCAAGCTATAAAGCTCTATGAGAAAAAAGTCATTAAAACTCATCCCTCCTACTAAGGACTCAATTTGCCATGGTCCTGCAGACTGAATCTTTAAAAAGTTTTGTTTAATTATTATTTTAAAAGAATTTATTGAATGCCTTTTGTATAACAGGCACTATGCATGAGAGTAGAAATACTAGATAGATGGGTGGATGGATAGAGAGACAGAGACAGACAGAGAGAGAAAGACTCATTCATCATAAAATATAATTGACATACTCAATATGCAGTGTGCTTGGAGAATACATCAGATGTCATGAGAACTCATGGGAACAAACAGAGTGGGCTGGTGATATAGCAATGGCTTTTTCAAGGACTTTTCTGAATTGATTCTGGCAAGGTCAGTAGGGTGATAACAGCAGTGAAGAGAGAAGCCACAGAAATGGCAAAAATGAAAAATACAGTACACTTGGGAGACTGAAAAGTATTTGTTTTTGGTGGAGCAAGTTCTGTAAATGATTTAAGAAGAGCCAATCACACTGGAAATAAAGGAAAAGCCAAATCATAGACTTGCCATACATGCAAAGAATAGAGGCTTTAAGCTCTGTTTTTTAGTGAGTCATTAAAGGTTTTAAAAAATCTATCAGTATGAATAGCATTAGGAAATTTTACACAAAACATTAGTCTGACTGTATATATCAAAAGACTAAGATCAATTAAGAAGGAAAGTTAAAGCATTGCCAGGTATCCAGGAACAGAGAGAGGTTGTGGACATCTAGACTGTCTGCACACAGGCTGCAGTCATCCTCACAGCAGCTCAGGCAGGTTCTCCGGAGCTATGGCAAGTGGTCTTTTGTCTGATATTTAGAGCTCATCTTGATATGTCTCTGTTTTTCCATTATATGTCATTTCTGCATCTCTGCTCAGACCTTTGAAATGGTACTTGGCTGCTCCTGGATCTCTACATTGGCTTTGGCCCATAGACATTATCATTTGAATGCTTTGTAGATTTATGTGCTTGTTTGGGAATTCTTTCTTACACCATATTCTACATCAGGAAGCAGACCATATGTGTAATGATATGTGGAAAACAAAATAGAATGGGAGAAAATTGTTCATTTTAAAAGATGTTGATGATTTATGGGGGAGACAAGAGAGAGGGAAAGAAGTAAAAAGTATATATAATGTATTAATATGCATCATAAATTTGTACTACTAAAATGATATTAATGATTTAGATGCAGTGAGATGGCGAAGGAGAGAAGACAATTCTTAATGGGAGAGGTAAGAAAGGAGTCATCACTTACAGTTCTGTCTAGAACAACAGGATAGGTAATGGTATCATTTGCTGATTTTAAAAATATATAATAGGCTTCATGGGTTAAGTTTTAAACTAGGTTTTGTTTGTTTGTTTTTGGTACTGGTGATTGAACTCGGGATCTTGTGTTTGTAAGGCAGGCACTGGAACCACTGAGCTAAATCCCCAGCCCTTCATGGGTTAAGTTTTGTAAATTCAATTTTGTATATTAAAATTGAAGTGCCTTTTGGCAATTTCCCCCAAGACAGCTAGATATCTGAACCTACAAAAAGAGAGGTAAGATTAATAAACATGTTAGCAGTAGTTGAAACCATAGCTGTGGAGGAAACCAGTTAGGTAAACTGCACAAAATATGAAAAGAAACACACACACACACACACAAACACACACAGAAAGCTTCCAAGTATGGAATGAGTGTTTAAAAAGAATCTGAGAAGGAATGGTCCGAAACTCAGGAGAATAAGAGAAATGGATACTACGAAAACCAAGTGAGAGGAGAATATTGAAAAGGAAAGAGTGATAAAAGGTAGCAAATGCAGAATGCCACGTGTCCTTTGGAATAGCCCACTAGGAAACTATCTTGTTGGTCTTGAAGAGGGGATTTTCTTTAAAAGTATTTGGAATGGAAGCTAGATTTAGTGGGAAATGACAGAGAAAGACATTACAGGCTATTCTTTAGAGTTATATTGCTTGCATTAGTAAGGTAAGAAGATTGAAGGAGAAAATTTTTTGTAATTTAAAATAATGATCTTGTTTCTATATTGAGTAGCATACTCTTGCTGCAAAGCCAGGCTGAAAACTTGGAAAAAAGAATGTAATGAATGAGGCAAATTTTCCAGGGAGGCAAGAGGAGCTTTCTAGAGAATAGGAGTTGGGATTGACCCATCTCAGGTCAGAGGAGCAATTTGTCATCAGTGCATGGAAGAATGACAAGGTCTTAAAGGACAATGTTTACTCTTCTGTAATATGCTGTAAGAGAACAAATATCTTATGTGTTTTAAACCTAAAATAAATGACAATGTGAAAGGTATATTATTAGAATATCGACTCATTTATTCATTCAAGTAGCATTCACTGGAACATCAAACGTGAACTAGACAGTATGCTATTTGGATATCACAATTACAAATTCATCCACAAAATTAATGAGGAATTAATAATGAGGCATAACTTTTTAAAATAAGAAATTTTGGTTTGACGAGTGTTACAAAAAAAATGTGAGAAATCAGGTTCTGTGACATTATTTTACTGATTTATTTGTTGATTTTTAATTGACAAAAATGCGTACATTTCTTACATATAAGATTATATCTTAGAACATGTATACATTGTGGAACAGTTGAAATGGACAAAATAATGCAGATACTCTGTCTTTATATTGTTATCAAGAGGAGAAAAGTTGAAGCTGTGTATTCCTACCTGGATTGAAACTATATACATCATTCCTCAAATACAGGGTACATTCATATGCAATAAGATATCTGAAATGGTAGAAATGTAGAGTTGCTGGCCCAAAATTACTTAATGAGAGAACGTATGGGTGACAGTAGCAAAACAGTCAGTGCTAGCAAACAACATCATGGTAACAAGTATGAAATCCCAAGAGGATATTTTCCATTGCTAGTGTGTAAACACTCACCAGAGGTTATGATCAGCATAAGCTTCTGCTCCTAATTCAGCGGTGTCTACATGTTAAAATATTTTCCTGATAGTATTTCACATAGTTCACTGTGCTGTAAAGCATTTCAACCAGTAAGCTTCACTTTATCAAAAAATGTTTTTAACTTATCTGATGAGTTATATATTTAAAATGGGAATTGAAAATCACAAAATATTGTTTTTCTCATATTATTAAGAAAGGTAAGAAAAAAATATTATTAATGAATTTATGAGAATTAGTACAATAGTCCTGTAAACACAAAAGTCATTTTGCTTAGAATCTTAGTACAAACAAGGGCTAAATTGTGCCAATATATAATAGGGAAACTTGGATGAATGACTACTTTATCCATTTTCATTTTTCTTTTTTTTAAATTATTTTATTGGTACATTTTAGGAATACAATACATTTACATTTCTTATCGGGAACTTGTACCTTTACATGATATATATTGGTTCTCTTTTTTCCCCCATTCTGTGCACTCCCTTCACCCCCTCCAAACTCTATTTACAAAGACTTTGGTTCCATTTTTTCCATTTCTTGTAATTTTTCCTTTTCCTTCTTTCCTTTCCCCAACTCCTCCCACTACCCCTACCCCTTTGGACCTTTCGTTTCTATTTCACATTATCAATTATTCACTTCAATCAATGGTACATCTTAGGTATACAATATAATGACATTCATCATTGGAAATTTGCAACTTTACATAATCTCTCTTGGTTCTTATATTTCCCCTTTGCCCTACCCTCCTTCCAACACCTCCATCCCTCCTTATTTACAAAGACATTGTTTCCATTTTCTCATATTAATTCAATGCCCTTCTTTCCCCTACCCCTCCCACTTCCCCTTCCCCTTTGCCCCTTTTCTTCCTATTTCAATTACCTATTATATATTTTAGTCCTTATTTACACTTTCAATTTCTCACACCACAGAAACTATTCAGTATTTACACAGGTGTGTCCTATTTATTTGACATAAGAGTATTGCCTCAATGTGCATCCATTTAGCTATAAATGTCTCTAATTTCTCATTTCTTATTCTGCATAGTACTCCATTTTATTAAAAAACCACATTTTCTTTATCCAGTCTCCAGTTGATTGGAATTTGGGCTGCTTCCAAGTTTTAGCTATTACAAATTGCGCTGCTATAAACATGGGTACAAATATATTACTGTGGTATGATTCTTTTAATTCTTTGGGGAAGATACCCAGCAGGGGAATAGCTGGGTCAAATGGGACTGCCAGTCCTAGTACTTTGAGGTATCTCCATACTGATTTACACAGTGGTTGCACCAGTCGACCCTCCCACCAGCAGTGGAGGAGGGTTCCTCTTTCCCCATAGCACCCCCAGCATTTGTTATTGGTTGATTTCATGATAACAGCCATTCTGTCTGGAGTGATGTGCAATCTCAGCGTTGTTTTCATTTGCATCTCTCGAATGACCAGGGATGCTGAACATTTTTTCGTATATTTATTTGTTATTTCTACTTTTTTGTCTGAGAAATGTCTGTTCATTTCAGATGTCAGTTTTCAGATTGGGTCTTTAAATTTGGGAAGTCTGATCTTTTTAAATTCTTTATAGATTTGAGATAGTAGGCCTTTGTCTGAGGAAGAGCCGGTGAAGATTTTTTCCCACATTGTGGGTTGTCTCTTCACACTGCTGGTGGTTTCTCTTGCTGGGCAGAAGCTTTTTAATAAGAAGAGATACCACTTGTTGATTGTTTGTGCTAGTTCATGGGCAACTGAGGTTTTGTTCATAAAAACTTTTAACTACACTAATGTCTTCAAGAGTTCTACCTAACCTCTGTTCCAGTCAGTTCAGTGTTTCTATTTTAATATTTAGACCTTTAATCCATTATGATTTTAGTTTAGTCAAGTGTAAGAGATATAGGTCTAGTTTTAATCTTTGACAAGTTGAACCCAATTTTTCCAGGACCATTTATTAAAGAAGCTATCTTTCCTCCACTGAGGTTGTTTGGCTCCTTTATCAAGGAGGAGATGACTGAATGTGTCTGGAGTCCTTTCTGCATCTTCTAATCTGTTCCACTGGTCCTCAGGTCTGTTTCTTTGCCAGTACCATGCTGTTTTTATCACAGTAGCTTTGTAATATAGTTTCCATTTGGGAGTTGTGATACCCCTGCCATGTCTCTGTTACCTAGAATTGTGTTTGCTATTCTTGGTCTCTTCTGGTTCCAAATGAATTTTTGGATTGTTTCCTCAAGGTCCGTGAAGTATGTTGCTGGGATCTCAATTGGTATTTCATTGAATCTACATAGCAATTTTGGAAGTATGGCCATTTTCAAAATGTTGATCCTTCCTACCCAGGAGAAGTGGATTTCTGTCCATTTTCTGGTGTCATTTTCAATCTCTCTTTTCAGAGTACTATAGTTTTCAGAGAAGAGGTCTTTGATTTCTTTCATTAGTTTGATTCCTAGGTATTTCAGTTTCTTGAATGCTATTGTGAAAGGAATTGTTTGCCCTGTTTCTCTCTCAGTTAGTCTGTTGTTCTTGTACAGGAAAATTACTGATTTTTGCATGTTGACCATTTATCCAGCTACTCTACTGAATTTGGTTATTAAATCTAGAAGACTTTTGGTGGAGTTCTTGGGGCCTTCTATATAGAGTATCATCTCATCTGCAAATAATGAAAATTTGACAACATCATTTCCCATTTTTATTCCTTTCATTTCTTTTACTTGTCTAATTGCCGTGGCCAATGTATCCAAAACTACATTGAACAAGAGTGGTGATGGTGGACATTCTTGTCTTCTTCCTGATTTTAGTGTGAAAGATTTCAGTTTTTGACCATCCAGTATTATACTGGGTGTTGGTTTTTCTTAGATGGCTTCTATCAGTTTGAGGTAGAGATCATCTATACCAATTTTTTGTAGGGTTTTCATCATAAATGCATGTTGGATTTTGTCAAGTGCTTTTTCTGCATCTATGGAGATAGTCATGGTTTTTGTCCTTACTTCTATTGATGTAGTGTATTACATTGATTGATTTGAATATGTTGAACTATCCTTGCATCTTTGGGATGAATCCCACTTAATCAGGGTGTATGATCTTCTTGATGATCTTCTGCATTCTATTTGCCAGTATCTTACTAAGGATTTTTGCATCTGTATTCATTAGTGAGATTGGCCTATAGTTCTCTTTTTCAGTTGGGTCTTTCTCTGCTTTGGGGATCAAGGTGATGCTTGCTTCCAGGAATGAATTTGGGAATATTGTTTCCCTTTTAATTTCACTGAAGAGTTTAAACAGTAGTGGCAGTAGTTCCTCTCTAAATGTCTTGTAGAATTCAGCAGTGAAGCCATAAGGACCTGGGCTTTTCTTAGTTGGTATGTTTTTAATTACATTTTCAATTTCATTGATTGATATTGGGTTGTTTAGAATTTTTAGGTCTTCTTTGTTCAACTTTGGTAATTCATATATATCTAGGATTCTGTCCATTTCTTCTGTGTTTTCCATCTTATTGGCATATAGGTTCTGGAAGTAGGTATTGATGATCCTCTGGATTTCTGCTGGGTCTATGGTAATTTCATCATTTTCATTCCTAATTGCATGGATTTGGGCCTTTCCTTTTTTTGATAAGGTTGGCTAAGTGTTTTTTGATTTTGTTGATTCTTTCAAAGAACCAACTCTTGGCATCATTAATTTTTTGTATCATTCTCTTAGTCGCCATTGCATTGATTTCTGCTCTAATATTTATAATTTCCTCCCTTGTATGAGCTTGGAGTTTGTCCTGCTCTTCTTTTTCTAGAAGCTTGAGGTTCAACATCAGGTTGTTTAATTGGGCTTGCTCTGTTTTCCTAATATGTGCATTCACTGCAATGAATTTCCCTCATAAGACTGCTTTTATTATGTCCCATAGAATGTGAAATGTTGTATTGTCATTTTCATTTAATTGAATGAACTGTCTGATTTCTTCTTTAATTTCCTCTGTGACCCATTGGTTATTCAGAAGTGTGTTGTTCAATTTATTATGTTTTTGAAATTTTTGTGGCTCCTTTTACTATGGATCTCCCATTTCATTGTGATATAGTCTACTAATGTACAAGGAATAACATCAATTACTTTGCACTTACTTAATCACGTTCTGTGAATGTGTATGTAGTCTATTTTGGAGAATGACCCATGTGCAGATGAGAAGAATGTGTATTCTGATTTTGTGGTGTGGAAGACTCTGTAAACATCTGTTAAGTTCATTTGTTCAAGGGTTCTATTGAATTCTAGTATTTCATTACTTATTTTTTGTCTAGCTGATCAATCTATTTGTGACAGTGGGGTATTGAGGTCCTCTACTACAATTGTATTTGTCCATATATGACTTTTCATGTCCATTAGTATTTGTTTTATATAGTTGGGTGCACTAGTGTTTGGTGCTTAGATATTTATGATTGTTATATCTTCCTGTTGGATTGTTCCCTTTACAAGGATGTAGAGTTCTTGTTTGTCACTCTTAGTCAGTGTTGGTTTGAAATCTACTTGATCTGCAAAGAGGATAGCTACTCTTGCTTTTTTTCGGGTTCCTGTCTCATGGAGTATTGTTTCCACCCTTTAATTTTCAGTATATGAGTTTCATTTTGAATTGAATGTGTTTTTTTATGCAGCATATTGTTGGATTTTGCTTCTTGACTCTTTCTTCCAGTGTATTTCTTTTGATTGGTGGATTGAGACCATTATCATTGATGGTTATAACTGATACATACTGAGTTATCATTGTAATGATTTTTTTTTGTTGGATTCTCCCCCTTTACATTTAATTTCTTATCAAGCCTGATAGGTTCATTCTGCTGTGCTTCCTGGGGTTGTGATCCTCATTGTCTGTTTCTAGGATATGGTGTAAAATTTTTTGGCATACTGGTTTGGTATTCATGAAGTTCCTAAGGTGCTCTTTGTCATAAAAGTATCTTATTTTTCCATCAATTTTGAAAGATAGTTTTTCAGGGTACATCAACCTGGATTGGAAGCTGTTTGCTTTTAGGGCTTGAATATGTCACTCCGAGCTCTTCTTGCTTTGAGGGTTTTCATTGAGAAGTCTGCTGTGATTCTGATTGGTTTTCCATAGTATGTGATTTGTTTCTTTTCTCTAACTGCTTGTAGAGCTTTTTTCTACTGTTGGGTTTCTGGAATCCTAATTACTGTGTGCCTATATGTAGAATTGTTTTGATCAAGGATATTTGGAGTCCTATATGCTTCACTTCTCTGTATGTCAGTTCTTTTCCCCTGCTTGAGAAGTTTTCTGCCATTACTTCTGTAAACATTTTTTTTATGTCATCTGCACTCTATCCTCCTTCTTCTTTGACTCCAATCAGTCTTATGTTATTCTTCTTTTCATTGTCTAGCAGCTGCTGGATTGATTTCTCATAGTCCCTTACAATTTTGAAGCAGTTTTTCTTTTCCTGGTCACTGATTGCAATCTTATCTTCTATATCTGAAATTCTATCCTCACATTGACTCATTCTGCTTTGTAGACTTTCAGTGGAGGTTTTACTCTCCTGGAAATCTGTTTGCATCTGTTTTATGAATTCCATTTGTTTCCTGTGTTGGGATTCCATCATGTTCCTCAGCTCCTCTCTATATTTATTAATCATGTCTTGCACTATGAGCACAATCTCTGCTGTTATCTAAGAAATTATTTCTCATTTAATTTTTGTCAGATACTCTTTTGTTGCCAATTCAGGGAGTCTAGGTGGTTGAGTATCAGTGTTCCATCTCATTTCCCTTTGGGGTTGCTGTAGTTGATCTGGAAGTTTGGTTTTGAGACTTGTTTCCATTTCTTCTCATTTTGACTCAGGGGTGGGGGTTAGGGCAGGGTAGTGCTATTGGCGTCCATGTGACTCACCTCCTCTTGGCTAGGAGTGGTGGAACTGTGGCCTAGAAAACCCTTCCTGTGGCCAGGAGTGGTGTAAAGGTGGCCAGGAATTGCCTTCCTCTGTGCTGGGACTGGTGAAATGGTGACCCAGAAGCCACTACCTCTGGTTTAGGAGCAATGGATTGGTGGTCCAGAAGCCCCTTCTTCTGGGCTGGGAGCAGTGAATCAGCCCACTTTATTTTCTATTGCTACCATATCAAATCACTACAAACCTGGTGGCTTGAATTAACAAAAATGTATTATCTTACAATTCTGTAAATATTTTCTGGACAAAACTTGCTGATTTAGCCAGGCTGCTTTCCTACAAAAGGTCCATTTCCTTACATTTCCAACATGCTAGGGACCACTGACACCCCTTGACTCTTGATACTTCCATTTTAAACATGTAGTAATTCTCTGACCAGGCTCAAGGCCACATCTCTCTCTGACTCTATTGTCTGCCTCCTTATGCTTTCAAGGACCCCAGTGATTGCACTGAGCCCATTGAAATCATTAGGGATCATTTCCCTATTTTAAGCTTCTGGCCTTACATTTGAGAGCCCCTTTGTTATGTAGAGTAACATAGCCACAGGTTACAGGGTAGGATCTTGTAGTCTTTAGTCTGTGAGGATTATTTTGCTTAACACAACCTCCGTTAGTAAAAGAATTGAAAGGACAAGAAAATAACAGCGTTCATTATTTTAATGGATACTTTAAAATATAGATACAGTTCAGTAGGATGAAACTGATTTTTATATTCCATATGGCCCTATCATTATATACTGCAAAAATGTACTAATAAAAGTCAATAAATAAATAAATAAATAAATAAATAAACAAAATTACAAAAAGGAAGATGGGAAAGGGAAATTTATTTTAATAGAGTCCCCTCTGCAAGATGAAGAATTTCTGGAGATCTGTGTCACACCATCCTGAGTATCCTCTTACACTCTTAAACTATACACTTGAAAATAATTAAACTGGAAAAGTTTAACTGTTGTGGTTTTTATCAGTATAAAAAATAACTCAATGAGAGGTAATCCAACAAAAGTCTGTGGACAAGATGAAGACAGTGTCCCTGACAATGACTTTGAATGGATGGCCACTAGATCCATGTCCAGGTGCCAACACATCACGACAAAGTATCAAATGATACAAATGTAGCAACTCTAGAGTGACATCTCATGATACTGTCTGGATGCAAGACCCCCTTATCCCCTGCAACAGTTATAGACGGTCTTCCACATGGGCAAGTCCATCATCTTGGAAAATACAAAGAAAGAGAAAAGTGAAATAACAAAGATTTATCTTAAAAGACTCACCTATGCTAAAGAAATTATTTAAGGTCTGAAAGGGAGTTGTATTTTTAAATAGATTCAGCATTTAAACCAAAGGGAGAGAGTGCAGACGAGAAGAAAATGAAATATTCATTGGAAATTCTAAGTTACCCATCTTCTTCTGGAATGTTGGCTCATAAGCAAATACAGGCACATATTGAAGAATAACAAAACTATATTTTCTGTTATTTCAGTTGTAGTATGTTACAGTGGGAATTCTATTTCTTAGTTTCGACTGAGAATATAATAACTATCAGTTACATCCACAATTCAAAACAGAGTATGAATCTACCAAAGCAGACGTTGCCCAGGAAGTGGCAGGTAATAATTTTTGTGACCCTTCGTACACCACCTGACTTTTTTCTTTCAAAAATGTTGAAGAATAAATTATAAAGGGTGCTCTATAGAAAAGACACGGGTATACTGTTGTTTCACTGTTGTGCCTCCAGGGGTTTCCTAATGGCCAAAGATGCATAAGAGGGATTCACACCTGTGTCAGGAGATGATAGGCAGTCAAACTTCTTGCTAGTGGTATCTCCTTTATTCTTTGAAAACCCAAAATGAGTCAGAGAAATAGAGAGTGTGTCAGTGTGGGGTACATTGCCTGGAGATACCATTTGAAAGATCTAACCAAGAAAAGAATGAATCAGCAAATTCCTAACACCTAAGAGATAAAATACAAAAGATTGGGTATGGAGATACAATCCTCCTTTCCTAGCACGATGACCAGAATGTAAACAGTCCCTTAATTTCCTGATTATACAAAGACACATTCTCTGTGAGACACCAGGAAAAAAGAATGAGTCCAATTATTAAAATACAGTGAGAATTAGAATTGAGTACTGTGGTTTGTTCAGTTCTTAGGAGAAGGTGTGTTCTGCTATACTCCCATTTCAATAGCTAGGGTTCTTGTTCTCTCTGCCCACTAAGAAAAACCTGGAAGGAGGAAGAAAACCTGCTGCATTAAGAAAGTAAGAACATTTACCGAAGCATACATTTTACCATGTAAAAAGAAATAATTGTTTTGACTGAAAATAGCTGACAGTGTCCACCTGCAAATTAGCATGGACTACCCCAATTAACTACAGAAATATGTCAATGGTATCCTAAATATACATATTACATCTAGTGTTTCCCTGTGAATTTTAAGTAGCCCACTTCCCTGGAAGCACTAAGAATTATTTTACAATGCACAAGAAATGGCCCTGAATGCCAAAAAGTTCCTTCAAAAACCACAAAACTATTTGATATACAGTTCAGCTAAAAAAAAAAATTCCCGCAAGGTATCATAAATTGAATTTCTTAAACACACTGTCCACAGATGAGCCAAATTGGGATTTAAGGCAAAGATAAATGCTCCATTCCTTTACATAAAATTATATCCAAAAAGAAAACATTGGAAATTAAAGTTACTATATTAAATACACTATTGTCAATTAAAATTTATTTGCATTAAATGAAAATATGCATATATTCAATGAAAAAGTTCATGAGAAATTATCCGTAAAGTGATGTATATGATATCCTGAAATTTTGAAGTATAAATAAACCAGTTGGTTCAAATGTAAAATGTCTATATTTAATTATTTAAAATAAAGCCCACCATAATCACAGATGATTTGGAGAATTAGGGCCACTCAATAAAAAAAATAATTGATTTATTTAGACATTGTTTGCATTTGATTATTTATAAAAATGTTAAAATTGGTAAGAACTGAAGTTGTCTTTTAAATCATCACTTTAAATGTATGTAGAATTGTGAAATTAAACAAAATGCAGATAAAGGTGAAGAATTACACTATTATTGTGGGTGCTGACACTGCAGAAGAGTTGCCAAGTAGTACAGATTGGTTTATAACAACATTCTCTTAGTGGCATGAGTGATTGTCCTTATGGATTTTTGGAATGGCAATATGGAGAGGCTCCTTCTAGAACTGTGAATGTACAAAAATCTGCTATCACTACATTACCATCCATAAATCTGTCTTAACACTCTCAAGCTTGGTATCAATGTTGCAGTAAATAATTAGTGTACACTAGATACATTTAGCTCTTGGTTATTCTGACCTTCTGAGGGTGGCCTGATTGACTTGTTTGGAATATAATTAAACATCAATGTTATTTCCTATCTCCAAACATATGGATATAAATTCAAAAGAAGTAAATATTGAGGGTTATACAGCATGTTTATAGTGAGCATGAGCTCTAGAAAGTTAAGGTGCAAAATGCAAGGCTAGTAGGAATATCACAGTACAAACTGAACTGAAAGACTGAAAAATTACTTCATGGAAAATATTCTATGCATCAGACACACACTGATAGTCAAATTCACCTACATGAAAAGTTTAATTATTCATTATATATTAAACAACTTATACATTACATAGTAAGATAGCCCTCCAAAGATTGACATCACACTGAATGGATATTTCATCATATTTAAGTTTGCTGAAATGCATGTGTATTGAAAAGTATAGCATATTTTATGATAGAAGAAATCATAACTCTAAGAATCATGGATTAAAAGATTCTTTTTCCTTTCACAGTACCTTATCTTGGTCAAAGGAAAGCTTAAACTTAGCAAGATCCATGGTATCACCAGCCTGTGTCCTTTGGCATAAATACCTTGTGTTTTGGCTACTTTGGGAGACAAAAGTACTATGAAGATAAGACAGAGTGAAGGGAGAAGAATTGTGGAGAAATTTTGCCATTATTTTCTTATTTTGGTAGATTGCTTTGCTTTACTTGGTTTTGTTTTAAAGTAACTTCACAATAAGTAACAGAAGAAAAAGTATATAACTTAGGACATAATAGATAATATTTTAAATGAAATTCTAACCAGAAGATTCCTTCATTTAATAGCAATTTGTGCTATATATTTTTCATATTCTATACATGGAAAATAAGTACACTTTATCCCTTGCAGGTAGGGAAAATAAATTTCTCTAGTAATTACACTTATTTATAACTGACATCTCTGATATAAAGCAATAAGTAACTTCATTCTTCAATGTTAATGTTAGTAGCTACAGGGAAATATATTTTAATGTAGAATTTTTCCTAGTCTCATAATTTTAAAAAATTGACATAATTGCCTTAAATACTAAAAAAAAACCCTGCTTTCAAGTATGGTGTTAAATTTTAAGACAAATGAGAGGTCCAATATCTTTTTTGTGAGTAGAATTTTAAAAGCATGTTTCTGTGATATTTACAATGTAACATGATATTTTAGAAAGCAAAAATTGAATAAATCTAATAAAGAAGAAAAAAGTATTCACATAAAATTATCTTTTTCACATATTTCATTCAAAAAACTGATACATTTACAGGTTTGCTGCACTACATCATTATATCTTACAATACATTTAACCAATAGAAATCAAGATTATATTTTATAAATATGGAAACAAAATCAATACATCCTAAATTAGTGATGAGAATATAAATTATTAATAAGTTACTTATTCTATAAGAAGATGATCAGATTTCAGGGTACATGCAAAATACCACTTTAGTAAGTATAATGGATTTGGGGATATTCAGCACATGCCTGGGCTAGTGCTTTAGCCCTGAGGTACATCCCCAACCCTGAGACACATGGCAGTTTTATGACAAGACACACTAAACATAATGATGTAAAAGACCCATACTCTTTTTTCAGGCTCTATCTCTATTAGTCACAAGGTGTGTGTGGTTGGTTTTTTGTTTTTGTTGTTGTTATTTTGGTTTTTCTTGGTACTGGGGATTGAACTTGGGTCCTTGAGCTTGCAGAAGAAGCAGTGAAACCACTGAGCTAAATCCCCATGCCCTATTTAGTAACAAGGAATAAGCACTTCTCAATCTTTGCTTATTTTAAAGAACATTTTATCTGTTCTTTCTCAGCCACCCAAACTCTGAGTTATATTTTGGATCATTTCATCAGCTACCACTACTTTACTTCTCCAAAGTTCCATATACCATCTGATGATCAATAATTCATTGACTTTCGACATTTTCTTTCTCCTTTATCCTAAGCTATCAAATCAATGTTGTATTCACTTGTTCTTCCACCCAGCCAAGACCAATACTCTCTATTATTTAAATCAAACCACAGGCCTGAGTGCCAATGGGCAGAGCCCCCCTGTGCCAAGCAGGTCAGCTATTTGGGCTGTAGTACAACTGCCTCCAGTGGCAAAGGGTAGAGCACCCCCAGCACCAAGGAGGTGAGCTGCATGGGCACCAAGAGCATACACACACACACACACACACACAGAAACACTCACCTGTTGAAATGAGAAGACACATAAACAAATCTCAAAACCAGATTTCCAGATCACCTAAAGCAACCTCAAAGGGAAACAAGATAGAACAATCTGATACTCAACCACCAATACTCCCTGAACTAGCAACAAAATAGGATCTAGAAAAAATACAATCAAAAATAATTTCTCAGATAACAGCAGAGATTGTGCCCATAGTACAAGACATGATTAATAAATCAAGAGAGGACACAGATAAAAAAATAGAGGAGCTGAGGAACATGATGGAATCCCAAAACAGGAGACAAGATGAATACATAATAAAACAGATACAAACAGATTTCCAGGAGATTACAAACTTTATTAAAAGTTTAGGCAGCAGAATGAGCCAATGTGAGGACAGAATTTCAGATATAGAAGATAAGATTGCAATTAGTGACTAGGAAAAGAAAAATTTCCTTAAAATAATAAGGGACCACAAGAAATTAATCAAGCAGCTGCTAGATGATGCAAATGAGAATAACATAAGACTGATCAGAGTCACCAAAGAAACACGAGAGAGTGCAGATGACATAAAAAACTTTTCACAGAAATGAAGGCAGAAGACTCCCCAAGCAGGTAAAAAGAAATTGACATACAGATAAATGAGGCATATAGGACTCTAACTAGCCTTATTAAAAAAGAAAATCCACACATAGGCTTATGATAGTTAAGATTAAAGAAACCCAACAGAACAAAATTCTACAAGTAGTTAGAAAAAAGAAACAAATCACATACAAAAGAAAGCCCATCAGAATCACATCAGACTTCTCAATGCTAACCCACAAGGCAAGAAGAACTTGGAATGACATATTTCAAGCCCTAAAGGAAAACAGCCTCCAACTGAGATTGATATACCCTGCAAAACTATCTTTCAAAATTGATGGAGAAATAAGATGCTTTCATGACAAACAGCACTTTAGGAACTTCATGAATACCAAATCATGACTACAAAAAATTTTAAACAATATCCCAGAAACAGGCAATGAGGATCACAACCCCAGGAAGCCCAGAAAAATGAACCTATGGGGCACAACAAAAAATTAAATACAAAGAGGGAGAATCCAAAAAAAAATAACAATAATAAGTCAATACATATCAGTTATAACCAACAAGGTTAATGGTCTCAATTCACCAATCAAAAGAAATAGACTGGCAGAATGAGTCAAGAAGCAAGATCCAACGATATGCTGCATGGAAGAAACATAATTAATTCAAAAGGAAACTCATAGACTGAAAGTTAAAGGAGAATAATACTCCATGGGACAGGAATCCAAAAAATAGAAGGAATAGCTATCCTCTTTGCAGATCAAATGGATTTTGAACCAACACTGATTAAGAGAGATGAAGGACACTACATCCTTGTAAAGGGAACAATCCAGGAGGAAGAGATGACAATCATAAATATATATGCACCAAATAAGAATGCCCTCAACTATACAAAACAAATATTAATGGACATGAAAAACCAAATAAGCACTAACACAATAGTAGTGAAGGACCTCAATACCCCACCGTCACAAATAGATCAATTAGACAAAAAATAAGCAATGAAATACAAGAACTCAAACTCTTGAACAAATGAACTTATTAGATGTTTACAGAGTGTTACACACCAGAAAATCAGGATATGCATTCTTTTCAGCTACACATGGGTCGTTCTCCAAAATAGGTCACATACTCACTGATAGAACATGTTTAAGTAAGAGTAAAGGAATTGAAGTTATCTCCTGTATATTATCAGATGATGGTGTGATGAAATTGAAGATCAATAGCAAAAGAAACCGCAAAAATTTCATAAAAACATGGAAATTGAACAAGACACTTCTGAAAAACCAATGGGTCACAAAGAAAATTAAAGAAGAAATCAGACAGTTCTTAAAATTAAATGACAAGGCCGAGGATTTAGCTCAGTGGTTTTGCCGCCTGCTGTGCAAGTGCAAGGACCTGAGTTCGATCCCTGGTACCAAAAACAAAACCAACCATACAAAAAAACAACCTCAAAATTAAATGACAATGCCAATGCAACATATCAGGATCTATGGGACACAATGAAAGCAGTGGTATGAGGGAAACTAATAGCAGTGAATACTCATATTAGGAAAAAAGAGTGAGCCCAATTAACCTGATGCTGAACCTCAAGCTTCGAGAAAAAAAGAGCAGGACAAACCCAAAGCTCATACAAAGGAGGAAATTATAAACACGAGAGCAGAAATCAATGCAAAGGAGACTAAGAGAATGATACAAAAAAAAAATCAATGAAGCCAAGAGTTGGTTTTTTGAAAGAATAAACAAAATTGACACACCCTTAGCAAAACTTATCAAAAGAAAGGAAAGGAAAGGCCCAAATCTGTGCAATTAGGAATGAAAGGGATAAAATTACAAAGGACCCAGCAGAAATCCAAAGGATCATTAATACCTACTTCCAGAACCTATACACAAATAAGATTGAAAACACAGAAGAAATGGACAGATTCCTAGATATGCATGAATAACCAAGTTGAATGAAGAAGACCTAAAAATTCTAAACAACTCAATATCAATTGATGAAATTGAAAATACAATTAAAACTTACCAACTAAGAAATGCCTGGGTTCTGATGGCTTCAGGGCTGAATTCTACAAGACATTCAGATGGGAACTACTGACGCTACTGTTTAAACTCTTCAATGAAACTGAAAGGGAAGCAATACTCCCAAATTCATTCCTGGAAGCACGCATGACCTTGATCCCCAAAGCAGAGAAAGACCCAACCAAAAAAGACAACTATAGGCCAATCTCAATAATGAACATACATGCAAAAATGCTTAATAAGATACTGGCAAATAGAATGCAGAAGATAATCAAGAAGATCACACAACATGACCAAGTGGGATACATCCCAAGGATGCAGGGATGATGGTTCAACGTATGCAAGTCAATAAATGTAATACACTATATCAATAGAGCCAAGAACAGAAATAATATGATCATCTCAATAGATATAGAGAAAGCATTTGACAAAATCCAACATACGTTTATGTTAAAAACCCTACAAAAAATTGGAAAGACGGTCTCTACCTCAATCTGACAAAAGCCATCTATGAAAAACCATCAGCCAATATTATACTAAATGGTCAAAAACTGAAATACTTGACACTAAAATCAGGAATAAGACAAGGATGTCCACTATCACCACTCTTGTTCAATATAGTTTTGGAAACAGCCACAGCAATTAGACAAAAGAAAGAAATAAAAGGAATAAAGATAGAAAATGAAAAAAGTCAAATTGTCATTATTTGCAGATGACATGATACTCTATATAGAAGACCCCAAGAACTCCACCAAAAGTCTTCTAGACTTAATAACCAAATTCAGTAAAGTAGCTTGATATAGTCAACACACAAAAATCAATAGCTTTCCTCTACACAATCAACAGGCTTATTGAGAGAGAAATAAGGCAAACAATGCCTAACAAAAGAAATCAAAGACCTCTTCTCTGAAAACTGCAGCACTCTGAAAAGAGAGATTGAAGATGATATCAGAAAATGGAGACATGTCTTGCTCATGGGTAGAAAGGATCGACATAGTGAAAATGGCCATTCTTCCAAAACTCCTATATAGATTCAATGCAATCCCAACTGAAATCCCAGGAGCATACTTCACAGATGTGGAGAAAAGTAATGCAAAAATTCATTTGGAACAAGAAGAGACCCAGAATATCAAAATCAGTACTAGCCAATAAAGGTAAGTTAGGGGATATCACAATCCCCAACTTGAAACTATACTAGAAAGCTACTGTGATAAAAACAGCATGGTACTGGCAACGAAACAGACCTGAGGACAATTGGAACAGTTTAGAAGATGCAGAAACAACTCTAGATACACTTAGCTACCTCATTTTCAACGAAGGAGCCAAAAACTCTCACTGAAGGAAAGATAGCCTCCTTCATAAATGGTGCTGGAAAAATTGGGTTTCAACTTGCCAAAAATTAAATCTAGACCTATATCTCTCACCATGCACTAAACTAAAATCAAAATGGATTAAAGATCAAAATATTAAAACAAAAATGCTGAACAGGCTGGAACAGAGGTTACATAGAATTCTTGAAGGCATTGGTATAGAAAAAGACTTTATGAACAAAACCTCAGTTGCCCGTGAACTAACACAAACAATCAACAAGTGGGATCTCTTCTTATTAGAAAGCTTCTGCACAGCCAGAGAAACCACCATGAGTGTGAAGAGACAACCCACAATGTGGGAAAATATCTTCACCTGCTCTTCCTCAGACAAAGGTCTACTATCTCAAATCTATAAAGAAATTAATAAGATCAGATTTCCCAAATTTAAAGACCCAATCTGAAAATGGGCATCTGAAATGAACAGACCTTTCTCAGACAAAGAAGTGGAAATAACAAATAAACTAGCACAAACAATCAACAATTGGGATCTCTTCTTATTAGAAAGCTTCTGCACAGCCAGAGAAACCACCATGAGTGTGAAGAGACAACCCACAATGTGCGAAAATATTTTCATCTGCTGTTCCTCAAACAAATGTCTACTATATAAATCTATAAAGAACTTTAAAAAATCAAACCTCCCAAATCTAAAGACCCTGTCCAAAAATGGGCATCTGAAATTAACAGACATTTCTCAGACAAAGAAGTAGAAATAGCAAATAAATATATGAAAAAATGTTCAACATAACTGGTCATTCAAGAGATGCAAATGAAAACAACACTGAGATTCCACCTCACCCCAGAAAGAATGGCTGGTATCATGAAATCAACCAATAACAAATGCTGACAGGGCTGTGGGGAAAGAGGAACACTGCTCCACTGCTGTTAGGAGTGTAGACTGGTGCAACCACTGTGGAAATCAGTATAGAGATACCTCAAAGAACTAGCACTTGAAGTCCCATTTGACCTAGCTAGTCCCCTGATGGGTATCTTCCCCAAAGAATTAAAAGAATCATACCACTGTGATATATGTACACCCATGTTCATAGCAGCATAATTCATGTTAGCTAAAACTTGGAAACAACCCAGTTGCCCATCAACTGGAGACTGGATAACGAAAATTTTTTTTATAAATTGGAGTACTACTCAGCCATGAAAAAGTAGAAATTGGAAACATTTATTGCTAAATGGATGCACATTGAAGTGATACTCTTAAGTGAAATAAATAGGGCATACGTGTAAATACCAGTTTCTCTAGTGTGAGAATCTGAAAGTGTAAATAAGGACCAAAAGGTATAATAGATAATGTGAAATAGGAAGAAAAGGGGCAAAGGGGAAGGGGAAGTGAGAGAGGTAGGGGATAGGAAAGAAGGGAATGGAATTAATATGAGAAAATGAATAAACGGAAACAGAAACAAAGTCTTTGTAAATAGGGAGGGATGGAGGGGATGAAGGGAGGACAGGGAAATCAGGAAAAAATAAGAACCAAGACAGATTATGTAAAGATGCAAATTTCCAATGATGAATGTCATTATATAGTATGCCTAAAATGTATCAATAAAATTAATTTTTAAAAAATCAAACACCCAGTAACCATCTACGTCCTGTCTTTTCCCACTCCTCTCCTCAAAATTCCATGTCTTAGTCCTGACATAATGTATTTAAAAATGCAGAGTTTAATAAATTTAAACCATAATTATAACTGCCTTACTATTTAGCAAAATACTGTACTGCCTTGATCCTCAGTTGATTATCTCCTAGAATGTGATTTTACTACATAGATTGTAAGAGGTGTTGCAGAGATTAACTATGATGGGACTGGTGAACATTTTTCGGCCTCTGACATGTGACAGCCACTTAAAAAATAACAACACATTTCTACTTTCTACTTTCTTTTAAATTCCCATAATCCTAAGAACAAGAAGAACAAACATACTCCTTGATTAACAACACTAGTGCAAATACATTTTCCCCCAGAAAACAGACTTGACATTGTGTAGAATATTTATTTGATTAGTTACCTACTCCTCTGATTATCTTTAGAAATCTTATCAAACCTTTGATGCTCATGACTGAATCCACAGCCTCACACATGCTAAATATTCATTCTATACTCTCAAAATGTTATCCTTCTCCAGTTTCTGACCCTCTGCCAGTATTATGCAGCCTCAGCTGGTGAGCTTGACCCTGATTTTGTAAAGGTTCTCAGGTCAATATCATGATGTCTCCTGGCCCCATTCCCCTGACTATCATATAACTTTAAACGTCCGGTGTCTCCTGGTGCTGTAGTTAAGTTCCATTGTTAAGGAATCGGAGTTTCTTGAGCAATGTATTTTCCTTTATAATGATTGTCAGCCTCCCATTTTTTTTTCAACAAAATGCTTGATTGTTAAGTGATATTGTATTAATAACAGGAATCCTACATCTGAAGTATAGATGTTTGCCTTGTATTACAGGATTTACATAATCCATGGTAGGTATGGCTGCAGATCAACTGTAAGGCGTACCTTTATATTCATAAGGTTTATTTATGTACACTGAAATCATAGAACATCGTGTACATTTTGGTCCTCAAAATGCCATTTTCAAATACATAAGTACATTGAAACTGAAGGTACAGTTTTGATTATGTCTGAAATATTCTAGCTCTTTGTTCTTTTAAGCTTTAAGTTCGTGCATGAGTCCATACAACTGGAAGCATTTTACATAACCGATACTGCAGATGTAGCCTGGTGGATGCCTGTGGACTTGTTACATGCTACCTTCTGTTATGCAGCTTAATTCATGACTCTAGAGGGCTGATAATCCTCTAAATGCATTTTTGAAAAATTATTGATCATAATGAAAACTGCAGCTCTTTCCCCTGTTTCATAGTCTGCTATAAGCATGTTTGACCAAAAGTGACTCAGGTGAGAGGAGAAATAATATGCTACCCCCGGAATTCCACCCTAGTTAAACTTTACTAGTTAATCTTTGCTTTATATAACCATGAGCGACTCCTCCCTTTGAAAGAGAAGGCCGAAGTAAATGATAGTTTCATGAGGTGAAACAGAGAAGCAGGGTTGCTTGGTCACCATCTTGACCCAGCTCCTGTTTTCTTTGACTATTGAGAAGCTCAGCATGTAAGAAGTTCATAAGTAACAAGTTCATACATAGTAATGTATGAACTAAGCATGACCAATGAACCACATGCACTATGGAAGTCTGATAATGGTCGCATGTGTGACTATGTGTGTTATGCCTTTTCATTTTCTGCTATTATAAAAAGATCAAAATGCAATAATCAAAAATAAATTTCCAATAACAATGTTAGAAATCAAGTCAAATATCTATTTATGATTACATATTATCATAAATGATGCAATATTTTTTCTTGGACATCTGTACAAGTCTTAATATATTTAATATATTGTACTCTTCTGGAAGACTAAAAGATTGCTATTTATATCTTCTCTTTGATATGCACTATGTAAGCCAAAAGAATAAAAAGAGGGAAGAAAATGGATTTAAACAAATATAAAAACACTATGAAGAATATCTTCCAAATATAGAAACATCTGGACCAAACTGAAGAAGTACAAAGAGCAAAAACATTAACTTCCAAATCCTGAATGTAATCTCAGTTTCTCCTAGAATTCCAATGCCTAAAAAACCTAAACCAAAGTATCTTAATTGAGATAGAGAGGATTAGAGAATGTGATGATAACATGCAAAAAGCAGACAACATTCCTTTGAGATGTTAATTCAAGGATTGGGGGTAGAGGTAAAAAGGTATCAGGATTTAAAGGGGAAATTACACACAACATTATTGTTAATTACTTCACAAAGGTCCCAGTCATTAAGGTCAAACACAGAGAAGGAAAATTGCCTAAAAGTAAAACAGAAATAAGAATCAAACCTGCAAGCAGCTTGTACTGGCTTTATGTAATTGAACTGAAAAATTAAAAAAAGGGGTAGGCTATAAACTGTGTGAATTAGAGTATCATTTTGAGGTGTGCCTACCTGTTCTCTAAGAATGATTTGCACAAACCAAAAAAGAGACACAAAAATCTACAAAGAACACAGACCCAAACTGAAGTGTTCTAAATTATTCCCAGTTCCCATTAAAACATAAAGCATTTCACAGAGTGATAAATTGGACAAAATATGTACAACACACCAAGTGGCTACAAATAATTATCTTATATAATTGTAGAACAACCAATAAAAAGTAAGTGGTCAATAATTAATCTGAGGGAAGGACAAAGATAGATAAGATATATAGAAGTAGTATAGGAAAAAATGGTGATCCCATTCATGAACTGAGACATACTTATTTAAAATACTGCAGGGCCAGAGATTTAGCTCAATGGTTATGCTGCCTGCCTCGCAAGCGCAAGGTCCCGAGTTTGATCCCCAGGTAACAAAAATAAAATAAAATACTAGGGTTAGCTTAAGTGAGTTGTTTGATGGAGTAGAAGCTTTCTATGACTATGTTAAACAGAATATAGTAAAATGGGCCCTTTGGTCTTTTCCCATTAATATTATGTAAGCATGTGAATTAATATTATATTTGCAGACTTTTTTGTTATATCTTTCATTTAGTTATTTTACTCCTAGTAATACAAAGATACCCTTGTAAAGACACTTATTTTAAACATTATACTGCACTCAATCAATAATACATATCATGTCATCAAACAATAATTGATATAAATGTAGTAATGCATATAGATATTCATGATATAGGAAATATTGTATAATTCAAAAAATGACCTTCAAAAAGTATCTATAAAATAATTCACTTATAAGTTTTGTATGATAGAGACTTTGTATACAAAGTAACGAAGTCAGTGCAAGAAGCTGTTTCCTTTGAGAACAGGAACAAGAATAAAGGGCAATATTTTCATTTAATCTTTCTCTATTCTGTTCAAAAAATATTTATCAGCATGTAGTAACCTTTATAAAGCAGTTTCTGAAATATTTGATGTTTGCAAGAAAATTTCAAGATGATATCATTAGATATTACCTTTTTTCACTTTTATCTGAAGTCAAAATTTGAGAAAATAAGAACATATTGAAGTTTGGATTAATTATCTTTATTTAAAGAGTAGATGTATATGAATTTGCTTTATGTAAATAATAAAATTTATGCAAATAATAAAACTTGTAAATTTGATAATATTTAAATGAGAAATGTTTTATATTAAATAAAACTATATTTTAATAATACAATAAATTAACAGAATATAAGTGTTTTTATAACTGCGAATTTGAAACCAATGAGAAGATTTTTTTCTTATTTTTCTCATGATAATAATATTCAAACAAACAAACAAAAACACAGAGGTAGGCCAAAAGTTAACTCAGCACAGTGATGATGGATGTCTATAAAATTATAAAATGCCAATAGAGTAATATTCAAGAAAATGATATTGCTGCCTTTCCAACACTTCCAGCCCAGAGATGTGGGATTCTGGACTGCCATTCCACCACTCCTAGCCCAGAGGAAGGGGCTCCTGAGACACTGTTCCACCACTCCCAGCACAGAGGAAGGGGCTTCCTGGCCACCGTTCCACTGCTCCCAGCCCAGAGGTAGGGGCTTCCAGGCCACTGTTCTACTGCTCCCAGTGCAGAGGAGGTGAGCTGTGCAGGTGCAAAGAGCACCCCCCTCATCGAAATGAGAAGACCCATAAAGAAGTCTCAAAACCAGACTTCCTGATCACCTACAGCAACCCCAAAGGGAAATGAGATGGAATAATCTGACACTCAACCACCTGAACTCCCTGAACTATCAACAAAAGAGGATCTGGAAAAAATGAAATCAGAAATAATTTCTCAGATAACAGCAGAGATTGTCCCATAGTACAAGACAAGATTAATAAATCAAGAGAGGACACAGATAAGAAAAATAGAGGAGATGAGGAACATGATGGAATCCCAAAATAGGAAACAAATGGAATCCATAAAACAGATACAAACAGATTTCCAGGAGATTAAAAACTCCTTTGAAAGTTTAAGCAACAGATTGAGCCATTGCAAGGACAGAATTTCAGATATAGAAGATAAGATTGCAATTAGTAACCAGGAAAAGAAAAATTGCTTTAAAATTGTAAGGGAACATGAGAAATCAATCCAGCAGCTGCTAGACGATGCAAAGAAGAATAACATAAGACTTATTGGAGTCAATGAAGAAACAGGAGAGAATGCAGATGACATAAAAAAGTCTTCACAGGAGTAATGGGAGAAAACCTCCCAAGGAGGGGAAAAGAACTTGACATACAGATAAGTGAGGCATATAGGACTCCAAATATCCTTGATCAAAAAAATTCTAAATATAGGCATATAATTGTTAAGTTTGCAGAAACCCAATAGAAGAACAAATTTCTACAAGCAGTTAGAGAAAAGAAACAAATCACATACAAAGGAAAGCCCATCAGAATCGCAGGAGATTTCTCAATGCAAACCAACAACGCAAGAAGAGCTTGCAGTGACATATTCAAGCCCTAAAGGAAAACAGTCTCCAACCCAGATTGATGTACCCTGCAAAACTATCTTTCAAAACTGACAGAAAAATAAGATACTTTCATGACAAACAGTACTGTAGGAACTTCATGAATACCATACCAGTATGCCAAAAAATTTTAGGCCATATCCTAGGAACCGACCATGAGGATCACAACCCCAGGAAGCCCAGCAGAATAAATCCATCGGATGCAACAAGAAATTAAATGTAAAGTGGGAGAATCCAACAAAAAGAAAAAAGTCACAACAATGATAAATCAATATGTATCAGTTATAGTGATCAATGATAATTGTCTCAATTCACCAATCAAAAGAAATAGACTGGGCAAATGGGTCAAGAAGCAAAATCCAACAATATGCTACATGCAAGAAACACAGTCAATTCAAAAAGAAACTCGTACATTGAAAGTTAAAGGGTGGAAAACAGTACTCCATGTGACAGGAACCCCCAAAAAACCAGGAATAGCTATCCTCTTTGGAGATCAAGTGGATATCAAACTACCGCTGGATAACAGAGACAAAGAAGGACACTACATCCTTGTAAAGAGAACAACCAAAAATATCTATGCATCAAACACCAGTGCACCCAACTATATAAAAAAAATATTAACAGACATGAAAAGTCATATATGCACTAATACAATAGTAGTGGTGGACCTCAATACCCCACTGTCACAATTAGATAGATCAGCTAGACAAAAAATAAGTAATCAAATATTAGAACTCAATAGAACTCTTGAACAAGTGAATTTAACAGATGTTTACAGAGTGCTCCACCCCACAAAATCAGAATACACATTCTTCTCAGCTGCACATGGGTCATTCTCCAAAACAGACCACATACTCACTCATAGAACATGTTTAAGTGCAAAGGAGTTGACATAATCCCTTGTATATTAGCAGACTATAGTGTGATGAAATTGGATATCAATAGCAAAAGAAACCACAAAAATTATATAAACACATGAATAACCAATGGGTCACAGAAGAAATTAAAGAAGAAATCAGACAGTTGCTGCAATTAAATGACAATACAACATATCGGAATCTATGGGACACAATGAAAGCAGTAGTATGAGGGAAATTCATAGCAGTGAATACACATATTAGGAAAACTGAGCAAGCCCAATTAAACAACCTGATGCTGAACCTCAAGCTTCTAGAAAAAGATGAGAAGGACAAACTCTAAGCTCATACAAAGGAGAAAGTTATAAAGATCAGAGCAAAAATCAATCCAATGGAGACTAAGACAATGACACAGAAAATTAATGAACCCAAAAGTTGGTTCTTCAAAAGAATATACAAAATTGACAAACCCTTAGCCAATCTTATCAGAAAAAGGAAAGAAAAGGCCCAAATCCATGCAATTAGTAATGAAAAGGGTGAAATTACAAAGGACCCAGCAGAAATCCAGAGGATCATCAATACCTACTTCCAGAACCTATAAGCCAATAAGATAGAAAACACAGTAGAAATAGACAGATTCCTAGATACATATGAATTACCAAAGTTGAACAAAGAAGACCTAAAAATTCTAAATAACCCAATATCAACCAATGAAATTGAAAATGTAATTAAAAACTTACGAACTAAGAAAAGCCCAGGTCCTGATGGCTTCACTGCTGAACTCTACAAGGCATTTAGGGAGGAACTACTGCCACTACTGAACAACAGACTGAGAGAGAAATAAGGCAAACAATTCCTTTCACAATGGCATCCAAAAAACTGAAATTCCTAGGAATCAACCCAATGAAAGAAATCAAAGACCTCTTCTCTGGAAATTATAGCATTCTGAAAAGACAGATTGAAGATGGTACCGGAAAATGGAAAGACATCCCCTGCTCCTGGGTAGGAAGGATCAACATAGTGAAAATCGCCATACTTCCAAAACTGCTATATATATTCAATGCAATTCCAATTGAGATCCCAGCAGCATACTTCATGGACCTTGAGAAAACAATCCAAAAATTCATTTGGAACAAGAGGAACCCAGCTCCACTGCTGGTAGGAGTGTAGACTGGTGCAAGCACTGTGGAAATCAGTATGGAAACATACTTCAAAGAACTAGGACTGGAAGTCCCATTTGACCTAGCTATTCCCCTGATAGGTATCTTCCCCAAAGAATTAAAAGAATCATGCAGTAGTGATATATGTGTATTCATATTCATAGCAGCACAATTTGTAATAGCTAAAACTTGGAAACAGCCCTAATGCCCATCAACTGGAGACTGGATAAACAAAATGTGTTTTTTTATAAAATGGAGTAGTACTCAGCCACAAAAAATGATTAGTTAAGAGACATTTATAGCTAAATAGATGTACATTGAGGTGATACTCAAGTGAAATAAATCAGACACACATGTATAAATACTGAATAGTTTCTCTAGTGTGAGAAACTGAAAGTGTAAATAAGAACTAAATGGTATAATAGATAATGTTAAATAGGAAGAAAAGGGGCAAAGAGAAAGGGGAAGTTGGAGGGGTAGGGGAAAGGAAAGAAGAGAACTGAACTAATATGCGAAAATGAAAAAATGGAAACAAAGTCTTTGTAAATAGGGAAGGATGGAGTGGTTGAAGGGAGGGCAGGAGAAGGGGGAAAAATAAGAACCAAGAGACATTATGTAAAGGTGCAAATTTCCAATGATGAAGGTCATTATATTGTATACCTAAATTGCACCTATAAAATAAAATTTTAAAAAAAGAAAATGATATTACAAAACAATAAAATTTGCCATTATTATTTATATTAATATTATTATTTCAAAAGGGAACAACTTAAACTAGTTTATTTGGTGGAGCTCAGGGAGCCTTGCTTTCTACTATTTCCAGGTAGATGATTTTAGAAACCTCTTTTATAAGTGACAGTATTGCTTGATTATTTTAGAAATCTGGGCAACTGAAATTTTTGGTTGTTTTTATTTTTGTTTGAGGTGTTATTTGGGTCTGGTTTTACAAATCACTATTGGTAACATCATGTCAAATAAAAAATTAATGGTATGTTTTAATGAAATTTTTCTGTAAAGTAAATATCTCACTAAACAAAATGAATATATTGTTTCAAAGACTTGTACATTTCTATGTGTCAGAACTAAGCACCTCAGTCTGTTTTAATGAAGAGGATGTTTTAGGAGATTTGGTGTGAATAAAGCACCCCGTGTATATAGACCATTGACACCTGAGCTAGACACAAGTGGGTAACATGATTTCTGCATAGTTTCTTTATTCTTATTGAATGTCTGAAGTATCATTAAAGAGAATTTTCCTGTCTTTGACATTTTCATGTTTGTCAAACCAGAAGCCCTACCCTCTTAATCTTTATCTGATTATATTTTCTAGATGCTTGGTTGGAATGTTCTTTCTCATAGTTGAATAATTGTATTAGTTTAAATGTATCATGACACTAGAGAAAATCTAGATATGAAATGACTACTGGAAGATATTTCATTCTTCTCCAGGTCAATGCAATTGAATTTCATTGTTTTCAAAATATATTTGTCTTGCATTTTTAGGATTTTAATGCCTGGAAAAGTGCATTCTAGTTGGCTTTACTTTCTTTTCCTACTTTACTAAACATTCATTTATAATAGAAGTTGTGGCTCTTCATTCCACTACTGGTTGCACTGTCTACACAGTGTTTTATTGCAGTGGGCCTCTCTATTACTACATAATGTAACAACACACTTCCCATTTGGTTTTGACTTTGTAAATTTTTACACAGTGAAGTTTCCTTTATCTGAGCTTTCTTAGTCACTTAAAATACTAAAAGTTAAAATATGCATTAACAATTATTATCAGAATGTTAGTACACTTTCAAAAATGTGAATTAATTCTATGGAATAAATTTTTCCTTGCTATAATATTCTCAGCACAACTTCCCTTCAAACTAAGCTGCCTTAAAAACAAATATCATCCTTTGACAAAACGATTTGAGATTCAACAAAATTAATATTAAGTGGTCTAAATTTACTAAACTGAGCACTATACTATAAAATTATACCTCAATATTAAATCAATCATCAATCAATCCTATGCTTTCTTCACTGATAGTCAGTCTTTGGTCTCACACTATTAGTAATTTTCAAACCAAATCTCTGTTTGTTGTGCACAGTATTTAGCTAATTGTGGCAGATTACAAGCATCTAGGGAGACAATTATAGCTCTGGTAGTTTTGTTCTGCTCTAGGGGGAGTGTTTTTCTCCGGAACTTGCTGTAGTACTCTCCCAGCTAAAGGAGCCAGCATCTGGAGTTAGTTTGGATATAATTCCATGAAGGGGGCCCATTTTATATTGGCTGTAGCTTTCATGGGTTCTTTCCTCTTCTTCAAGGGCCTCCATGAAGACTTAAATACAAAAATTACATGCACCACAAAACCTTGAGTTGAACTAACACTCTGAAAAACAGCTGGGTCCTGTGGTGTTTATTGTCTTTTCTTCTTCCCAGTTAAATTGTTCTTTTTATGGAGAACAAGTGTGCCTCATGCCAGATTTCTATATTTACCTCTGTCTTATTGAACATGGGAGATATAATAGCATTGAATGATCAGAAGTTCAAGAAATAAAAGATAATTTAATTCAATTTTTCTAATGAGGAAACTGACATGAGTCCTTCAAATGCATGCACCAAACTAGGGTAGCATTTCTAGACAAAATATTGATTGACATTATATTATATTATAAATATACTTTTATACTTTCTAAAGTGTGTAGATGTCACTACATAAAATTTTAACCAACACTTAACTTCCACTAAGTTGTGCATAGTATTTTGTGTATTTTATCAATATGAACTTACTTAATCCTTATAAATAACTTGAAGTTAGGTACTCTCATTAGTTGGGTTTAGAGATGGAGAGGTAAAGAGATTTGCTTATGATTACACTTATAGTAAGTAAGTGATATGTACTATGAATGTTTTATTGCCTTATCATCTAGAAAAAGAAAGGTTACAGCATATGCATAATAAATTTTATCATATGCATTGGGCATAAGTAGGAATTCAGACAGAGAGCATTTTAATGGTCTTCTCAAATGTACCTGGGTATTTAGGAGAAGAGCTAATCTCACAACCCAGAATGTAATATCAGATTCAGTTTCTTTCCAAAAATTATTTCCATTACATTATATTGTCAAAGATTTTCAACTGTGATCATTAAGCCAGACAAACACAATTTCATTAATTTTTTCCCAAGATATAACTATTCAGTGTTAAATTTTAGCATTAGAATCAATTTCTATGAAATTGATCAAGATGCAAAGTAAAAAATTTAAGTTACTTCAAAGTGATGTGAAAAAGACACATTAAGAACAAAGCCTCAAGTACAGTATTTCTGATCAATAGCTTTTTTTATATTTCAATTTAGTAAATGTTTCTTGAATGGCCAATCCAAACAAACCTTTGAACTATTGGCTATAGAATAAGACTGAAAAATGGATGAGCTATAAACCTTGACTTAAAGTTATTTTGATAATTTTATTTAAATCACAAATACCTATTTGTAGTCAATTACACCTTACCATATTACCTGGGGTGAACTCAAGAGATAATTATCGCTACAAGGGCCACATGCTACATCAGTGACTATACATACATAGTTTCAAGTACTCTTATCATACCCATATAATGTGGTCATAGAATAATATGACTCCACTAGAGTGCCAAAGTGACCAGATACATACAGTGGTACCTCAGTTCACAAACCTAATTCATTCGACAATTCTGGGGGAGATGGCCTCATTCATATTTGTCACCCAATGCAGAGTTCACAAACAGAAGCAAAATTTTGCCAAATCTATTGTTTGTGAACCAAATTGTTCACAAACAAAACTATTCACAAACTGAGGTATTATTGTATAACTCTGAGATCACAACACTAGAAAATGTAAAAGAATCATTTCAAACTTAAATGTACAGATTTTGTTCTTTGCATAGTACCATGCTGACTCAGAAGTTTATGCTGTCCAAATATAGTGAGGTTCATTAATATTTTTGATAGTGTTAAAATGAACATGAGAGTTATTAAACTTGCCATCTTAATCATTTCAAGTATACAGTTTAGTGAAAAGCAGTCTTATTGTGTAATCATCATCAACATCTATCCACAGAACACTTTGATTTTGCACAAAAAAAACCCCTGTGCTCATTAAAAAATCAACTCCCTATTCTCTTTTCCCACTAAAAGCTGATAAGCACTACTCTACTTTCATCTCTATGAATTTGACTACTCTATGCATATTACATACATGGATCACACAATATTTGTCCTTTAATAGTCAGCTATTTCACTTAGCATCGTGTCCTCATGCTGTATCATGTGCCACAACTTCCTACTTTTTAAGACTAATATTCTGTTGTATGTGTATACTACATTTTGTTTATTCATGTGGCAATAGACATTGGAGTGGCTTCCACCTTTTGGATATTACTAGCAATGCTGCTACAAACATAAGTGCATAAATATCTGTTCAAATCTCTGCTTTTGATTCTTTGAGTATATACCTAGAAGTAGAAGTACCTGATCACATAGCAATTACATTCACTATTTTTAAAAGAATCACTATACATTTTTCCATAGTGGCTGAAACATTTTGCATTTCACCAACATTTCTTCACATCCTTGTCCACATTTGTTATTTCCTTTTTTACAATAGCCATTCTGATGACTAACAAGTGGTACAATATCTCATTATACATTTGATTTGCATCATTTAAATGTTTAGTAATGTTGAAGATCTTTTCATGTGCTTATTAGCTACCTATGTTATCTTCGGAAAAATATCTATTCACTTCCTTTGGCTATTTCTTATTGAGTGATATTTTAAAATTCCATGAATTTTCCATACATTCTATGTATTTAACCTTTGTCATGTATATTATTTGCAAACATTTTCTCCCATTTTTGTGAGGTGCCTTTTCCCTGTGTTGACTGGGTACTTTAATGCAAAAAAGTTTTTAATTTTGGTGTAGTGATATTATCTATTTTTCTTTTTTGCAGTCCAAATTATCTTTTTGTTACCTGTTTTTCATTGTGATCAAACACTATGGTGAATGTTTAAATGAAATTTGTTTTAAAATTATTATAGTTGACACATAGCCATTAATGTCCCTCAAAATATTCCCTGTTGCTTTGAATACATTTATCCCATTGCTCTTGCCACTTTCTGAAACATTTTTAGAAGTCCTTTTCATGAGAGTCTTCTTGTGGCTTCCTTGATGTCCTACATCTATTCAAACCATTTATAGCAATATCTATTACATAAAAAAATACAATGTGTTCTCAAACACTTTATTCTTTGGGTCTGACACTGTGTGTCCCCTAGTTCTTCCCAAATACCAAAATAACCATAAAAAGTAAACATTTTTTAATGGGTTCAGGACGCCAAGGTGGCCTCAACTCAAATAAGGACATTCAAGAAAGAGGAACTACTTCAGAAAGTGACAAGAATGATAAGTGTGCTCAAATCAAAGGGAAGTATTTGAGGGGGATTAATAGAATGTGTCTTCTACAGGAATAAATTTCAAGATTTAAACATTTACCATATTTGTTGATTATGCCTTGCATATTTTAGTGTCTTATCCAATGTCCTGAAGCTTTCCTCCTAAATCTCAGAGTTTTATAAATTTAGCTGTCATGTTTAGGTCTTTGATCAAGTTTGAATTAATATTTTACATATGATGCAGGATAAGTGTCCAGCTTGCTTCCTTTGCTCATGGATATCCAGTTTCTGTAGCACTGTTTGCTGCCAAAACTGTTCTTTCCCCTGCCGGATGGCCCTGGCATCCTGTTGGAAATCATTTGACCAGGTATGTGAGGGTTTATTTTTAGGCTCTCCATCCTGTTCTAGGGGTCTTCATGCTAACAGCCACTGTTTTGATTAATGTACAATAAGTTTTGAAATCCAGAAATGTGATATCTCCAACTTTATTTTTCTTTTCCAAGGTTATTTTGGCTACTCTGAATCCCTCAAGTCTCAATAAGAATTTTAGAATTAATTTTCTGCTTTTGCAAAAAGTGTGTGATTGGGATTTTGATAGGGATCACATCAAATCTATATGTTACTTTGAGTAGTACTGACACTTCAGCAACATTACCTTTCCAGCTCATGAAAACTGATCTTTTCATTTATTCATATCTTCTTTCAATTCCTTTCTAGCTTCATAGTAAAAGTCCTTTTATTCCTTGGTAAGTTTGTGCCTAAGTATTTTATTCTTTTTTATGGTATTTTAAAGGGGATTGTTTTCTTCACTTTCTTTTCATTTTTATTGTTAATATATAGATATATATATAATTTATTTTGTGTTGATTTTTTATACTGCAATTTTGCTGAATTCATTTACTAATTGTAATTTTTTATGAAATATTTAATGCCTTCTAAAAGATCATGTATGTGAGCAAAGATATTTTTACTTGTTTTTTGATTTGGATGGTTTTCATTTTATTTTCTGAGCTAAATGCTCTTGGTAGAAATTGTAATACTGGATAAGACTTGAAGTGATGAAGGAATATATTCTTCTCTGGCTCCTCCTAATTTTAAAAGGAAATTTCAGTCTTTCATCATTAACTATGATGTTAACTGTAAGCTTTTCATGTATGGCCTATATTAAGTTTCCTTCTAACTTTACTTTTTGAGATTTTTTTTATATTGAAACCGTATTGGGGCATGCCCTATGGAGGTCCGGAGTCTTGCAGAAGATGTCGAATCAGCCCACTGCAGACAGGCAGGTCTGCGCATGCCCTACCAAGGTCCCGAGTCATGCAGAACAAGCAGAATCAGCCCACGCCCCGGCAACAATCCACTGGACCTCCACCCCCGCTCCTGCGTACAGCCACCTGGTTCAACACCACAAAGACGCAGAGGACACCTGACCACCAGAACACGGTATTGAGTCCCACTGCTCCCGGCCCAGAGGTAGGGGCTTCTGAGCTGCCGCATCACTGCACCTGGTCCAGAGGAAGGGGCTTCCCGGCCACCATCCCTCCTGGTGCTCCCAGCCCAGAGGATAGGGCTTTAGGGCCACCTTCTGTCCAGCCACTCCTGGCCCAGAGGAAGAGGCTTCCGGGCCACCATCCCTCCCACCACTCCCAGCCCAGAAGTAGGGGCTGCTGAGGCGCCACTCCACTAACCCTGGACCAGAGGAAGGGGCTTCACTGTCACCATCCCTCCCACTGCTCCCAGCCCACAGGAAAGGGCTTTTGAGCCACCATCCCTACCGCTGCTCCCAGCCCCTGTCCCACCTCTCCCAGCTCAGAGGAGGTAAACCCTGCAGGTGCTAACAGCCCCCTGCCCCAGTCAAAATGAGAAAACATGTAAATAAGTCTCAAAACCAGACTTCCAGATCACCTACAGCAACCCCAAAGGGAAATAAGATGGAACACTCTGATACTCAACCACCTGGACCCACTGAACTGGCAACAAAAGGGGATCTGGAAAAAAATGAAATCAGAAATAATTTCTCAGATAACAGGAGAAATGGTGCCCCTAGTGCAAGACATGATTAATAAATCTAGAGAGGAGCTCAGGAACATGATGGAATCCCAGCATAGGAAACAAATGGAATCCATAAAACAAATGGAAATAGATTCCCAGGAGATGAAAAACTCCACTGAAAGTCTACACAGCAGAATGAGCCAATGTGAGGACAGAATTTCAGATATAGAAGATAAGATTGCAATTGATGACCAGGAAAAGAAAAATTGCTTCAAAATTATAAGGGAACACGAGAAATCAATCCAACAGCTGCTAGATGATGCAGAGAAGCATAACATAAGACTGATTGGAGTCAATGAAGAAATAGGAGAGAGTGCAGATGACATAAGAAAACTCTTCACAGAAATAATGGCAGAAAACTTCCCAAGCAGGGGGAAAGAGCTTGACATAGGGATAAGTGAGGCATATAGGACTCCAAATAACCTTGATCAAAAAAAAAAATCTACACATAGGCATATAATTGTTAAAATTCCAGAAACACAAAGTTTACAAGCAGTTAGAGAAAAGAAAAAAAAATCACATAAAAAGGAAAGCCCATCAGAATCACAGCAGACTTCTCAACACAAACCATCAAGACAAGAAGATCTTGGAGTGACATATTCCAAGCCCTAAAAGAAAACAACCTCCAATCCAGACTGATGTACCCTGCAAAACTATCTTTCAAAATGGATGGAGAAATAAGATACTTTCATGACAAAGAGCACCTTAGGAAATTCATGAATACCAAACCAGCATTCCAAAAAATTTTACACAATATCCTAGCAACAGACATTGAGGATCATACCCCCAGGAAGCAAAGCAGAATGAACCAATCTGGCATGACAAGGAATTAAATGTAAAGGAGGAGAATCCAACCAAAAGAAAAAGTCATGGCAATGACAAGTCAATACATTTCAGTTATGACCATCAAGGTTAATGGTCTCCATTCACCAATCAAAAGAAATAGACTGGCAGAATGGGTCAAGAAGCAAACTCCAACAATATGCTGCATACAAGAAACACACTTAATTAGGAAACTCATAGACTGAAAGTTAAAGGGTGGAAAACAATACTCCATGTGACAGGAACCCGATAAAAAGCAGGAGTAGCTATCCTCTTTGCAGATCAAGTAGATTTCAAACCAACACTGATTAAGAGAGAGATGAAGAAGGACGCTACATCCTTGTAAAGGGAACAATCAAAGAGGAAGAAATGACAATCATAAATATGTATGCACCAAATACTAGGGCACCCAACTATATAAAACAAATACTAACAGACATGAATAGTCATATATGCACTAATACAATTGTAGTGGGGGACCTCAACACCCCACTGTCACAGATAGATCAACTAGACTAAAAATAAGTAATGAAATACTAGAACTCGATCAAACTCTTGAACAAATGAACTTAGCAGATGTTTACAGAGTCTTCCACCCCACTAAATCAGAATACACATTCTTCTCAGCTGCACATGGGTCATTCTCCAAAATAGACCACATACTCACACATAGAAAATGTTTAAGTAAGTGCAAAGGAATTGAAGTTATCCCCTGTATTTTATCACACCATAGTGCGATGAAATTGGAGATCCATAGCAAAAGAAACTCAAAAAATTTCATAAACACGTGGAAATTGAACAACACACTTCTGAATAACCAGTGGGTCACAGAGTAAATTAAAGAAGAAATCAGACAGTTCCTTCAATTAAATGACAATGACAATACAACATATTGGTATCTGTGGGACACAATGAAAGCAGTCTTACGAGGGAAATTCATAGCAGTGAATATGCACATTAGGAAATCAGAACGAGCCCAATTAAACAACCTGATGCTGAACCTCAAGCTTCTAGAAAAAGAAGAGCAGGACAACCAGAAAGCTCATACAAGGGAGGAAATTATAAAGATATAGAGGAGAAATCAATGCAATGGAGACTAAGAGAATAATAGAAAAAAATCAATGAACCCAAGAGTTGGTTCTTTGAAAGAATGAAGAAAATTGACAAACCGTTAGCCAATCTTGTCAGAAAAAGGAAAGAAAAGGACCAAATCCATGCAATTAGGAATGAAAAGGGTGAAATTACAACAGACCCAGCAGAAATCCAAAGGATCATCAATACCTACTTCCAGAACCTATATGCCAATAAGATGGAAAACACAGAAGAAATGGACAGATTCCTAGATACATATGAATTACCAAAGTTGAACAAAGAAGACCTAAAAATTCTGAACAACCCAATATCAACCAATGAAATTGAAAATGTAATTAAAAACTTAACAACTAAGAAAATCCCGGGCCCTGATGGCTTCACTGCTGAATTCTACAAGACATTTAGAGAGGAACTGCTGCCACTGATGTTTAAACTCTACAATGAAATTGAAAGGGAAGCAATACTCCCAAATTCAATCCTGGAAGCAAGCATCACCTTGATCCCCAAAGCAGAGAAAGACCCAACTGCAAAGGAGAACTATAGGCCAATCTCACTAATGAGCATAGATCCGAAAATCCTTAATAAGATAATGGCAAATAGAATGCACAAGATCATCAAGAAGATCATATACCCTGATCAAGTGGGATTCATCCCAGGGATGCAAGGATGGTTCAATATACACAAATCAATCAATGTAATACACTATATCAATAGAGGCAAGGACAAAAACCATATGATTATCTCCATAGATGCAGAAAAAGCATTTGACAAAATCCAACATGCATTTATGATTAAAACCCTACAAAAAATTGGAATAGATGGTCTCTACCTCAAACTGATAGAAGCCATCTATGAAAAACCAACAGCCAATATCATACTAAATGGTCAAAAACTGAAATCCTTCACACTCAAATCAGGAAAAAGACAAGGATGTCCACTATCACCACTCTTGTTCAATATAGTTCTGGAAACATTAGACACAGCAATTAGACAAGAGAAAAAAATAAAAGGAATAAAGATAGGAAATGAAGAAGTCAAATTGTCATTATTTGCAGATGACATGATACTCTATATAGAAGATCCCAAGAACTCCACCAAAAGTCTTCTAGACTTAATAACCAAATTCGGTCAAGTAGCAGGTTGCAAGGTCAACCCACAAAAATCAATAGCTTTACTCTACACGAATGACAGACTCACTGAGAGAGAAATAGGGCAAATAATTCCTTTCACAATAGCATCCAAAAAAACTGAAATACCTAGGAATCAACCTAATGAAAGAAATCAAAGACCTCTTCTCTGAAAACTATAAGAGAGACTGAAGATGATATCAGAAAATGGACAGACATCCCCTGCTCCTGGGTAGGAAGGATTAGCATAGTGAAAATGGCCCTACTTCCAAAACTGCTATATAGATTTAATTCAATTCCAATTGACATCCCAAAAGCATACTTCATGGACCTTGAGAAAACAATCCAAAAATTCATTTGGAACAAGAAGAGAGGCAGAATAGCAAAAGCAATTCTAGGTAACAGAGACATGGCAGGGGGTATCACAATCCCCAACCTGCAACTCTACTACAAAGCTACTGTGATAAAAACAGCATGGTACTGGCAAAGAAACAGACCTGAGGACCAGTGGAACAGATTAGAAGATTCAGAAACAACACCAGACACACTCAGCCATCTCACCTTCAACAGAGGAGCCAAACACACTCACTGGAGGAAAGATAGCCTCTTTAATAAATGGTGCTGGAAAAATTGGGCTTCAACTTGCCAAATATTAAAACTAGACCTATATCTCTCACCATGTACTAAACTAAAATCAAAATGGATTGAAGACCTAAATATTAAAATAGAAACTCTGAACCAGTTGGAACAGAGGTTAGGCAGAACCCTTGAAGACATCGGTGTAGGAAAAGATTTTATGAACAAAGCTTCAGTTGCCCATGAACTAGCACAAACAGTCAACAATGGGATCTCTTCTTATTAAAAGGCTTCTGCACAGCAAGAGAAACCACCTGCATTGTGAAGAGACAACCCACAATGTGGGAAACAATCTTCACCTGCTCTTCCTCAGACAAAGGTCTACTATCTCGAATCTATACAGAATTTAAAAAGATCAGACTTCCCAAATTTAAAGACCCAATCCGAAAATGGGCATCTGAAATGAACAGACATTTCTCAGACAAAGAAGTAGAAATAGCAAATAAATACATGAAAAAAGGTTCAACATCACTGGTCACTTGAGAGATGCAAATGAAAACAATGCTGAAATTCCACTTCACTCCAGAAAGAACGGCTGCTATCATGAAATCAACCAATAACAAATGCTGGCAGAGCTGTGGGGAAAGAGGAACCCTGCTCCACTGCTGGTGGGAGTGTAGACTGGTGCAAGCACTGTGGAAATCAGTATGGAGATACCTCAAAGAATTAGGACTGGAAGTCCCATTTGACCCCGCTATTCCACTGCTGGGGATCTTCCCCAAAGAATTAAAAGAATCATACAACAGTGATATATGTGGGCCCATGTTCATAGCAGCACAGTTTGTAATAGCTAAAACTTGGAAACAGCCCAAATGCCCATCAGCTAGAGACTGGATAAAGAAAATGTGGGGCTTTTTATAAAATGGAGTACTACTCAGCCATAAAAAATGAGAAATTAGAGACATTTATAGCTAAGTGGATGCACATTGAGGCGATACTCTTAAGTGAAATAAATAGGACACACATGTGTAAATACCGAATAGTTTCTCTGGTGTGAGAAACTGAAAGTGTAAATAAGGACTGAATGTATAATAGGTAATGTGAAATAGGAAGAAAAGGGGCAAAGGGGAAGGAAGTGGGAGGGCTAAGGGAAAGGTTAGAAGGGAATGGGATTAATATGAGAAAATGGAAAAATAGGAACAAAATCTTTGTAAATAGGGAGGGCTGGAGGGGTTGAAGGGAGGGCTGGGCAAAGGTGAAAAACAAGAACCAAGAGAGACTATGTAAAGGTGCAAATTTCCAATGATGAATGTCATTATATTGTATACCGAAAATGTACCAATGATTAGAATGAATAATCGATAATGCAAAATAGGAAGAAAAGGTCCAAAGGGGTAGGGGTAGTGGGAGGGGTAGGAGAAAGGAAAGAAGGGAAAGGAAAATTGATGAGAAATGGAAAAAATGGAAATAAAGTCTTTGTAAATTGGGAAGGGTGGAGGGGGTGAAGGGAGGGCTAGGAATGGGGAAAAAATAAGAACCAAGATGCATCATGTTAAGGTACAATTCCCAATGAGAAATGTAATTGTGTTGTATACCTACAATGTACCAATAAAGAATTTAATAAAAAATAAAAATTATAATTAAAAAAAAGCCAAAACTGACTAAAAGAAACGGAGAAACAGATAATTCCCCAATCATCAATGTTAACATCTCTAACAACTCAGAATTTATAGAACAAAAAGACAAACTATAAATAAGGATATTAAAGATTTTAACAAGACTATCAACAACTTTGATCTAATTAACATTTTTGTTTGTTTGTTTAGGTTTTTTTCGTACTGGGGATTGAACTCAGGACCATGCACCATTGAGGCAGGCAATTAACATTTTTTAACACCTTACTGTACAACTTCAAAATACAGATTATTTTGAAGTGCACAAAACAGAAAGAGAAAAAATATTATAATACATTGGTGATTTTTATGTATTTTATATATTATGGAGTGTGAATAGTAATATATATTTATATTTTCAAATTTATAATGATAATGAAAACATCATATTTTATAGACTTCATTCAGCATTTCCTGGAAAGAAATTTATCACTGTAAATTTCCATAAGAGGAAAAAAAAGCAAAGACTAAAAATCAACACTTTGAGAACTAGAGGTGTAGCTCAGTGGTAGAGCACTTGCCTAGCACGCACAAAGCTCTGGGTTTAATCCCCAGCACCAAAAAAATTAATAATTTGAATTTATACATTAGCAATCTAAAAAGGAAGGCTATATCAAACCCACAATAGGAAGAAGGAAAGAAATAATAAACAGCCAACATCAGTGAAATACAAAACAAGCAAATAATAAAACCTAAAGATGTCTCTTTGAAAATACTAATAAAATTGAAAAATCCCTAACATAATTGATCAAGGAAAAGAGTACAAGTTACAAAATATCTTTTTAATTTTTTATTTAATTTTTAATTGATGGAGAAAATATATGTATGATGCATAATATATGACAGCACATTTTATACATGTGTGTATGTATGTGCATGTATGTGCATATATTAAAAAAAAAGAAACCATATTGGGTCTGATCAAATGCTTTTATCCTGTATCAGGTGAGATAATCATGTGGTTTTTGAAATTTCATTTTCTTAATATAATGGTATTAATTATACTGATTGATTATATGTATCGAACCATGCTTACATTCCAAAAATAAATCCCATTCAGTCATGCTATATAATTCTGTGATTGCGTGATTGAACTCAAATATCTGGGTTAGTTTTAGATAGCATCTTGTTGAAGATACTTGCATTCATATTTATCAGGGATATTGTTCTATAGTTTCTTTTCTTTATGGTATTTTTCTTCTGCCTTGTGTATCAGAATAATACTGGTCATAGAATGATTCTGAAAGTGTCCCCTCTTCTTTGACTGTTTAAAAGAATTTGAGGGAGATTTGTTTTAATTCTTTATCTCATAGAAGTTTCCAATAAAGCTCTCTGGTACTTTGGGGGTAGGGCTTCTCAGGAGGTAATTATAGATTCAATATTCAGTATTCTTACTAGTTAAAAGTTTGTTTAGATTTTTAAATTATTCATGGTTTGCTCTTTGCTAGTTGTATGTTTATAAAGATTTGTCTATCTCAACTACATTTTTTTAGTTGGTTGGCATATAATTGTTCATAGTACTGTCATAATCATTTTTGTTTTTGTAAAATTGGTAATATTACTTTTATTTATCATTTTAGTTGTCTTTTACTTAATCTAGCAAAATTTGTCAATTTTGCTTACCATGAAAAATCAAATGTTTCAAAACTTCATCTAAGTACATAAACTTTGCAAAACCTATGAGTTTGAAAAAGCATCACTATACTATAATTAAAAGATGCATAAATAGAATACAACAAAACTATTCATCCATCTAGTTAATGATACAGTGAAAACATACAAATGTTCTTGACTTAAATATATTGTGTCTTTATACAATTTGTAGTATGTACAGTTTCCTAAAACAGATAATTTTCATATCATTAAAATACTTTTAAATGATACATTATCATTAAATTGATATATTATCACTAAAATGATACATAAAAATGATGCTTTTAATATCATTTTAAAATAATTATTGTCATGGTAAGGCATTAGGCTGTATAAAAACCAAAAATAAGACTAAGTAAATATGGTTACTTTTAGGAGAAAAGTGGAATAAAAGACAATTAACACAAGACTCTGCCTTCTATCCTTCATTTTTTTCAGCAGCAACTTATTCCAATGTAAGGCCATTTTGTTCTGCAGGGAAACTTCTCTCATATTTTATTGATGACAATTTCCAGGATAAAAGGAGTGGTTTTAGATTAAGTATTATATGGACATATTTATAAAATATCTTTTGAAAATCAGTCAGGGAAGTCTCCATCTGTATGTGTATTGTCAGACTTGTCATTTATGGTGGTATTTGTCAAAGAATTTCCAGACCATTAGCACACTTGGCATTACTATAATTAACATTGACGCTTGTAAATCAAAGTGAAGATAGGGAATATCCTGTGAGAATTTATATTCCTTATTGCTGAGAATAATTGTACTTTCTAGAGAGAACTGAAATTTGGAAACTAAGTGAAAATTGGACTAACTTGATTATAGTTTTTATGCCTATTAATATCATATTTTTAAAGATACAGAAGCACTTTTATTATCCATTATTATTTGGCACAAAATTTTATGGAATCAAAAATGATCCTTTTTATTTTTAAAACCTTTACTTTTAATTCACATTTATCTTACCCAGAATTTTTATTTAAGTAGAATTTAATCTTTTCTCATAAGAGCATATAATCATTTAATTTGAAGGAAGATTAGTGGTTTTATTCTTTTGCTTTGGGAAGATGTACCCATCATTTTAATATATTCTAATTTAAAATGCTTTTCAGTCGCAAAACATTTGCAATCTCTATAACCTGAGTAAAATCTCTGTAAGTTCAGTTGGGTACTTTTCTTATCAGAGTAACATTTTTCATTCCTATTATTTAATAGTATTTTCTCTACAGCTTTTTGAGATTTATATCAATTCATCAGCACATTCAGGTTCCACTCCCCGTGCTTCGTACCAACAGAGGGCACTAGTGTACAAGTAGCAGAAGTACCAGTCAATTCCAAATCTTGAAGGTGAACAGGGTCTGAGGAAAATGGACTTAAGATCATCCTCCTCTTTGATCCTGCTCTTTCTCTCTGTGAGTTCACCAGTGCAATTAACAATGCTGCCTTTCTCCAATCATCAAATCTGGCCTCAACATCACCTCTTCCTTCTTGACCTATATGTCATTAATTCTAACTTGTCTAAAATGGACTTCCTCCTTGCTTTCCCCATTGTCATTTTCCTCAACACCCCTGCTCAGCCTATTGCAGTAACCAATTAACAGATTTAATTTCTTAAGATTATGCTTCTAATCGATTCTTCCTCCTTAATGTAATTTCTTCTTGACGCACATTTGTTTGTATTGTTGCTCTTTCGGAAATCTTGGTACATTTACATTCAAAATCAATTACCAACAGATGAAAATCGAAAGTCAAAATTCTTGAATGAAGTTATATGTTTTTACTTTGTAAAAGTATAGAAGACTTGGCCAGTGAGAGTAGAAGGCCCCTTTAAGTGTATGTCATAGAGAAAATGATACAAGTTGCTTCTTTATTTAAGACAAAATAAAATCAAGAAAAGCTTGGCTTGTCTTAAGACTAGAATCAGGCATATTGCACTTTTCCAGCTTGAATTATGCTCACCCCAAATTTAAGACTTTACCTGATTTTCAAATACAAACTCTCAAGTGCAAAGGATGCCTGTGGAGTTTATTGCATGTAGGAAGCAGGACAAAAGACTACAATGGATATTAGCCTGAGCCAAAGAAGAAAACAGAAAAATATTAAAATAAGATATTACCTCTCCTAACTTATCAATAAGTAATTCTTACTCCATGAGACAGGGTAAATATGAAAGAAGATAAAAATAGGTGGAAGAAGTACTTTAGTGGATAACTTCTGGATTTATGAAGTCTGGAATGTAAGGTCCCATTTCTATCAACTTTTCTTAAAGACCTTTTTAATTGTCTAATTGTCCCCATCTCTAAAAGTACAATTGGTGTGCTGCTTTCATGTATTTATTCCTCATCATCTGCCACAGAATATAACATCTATGAGAGAAGAAACCATACCCATTTTCTTAGGAAAGCTTCTGACCCATAATACTTGGTATGACTTGGTCCTAGAAGTTCCTCCCATAGGCTCATGTACTTGTGGGTGGCAACTTTCAAGAGTGGTTGGATTAGATTGTCTGAATGTGGATTAAGGGTGTGATACTGGGATTAAGAAAGTAGGTGATGAAAGCTCCATCCAGTGGCATCTGGCATCGGTGTCAACTATCAATAGGCTTACAGCCCGGATAGAATATAAGAGGAGAGAGAGAAAGCACTTGCTGCTTGCTGCTGCTGCTTATCTGCTATGGCCTCCTGCCTGCTCTGTGATGACCCACTGTCATGTCTCCCTGCTCTGGAGACAGCCCACTATGAACTGAAACCTCTACAAACTGTGAGCTAAATAAACCTTTCCTCCAACTTTGGATGTTGGATATTTTGTCTTAGCAATGAAAAAAGAACCAAGACAATACTCAAAATAAAGCCAGTGGATGAATTACATAATCTGATCAAAATATGCTTCCAACAAGAAATATGTCTTTCAACAAGAAAATATGCTCTGTATTACTTGTAGTATAACATTAGGTTCTAGCCTTATTTGCAAGATCTTGAGGTCTTGTGTGATTGGTACCAAAGCTACCTCTGTAAGTTTCTTTCCAAATTCTTCTGTCTAGACATTCTGTGCTTCAGCAACAAGAGAATAATTTTATTTCCTAAACTTATTTTTATTAACCATTAAACAATTTCACATCTAACTCTTTGCTCATGCCCTCCCTTACTCTATTTTACCTCTTTTCTTTCATATCATCTTGCAAAAATGACCTCTGATGCCAAATTCTCACTGAAGTATCTTCCATTCCTTCTAGTGAGAATTCACCTCCCTCCTTTTGTTTCCCACAGTATATTGCTCTGCCTGCATCATGGCATGCGTTTTAACCTCTTTTACTTACACTTACTGCCTTATATTCCACTCCTCTCCATGTAACTGGAAGCTCATTCCAAATAGAGACATTTTTGTGTCCATCTTCCTCTTTATTAGCTTAAATGACTATCATGGTGCCTTCTGCGTCATTAGAGTGGGATCAGCATTGTCCCAGTGGGCCTAGCTCAGGGCTGGTGCAGTCAGGATCTGCTGAAGATGTGAAGTCCTTAACACCTTTTCCATCAGTCTTCATTCTGATTTCAAGTATTTAATCAAACAGAGTCAGTTACAGAAAGTCATATGACTTTATTTTTATTATTCCATCTTATTTTGTATCCACTTTTACCTATGTGGGCTGGGAGAAAAGCAACTTTCTTAAGCAGTAAGTTCAGCACCCGATGTCACAGTTTGCCTTGACACAACAACTACAAGTCTTTGTGCTCAAATGGTTTCTTTGTTTTACCAACTAATTAATAATTGGAGAGGCACAGCAGAATCTTCAGGGTGTGGCACCTGGATAGGTGTAATTTTTCAGATCTCCGCTTAAATAGCACTCCTTTGTCTGGTGTCCAAATTCTCCAGCCTGAATCTTGATGAACATATTGTCTGCTCTCCCTCTGGCAGGAAGAAAGCAATCCACTTCATGACACAGTGGCTCCCAGTCCCTTAGCATTAGGAAAGGAGCAGGGAATCTGAATGAGCTGCTTCACAACCCCCAGGTATTACAAAACAGTGATATATGAGATGAGAGACACAAAGGAGAACATGTAATGAGTTGAAAATGAGAGACATGAAGCTCTGAAATTTTATTTCTATAAAATTTCAAGAAAGATGTGAGTGTGTGTGTGTGTGTGTAATGGGGGTGTGTATGTATTTGAAATAAAAGCAAAATAGAGAAGGAAATATAATTGTCCTAGTATCTGCAACTGGTTTTGATAGTGTGATGAGATTACTGGTTATAAGTGACATAAATTTAGCAAGCATCTATTTAGCCAATGTACATTTACTAAATATCTGCCCTGAATATGCTCTGGGAGGGGATGTCTCTGCAAACAAGGTATTGTGTAATATGAAGCTTGAAGAAAAAGTAGCTGTTAGATCCATGAAAGAGAGGAGAGACATCTGTGTATGGAAAATCTCTACAGCAAGAGAGAGTTTGAGCAACCAATAGAATCCATTATGGCAGGGGTGGAAAAAGAAAATAGTGACAGAACTAACACAATGGGTAGGACAAGACTAGGGAAGCTGTACTAGAATGGATTTGGTCTGTGCCCTCAAGGAGATGACGATGTGCTTAGGTGAATAGGAAGAGAAGATTTGCATTTTCAAAGTTCAATTACTATAGCAAGGCAAAGGGATGAAACTGAAAATTGTGGTTTGGATGTTGAAGAGCAAAACAACACTGCTATTGTCTATGGAAACCGCAGTACCTATCAAGCTTAGTTACTCTACCATACCTAACAGTTATTTGTGTCCTTATATGTATCAGACTAGCATATTTTCACTTGATCACCATACTAGACTCTGAAAATGTGTGCCAAGCCCACATGCATAATATGATTAGCTCTTAATAGAACTAAATACAAATTACATTTTCTCCAATTTTTCCCTTTTTATGATCCATCCCCTTTTAGCTGGTTTATTTAATCCATTCATTCAGACAGATTGAAAATCCCTACTAAATTTTAGGAGTCTATACATTGCTGATTATTTGCTAATTTAAAGATCCTGTACAGAAAAAAAATATAGTTCCTGCCCTAGAGAGGAGATAATCTCCCTCATAGTCATAGTTTCCCTTAGGCTCATAGTATAGCTATTAAGAAAAAGAATAATTTTTTCCTTCTCAGTAAATTTTCCTTTCTTCTCAATACCTTACCATCAGTAGCTAATAGCCTACCCTGTATGGCCAAAGTTAATTTTGTCTTCAGTTTCTCAATTTGGCAGAACACACTTTAAGAGAAAAATAACTTAGTAGGAAATTCACTAATTTTCCCTTTAATGGCAGAGGATATTGAAGAATACCTCATAGAAAGGAACATTATAAATGTCATGTGAAAAATCAGCAATAAATGACCTGTGTGATTTTTCAACGAAATTCACACATGCCTCATTTGTCCTTATAAATCAAAATTCAACCTCATCACAGATTTTTAAAAATACAATTTTAAAGATTATAAATTTTCTTGTTAATAGAAATTTCAGATGGGAACATAAAAACTTGATATGAGAAATAATTTTTCATAAGTCCATCTGATAATTGAATCTTCTCAGAAGTATTGCAACCACCTCATAGTTTATTCATTGTTTAAATATTTCGAGGGTCAGGAGTCCAGGTAATTTCAGGAAAAGATTCCTAGATTTGATTGCTATCTCTTCAGTTACTCTTGGGGTCAAGCTGAACAAATCTACTTCCTTGCTACTGAGCTGTCTCACTACAAACTTACCCAGTTCTCCACCTGGCCCACATTTGACATGGTTTCCACTCCTAGTTTCTTGCTAATTGCGCTCCTTGGAATGAAAATTTCATCTGTTCCCTTCAATTTCCTTGACTTTGTCAGGCTTGACTTTTAATGCTTACTGTGCAAGCAATTAACAGGATTGGAAAGGTCAACCGGAAAATAGATCTTAAAGAGCATTTTCTAAATACTAGCACCCCACGAAGTCAGCTTGGGAACAGGCAGGGTCATCCCTGTAGACATTGTGACCTAAGTCTATTATTGGGGAATTTACAAGAGTCCACACAATGTCAGTTAAACAGATGGGGAAAAAACCCTGCATTTGTATATATCTTTTATCATAAAAATTTATTTTAGTATAAGAGGTTTTGCTTTCAACGATTAGGAAGGGTGAGAGCACAGGTAATGTCTCTACTTGCTTAGTCAGGGTGTACACTCTTAACTGAGGGACACGTTGGGACGCTTCCTAGGGGCCCCACTTCCTGTGACTCCTCTTCTCACCCTCACTGCTATACCAGTTAGAAAGATGCGGAAAGGGCTCTGGGCAAATTATTTCTCAAATAGATAATATTGATCCACGAAGATGGACTATATTGCAGGTTTTTTTCTTTCTCTCTTTTTTCTTTCTTCCTTTTTTTTTTCAAACGTGATTCTCAAGGGAGACTTAATGTATACCTTGGAGTTAAAACTACTTAGTATCGATTAAAATATCCTTCCTATTTCACTGTACTTTTACTCTTTGGACATTTCAAATTGCACCTGAAATTTTCCCAAATGAAAATGAAATTCAGTCTATAGATAGGTTTTGTTTTTTGTAGCATGGTATAATGATTGAATAATACAGGGTTACAAATGGGATAGAATATTTTCCTCTTACTTCTTTTTTTCCTCTGATAAAATAAACTCTTAAGACTGTTGCTAACACTTTTGTTTTCTTTGTGGAAATATGATATCTTTCCACTAATTAGAATAGATAATTTCAACTTCACTTTCTTGAGCACCTTTCTAACATCTCTTTAAACTACTCTAATCCAGTATTTATTTGACATCTTCAGTTCATTCATTAATTGTGGTAAGTTTAATTAACACTGCCTTAATCTCAAAATTTGTTCAGCATTTTCATGTTCAATATATTCTGCCACTTATGAAGTTACCAAGAAATAAGGTTTTAAAAATCATTATCAGATGAAAGATATTCATCAAATATGTAATCTTTCTTAAGGAGAAATAGTGGATTGATTTTTTTTCTCATTTGAAAGCGTTGACTTTAGATTCATTTATAATAAAATGATTTATTTATCATTGCCAAGCAGGGGAAATTGCTTTTTAAAAAATAATAGCACTCCTTCATTTTCTACAAATAATTAATTATGGTAGCACATAAGATACTAAGAGTTTCCACTGCTTCCTAGTAACCACTTTCCATCCTTCAAATCTGCTATTGTCCTGAAAATTTTAAAGTCAGAATACTTGAATTGATTTTCCTGAATGTTGTTTCTGTGTTTCCCATAATTTCCTGAGGTTGCCATATATATATATATATATATATATATATATATATATATATATATATGCACCAATAGTCATCTTGAATAGGCAGAAGTAAAATAAATGAGATGGCTAAAATTCATTTTTGTTTCATAAATGTTACATCTTGTCAATTAAAACTAATACTCCTTTTCAATGCCAGGAAAACATTTTCTGTTACATTCACAATCTGCTTCTACTGCCATAAGCTACAAGAAAAACCTCTAACAGATGGGAATCAGTAAATGGCAATTGCAACTAGAACTGACTGTACGAATTTCAAATGGAAGACTATCCTGCAAGTTACCTTGGCAGGCAGACACAAGACGAGATCTTTCTGAGGTGTTGTGCTGTTACTTCTGAGAATGAGATGGGGCCTGGAAATCAGATACAGGAAAATATTAGATGTGTGCTTAAAAGTTATGTATATATCCATAAAACAAATTCATATATACATGAAATGTATATTAACATAATACGTAAAGTTAATTATACATTAATATATACAAATTAAGTATATACATTAAAAAATTAATATATATACATACAACTTTCACCTTTTATCTCATGTTATACAACATCAAGGCTGTCAAGACCTTTTTATTGCTCTTACAAATATATTAGAAGAGTGAAATAAAGAAACTAAAGAATGTTAAGTTGAAAACGGTATGAAAATGTCCATCCAGAGCCGGGAGGATTACACAGTCACCTGGATTTAAGAGTTACAAGGGTCTCATGTTACCTTTAACCTCACTCCACCAGCATAGACAGATATATTATTTAGGTCAGTAAAATGTGGTGATTACTCTTAGGGGCACAAACTCTGAAGAAGACGGTGCATAGAGAAAGATTCAGATCATTGCCAGTGGAGAAAAGAAAGTTGAGTTCTACACCAGATCCTTGAAAAGACCAATAAAGTGAATCTTTCACCTCTACCAAGACAAAACAAAAAAGCTGTTCATCATGCTTTCCACTCCAATCCAGACTTGCTCTGTACTCTTCCCCTGAAATTTTTCTTTCAGTTTTACTCAGGGCTTGAATAAAATATTGATGGTAAGAAAACACCCCCTGACAAAATCTCCTGGGAATATACTAGGATGCTAGTGATGAAAGAAAGACACCTCCATGCTTTTTGGTTTTATCCTTTTGGGCTGGGGTTATATAATTAATTAAGCCTTGGAGATTAAGTCCAAAGCAACCTAATTATCATGACATGGACTGGTCAAAACAATTAGAGCTCTGGATCTGGGAGAAGGAATATGGTGGAGAAAGCCAGACTAAAGGACAGACTAAATTGCTTGTTTCGCGTCTCATACTTTGTCCATTTACTTTCATTTTGTCTCTGAGGCATTCCAGGTCAACTACATATGTAAAAATAAACTTACAGTTTTACTCCCACCTAGGACTTTTAAATATGCTTTCAGAAATTAGACTACTAAATATATACAATAATAGAAAGCATATATATTAAAGTTACATGCTGATTTTTTACATTTTTATTTTTTAATCACTGCATGTACATAAAGATTACATTTCTTATGTGGAGATGGTATACGTATGTAACACATATTAATTTTTTTTCATCCTCTTTCCCCCCCTCCCTCAATCTCTTGGTCAACTTCTGTTTGACAAAGATCTATCTTCCTTCCTTTTTTCTACCTTATATTTTGCTTTTTATTTACATTTTGAGTTTCTCATATAAGAGAAACGATGTGATATTTAACCTTATAAGGCTTATCTCTTTCACTTAATATTATGTCTCAAGGTGTATCCATTTTCCTACAAATGACTCGTTTATCCTTCTTTATGGTATAGAAGCACTCCATTGCATATAAATACCACATTTTCTTTATCCATCCATTGATGGACATGTAGGCTATTTCCAAGGTTTAACTATTATGAATTAATCTGATTTGTAATGTTAAGTGAAATAAATCAGACACACAAAGTTAAATACCATATGGTTTATTTCATAGGAGGATTTCAATATATAAATAAAAACCAAAAATATAAGAGAGATAATAGAAATAGGAAGCTAGAAATCTTTTTCAAAAGAGAAGGGAACTTAAAAAAGATGAAGGAAAGAGAATGGAGCAGAAAGGGAGAGGATAAAAAGTTAACATATCCTATGTACACGTACAAACTTCCCGCAGGATATATAATCATTATGCACCCCAAAGATGTACTAACAAAAAATAAAGATAAAAAAAGAAAAAACAAATATGTCATTATTGTCATTGATCTTTGAAACTAATTTAATACATTCCTCTGAATCAAATGACTTCAATTTGGAATGAAAATTTCTTCATGTGAGACTTAAAATATTGTTATAGTTAACCATCTTCAAAATGAGGTTTTATGCTGATTGCTCTTCAATCGTTCAATCAACAAAAATGTAAACTGGAGCATATACTAAGTTTTCTTAACCTCAAATTTATGAAAAACATAAGTTCTTTCTTTCTTTCTTCACAACATAATCTTTCAACAGATAATCATAATCATGGTATGTTCTCATGCAAAATCATCAGCAGCACTAAAAAAACTGTTTAAATTTATCATGTTTTTGTGCATACTTTATGTTGAATCTCAAAAATCAGTTGAGTAGAGCTCCTATCACTATCATTTCCTCTTTTCATGAGTCCCTTTTGCAAGTCTTCTTTTATACATCCTTCCCAATTCCCTCAGCACTATGTTGTGCTACCATTTATCTTCTCTTGGTGTCTCTGACCAACTTTGTCCCTCTCTGTGTCTTGCTCTAAGCTTCAATAGATAATGCCAAACAATCTATGTGTCCTTATATACCTTAACACATGTGCAACTTTGTTCAACTGCAGTGTACCAAGTGGAGAACTTTTAGGAATATCACCACATTCATGCAGTATATTGCTACTGCCTCATCTGGTAATGAGCCACTGTACTACATAGGTTTTATTCTTTATTTGGTACCCTCCCCCACGCATAGCAAATGCTCACACATCTTGTAAGCACATTTCATTTTAAACTGTAAGAAAAATTTTAATTAATAGAAACATACACACATATTATAAGGATTACATGTGTTGATTACACATGGACACATACACTCTCATAAATCAAATCTAAGTTTAAGTAATCTAGCAGAACCTCTCAAAGTCAATAAAGTGATTCTTGCTTGTTCTTGGAAACCTATGTAGAGACTTTTGCTCTGTTCAGTGACTTCATTATTCAAGTTTTGATGGCTTCAGAAACTATTTTGTTAGGTACTCTGAGAATAATTCTCAACTTTCCAATATCTGTGAGTATAGTTTCCTCATTTCCCTGTGTTCAGGAAGGTGCAAGATTCGTCTTTAATCTTATCCTAGAAAAAAATATCAAGTACCTAGTCACCACCATCTTTTCCCTTATTACACTGACACCATTATTTTATTTTGTTCTTCTGAAAACCAAAGAAAAACCAGCCAGCAGTGTGTGCTTTTCTTTCTTTTCATTTTGTCTTTTTTTGTTCTCTTTTCTTTGAGTTTGCTGTTCAAGACTCACTGGTTCCTGTTCCTTCTTGCAATCTCCCAACATTGCTTTATCTGAAAATTACTTATTTACAAGTCAATGAAGAAAGTTTGTTATTCCTTCATATAATATTTTGTCTTTTAAATAAGTGCTTTCTTGAAATATATAACATTAAACACAAAGGCCTGTCTTCAATCATGGGGATTTTAGTTCTTCCAAATTGCATCATTCTGTCCCAGTGAGGTCAGGTTTCTAGCCTTGCTTGACCTTTGTCTAACCATTCTCCTCTCTGAAACTTTGCCCACAGTGTTCTTTCACTGGAATTTTCTGGAGCCCTTTTATTCACTAATAGAACTTATTGCCTCTCTCATTTCTATAATAGTTATTAAAGATAACAATTACTTGTTACTCTGTAATGTTATATCATTACTTGGTTGTTTATATGATGTCACAATAATTTTTTAAACAATTCTTATAAAGAAATATAATTTATATCATAATGGTTTATACATCTTTTACTAGGAAATATGTATTTATTAAATTTAATTTTTATTTTAGGGCAGAAATTGCACTGCATAGATGGCCACTTGCCTTATGTGTATACACAACTTCTACACATAAAGCACTAGTACAAAGTAGTATAGTAAGCTCTGATGCAAAATGCACAATTTAATCCTAACACTGATGCTGTATTTTTATTTGCTCTTTATATATTCTAAGGGCATTAGCACAATGAGAATATTGGCTATTACCAAGTCTCTATGTACATTAGGCTTTGGATATAGTCACTTTCAGAGAAATAGCAGAAATGTGATAAATAACTTAAAACTCTGTTTTTTAAGGAGTATGACCAAGGAATATCACACATTACTTGTGTTTATCCATGTTGAGTTAAGAAAATAAAAGCCATTCTAAGCATTTCAAACCAATTAGATTGGACAATGGGTTACTAACCTAATACAAAAGGAGAAAAGAAGGAACCGAAAGACATGAATTCCCCATAGGTGGTTAGCTGAAGTACAGCTCTCAGTAACTGGAGAACACCCCCACCACTTCCTCCGCCAAAGAAACAATAGGGGAATGGTGCGTCTCTTTAAGTTCATATAGCTGTGTTGCTGAAGATGCCACAGTTTCTCCCACAGTCACGCTGCAGTTAGCACAGTTTTTAATACTTTGCAGGATTCCAAGGACTCACACTCTCCCTGATGGTGCAGGATGAAAGAGCCCACATTCCTGACATGGCAGGAGTCAGGGCCCAGGAGTATTGGTGCTTGTGAAGCTACTGAGCCTCCACTGGTGCTGATATTATTGGAACTGTGCTGCCTACCCAGGAACCCAGGCTGGCATGCACTTATCACTGTAGTTACCATTGCCAGAAGCACTGCAAAGAGGAGAAACACAAAAACAATGATAGTTTTCTTTTCTTTTTTTAACAGCTTCCAAACTCTTGTCAGTGCCAGCATCAGAAATTTATTAGAGATCAGTCACAGAAAGAGTCTGAAAACGCAGTTTGCAGATATTCAGCTCCCTGTGATACAATATAAGAGCACAAGAGCAAAGAATAGGCCTAAGCACTGACAGAAAATAACTGACTGAGAGGTTTATATAGAAAGCTCTATAAGTAGAAAGCTGATTGGACACTTCTATAAGAAACCTGATTAGATACTTATTCTTCTCCTTGAAGATTCCTCCTCTCAACAACTGCTAATGGCTTTCTCTATGTTTGTGGTCCTTATTCCTCTATCTCTCACCACTCCCTGCCCTTACAGTGTCACTTGCCATGTGGATTTCCACTATTATTCACCAGTTATGTAAACCACTGTAAGGTAGCTGGAAGGCCAGTGGCTCCTTCTCACATTGTCCTTTATTCCATTGTTAAGGAAGTGTGTAGATCACCAAAGAAACTATTGTTTTTTACTTTATCTAGTTGTTTTTCTCATAAGAAACTCACATTAACACATTAAGGAAATTTGAAGTAGAGCTCAGACATTGGCTCTATTACTAGATTTTCTAATCATTAATAATTTGAACTTGGAAAAATCTTTTCCTTCTTTGAGAATCAGTTTCTTCATGTGTAAAATCAAAGGGTTGGATGCAATATTGATTGCTACTCAATTTTATGAAGTTTTGTAAAATTCAGTGATTTCTGTATTTTAATTTTTAAAATCTTTCATAGCTAGGTCTACAACATCTAAAAGGAAACATAGATACAAATACCAGGAGGGGGGCATATTACTTGACCAAGTACCTGCATAGAGCTTAGAAAATAGTGCAAAATGTCTTTTACTAATTTTTTTCAAGTTACCTATCATTTCATAGCAATCTATTGTGCTAGCCATCAAGGATGTATCTTTCTGGAATCTCACATTCTCTTTTTCTGTATTTTACAGTTCCTCAGTCACTTTGGCCTTTTGCCCCCATAACTGTAGAGTTTCATGTTTTTCATTTTTTATCCATCTAGGAAGGCTTGTTGTTCAGTTTTATCTTACGATCCCAGCAGCAGGGGTGAAAGATGGTTTCAGATCGTCATGTCCTAAAAATAAAGTGAGAATATGTCAGCACCTTCCTTTTAAAGCTTATAGCATCTACCAAGCAAAGAAGCCTCCTTTTGTTAATTTGACCAAAAGTTAACAATGTTAAGGATATTATCATCTCTCAAACTCTTTCTACCTCTTTTTAAATATCTTATTTTTTAGCTCAGTTAGATTTCTATGACTTAGGACCAAAAAGGACAGGTTGTGGTAAGAGAAAAGAGGTGAAGTAAGAAAACTTTTACTTACCTCATTACAGAATGAAAATAGAGTTAATTATATAATAAATTATAATATTAAGAACAACAAAGTTCTAAAATTATAGAAGCTCTTGTCACAAGGAAGGAGGGAGACAGAAAGAAATAAAACAAATTTACTTTTCTTAACTTTTTAACCTATGGCCAGACATTTCTAGTATATATAGTATACATGGTTAACTATATCCTTTTTTCTCTTGATAGCAATGAATGCCTCAGTAAAATATATCAATCAAAGGAGTTGAGAAAAATAAATTAAGACTGTTAGAAAAGAGCATTAATATTTATTGGTAAAACTTAAATCAGAACTGTATATTAAAAGGAAGTTTTAACACTCATTTTCATATACAATTTGAACAAAAACAGCTTATTTGCAAGACAATACATTTCCAGAACTTGCTCAAGATTTGTAACATCTGCTTTTTTTTGCTTAGAGTTAGCATTTTGGTCACTGCATAAATCAACACTCTTAAAAAATTGTTCATATTAAGGAATGTAATAAAACAAATGCTCATTTTTTTAAGTGTTGAAAGGCCTTGAGAAATTTTTAGCAAAAAATAAAAAGAAGGAAAATTATAATAAACAACAGCAATATGTTCATTTTACATACTTTGAAGTCTACCTGTTTAAATGTTTTCAAAGCCATTAAATGCATCTGTTATTTTTCCTTTGTCATAAACAAACATGAAAAATTAAGTATGTGCAAATAAAGCAAACTTAGATGAGCCAATTTAGATAGATAATTACAAAGATGCAAATGATATTTAAGGTTAAATAGAAAGTCCTTCTTTTGGAATTTGGAAGAAGTGGACTTAGCTATGTAATATTGAGTATTGTACTTCTCTGTGTGCTTCGTTTTTTTCATCTTTGATGATACAATTTCATTATTTACCTATTGAGAGTCTTGTGAAGAATTCCTATGTCCCCAAAAGTAATTGTGATGTATTTAATCAACCCTTAGTTAATAATGAGTATTATCATTAGAAGGACAAATAGGTGGATACTGTTCTCTCCACCTGCATCCACACATATTCTTCCCTTCACAAGTTTTATTTTGTGGGATATGACCAGGCTATCATTTCACTACAATACTCAAAGAGTGTTTAAAATTAGGAGATGATCTCTAACTTGGCTTATAATTCTAATGTTCTATGAATCATTGAGCCTGTATCTTATACACTATTATTTTTACAATTATTTTGTGCCTTTTACATCTGATGATATTCTGTAATCAGCAACCCATTTTTGAGGTGTAAAGCAAAACTTTTAAATGACATACTTTCTTCACCATTAATAAGCATTGCTTTGACACTCATGATTTAACTCATGTGAGCAGCTTTCTATGTAATTTTACTACTTAATATATATCTGTGAGCTCTGCTATGAGCAGGTAATGTCTTTAGCCCATGACAGCCCTGAAAAATTCTTGTCATTTGACCTTATGCCTTCTCCCATGAAAGAAAACCTACTCCAATAAGTGTTTGTGAGAAATATGTATTTTATTGAATATGTCTTGAAGAAACATGCAGAGTAGAGGGTACATCACAAACAGCACAACAACTAACCTCTCATCACAAAATAAAAATACTGCCTCCATTACATATTATGCTAGCCTGGGTCCTTTGAGAAGCAGATACAAGCACAGTATTAAAATGCAAGGACATTTTAAAAGAAGCATGCTATACTAAACTAAAATCAAAATGGATTAAAGATCTAAATATTAAAATAGGAACTCTGAACAAGTTGGAACAGAAGTTAGGTAGAACCCTTGAAGACATCGGTGTAGGAAAAGATTTTATGAACAAAACCTCAGTTGCCTGTGAACTAGCACAAACAATCAACAAATGGGATCTCTTCTTATTAAAAAGCTTCTGCACAGCAAGAGAAACCACCAGCAGTGTGAAGAGACAATCCACAATGTGGGAAAAAATCTTCACCTGCTCTTCCTCAGACAAAGGCCTACTATCTCGAATCTATAAAGAACTTAAAAAGATCAGACATCCCAAATTTAAAGACCCAGTCCAAAAATGGGCATCTGAAATGAACAGACATTTCTCAGACAAAGAAGTAGAAATAGCAAATAAATACATGAAAAAATGTTCAACGTCATTGGTCATTGGAGAGATGCAAATGAAAACAACCCTGAGATTCCACTTCACTTCAGAAAGAATGGCTGCTATCATGAAATCAACCAATAACAAATGCTGGCAGGGCTGTGGGGAAAGAGGAACCCTGCTCCACTGCTGGTGGGAGTGTAGACTGGTGCATGCACTGTGGAAATCAGTATGGAGATACCTCAAAGAACTAGGACTGGAAATCCCATTTGATTCCACTATTCCACTGCTGGGGATCTTCCCCTAAGAATTAAAAGAATCATACCACAGTGATATATGTGCACCCATGTTCATAGCAGTGCAGTTTGTAATAGCTAAAACTTGGAAACAGCCCAAATGCCCATCAACTGGAGACTGGATAAAGAAAATGTGGTTTTTTAATAAAATGGAGTACTACTCAGCCATAAAAAATGAGAAATTAGAGACATTTATAGCTAAGTGGATGCACATTGAGGCAATACTCTTAAGTGAAATAAGTAGGACACAGATGTGTAAATACCAAATAGTTTCTCTGGTGTGAGAAACTGAAAGTGTAACTAAGGACTAAATGTATAATAGGTAATGTGAAATAGGAAGAAAAGGGGCAAAGGGGAAGGAAGTGGGAGGACTAAGGGAAAGGATAGAAGGGAATGGGATTAATATGAGAAAATGGAAAAATAGGAACAAAATTTTTGTAAATAGGGAGGGCTGGAGGGGTTGAAGGGAGGGCTGGGCAAGGGTGAAAAACAAGAACCAAGACAGACTATGTAAAGGTGCAAATTTCCAATGATGTATGTCATTATATTGTATACCTAAAATGTACCAATGATTAGAATGAATAATCGATAATGTAAAATAGGAATAAAAGGTCCAAAGGGGTAGGGGTAGTGGGAGGCACAGGGGAAAGGAAAGAAGGGAAAGGAAAAAATGATGAGAAATAGAAAAAATGGAAATAAAATCTTTGTAAATAGGGAAGGGTGGAGGGTGTGAAGGGAGGGCTAGGAATGGGGAAAAAATAAGAACCAAGATGCATTATATAAAGGTACAATTCCCAATGAGAAATGTAATTGTGTTGTATACCTACAATGTACCAATAAAAGAATTTAATACAAAAAAAATTGATGGTTATAACTGAAAAAAAAAAAAAAAAGAAGCATGCTAGCTGGGTGTGATGGCACATGCCTGTAATCCCAGTAAAGGAGGCTGAGGCAGGAGAGTTCAAGGCCAGCCTGAACTACATAGCAAGAACTTGACTCAAAAACAAAAGGGGGGGCTGGGCATTTAGCTCAGTGCCACTGCACCTGCCTCCCAAGCACAAGGTCCTGAGTTCAATCTCTGGTATGAGAAAGAAAGAAAAAGAAAGGGGGGGGGGAAGAAAGATTCTTTAACATAAATCATTTATTTGTTTGGAGATTTTTAATTCTGCTTTTTCAAGTCTTCATAAAAATATATATAATTTTAAAAAGAATATATATATATATATATGAATATATGATAGGTTGTTATAAACTATAGTCAGCCCTCTGTGCTGTACAGCACTAGAATTTACCCCTCCTGGCCAACTCTGTTTTAGTTCCTAAAATCCAACCTCCCTTTATCTCCTGTCCCCCACCACCCAACACTTCCTAACCTTTAGTAATCAGTATTTTACTCTCTTCTGGTGTGAGAGCCATTTCATTTTAACCTTAGAGTATGAGTAAGAACATGAGGTATTTGTCTTCTTGTGTCTGGGTTATTTCACTTAATATGATGTCTTCCAGTTCCATCCGTTTTGTCACACATGACATGTTAAAGAGATGGAAATGTTAATAACTCTGATTTGATCATTATACACTCTACACATATATCAAAATACTACACTGTACTCATGGATAAGAACAATTATGATGTGCCAATTTTTAAAAAATAAAATTAAAAGTCTTGAAATAAAAATAAGAATATTAAATAAAAAATACAACCCTCTAAACCTTCAAAACAAGAAAAAGTTCTAGTAAGACAGAATATTGAAGAGTCTGAAAAAGGCTGGGAGAAAGCATTGTAGATTCTTTTCCAATCTAAGGAAGATTCAACGAGGCCACTACAAAGTCCTTGAGTCAATTTCAGCTCTCAGAGAAGACCTTGTTTCCCAGGAACTGCTGCCTTAGTGTCCCTGCTTCCCTCCATCATTGTCAGAAAGCAGCCTCTAGAAAATGTGGATAGAACACAGCAAAGATGCATCTCAGATCTCAGTAGTCAGGTGCTAGGCCAGTAACACACTCTGTAGGTGGAGATCTGCCAGGCATATGTCCTGGCCACCACAAATATCTCTTCCATTTTTCACTCCTCCAGTATCCATTGAAAAGTCCACTGGCAAACTAAATGTATCTAGTTTTTAAAGCCTCACTCACTCAAGAATTCACTTCCAGAACTTTTCTACACTTGTCCCCTTCTCTTATCTCTTCTACATGATTGTCCAAATTTGCATCATCCATCATTATTTTCAGATATATTAAAAGCCATGACTTTGTTTGTAGTCAGGAAATTAAATATCTGCTAGTTACCAGGATGCATCATCTCCAGAAGACAGTGAGTAGGAGGATAACAGGGAAACATTATTCCTACCACATTGACAGCAGAGCTGCATTGTCATCAGACACTTATGTTCCATTTATTATGATGCACAACATCATCTGGCTTCTGTCTCCACCAATATTCTGAAATTGCTTCATAAAATCATCAGTGTCCTGTACTTGACAAATCTATTGGGCATTTCATAGTCATTATTCTTGACTTTTATATATATTTAACATTACTGATTATTCATTTCTTAAAATTGTATTTTTGTTAGACCACCGATAACTTTCTCTTTTTTTTCCTCTGAGATTTTTAAATATTGGAGTTCCCTATGTTTCTTACTTCTGCCTTGTGGTCTTTTCATTCTATATTCTTTCCCTAGAGACTTTATTTTGGACTATATAAGAATAATTTTCACTTATGCATTCAATGTTGTATTTATCAAGGTCTTAGTACCTGTACTATGTTATGCTCTGAGTATAAAATTATGAGAAATACAAAACAACTCTGTCTTTAAAAAACTATCCAAATGGAGAAGAAGAAGAGTAAATATTTGAAAGAGATACCACTATGATAAGAGAGACTCCATGGTTTAGGGTACAATACAATGGTACCTAATTTAGATTTGATAACTTGAACAAGAGTCTTATAAGAAGAAAATCTCTAGCATGTGATAATAACATGAAGGGAGACAAAAAGGCATTTCAAACTAAGAAAACACCCCGTATGAGAAGATGAAATTTAGTTAAGTAGGTCACTTTATCAGTAATATTGAATGAAAGAAAAAGATGAGTCACAAAGATGTTGAAAAATAAAGCTCCTGGTAGATGAAAGGCTTTTGTGTGCTATATTGCCACCTTGAACCACTTGCCAATTGCAGTGAGGATCTACTGACAGGTTCAAGTAAGAGTATGACTTCAGTTTTTAAAAAAGCATTGTGGGGCTGGGGATTTAGCTCAGTGGTACCGCCGCTTACCTTGTAAGCACAAGGTCCTGAGTTCGATCCCCGGTACAAAAAAAATTAAAATAAATAATAATAAAATAAAATATAAAAACAAAAAGGCTTTTGGAAGCACGCTCTAACTCTATAGTAAGGATGGGCTAGAAATAGAGTTAGAGTATGCTGCACATAAGTACAATATCTAAGAAGCACTATAGCTCAGTTTGATCAAATGCTAATTAACCCTACTATGTACCAAGCACCTAAAATTGTTCAGTGATAAATGCTTGCTTTAGAGTAAGTGTTCAATATGATACAATCTCATTAACTCAAAACTAAATATCAAAGCAAAAAGAACTCTATAGGTTTTATATGTAATTATATGTTTGTGTATATCATTTTATTATTATAAAATGAACTATTATAACTCAGTTAACCAAACCAGAAATGCTTTACTTTTTAATGTCCCTCACACCTAATTATTTGCTCTGTTCCCATTCTGAAGTATACCTTGTATGGATTCACTTTTTAAAATCTTCACGGTCACCATCTCAAACCATACCACTCATCTTTTGCTTAACCACTGGAATTTGCTTCTTAAATTGGTCCCAGCTTTCTACTCATCTTTACCTTTATCTAGTTTCCCCTTACTAGATAGAATAATCTTTTGGGGGGAAAGTACTGGGGATTAAACTCACAACCTTGGGCTTTTGAGGCAAGTGCTGTGCCACTGAGCTAAATCCCTGGGGCCTACACAGAATAATCTTATGGAACGTGTTTTGTCATTCTGTATCCAAATAATTCAACAACTTCTCTTTATATTTAAAATAAAACTAAATTCTGTCTTATGCCCTGCAAGACCTCAGGTAATCTGATTTTACATAATTCCTTAATCTAATCTCATGCTACTGTGCTCCACCCTCCTCCATCCATGAATTCAATCATGTTACATTTCTGAAGATTCAGGAATAATAGATTGTGATTTTCTCACATATTTATATCTACACATCCTATATCCTATACAGGCATTTTTCACCTCCTCCATGGTTACCACTCTGCCCCATAACACCCAGTTATTTTCTTGGCTACTCAAATAACTATTATTTGGACTTCCTGGTTTGGATTTTTCCCCCCACATAGAACTCAAAATAGTTCTTTGAAATTGTAAATCATGTTATATTACTCTCCTTCTGAAAAATTCTTCAATAGCTCCTCATCATTTTTAAAGTAAAATCCAACAACCTGACCATAATAAACCTAACCTTACATACTTTCCTGGCCTTCTTTCTGACCTGATCTTTTTTGTACTTGCCCATATTCTAGCTCTTCCCCAGTCATCATGGTCTCCTTCTTAACCTTCAAACACTGTGACATGTTCATACTTCCTGATATTCAACCCACCAACCAAGAACCTTCTTTCTCTGGATATCTGTGAGGCTCTCATCTTCATATTCATTCTCTACTCGATTACCTTCCTCATAGAGGGGACTTCCTTGGCCACTACCATGCCCTCCCTACACTTTCCCCATCACTTTCCATCCCCTATATTATCAAACTTCTTTTTTGAAAAGTTATCACTATCTGACATTGTAGCTTGTATTTATTGTCTCCACCATTCATTATAATGAAAACTCTTTGGGACTGTGAACTTTACATTTTTTAATATTGTTTCTCCAATATTTAAAATAGGGGTTAAAACACAGTAGACATTTAATGAATATTTATGGACTTAAATAATTGGATACAGGAAAGCTGTATGTTTTATAGATTCCATTTGTTTCCTATGTTGGGATTCTTCCGTGTTCCTCAGCTCCTTTCCTCCCCTAATCATGTCTTGCTCTAGGAGCACAATTTCTCCTGTTATCTGAGAAATTAGTTTTGATTTCATTTTTTCCAGATCCCTTTTGTTGCCAGTTCAGTAAGTCCAGGTGGTTGAGTATCAGAGTGTTCCGTCTCATTTCCCTTTGGGGTTGCTGTAGGTGATCGGGAAGTCTGGTTTTGAGACTTATTTATGTGTTCTCTCATTTCGACTCAGGGGGCAGGGGAGTGCTGTTGGCACCTGCATGGCTCACCTCCTTTGAGCTGGGAGAGGTGGGACAGGGGCTGGGAGTGGTGGGGGGGATGATGGCCCGGAAGCCCCTTACTCTGGGCCAGGAGAGGTGGGACAGAAGGTGGCCCAAAACCCCTTTCCTCTGGGCTGGGAGCAGCCAGAGGGATGGTGGCTGGGAAGCCCCTTCCTCTGGACCAGGAGCGGCAGGATGGATGGCGGCCCCAAAGCCCTTTCCTCTGGGCTGGGAGTGGCAGGAGGGATGGTAGCCAGGATGCCCCTTCCTCTGGACTAGGAGCAGTGGGACGGCAGCTCAGAAGCCCATACCTCTGGGCCGGGAGCGGTGGGAGGAAAGCTGTATGTTAAGGCTTATATCTGCATGTCCCCCAAAGCCTCTTGTGCTCATAGGTGATCTTTTTGGGAGGAGTTTAGATCATAGGTGTGTGATATTGGATTACTCCACTAATTGCTTTAGCATATTTCTGGATGTGGATGATGGACTTACTGAAGAAAGAAGATCCACCATGGGCATAGTGGATCAATCAATAGGCTTGTAGCCTCTATGGAATTAAAAGAGAAAAAAAAAAGGAAGGCTTACTGCCTCCTGCCTACCATGTCATGAATCATTTCTCCTCTGTGTCACTTTGCTATCTTGCCCGGCCTTGGACTGAGACCTCTACAAACTGTGAGCTAAAATAAACCTTTCCTCCTTTAATTTGTGGGTGTCAGGTATTTTGTCTTAGAAACAAGAAAGTAACTAAGACACCCTATTAATGCATCTAGACTGTGAACACTCATTAATGAGAATAAGTCAAAGAGCTATCGTACCCAACATCTTTATAACACACCTAACCTATGTGTAGGTATGAAGAATCCAGTGTAATAATGAATTTCTGGATAAAGGGTTTGGAGATTCACTAACTAATAACAAATTAGAAATATTTACCATGTAATAACTTTCTTAGCATCACTGTATGCTATTTTTTAATTAATCAATTATTTTTTCAGTAATATCTTTTGAAAACTATTTAGTTCTCTTTTCTTTAATCTGATATACTAACTTCAAATACACAACCAGCTAAATGTTGTTCAATAAAGATGTAGATTCCAACAATGAAATATTGCCTGAAATAAAAAGGTGACTTTTTATAGAGATTTTATTGTTTCTAATATATAAATGCATATCTATTATATGAATGTGTTTCACTTTCCTACAATCATACAGTTGAAAATTCTTTAGTCAAACCATTTTAACTTGGAGATCATATACATATGAGACTGAAAAAGTTCAACATAATACTAACATAAATATATTTGATATTCAAATTTGTAAAAGCATACAGAATGATTCATTATTTTTCTGTCTTTATGTAAAATGCATAAAATCACTTTTAAGTTACAATTATTCATTTTAATATAGTCTTTACCTAGAAGTTAATAAAATATCAGAAACCATATCAAATCTAATTAAAGTCAAATATGATACTAATTTAGTATTCCAGAGGCCAAATGCAGTAAGTAGACAATGAAAATGTAAAGAAACAAACACTTCCCATAATGAAATGCATTTCCTTGATTTCCTCACGAAGAAAAATATATGTATGTTGACTTACTGTGTTTGTAATTATGCCATAGAATTGATAAAAAAAAAACCCAAGAAATTAAGATGTAAATTAGGGGAAAAAGGAAAAAGAAAAGCAACATAAAAAACATCTGAGGGTGACAACAGAGAAGTTTCACCAAAATGACATGGAAATAATAGCATAGTTCAGCAAAACTACAAAGAATCCTACTTTTTTTTTTAATCTTTCGTGGGTACATTTTAGGTATACAACACATTTACATTTCTCATTGGGAACTTGTACCTTTACATGATGCATCTTGATTCTTATTTTTTCCCCATTCCTAGCCCTCCCTGAACCCCCTCAACCCTTCCCTATTTACAAAGACTTTGTTTCCATTTTGTCCATTTCTCATAATTTTTCCTTTCCCTTCTTTTCTTTCCCCTGACTCTCCCACTACCCCTACCCCTTTAGACATTTTCTTCCTATTTTGCATTATCAATTATTCATTCAAATCATTGGTACATTTTAGGTATACAATATAATGACCTTCATCATTGGAAATTTTCACCTTTACATAATCTCTCTTGGTTCTTAATTGTTCCCTCTTCCCGTCATGCCTTCAACCCCTCCATCCCTCCCTATTTAAAAAGACTTGGTTTCCATTTTTTCATTTTCTCATATTGATTCCATTCCCTTCTTTCCATTCCCCTACCCCTCTCACTTCCCTTTCCCTTTAACACTTTTCTTCCTATTTCACATTATCTATTAGATCTTTTAGGCCTTACTTACAATTTCAATTTCTCACACCAGAGAAACTATTCAGTATTTATACATGTGCGTCCTATTTATTTCACTTAAGAGCACTGCCTCAATATGCATCCATTTAGCTATAAAGGTCTCTAATTTCCCTTTCTTATGTCTGAGTAGTACTCCATTTTATTAAAAAACCCCACATTTTCTTGATCCAGTCTCCAGTTGATGAGCATTTGGGCTGTTTCCAAGTTTTAGCTATTACAAATTGTGTTTCTATGAACATGGATGCACATATATGATTGTGTTATGATCCTTTTTTTTTTTTTTGGTACCAGAGATCAAACTTGGGTCCTTGCACTTGCGAGGCAGGTGATGGAATCACTATGGCCCTATGCTATGAGCCTTTTAATTCTTTGGGGAAGATACCCAGCAAGAGAATAGCTGGGTCAAATGGGACTTGCAGTACTAGTTCTTTGAGGTATCTCCATACTGATTTCCACAGTGGTTGCACCAGTCTACACTCCCACCAGCAGTGGAGCAGGGTTCCTCTTTCTCCACAGCCCTCCCAGCATTTGTTATTGGTTGATTTCATGATAGCAGCCATTCTTTCTGGAGTGAGAGGGAATCTCAGTGTTGTTTTCATTTGCACCTCTCAAATGACCAGTGATGTTGAACATTTTTTCATGTAATTTTTTGGTATTTCTATTTCTTTGTCTGAGAAATGTCTGTTCTTTTCAGATGCCCATTTTCAGATTGAGTCTTTAAATTTGGGAGGTCTGATTTTTTTAAGTTCTTTATAGATTTGAGATAGTAGATTTTTGTCTGAGGAACAGCAGGTGAAGATTTTTTCCCACATTGTGGGTTGTCTCTTCACACTGTTGGTGGATTCTTTTGCTGTGCAGAAGCTTTTTAGAAGAAGAGATCCCACTTGTTGATTGTTTATGCTAGTTCATGGGCAACTGGGGTTTTGTTCATAAAGTCTTTTCCTACACCAATGTCTTCAAGTGTTCTACCTAACTTCTGTTCCAGCCAATTCAGCATTTCTGTTTTACTATTTAGATCTTTAATCCATTTTGATTTTAGTTTAGTGCATGGTGAGGGATATAGTTCTAGTTTTAATCTTTGGCAAGTTGAAACCCATTTTTCCAGCACCATTTATTACAGAGGCTATCTTTCCTCCACTGAGGTTGTTTGGCTCCTTTATCTAAGAGGATATGACTGAGTGTGTCTGGAGTTGTTTCTGCATCTTCTAATCTGTTCCATTGGTCCTCAGGTCTGTTTCTTTGCCAGTACCATGCTGTTTTTATCACAGTAGCTTTGTAGGAGAGTTACACATTGGGGATTGTGATACCCCCTGCCATGTCTCTGTTACCTAGAATTGCTTTTGCTATTCTGGGTCTCTTCTCGTTCCAAATGAAATCTTGGATTGTTTTCTCAATGTTCATGAAGTATGCTGTTGAGATTTCAATTGGGATTGCATTGAATCTATACAGCAGTTTTGGAAGTATGGCCATTTTCACTATATTGAGCCTTCCTACCCAGGAGCAGGGGATATCTTTCCATTTTCTGATATCTTCAACCTCTCTTTTCAGAGTGCCATAGTTTTCAGAGAAGAGGTCTTTGATTTCTCTGTTAGGTTGATTCCTATGTATTTCAGTTTCTTGGATGCTATTGTGAGAGGAATTGTCTGACCTATTTCTCTCTCAGTGAGTCTGTCTTTCGTGTAGAGGAAAGCTATTGATTTTTGTGTGTTGATCTTGTAACCAGCTACTTGACTGAATTTGGTTATTAAGTCTAGAAGACTTTTGGTGGAGTTCTTGGGGTCTTCTATATAGAGTAGTATCTTGTCACCTTCAAAAAGTGACAATTTGATTTCTTCATTTCCTATCTTCATTCTTTTATTTCTTTCTCTTGTCTAATTGCCATGGATAATGTTTCCAGAGCTATATTGAACAAGAGTTGTGATAGTGTACATCCTTGTCTTGTTCCTGATTTTAGTGTGAAGGATTTCAGTTTTTGAGCAATTCGTATGATACTGGTTGTTGATTTTTCATAGATGGCTTTTATCAGTTTGAGGTAGAGACCATCTATTCCAATTTTTTGTAAGGGTTTTATCATAAATGCATGTTGGATGTTGTCAAATGCTTTTTCTGCATCTATTGAGATGATCATATGGTTTTTGTCCTTGTCTCTATTGATATAGTGTATTACATTGATTGATTTGTGTATTTTGAACCATCCCTGCATCCCTGGGATGAATCTCACTTGGTTAGAGTGCATGATCTTCAGGATGGTCTTCTGCATTCTATTTTCCAGTATCTTATTAAGGATTTTTGTATCTATGTTCATTAGTGAGATTGGCCTATAGTTGTCTTTTTCTCTTGGGTCTTTCTCTGCTTTGGGGATCAAGGTGATGACCGCTTCCAGGAATGGATGTGGGAGTGTTGCTTCCCTTTCAATTTCACTGAAGAGTTTAAACAATAGTGGCAGTTGTTCCTCTCTAAATGTCTTGTAGAATTCAGCAGTGAAGCTGACAGGACCTGAGCTTTTCTTAGTTGGTGAGATTTTAATTACGTTTTTGAGTTTGTTCATTGATATTGGGTTGTTAGAATTTTTAAGTCTTCTTCATTCAACTTTGGTAATGCATATGTATCTAGGAATCTGTCCATTTCTTCTGTGTTTTCCATCTTATTGGCCTATAGGTTCTGGAAGTAGATATTGATGATCCTCTGGATTTCTACTGGGTCTGTTGTAATTTCACACTTTACATTACTAATTGCAGAGATTTGGGCCTTTTCTTTAGTTTTTCCGGTAAGTTTGGCTAAGGGTTTGTCAATTTTGTTTATTCTTTCGAAGAACCAACTCTTGACTTCATTAATTTTTTGTATTATTGTCTGAGTCTCCATTGCATTGATTTTTGCTCTGATTTGTATAATTTCCTCCCTTGTATGAGCTTAGGGTTTGTCTTTCTTATCTTTTTCTAGAAGCTTGAGGTTCAGCATCAGGTTGCTTAATTGGGCTTGCTCTGTTTTCCTAATATGTGTATTCACTGCTATGAATCTCCCTCATAAGACTGCTTTCATTGTGTCCCATAGATTCCGATATGTTGTATTGTCATTGTCATTTAATTGAAGGAACTGTCTGATTTCTTCTTTAATTTCCTCTGTGACTCATTGGTTATTCAGAAGTGTGTTGTTGAATTTCTATGTGTTTATATATTTTTTGTGGTTGCTTTTGCTATGGATCTCCAATTTAATCACACTATGGTCTGATAATATTTAGGGGATAACTTCAATTCCTTTGCACTTCCTTAAACATGTTCTATGAACGAGTATGTGGTCCAATTTGGAGAATGACTCACGTGCAGCTGAGAAGAATGTGTATTCTGATTTTGTGGGGTGGAGCACTCCATAAACATCTGTTAAATTAATTTGTTCATGAGTTCGATTGAGTTCTAGCATTTCATTACTTATTTTTTGTCTAGTTGATCTATGCATTTGTGACAGTGGGGCATTGAAGTCCCCCACTACTATGTTTGTTGTGGATGTTGTTGTTTTATTGGCACATTTTATGTATACAATTCATTTACATTTATCATTGGGTGCTTATATCTGTACATGATATATCCTGGTTCCCATTCTTTTCCCCAATACCTGTGTGCCCTTCACACTGTTCACCCTTCCCTATCCACATAGATTTCCTTTCCATTTTTTCTTGTCTTTTCCCCTAGTTTTTCCTTTCCCTCTTTTCCTTTCCCCTTCCTCTCCCTTCACTCATTCATCTTTGAAACTTTTTTCCAATTTCAAATTATCAATTATTCACTCCAATCATGCCACCTCTTATATACACCATCAGTTTCCCATACCAGAGAAACCACTCAGTATCTACACATGTGCTTCCCATTCACTCCACTTAAGAGTATGACCTCGACATGCATCTATTTAGCCACAAATGACTCTAGTTTTTTGTTCTTTATGGCAGAGTAGTACTCCATTTTATAGAAAATCAACATTTTCTTTATCCAGTTTCCAGTTGATAGGCACTTGGGCTGATTCCAAGCTTTAGCTATTACAAACTGTGCTGCTATAAACATGGGTGCACATATATCACTGTGGTATGATTCTTTTAATTCTTTTGGGAAGATACCCAGCAGAGGAATAGCTGGGTCAAATGTGACTTCTAGTCCTAGTTCTGTGAGGTCCCTCCATATTGACTTCCACAGTAGCTGCATCAGTCTGCACTCCCAACAACAATGGAGAAGAGTACCTTTCTCCCCATAACCCCACCAGAACTTGTTATTTGTTGATTTCTTGATAGCAGCCATTCTTTCTGGGGTGAAGTGGAATCTCTGTGTTGTTTTCATCTGCATCTCTAGAATGACCAGTGATGTTGAACATTTTTTCATATATTTGTTTGCTGCTTTTACTTCTTTTCTGAGAAATGTCTGTTTATTTCAGGTGCCCATTTTTGAATTGGGCCTTTGAATTTGGGGGGTCTGATTTTTTTCAATTCTTTATATATTCTAGATAGTAGTCCTTTGTCTGAGGTACAGCTGCTAAAAAATTTTTCCCATATTGTAGGTTGTCTGTTACCTCTGTTGGTGGTTTCTTCTGCATGGCAGAATATTTTTAATAAGATGAGATCCCAGTTGTTGATTCTTTCTGCTAGTTCCCATGCTGCAGAGATTTTGTTCATGAAGTCTTTTCCTATGCCAATGTCTTCAAGAATTCTACCTAACTTTTCTTCCAGCAAGTTTAGTGTTTCTGTCTTAATATTTATATATTTAATCCACTTTGATCTTAGTTTAGTGCATGATGATAGGTATGGGTCTAGTTTTAATCTTTGGCAGGTTGAAATCCAGTTTTTCCAACACAATTTATTAAATAGGCTATCTTTCCTCCAATGATGGTGGTTGGCTCCTTTGTCAAAGATGAGCTGGCTGAGCATGCCTGGAGTCGTTTCTGCATCTTCTAATCTATTACACTCATCCTCAGGTCTGTTCCTTTGCCAGTACCATGCTGATTTTATCACAGTAGCTTTGTAGTATAGTTTCAAGTTGGGGATTGTGATACCCCAACCATGTCTCTGTTGCTTAGAATTGCTTTAGCTATTCTAAGCCTCTTATGGTTTGAAATGAATTTTTGGATTGTTTTTTCTAGTTCTGTGAAGTTTATTGTTGGAATTTCAATTGGCATTTCATTGAATCTATATAGTAGTTTTGGAAATATGGCCATTTTCACTATATTGGTTCTTCCTACCCAGGAGCAAGGGATGTCTTTCCATTTTCTTGTATCCTCTTTTATCTCTTTTTTCAGAGTGCTGTAGTTTTCAGTGTAGAGGTCTTTTGTTTCCTATGTTAAATTGATTCTTAGATATTTCATTTTTTTGGATGCTATTGTAAAAGTATTTGTTTCCCTAATTTCTCTCTCAGTGAGTCTCTTATTTGTGTACAAGAAAGCTATTGTTTTTTGAGTGTTGACCTTGTGTCCAGCTACTCTACTGAATCTGTCAATTAACTCTAGAAGTCTTCTGGCGAAGTTTTTTGGGTCTTCTATGTAAAGTATCATATCGTCAGCAAATAATGACAGTTTAACTTCTTCTTTTCCTATCTTTATTCCTTTTATTTATTTCTCTTTTCTAATTGCTGTGGCTAATGTTTCCAGAACTATATTGAACAGAAGTGGTGATAGTGGGTATCCTTGTCTTGTTCCTGATTTTAACATGAAAGTTTTCAGTTTTTCACCATTTAGTATGATGTTGGCTGTTGGTTTTTCATAGATAGCCTTAATAAGGTTAAGATAAAGACCATCTATTCCAATTTTCTGTAGGGTTTTTATCATGAATGCATGCTGGATTTTCTCGAATGCTTTTTCTGCATCTATTGAGATGATCATATGGTTTTTGTCCTTGACTCTGTTAATATGGTGTATTACATTTATTGATTTATGAATGTTGAACCATCCTTACATCCCTGGGATAAATCTGACTTGGTCAGTGTGTAAGATCTTCTTGATGACCCCCTGTATTCTGTTTGTCAGTATCTTGTTGAAAATTTTTGCATCTGCATTCATTAGGGAAATTGGCCTGTAGTTCTCCTTTTGGTTGGGTCTTTCCTGGTTTTGGAATCAAAGTAACACTTGCTTCCAGGAAGGAATTTGGAGGTATTGCTTCCCTTTCAATTTCCTTGATGAGTTTAAGGAGTAATGGTGTTAGTTCTTCTTTAAATGTCTTGTAAAATTCAGCAGAGAAGCCATCAGGACCTGGGCTTTTCTTTGTTGGTAAATATTTTATAACATTTTCAATTTCACTCATTGCAATTGGAGTGTTTAGAATTTCTATATCTTCTTCATTTAGTTTTGGCAGTTCATATGTATCTAGGAATCTGCCCATTTCTTCTGTTTTCCATTTTATTGGACTACAGGTTCTCAAAGTAGGTATTGATGATCCTCTGGATTTCTGTTGGATCTGTTGTGACTTCACCTTTTTCATTCTTAATTGCATGGATTTGTGCCTTTTCTTTCCTTTTTTTGAAAAGTTTGGCTAAAGGTTTATTGATTTTATTTATTCTTTCATAAAACCAACTCTTTGATTCATTGATTTTTTTTATTGTTCTCTTAATCTCCATTGCATTGATTTCTGCTCTGATCTTTATAATTTCCTCTCTTCTACAACCTTTGGATTTGTTATGCTGTTCTTTTTCTAGGAGCTTGAAGTTCTGAATTAGGTTATTTATCTGAGTTTTCTCTGTTTTCCTAATATGGGTATTCACTGCTATGAATTTCTTGCATAAAACTGTTTTCATTGTGTTCCATAGATTCCTGTATATTGTACTGGCATTTTCATTTACTTATAGAAACTGTTTAATTTCTTCTTTAATTATTTCTGTGACCCATTGGTTGTTCAAGAGGGTGTTATTCAGTTTCCAAGTGTTTGTTGGAGTTTTGCAGTTTCTTCTGTTATTGATCTCCAATTTTATTGCACTATGGTCTGATAATATACAGGGGGTAACTTCAATTCTGTTATATTTATTTAGACATGTCCTATGAGCTAGCATGTGGTCTATTCTGGGGAATGACCCATGTGCAGCCAAAAAGAATGTGTATTCCAATTTTGTGGATGGAACACTCTGCAAACATCTATTAAATCCATTTGTTCAATAGCTTGGTTCAGTTCTAGAATTTCCTTGTTAAGTTCTTGTCTAGATGATCTGTCTATTTGTGATAGTGGGGTATTGAGGTCCCCCACTACAATTGTGTTAGTGTTTATTTGGTTTTTCATGTCTATTAATATTTGTTTTGTATAGTTGGGGGCATTCTTATTTGGTACATATATAGTTAGGATTGTCATCTCTTTTTCTTGGATTGTTCCCTTCACAAGGATGTAGTGAGCATGTTTGTTTCTCTTAATTAGTTTTGGTTTGAAATGTACTTGGTCTCCAAATAAGATTGCTACACCTGCCTTCTTCCGGGTTCCTGTGGTGTGGAGAACTGTTTTCCATCTTTTTACTTTCAGTCTATGAGTTTCTTTTTGAGTTAGGTGTGTTTCTTGTATACAGCATATTGTTGCATTTTCCTTTTTAATCCATTCTACCAGTCTATTTCTTTTTATTGGTGAATTGAGGCAATTAACATTGAGGGTTATAATTGATAGATATTGATTTATCCTTCTCATGATGTTTTACTTTCGTTGGCTCTTTTTTTCTTATTTTTTCCCCCTTTCCCTTTAGTGTCTTACCTTGCCTTGTGGCTTCCCTCTGTTGGGCCTCATGGAGTTGTGGCCTTCATTGCTTTTTTCTAGGATATTGTTTAGAATTGTTTGGAGTGGTGGTTTAATGTTCACGAAATTTCTCAGGTGTTGTTTTTCATGGAAGTATCTAATTTCCCCATCAATTTTGAAAGATAATTTTGCAGGATACAACAGTCTAGGTTGGAAGTTATTTTCTTTTAGGGCTTGAAATATTTCACTCCAGGCTCTCCTTGATTTGAGGGTTTGTGTTGAGAAGTCTGCTGTGATTCTGATGGGCTTTATTTGTAGGTGATTTTTTTCTTTTCTCTAACTGCTTGTAGGATTTTGTTTTTCTGTTGAGTTTCTGGGATCTTGAGTATTATATGTCTAGATGTAGATTTTTTCTTGATCATGGCTAGTTGGAGTTCTATATGTGTCACTTATCTGTATGTCCAATTCTCTACCTCTGTCTAGGAAGTTTTCCACTCTTACTTCTGTGAACAGTTTTTTTATGTCAATAGTGCTTTCTCTTGTTTTTTCATGGACTCCTATCAGTGTTATGTTATTCTTCTTTGCATCGTCTAGCAGTTGTTGGATTGATTTCTCATGGTCCCTTACTATTTTTAAGAAATCTTTATTTTCATGGTCTCTAACCCCAATCCTGTCTTCTATACCTGATATTCTATCTTCAGGTTCCCTTAGTCTGCTCTGGATACTTTCAATAGAGTTTTTGATCTCTTGAATATCTGTTTGAACCTGTTTCATGGTTTCCATTTCTTTCTTATGCTGGGTATTCATGGCTTTCAGCATGTTTCTGAGCTTATCTATTTTTTTATCTGTTTCTGTTCTAGATCCTCTAATCATGTCTTTCACTCTGCTCACCATCTCTGCGGATATCTGTGAGATTATTTCTGCTTTGAATTTCTCTAGAGCCTCATTCTTCTGTTTTGTTACTTCCTGTGCTATCAGTTCAGGGTATCCAGGTGGTTGGTTATAGGATTTTTCTGTTGGGAGCAATGCTACATAATTCTAGGGATAAATCATTCAGTTAGCCTAGGTCTCTTGCCTACAGCCCAGCTACAGAATAACTCCAGTTTGGCCTCCGGTCACAACTGAGACTTCAGTGATCCAGTGATGCTGTGATTCTCCAGGACAAGAAACACCCTGGGAGAATAAACATCTGCTCAGTTCCTCATTGTTCTTGGAGTGATTAACATCTTGTTTGCCGGAGATGTACTGAACTCTCTGCAAGCCTTCCGTTACACCTTGTTTATCCCAATGTGAACTATTGAACTCTATGCAAGTCATTTGTTACATTTGTTTCTCCCGATGTACTGAATAAAAGGTGTGGTAAACTGGGGGCTTTGTTTTTGCTGCCCAGAGCAGCACTGATCAGACCCAAAGCTCAGCTTCTTCTCAGTCTCATTTTTCTACCTTTCCTGTAATTCGCCGTGTGCTGCTGTGGCTTGCAGGAGACCAGGACTCACTGCAGAGGTTCTGGTAACGTCCCCTTCCCCTGTCCCCTACACTTTTCCATCTCATTTCCCCCAGGATTTACCCTTGGTGGGGTGGCAGTCTGAGTTTGTGCCTTGCTTAAATGTCTTCTCATTTTTGTTTTTGGTACTGTCCTTGTTTTAACTCCTGGGTTGACAGTTTGAAATTGCTTATTGTAGGTATCTTTGTTGCTTGTAATTAGAACACTTATGGAATGATTTCTTCTCAGAGATATCTTCCAGATATAGCTGGTCTTTAAGTTTTGAGTCTCTACCAACTCTAAGGTTATCTCATTTTCCTTATACTAGGAAGGTTCGTTGACTAGATCAAAAATATCACTTAGCCCAAGTGATACAATCAGCAACACCACTGCATCAAGTACGTCTTTGAAAATGACATTTTGTGGTAGTTATTAATCTGTCACCTTTAGCTGTGTGAATTAAATCAAGATCAAGGACCAACCCAACATATAGTGAATAAACTCTTCAATATAACAACTTTATCCTTTGGGATGGGGAGTTAGAAGGGGTTGGAGATGGAGGGATAGATGGGAAGAAGAATAGGGGAAGGTTAGCAGTGTGGCCAGAGGACACAGGTGAGAAGGAAAAAGAGAATAATAGGAAAATAAAGAAGAACTCTGAATGAGGACCAAAACAGGGACAAAAAGGGAAGATGAACAATGTTGGAGAGCAAGAGAGTGAGTGTAAGAGAGAGAGAAAGGAAAGAGAAAAGAAAGATAAAAAGAAAAAAAAAGAGAAAAACAAATATTTGCAAAGAGTAGGAAAAACAGATAAGAGGAGCAAAGGAAAAGAAATGAGAAAATAAAACAAATTAATAATACTAATTTTGGGAATAAAGAATAACAATGAAGATGAAGAGCCTCTTTTAGGGTATGTCTCTGTTGTCACAACAGACCACGTGGGTAGCACTGTGCAGATATAAGTCAATGAGTCTCAGCAAGCTAGTCGCAGACAGGTGAGATTCAGGCAGATTTCTGGGTGCAAGTCCCAAGTTGAGCTCCCTGTCCTCCTGTAGGGTTGAACTCTGCTGAGTTGTATTGCAGGTTCCAGCTGCCCTTCCCCTGAAGATAGTCCATGCCCTGATGGGAGGTGAAGATGACTCCAACTTACCTAGTATGGTGGTCTGGTGTTCCGGTGTTCTCTGTGTTTTTGTAGTGAGGAACCAGGTGACTGTACAGAGAAGAGGCCAGAGGAGCGGGGTAGGGGTGGGGTTCCAGTAGATTGCTGTTCCCTGCAACTCGTGACCTTGGTACGGCATCCGCAGACCTGCCTGTCTGCAGTGGGCTGATTCGGCATGTTCTGTGCAACTCACAACCTTGGTACGGCTTCCCCTCTCCACTACTATATTAGTGCATATATGACTTTTCATGTCCCTTAGTATTTGTTTTATATAGTTGGCCACACTAGTGATTGGTGGATAGATATTTATGATTGTCATGTCTTTGTGTTGGAATGTTCCCTTTACAAGGATGTAGTGTCCTTCTTTGTCTCTCTTAATCAGTGTTGGTTTGAAATCTACTTGATCTGCCAAGAGGATAGCTACTCCTGATATTTTTCAGGTTTCCATCACATGGAGTATGGTTTTCCACCCTTTACCTTTCAGTTTATGAGTTTCATTTTGAATTAAGTGTTTTTCTTATATGCAGCATATTATTGGATTTTGTTTCTTGACCCATTCTGCCAGTCTATTTCTTTTGATTGGTGAATTGAGACCATTAACGTTGATGGTTATAACTGAAACATATTGACTTGTCATTGCCATGACTTTTTCTTTTTGTTGGGTTCTCCCCCTTTACATTTAATTTCTTGTCATGCCAGATAGGTTCATTCTGCTTTGCTTCCCGGGGTTATTATCCTTATTGCCTGTTACTAAGGTATTGTCTAAAATTTTTTGGAGTGTTGGTTTGGCATTCATGAAGTTCCGAAGGTGCTCTTTGTCATGAAAGTATCTTATTTCTCCATCAATTTTGAAAGATAATTTTGCAGGGTACATCAATCTGGGTTCGAGGCTGTTTTCCTTTAGGGCTTAGAATATGTCACTCCAAGCTCTTCTTGCCTTGATGATTTGTGTTGAGAAGTCTGCTGTGATTCTGATGGGCTTTCTTAAGTATCATAGATTTTAAAAACAGAGAATCTATTCTAAAAGACTGCAAACTGAGTACATCTGAGATTCTGTATGTATGTATATGTGTCATGCGTGTATGTGTTTGTGCACATATGTGTGTTATGGTGGTGATGAATTGGAAGGAATCCCAAAAATTATTTTGAAAATACTTTTCCCTAGAGTATGTATTAGCATTCCACCATAATAAATTAACCCAGCACCCATCTATTATCTTCCAGATTTCCCTGAGTCAAAAGCCTAGCTATAGGCTGGCTCAACTGGTTCTCTGCTTAGGGTCACACAAAATGTATGTCAAGCTGTGAGTTGGCCTAGGCTTTTTGAAATAACAGGGACAATCTCTTCTAGATTCACTCGATCAATGCAGAATTTCGATCTGTGTTGCTATGTGAGTGAGGCCTTCCTTTTATATTTTTTGTTATTGCCTGAGTATCATTTTCAGCTTCCATGGCTCAAAATCTCCTTATCTTCAGAACCACTAATGTATTGCCCAATCCTTTTGCTTATAATGCCTTCTACTTTCCTTTTCTGACTTTTAAAGGCCCATGTGATTAGCTCAAACCTTTTGAATAACCCAGAATAATCTGCCTATGTTAAGGTCACCTGAGTAGTAACATTAGTTATATCTGAGAAGTCTCTTTGCTTTGTAACATAGCCTGAGGATGTTATGCCAGGGGACTGAGATAGTGAGAACTGCAATTCTGCTTACCACAAGGTAGCAATAAAATATATTAATGCTAAGTTAACATGTATAAAAATACAAATTTCAGCTATACAGGATGAATAGGTTCAAGAGATATACCATATTGTATATCATGGTGAGCATAGTTAATAACAATAAATAATATATTTGAAAATTACTCTGGTAGATTTTAAATGTTCTCAACTTACATACAGAAATAACTATGATCTAATGTATGGGCTAATTGGCTTCATTTATCCATTCCACAATGCACACACATCTTTATATCATATTATATGTCATAAATACAAATAATTTTTATTAGCAAATTAAAATACAAAAATGAACACTTTAAAAAAATACATAAATCATCAACACAATAAGAATTACCTAAGAGAGAAGAAATATAAGGACAAGGTAGGATAATAAATAGGAAATGTCAGAATTAAGATTGATCTGGGATTAAATCCTGCCTGGGCTACTCATTATCTGCATTGCTCCTGGCATGTTGTGAATCTCTTTTCTAATGTACAAATATGGCATAATGATAACCATCTCACAAAACATATTAAGTACTGAGCAGTAGAAAGTGAAGAAATGAAAAATTTTACAACATTAATTATGCCTTATGGATTCCTGATCACTCTTCATTAAAGGCACAATGCTATCTTTTACCTATTGTTTTACACTATGTGTAGAAATGAAGCGTGTTTTGATTTGTCTTGGATCATTTAGATAAATTGTCTTAATATCAATTTAGCTCTAGACATAGATAAGCAATAGTTTTCTTACATTTAGTTTCATGTTTAACTAGTCTATTAAGACCATGATGTTATAAAAGATCATCTAAGGCAACATAAAGTACTAAAGAAAAGTTGACTTGCAAAAGATTTATAATTCAGTCTTATAAAAATCTTCCATCATATGTTTGAATAAGGAATATTTCTGAGCCTCTGAATTCATTTTCTTTTTAGACAAGGTCTCATTGCATAGTTCAGGCTGACCTTGAACTCATTATGTAGCACAGGCTGGCCTCAAAGTGATGGCCATTCTCCTGCCTCAGCCTTCCATGTATTGGGATTATAGTCATGCTCCACTATGCCAAGTTTCTGACTTCATATTTTAAAAACTGAAATACCTAGGCCTCTAAGAGTAAATTCTACTAATTATATGAATGGATAAAGTGCTACAAATATGGAGCAGATTTTTATGGTGTATTAGTCATTTTCCTGTTGATGAGACAAAATATCCTACACTCCAGACTTAAAGAAAAATTTTTTGACTCATGGTTTCAAAAGGTTCAGTCCATAATTGGCTAGCTCCAAGGCATAAATATTGTGGTGGAAGGGCACAACAGAGGAAATGTGCTCAACTCTTGGCAGGCAGGAAGAAGAAAGGGAGGGAGAAGGAAGGAGTAGGAGATGAATATATTTTTCCTGATCACATCCCCAGTGATCTACCCCTTCAGTTAGGCCCTAACTCTTAACAACACATTCAACTATGAACTCATTGATGGATTAATCTATGAAGAGTATAGAGCCTCTATGATCCAATAATCTTCCCAAAGCCCCACTTCTGAATTCATAAGATTTCTGAGGGACCTTTTAGATCCAAAAAATAACACATAGCAATAATTTTGTTGATGGTGTACTTCTCACGATCCTGGCTATATCGGCCTTCAGTAGTACTAGTTCTGTAAGTTTGCCCTTCAACACACAGTTATTAGCCTCTGGTAACTGACCATCCCTTGTATGGATGTGAGGTCATGTATACATGACTTTCTTCTTGAAAGTATTTTGAACAATTAGAATTTATAGGATTCAGTGTCACCTTAGTTATTCAAATTATAAATGGGATATTGATGTAAGGGAAATCTCTGGATGATCATTTTTACTTTTCTGGATCTCTTCTCCATATAAATTTTAGAATTGTTTTCTCCAGTTCTGTTGATGTTTCGGTTGTTATTGTGTTTAAATTGATATATCAACTTTGAAGTATGGTCATTGTGATTATATTTGTTCTACCTACTGAGGAACAAGGGATATCTTTGCATTTTCTTTTTTTTGTCCCGTTAGTTTTATTGGTACATTTTAGGTATAAAGTACAGTTACATTCATCATTGAGATCTTGTACCATTACATGAGTATCTTGGCTCTTATTTTTTCCCCCTTCCCCTGTGCTCCCTTCATCCCCTCTACCCTTCCCTCTTTGCAGAGACTTTGTTTCCATTTTTTTCCTTTTCTCATATTTTTCCTTTTCCCTTCTTTCCCTTCCCCTCCCCCTCCCCCTTCCCCTACTCCTTTAGAGCTTTTCTTCCTATTACACAATATCAATTATACATTTTTAAAATTACAATATCAAGATCTAGGAGACATTACCACAGATTTTACAGAATTTAAAAGGATATAGAAAGCATATTGCAAAAATGTTTTTTGAAATAAATTTGACAACTTCAAAGAAGTACCTTGGAAGACAAATTAATGAAACTAACTCTGGAGAAAATATAAAATTTGAACAGCACCTATTAAAGCAAGTATATTCCTAGCTTGAAAACCTACCTATATGACAACAACAGGAATTTGAACAGCACCTATTAAAGCAAGTATATTCCTAGCTTGAAAACCTACCTATATGACGACAACAGGCTCATATACATTTTAACTGATAAATTATATCAAACAATTAAAGCAGAAAAAAGAACGAACACTTCTCCCCTCATTTTAGGAACTCAACATTGTGCTAATCCTAAAACTGGATAAAGATAATAGAAGAAAAAAGTATGAACATAGATAGAAATTTGTTTAACAAAAAGAACTATTAGAAGTCAGATCTGGCAGTATGTAGAAAGTGGTTTTATTATAGGGATGGCAGTGTTGGTTCAGCACTGGAAGATCTACCCTCAAAAGTCATCATTTTAACAGAGGGAAGGAAAAAACTATATGATCCTGTCACTAGTTGGAGAAAAAGTATTGGACTAAATTCTACAGCTGTTCATGGTAAAAGCTATCAGAAGACTAGAAGTAGAACAGAAACTTCTCAGCAGATCAAAGACATGTACTCCATACTTCCAGGTAAAACGGCTTATATGAATAGAGAAGATACAATGCTTTCTCTCTAATTTGGGGAACTAGGGCAGATATGCCTACTCTTCATCTGCCCATTAAACTTTGAAACATAGGCCCAAACCAAAATAGTCTGGCAATAAAATGACACAATTAGGATAGGATTGGCAAAGTAGGAGTAAAATCTTTATATGTAGATGAAATGATCATCTACAGAGAAAATACTAAGAAATGCCTAGGAGCCCCTAGAACTTGTATTTGAATTTAGCAGGATTAGAAAACACAAGGTATATATAACAATTCAGATCTACATATACTTACCATAAATGAAGAATTGGATATTGAAATTTTAAAGTTATGTAGGAGTACAAAGGACCCAGAAAGGTAAAAAGAAAAAGAAAACAGTGTTGGAAGACATTTAGTACCTAATTTTAAGACTTTCTATAAAGCTACAGTAATCAAGGCAGTTTTGGTGTAAGGAAAGACATATAAATCATTTGAATAAAACAGAGAATCTAGAAATAATACCACATATATATGGTCCGCTAAATTTTGAAAGATTATTTAACACTTTATAGAATATAAACTCAATTCAAGAGCCAAGGAAAAGATAGTGTTTTCAGCAAAGGGCACTAGAACACCTGGTATCTGTATATAAAAAATTAACCTCAACACTTTATTTCCATATATAAAAATAACTTGACAGTATCTATGAACCTAAATATGAAAGACTAAAACTATAAAACTTTAAGGAGAAATTATAAGGGAGAACATATGTGAATTTAGGGTAGGCAAGAACTTCCTAGGATACAAAAAACAATGTATAAAAGAAAAAAAATTGATTAAAAAATTGAACTTTAGAACTTTAAATGACATTGTTAAAATGAAAAGTAGTCCTTAAACAGACCATATTTACAATGCATATAACCTATGACCAGAATATATAAAGAACTCGTACAGCTCATTAATAGACAACTCAATAAAAAGCAGACACAAGAAGATGATAGTGAGTACAGCACAAGGAAAAGTTTGCAACACTAGAACCAGAAAAATACTAATCATGAGCAATAACAAGATTGAATTATATACTCATTAGGGAGATGAAGTTAAAAGTTTTAACAGCCTTGGCATGACTTTTTCTTTTTGTTGGATTCTCCCCCTTTGCATTTAATTTATCACACCCAATGGAATCATTCTGCGGGGCTTCCTGGGGTTGTGATTCTCATTGACTTTTCCTAGGATTTTGTCTAAAACTTTTGGAGTACTGGTTTGGTATTCATGAAGTTCTTGAGATGCTCTTTGTCATGAAAGTATCTTATTTCTCCATCCATTTTGAAAGATAGTTTTGCAGGGTACATCAATTTGGGTTGGAGGCTGTTTTCCTTTAGGGCTTGAAATACATCACTCCAAGCTCTTCTTGCCTTGAGGGCTTGCATTGAGAAGTCTGCTGTGATTCTGATGGGCTTTCCTTTGTATGTGATTTGTTTCTTTTCTCTCACTGCTTGTAGAATTTTGTTCTTCTGTTGGATTTCTGGAATCCTAACTATTATATGCCTATGTGTAGATTTTATCAAGGCTATTTGGAGTCCTAAATGCCTCACTTATGGTATGTCAAATTCCTTTCCCCTGTTTGGGAAGTTTTCTGCCATCACCTCTGTAAAGAGTTTTTTTATGTCATCTGCACTCTCTCCTGTTTTTTCAATGACTCCGATCAGTCCTATGTTATTCTTGTTTGCATTGTCTAGCAGCTCCTGGATTGATTTCTCATGGTTCCTTAAAATTTTAAAGCAATTTTTCTTTTTCTGGTCACTAATTGCAATCTTATCTTCTAGATCTGAAATTCTGTCCTCACATTTGTTTATTCTGCTGTGTAGACATTCAATGGAGTTTTTAATCTCCTGGAAATCTGTTTGTATCTGTTTTGTGGATTCCATTTGTTTACTATGTTGGGATTCCATCATATTCTTCAGCTCCTCTCTTTTTTTATCTGTGTCCTCTCTGGTTTTATTAATCATGTCTTGCACTACAGGCACAATCTCTGGTGTTATCTGAGAAATTATTTCTGATTTCATTTTCTCCAGGTCCTCTTTTGTTGACAGTTCAGGGGGTCCAGGTGGTTGAGTATCAGATTGTTCCATCTTGTTTCCCTTTGGGGTTGCTGTAGGTGATATGGAAGTCTGTTTTTGAGGCTTGTTTATGTGTCTTCTCATTTCCACGGGGGTTGGGGGGGCACATGCTTCTGGCACCCACGCAGCTTACCTTCTCTTCCCTAGGAGCTTGGGATGGCAGTGGGGGAGCTTCCTTCTGGGTGCTGGGACCGGCTGAGCTTCACTGTCCTAGGAGCCTGGGATCTCCTTTCAATTTCATTGAAGAATTTAAAGAGTAATAGTGATAGTTCTTCTCTAAATGTCTTGTAGAATTCAACAGTGAAGCCATTAGGACCTGGGCTTTACTTTGTTGGTGAATTTTTTATTACATTTTCAATTTCACTCAATGTAATTGGAGTGTTTAGAATTTTTATATCTTCTTCATTTAACTTTGATGATTCATATGTATCTAGGAATCTGTCCATTTCTTTTGTGTTTTCCGTTTTATTAGACTATAGATTCTAGAAGTAGATTTTGATGATCTTCTGGACTTCTACTGGATCTGTTGTGACTTCACCATTTTCATTCTTAATTGCATGGATTTGAGCCTTTTCTTTCCTATTTTTGATAAGGTTGGCTAAGGGTTTATTGATTTTATTTATTCTTTCCAAAACCCAACTCTTTGATTCATTGATTTTTTTTGTATCATTCTCTTAGTCTCCATTGCATTGATGTCCACTCTGATCTTTATAATTTACTCTCTTGAATGACCTTTGAGTTTGTCATGCTCTTCTTTTTCTAGGAGCTTGAGGTTCAGCATTATGTCATTTATTTGAGTTTTCTCTCTTTTCCTAGTATGGGCATTCACTGCTATGAATTTCCCTTGTATAACTGCTTTCATTGTGTCACATAGATTCCTGTATGTTGCACTGGCATTATCATTTACTTGTAGAAACTGTCTAATTTCTTCTTTAATATCTTCTGTGACCCATTGGTTGTTCAGGGGAATGTTATTCAATTTCCATGTGTTTGTAGGGGTTTTGTGGTTTCTTATGCTATTGATCTCCAATTTTATTGCTCTATGATCTGATAATATACCAGAGGTAACTTCAATTCTTTTTCATTTACTTAAATATGCCCTATGAGCTAGCATGTGGTCTATTTTGGAGAATGACCTGTGTGCAGCTGAAAACAATGTATATTCTGATTTTGTGGGGTGGAACACTCTGTAGACATCTATTATGTCCATTTGTTCCAAAGCTTGCTTCAGGTCTAGAATTTTGTTGTTGATTTTTTTGTCTAGGTCATCTGTGTATTTTTGACAGTGAGGTCCCCCACTACAATTGTATTAGTGCTTATTTGGATTTTCATGTCCATTAATATTTATTTTGTATAGTTGTGGGCATTTGTATTTGGTGCATATATACTTATGATTGTCCTCTCTTCCTCTTGGATTGTTCCCTTCACAAGGATGTAGTGAGCATCTTTGTCTCTCTTAATTAGTTTTGGTTTGAAATCTATTTTGTCTGCAAATAAGATTGCTACCCCTGGTTTTTCCATGTTCCTGTCAGATGGAGACCTATTTTCCATCCTTTTACTTTCAGTCTATGAATATCTTTTTGAATTAGGTGTGTTTCTTGTATACAGCATATTGTTGGATTTTGTTTCTTAATCCATTCTGCCAATCTATTTCTTTTGATTTGTGAAATGAGATCATTGACATTAATTGTTATAATTGATAAATATTGATTCATCTTTGTCATGATGTTTTACTGCTTTTGGCTCTTTTATGTTTTATGTTTCCCCCTTTCCATTTAGTTTCTTTCCTTGCCATTGTCTTTGCTCGGTTGGGCTTCATGGACTTGTGACCTTCATTGTCTTTTTCTAGGATATTGTTCAGAATTCTTTGGAGTGATGGCTTAGTGTTCATGAAGTTTCTCTGGTGTTCTTCATCATGGAAGTCTCTAATTTTTCCATTGATTTTGAAAGATAATTTTACAGGATACAAGAGTCTAGGTTGGAAGTTATTTTCTTTTAGTGCTAGAAATTATTCCAGGATCTCTTTCACTTGAGGGTTTGTGTTGAGAAGCCTGCTGTGATTCTGATGGGCTTTCCTTTGTGTGTGATTTTTTTTCTCTAATTGCTTGTAGGATTTTGTTCTTCTGTTACATTTTTAGGATCTTTACTATTTATGTTTATGTGTAGATTTTTTTTTTGATCATGGCTAGTTGGAGTTCTATATACTTCACTTATTTGTATGTCAAATTCTCTACCTCTGTCTGGGAAGTTTTCTACTATTATTTCTGTGAACAGTTTTTTTTATGTCATTTGTACTTTCTCTTGTTTTACCTTTTTGTGTACTCTTATCAGTCTTCTGTCATTCTTCTTTGCATCATCTAGCAGCTGACAGATTGACTTCTCATGGTTCCTTACTATTTAGAAGAAATCTCTGTTTTCATGGTCACTAATCACAATCCTGTCTTCTATATCTGATATTCTATCTTCACATTTGCTCAATCTGTTGTGAATACTTTCAATAGAGTTTTTAATCCCCTGGATATCTGTTTGAATCTGTTTCATGGATTCCATTTCTTTCTGATTTTGAGTAATCATGGTTTCCATTTCTTTCTTATGCTGGGCATTCATTGTTTCCAGCATGATTATGAGCTCATCTATATTTTTATCCATTTCTATTCTAGAGCCTTCAATCATGTCTTTCACTCTGCTCACCATCTCTTTAGTCATCTGGGAAATTATTTCTGTTGTGAATTTTTCTAGAACTTCACTCATCTGTTTCATTACTTCTTGTGCCATCAGTTTAGGGGGTCCAGTTGGTTGATTATCATGACTTTGTTGATCTGGAAGTCTGTGTTTGTGTCCTGCCAAGGTGTCTTCTCATTTTTAATTCTATTTTTGGTCCTGTTTTTTCTTTAATACCTGGGCTGATATTCCTCTATTTCTTATTTTGAGTATCTTAATTAGTGGTGTTTAGAGCCCCTATGGAGTGATTCCTTCTCAGAGATATCTTACAGGTATTTCCGGACTTTTTGGCTTTGAGTCTTTAATGACTCTTAGGCAATCTCATTTTTAGTATACCAGGGAGGACAACTGATTAGACCAATCACAACACCTTAGCCCAATTGACACAATCAGCATCAACCACAGCTTAGAAAATGACAATTTGTGGTAGCAGTTAATCTGTCACCTTTAACCCCACAAGCTAGATCCAAATCTAGGTCCAGGCCCAAATAAGATTGTAGTAAGTAAACCCTTCAATATGACAAACTTACCCTTCAGGATAAGGATTTAGCAGGGATTGGGGAGGGAGAGGTAAAGAGATAGAGGGAGAGGGAAAGGTTAGAGGTGAGGCTAAAGGTAACGGGAAGATCATGCAAATTGTGGGGATCCATTGAAGACAGTAGGAGAAGACAGAGTGAAAGAACAGAGACAAGTACAGAGCAAACTGACAACAGTAGGGTACCTAGAAATTGTATTCACCTTCCTATAAAACTGACAGTCGAGAGGACAGAAAGAGACAAAAAATTCAGAATGGGACAGGATCAGGAACAAAGAGGGAGAGACATATAGAGTCAGAAGGGATAAAGAGAGAGAATAAGAATATATATATATATATATCTCAGATGCCGAATCAGCCCTCCGCAGATAGGAAGGTCTGCGCATGCCCTACTGAGGTCCCGAGTCATGTAGAAGACTCCGAATCAGCCGGTGCAGACAGGCAGGTCTGTCTATGCCCTACCGAGGTCCCAAGTCACTCATAACATGCTGAATCAACCCCCTGCAGACAGACAGAAACCTGATTCCACATTACAAAGAAACAGAGGACACCGGAACACCAGACCACGGTACTGAGTCCCACTGTTCCCGGCCCAGAGGTAGGGGCTTCTGAGCCACCATCCCACTGCAATAATAAATCTAGAGAGGGGCTCAGGAACATGATGAACTCCCAAAACAGGAAACAAATGGAATCCATAAAACAGATGCAAATAGATTTCCAGGACATGAAAAATTCCATTGAAATTCTACACAGCAGAATGAGCTAATGTGAAGACAGAATTTCAGGTATAGAAGATAAGATTGCAATTAGTGACCAGGAAAAGAAAAATTGCTTCAAAATTATAAGGGAACATGAGAAATCAGTCCAGCAGCTGCTAGATGATGAAAGAAGAATAAAATAAGATTGATTGGGCTCACTGAAGAAAAAGGAGCGAGTGCAGATGACATAAAAAATCTCTTCACAGAAATAATGGCAGAAAATTTCCCAAGCAGGGGAAAAGAGCTTGACATACACATAAATGAGGCATATAGGACTCCAAATAGCTTTGATCAAAAAAAATCCACACATAGGCATATAATTGTTAAGATTCCAGAAACATAACAGAAGAACAAAGTTCTACAAGCAGTTAGAGAAAAGAAACAAATCACATACAAAGGAAAGCCCATCTGAATCACACCAGACTTCTCAACACAAACCATCAAGGCAAGAAGAGCTTGGAGTGATATATTCCAAGCCCTAAAAGTAAACAGTCTCCAACGCAGGTTGATGTACCCTGCAAAACTATCTTTCAAAATGGATGGAGAAATAAGATACTTTCATGACAAAGAGCACCTTAGGAACTTTTTGAATACCAAACCAGCCCTCCAAAGAATTTTTCATGATATCCTAGGAACAGACATTGAGGATCACAACCCCAGGAAGCAAAGCAGAATGAACCTATCTGGCATGACAAGAAATTAAATGTAAAGGGGGAGAACCCAACAAAAACAAAAAGTCATGGCAATGACAAGTCAATATGTTTCAGTTATAACCATCAATGTTAATGGTCTCAATTCACCAATCAAAAGAAATAGACTGGCAGAATGGGTCAAGAAACAAAATCCAACAATATGCTGCATACAAGAAACACAATTCAAAAGGAACCTCATAGTCTGAAAGTTAAACGGTTGAAAACAATACTCCATGCAACAGAAAGCCAAAAAAAAGCAGGAGTAGTTATCCTCTTTGCAAATCAAGTAGATTTCAAACCAACACTGATTAAGAGAGACGAAGAAGGACACTACATCCTTGTAAAGGGAAGAATCCAAGAGGAAGAGATGACAATCATAAATATATATGCACCAAACTCTAATGCACCCAACTATATAAAACAAATAATAAGGGACATGAAAAGTCATATATACACTAATACAATTGTAATGGGGGACCTCAATACCCCACTGTCACAGATAGATCAACTAGACTAAAAATAAGTAATGAAATACTAGAACTCAATCGAACTCTTGAACAAATGAACTTAACAGATGTTTACAGAAGCTTCCACCCCACAAAATCACAATACACATTCTTCTCAGCTGCACATGGGTCATTCTCAAAACTAGACCAGATAATCACACATAGAACATGTTTAAGTAAGTGCAAAGGAACTGAAATTATCCCCTATATATTATCAGACCATAGTGCAATGAAATTGGAGATCCATAGCAAAAGAAACTCAAAAAATTTCATGAACACGTGGAAATTGAACAACATACTTCTAAATAACCAATGGGTCACAGAGGAAATTAAAGAAGAAATCAGAGTTCCTTCAATTAAATGGCAATGACAACACAACATATCGGAATCTATGAGACACAATGAAAGCAGTCTTACGAGTGAAATTCACAGTAGTGAATACGCATATTAGGAAAACAGAATGAGCCCAATTAAACAACCTGATGCTGAACCTCAAGCTTCTAGAAAAAGAAGAACAAGACAACCCCAGAGCTCATACAAGGGAGGAAATTATAAAGATCAGAGGAGAAATCAATGCAATGGAGACTAAGAGAATGATACAAACAATCAATGAAGCCAAGAGTTGGTTCTTTGAAAGAATCAACAAAATTGACAAACCCTTAGCCAACCTTGTCAGAAAAAGGAAAGAAAAGGCCCAAATCCATGCAATTAGGAATGAAAAGGGTGAAATTGCAACAGACGCAGCAGAAATCCAAAGGATCATCAATACCTACTTCCAGAACCTATACTCCAAAAAGATGGACAACACAGAAGAAATGGACAGATTCCTAGTTACATATGAATTACCAAAGTTGAATGAAGAAGACCTAAAAATTCTGAACAACACAATATCAACCAATGAAATTGAAAATGTAATTAAAAACTTATCAACTAAGAAAAGCCCAGGCCCTGATGGCTTCACTGCTGAATTCTACAAGACATTTAGAGAGGAACTGCTGCCACTACTGTTTAAACTCTTCAATGAAATTGAAAGGGAAGCAATACTCCCAAATTCATTCCTGGAAGCAAGCATCACCTTGATCCCCAAAGCAAAGAAAGACCCAACCGAATAGGAGAACTATAGGCCAATCTCATGAATGAAGATAGCTGCAAAAATCCTTAATAAGATAATGGCAAACAGAATGCACAAGATCATCGAGAAGATCATATCATACACCCTGATCAAGTGGGATTCATCCCAGGGATGCAGGGATGGTTCAATATACACAAATCAATCAATGTAATATACTGTATCAATAGAACCAAGGATAAAATCCTTATGATTATCTCCATAGAGGCAGAAAAAGCATTTGACAAAATCCAACATGCATTTATGATAAAAACCTTACAAAAAATTGGAATAGATTGTCTCTTCCTCAAACTGATAGAAGCCATCTATAAAAAACCAACAGCCAATATCATACTAAATGGTCAAAAACTGAAATCCTTCACACTCAAATCAGGAACAAGACAAGGATGTCCACTATCACTACTCTTGTTTAATATAGTTCTTGAAACATTAGCCACAGCAATTAGACAAGAGAAAGAAATAAAAGGAATAAAGATAGGAAATGAAGAAGTCAAATTGTCATTATTTGCAGATGACATGAAACTCTATTTAGAAGACCCCAAGGACTCCACCAAAGTCTTCTAAACTTAATAACTAAATTCAGCCAAGTAGCTGGTTACAAGGTCAACACACAAAAATCAATACCTTTTCTCTACACAAATGACAGACTCAGCAAGAGAGAAATAGGTCAAATGATTCCTTTCACAATAGCATCCAAAAAAACTGAAACACCTAGGAATCAACCTAACAAAAGAAATCAAAGACCTCTTCTCTGAAAACTATGGCACTCTGAAAAGAGAGGTTGAAGATGATATCAGAAAATGGACAGACATCCTCTGCTCCTGGGTAGGAGGATTAATATAGTGAAAATGGCCATATTTCCAAAACTGTTATATAGATTTAATGCAATTCCAATTGACATCCCAGCAGCATACTTCATGGGCCTTGAGAAAACAATCCAAAAATTTATTTGGAACAAGAAGAGACCCAGAATAGCAAAAGCAATTCTAGGTAACAGAGACATGGCAGGAGGTATTACAATCCCCGACCTACAACTCTACTACAAATCTACTGCAATAAAAAGAGCACAGTACTGGCAAAGAAACATACCTGAGGACCAGGGGAACAGATTAGAAGATGCAGACACAACTCCAGACACACTCAGCCATCTCATCTTCAATAAAGGAGCCAAACACCCTCACTGGAAGAATGATAGCCTCTTTAATAAATGGTGCTGGAAAAAGTGGGGTTCAACTTGCCAAAGATTAAAACTAGAACTATATCACTCACCATGCACTAAACTAAAATCAAAATGGATTAAAGATCTAAATATTAAAATAGAAACTCTGAACCAGTTGGAACAGAGGTTAGGTAGAACCCTTGAAGACATCGGCGTAGGAAAAGATTTTATAAACAAAACCTCAGTTGCCCATGAACTAGCACAAACAATCAACAAGTGGGATCTCTTCTTATTAAAAGGCCTCTGCACAGCAAGAGAAACCACCAGCAGTGTGAAGAGACAACCTACAATGTGGGAAAAAATCTTCACCTGCTGTTCCTCAGACAAAGGTCTACTATCTCAAATCTATAGAGAACTTCAAAAGATCAGACCTCCCAAATTTAAAGACCCAATTGAAAAATGGGCATCTGAAATGAACAGACATTTCTCAGACAAGGAAGTAGAAATAGCAAATAAATACATGAAAAAATGTTCACTATCACTGGTCATTTGAGAGATGCAAATGAAAACAAGGCTGAGATTCCACTGCATTCCAAAAAGAATGGCTACTATCATGAAATCAACCAATAACAAATGCTGTGGGGAAAGAGGAACCCTGCTCCACTGCTGGTGGGAGTGTAGACTGGTGCAACCACTGTGGAAATCAGTATGGAGATACCTCAAAGAAGTAGGACTGGAAGTCCCATTTGACCCCGCTATTCCACTGCTGAGGATCTTCCCCAAAGAATTAAAAGAATCATACCACAGTGATATATGTGTGTCCGTGTTCACAGCAGCACAGTTTGTGATAGCTAAATCTTGGAAACAGCCTAAATGCCCATCAACTGGAGACTGGATAAAGAAAATGTGGGGGTTTTTAATAAAATGGAGTACTATTCAGCCATAAAAAATGAGAAATTAGAGACATTTATAGCTAAGTGGATGCACATTGAGGCGATACTCTTAAGTGAAATAAATAGGACACAAATGTATAAATACTGAAGAGTTTCTCTGGTGTGAGAAACTGAAAGCGTAAATAAGGACTAAATGTATAATAGTTAATGTGAAATAGGAAGGAAAGGGGCAAAGTGGAAGGAAGTGGGAGGGCTAAGGGAAAGTATAGAAGGGAATGGTTTTAATGTGAGAAAATGGAAAAATAGGAACAAAATCTTTGTAAATAGGGAGGCCTGGAGGGGTTGAAGGGAGGGCTGAGCAAGGGTGAAAAATAAGAACCAAGACAGACTATGTAAAGGTGCAAATTTCCAATGATGAATGTCATTATATTGTATACCTAAAATGTACCAAGGATTAGAATGATTAATTGATAATGAAAAATAAGAAGAAAAGGCCCAAAGGGGTAGGAATAGTGGGAGGGGTAAGGGAAAGGAAAGAAGGGAAAGGAAAAATGATGAGAAATGGAAAAAATGGAAATAAAGTCTTTGTAAATAGGGAAGGGTGGAGGGGGTGAAGGGAGGGCTAGGAATGGGGAAAAAATAAGAACTAAGAGGCATTATGTAAAGGTATAATTCCCGATGAGAAATGTAATTGTATTGTATACCTACAATATAACAATAAAAAATTTAATTAAAAAAAAAAAATATATATATATATATATATATATATAACAAAACAAACAAACAAAAAAAGGTCTCCCTCAGGGTATGTCTCTGCTGTCCTGGTTGACAATGTGGGCAGCAGTGTGCAGGTTTAAATTGATTACGCTCAGCAAGCCAGCTGTAGTCTCCTGAGATTGAGACTTATTTCTGGCTGCAAGGTTCAAGTTGAAGTCCCTGCCCTCCTGCAGGAGTAAACTCTGTAAGGTTCTACTGCAGGTTCCAACTGTCCTCCCCACTATGAGAGTCCAGGTTTCTATGGGAAGTGTTGATCCCACCAACTTACCAACCACGATAGTCCAATGTGCTTTTTTTTTTTTCTTTTTGCTTAAATTCTTTTGTTAGTACACTTTAGATATACAATACATTTACATTTATCATTGGGTGCTTGTACCTATACATGAGGTATTTTGGTTCTTATGTTTTTCCCATTACCTGTGCACCCTTCACCCCTCCACCTTTCCCTATTTACATAGAGTTCATTTCCATGTTTTTTTCTTTTCTCATAATTTTTCCTTTCCCTTCTTTCCTTTCCCCATCTTGTCCCACCACCCCTACCCCTTTGGACCTTTTCCTATTTCAAAGTATCAATTATTAGTTATTAAGCCTTTTAATCCTTATTTAAACTTTCAGTTTCTCACACTAGAGAAACTATTCAATATTTACACATGTGTGTCCTATTTATTTCACTTACGAGTATGGCCTCCATATGCATCCATTTAGCTATAAATGACTCTAGTTTCTCATTCTTTATGGCTGAGTACTACTCCATTTTATTTTAAAAAATGCATCTTCTTTATCCAGTTTCTAGTTGATGGATACTTGTGCTGTTTCCATTGAATAGTTTTTCTTCACTTTTCCAGTGGGCTTCAATTTTCATTGAGGAGCATCAGAAAGGCCCTCTCTAGTGTTCACTTCTGCTCTATCTTCTGTGGCTCATAACCATGGCCTTTGTGTTCCCCCTGGCACCTCTGCTGTGCAGATTCAGATGCTGCATGTCATGGCATCCCTGGCCTGAGTGGTCAGGCAGGGCACGGACTGCTGACGTCCTCACAACCCGGGTCTCCAGCTGGGCAGTGAAATGAATACATTTTATGTGAGAATTGCACATATTGATACTATTACAGAAGTCTGCTTTTAAGAGACTATCTGATTGAGAGGGAACATTGTGTAGCAGTTTAGGACATGAATTTTGAATTTGCCTTGGGCAACCTAATTTGAGGCAGGTATATTTTATGTGGAAAATGTGAGTGAAAGTAACTGCTGCCTTATAGATATATTTACAGATTTTCATGAAATAATTTTGTTACAATAGAAATGGTTCAATATAATGCATGATTATCATACTACAGCTCATTTTGTCTATGAGCACTAAACTATAATAAGAATATTTGCATTTTCTTAGCCAATTTGTACTAAGGAAGTTTCAGACCTAATATTAGAGAATCTTACAAGACTGATCTCCCTTAGATCTGTAGGGAAGTCACTGAATTACATCATTCCCTAATGTGCACTCTGATTTTTATAGAGAATGGGTAGGTGTGAGAGTTGGGTCCTTAAATCCTACCGCTAATACTTCCCTCTCCTCAGGGGTTGCCTAACAGCTCACACATTGAGCAGTACTCACTGAGAGACCACCAATTTCTTTCTGGCTTAACAAGTGCTCATTAAAGCTTTTGGAAGGTTTTTGTGGGTGGAGCTGTCTTTGAGAACATGATTTTCTCTGGGAGGCATAGGTTGAGAGTACACACTTTATCTTCCTTCCCTTAAGTTTGAGGTGCTAGACTGAGGAAATCCATTGTGCTCTGATTTGTCCTCCCATCCTTATCAGAAAAGCTGGAATATAATGGAGGAGCATGAAGATTTTCAGGTTGATCTTTAAAGAACACTCTACTTGACTGTTGACCCATTCATCCTTGAGAGGCCAAAACAATGGAGTGATAGAATATCTGACAACCAAAGTATGTTGGAAAACAGGATAGCTGTTGGAATGTGGTATAAGACCCAGTTATGCTACCTACTGGCAGAAGTTGTCCAATGAACCAACTAGTTGAAAATGAATTCTTTCTATAGGCAAAAAATATTGGCTGGCTTTAAGGAAAACCAGAAAATAAAACACAAGGGCAGAAATTGCCTCCTCCATGATTGAAAATGTTCAATCCAACTCAGAATCTGAATGGATCATTCAAAATCAACTGTGTCCATCTCTAATTCCATAATCATTTTAGATGATGCTGTTAATATCACTTCACCTCATTGCTCAGGGAAAATTTTTTCTCAATTCTCACTGATTTAAAAAATATTAAATAGTTCCTTTGAAAAGTAAACCTGAATAAAAGAAATTATTAATAAATGCTACATAAATAAGGAGTTAGTATTGGAGAATGAATAACTCACTGTATTTCTCTGTGCTAGATGGTATCAAGATACAACTACACAAACCAATGACAATATGATATAAAATAAGCAGATGTAATAATGAACATTATATGTCATTTTATGTATAGTGTAATGTAGTGTTCTTTACAAAAACAATAAATAACACTGATATTTATTAATTATTATATATTATGGAATTCAAATCTTTATTGTAGCAATAAACATGTATAATAATCTATAATTTTAGAGTCACTGACATGTCCTTTGATTTTTCTCTCTTACTTTAACAAAATATGATCACTCTATCAGTCTCCTCAGAGAATTGTTTGTGCAATTAACATTTGATATTGACTTTGCGCCTTTAAAGGTCATATAATCATTTTACTGAGGAAAAAGTATTTCAATTGTATAGGAAGATGTCTGTTGAGAAAATAAACCTCTCATAGTAATAATTTTAATTTTAAAATGCTAAAATATTCAGACTATAATCCTAGCTGGTAATAAGGAAAATCACATTGTGTGATGAGTTATCATTAACAGAGGAATACAGATTCTGAAGGCCGTTTGTGAGGGAGGAACAATCTTGTCGAGATGGGGTAGGCTCAAGGGCTGGTTGATATCAAAGGAGCAGTGGAGCCTGCCTGTTAAAGTACAAGATCAAGAATAGAGCAAGATAGATTGTCAGGTTTTATCGCTAATCAAGGTGAAGGAAGAAAAAAGGAGCTTTTCAAGAGCTGAAGGGAAGACTTAAGAGAGAAAAAATAAAGATTAGAGCTTTTGTCTCACAGTGATATTTGGTTTCATTTATGCACATTCCTGATTAATACAAATGACATGGTTACTTACTGACATGAAAGTGTTGAATATTCCTGTTAGTAGAAAATACTTGTAACTGTACAAATATGAACATACTCACTACTTGATTCTCTTTTAATTCATTCTAACATGATAGTGTATTTTCTTTTTCTTTTTTCTTTTCTTTTTTCTTTTCTTTTTTTTGGTACCAGGGATTGAACTCAGGTCCTTGCACTTGCACAGCTGGCAGCAAAACCACTGAGCTAAATCCCTGGCCCCTATATTTTCTTTTTCCTAAAAAAATTATTAACTGTATGAACAAACAGCATCTATACAACTAGGCTTGTTCTGTTGAATTATTACTTCTTAATTGATTCAATAAATATTCAATGAATATTCCTCATATATTAGACACTAAGACATGTGTTAATAGTACAATAGTAAGTCAATAGATAGATGATTCTTCCATTTGTTTATTCTCTAGGAAGGAAGATTTTAAAAATCAAGTAACCAACTGAAGAGTGGTAAGTGTCCACATGTTACTGGGACATGTTGAATTGGGTTTCTAACATTCATGGAATCAGAATGCCCTTGGCAAGTTTAAAGTGTGAATCAGAGTTAGATAAAGTAGAGCAGAATGTAATTTAATTTATTTACATGGTATGAGATACTGTTTTAAATACTGAAGGAAATATAGCTTTGAATAAGATAATTTTATACTTATAGAACTTATAGTTTAGTAATAATATTAGTATAATTTAAATATACAAAACATTTATTATGCACTATATATTGTCTTACCTATCTTTCTTGTATTAATTCCTTTAATCCTCATGACATCTTTATGAATTACTTACTGTTGTTTACCATATATAAGGGAGGAAGCAGAGATATTAAGTAACTTGCTTAGAGCTCCTTGCTAGTAAGTGACAGACATGAGATAGGCATGCCATTCATCTAGGTCCTAAGTCAGTATCCCCAAGAAGTATTTGATTGTAAGAAAAGATCAACATACATAATTTTGAACATGCAAATAATTGTAATATAAAAAGCTGAAGAGAATACTTTGGGCTTACTGAGGCCTTAACCTTTTTTTTTCAGCCTCTCATTCATAGACATGTTAAATAATATACAAAGTCTTTCTGTGAAGCAAGATATTTCTCTTTGATTAAAAGAAGACCCATGATCTCTTGATACCTGCCATGTAGTCTGTAGATGGAAAGTCTTGCAAAGAAATTTAAAAATTCAAGTTTCTCCTGGTGAAAGTTCATGCCTCTTTCTACATAAAGATGGGAGCAGGCTCTCCTGCTGTCTTCATAGAATCTTCTCTTAGAGAGCACTTCTGAATATGTGGGAAAGCTTGAACATTACTAGTTGACATCTCAAAGGGATGCTGCATGAAGCAAAAGATTATCTTCATCTTACTGTTCCTATGGGTGCTATATGTCTATCTCTACTGATGCTAGCTTACTATGAATCCTATACTGCTGGAATTTAGGCAGAGTTGCTTTATAATGAGTCAACAATTTAACCGTGACTACAAAGGCCTGTAAGGAGATCTTGCAACATAATTTTCAATTATGTTAAACTGTTTCTCTAATCACTATTCTTAAACATGTTATGCATTTGGAAATACAAGTTATTTGGTGAAATCTAATCTCAACGGAAAGCTTTGATGCTCTATATCAAATGAAAACTAATTTAACTAAACTATGCTGCACATTAATATTAACCAATTACATTAAATGGAAGCACTGTGAATATGTTAATTGCTTTCATTAAAAACTGATTTCCTTAATTACTTTGTAAGTAAATATTCTTTACTAAACTATTTAAGTATTTACAACATTAAAATTCAATAGGTAATGGGGATGTCAAATTTTGTTAAATACCTATTTTTAAAAATGTATTTTACACTGCAATTTTAAAATGTATGTACAAAATCCAGAATTGAATATGATTTTGATTTGAATAATGCTATAAATTTTATTGAATGAAAATAATATTTCTGTTTTCCATTCTTTAATAGACAAGGCTTCTGAGGATACCACTTTCTATCTTCCAAAGAAAAGGCCTCTCTCATTTATCAATGTTGACTACAGCACAGATATCCATAGTTTCAGTTTTGCTTAGTATTAAGGTATCCCTTAAAGTTCATGGAGAATGAAGGTTCAGGAGCTATAAAGGCTTTTGTTACATGTATGTGTGCATGTGTGACTCTAACTTCTATGAAATTTCTTGATTGTTCACACATGGGGATTCAGGAAAGACACATATGCACTATGAGATACAAAAGAAGAAGTTCATCTAGAACCTATGTTCCAACTGTTCTTAGGCTTAAAAAGTGACTTTAAAATTTCAGAATTATTTATTTATTTTTGGCAAATTATAATTGTATATGATTGTGAGGTACACAGTACTATTACAACAAATGTATGCGATGTGGTATGAGTATATAAAGCTAATCAATATATTCATCACCTTAAATACTTGACCCTGAGTATGTCCTCCTTGTTCATCAATGTTGTCATATATGATGGAATTTCCTTTCTTTAAAAGGCTGGAGAATATTTCATAGTGTATAAACATTTCACCTTCTTTATGAACACAGGTTGATTTTATATATTGGCTGCTATAAATAATGCAGAAATGAATCTGAGAGTATAGATATATTTTTAGCATATTGACTTCAATTCCTCAGGGCATGTACCCCCAGTTGGGGGATCACTGGATCACCTTTTAGCTTTTTGAAGAACTTTGGTACAATTTCCCATTGGGGCTTTACTATTTTACATTCTCACCAACAAAAGTACAAGGATTTCATTTCCTCTTCATTCTCATTAAAACTTATCTTTCTTCTTTTTTATACTATTTTGATAGCTTTGAGGTGCTATTTTGTGGTGTTGCTTTGTATTTCTATAATGATAATTGATGTTGAGTATTTTTTTCATGTATCTATTGGCCATTTCCATGTCTTCTTCTTTTTTTTTGTCATTAAGTTTACTGGTACATTTTAGGTATACAATATGATGACATTCAACATTGGGAATTTGTACCTTTACATGATATATCTTGGTTCTTATTTTCTTTTAGGGCTTGAAATACTTCACTCCAGGCTCTTCTTGACTTGAGGATTTGTGCTGAAAAATCTACTGTGATTCTAATGGACTTTCCTTTGTATGTGATTTGTTTCTCTTCTCTAACTGCTTGTAGGATTTTGTTCTTCTGTTGGGTTTCTGGGATCTTGACTATTATATGTCTAGGTGTAGATTTTTTTTATCATGGCTAATTGGAGTCCTATATGGCTCACTTATCTGTTTGCCAAATTATTTTCCTCTGGTTGGGAAGTTTTCTGCCATCACTCCTGTGAATAGGGTTTTTATGTCATTTGTACTTTCTCCTGCTTTTTCATGGACTCCTATTAGTCTTATGTTATTCTTCTTTGTATCATCTAGCAGGATGCTGGATTGATTTCTCATGGTCCCTTGCTGTTTTTAAGAATTCTCTCTTTTCATGGTCACTAACCCTAATCCTGTCTTCCATATCTAATATTTTATCTTTAAATTGGCTCATTCTGCTGTGAATACTTTCAGTGGAGTTTTTCATCTCCTAGATATCTGTTTGAATCTGTTTTATGGATTCTATTTCTTTCCTATTCTGGACATTCATGGATTCCATCATGGTCCTGAGCTCATCTACTTTTTTATCCATTTCTGTTCTAGAGTTTCTAATCATGTCTTTCATTCTGTTCACCATCTCTGTTGTTATCTGGGAAATTATTTCCGTTTTGAATTTTTCTATGCTTCATTCATCTGTTTTGTTACTTCCCATGCTATTAGTTCAGGGTGTCCAGATGGTTAACTATCAAATTTTTCCACTTCATTGCCCCCAGAATTTGCCTGTGGTGAGCTGAAATCTAGGTTTGTACCTTGTTTATTTGTCTTCTCAGTTCTACTTTTGTTGTTGGTGCTGTTTTTGTTTAATTCCTGGGCTGATAATTCAGTAGTGCTTATTGTATCTTTATTGCCTGTATTTGGAACCCTTATGGAATGATTGCTTCTTATAGGTGTCTTCCAGGTATAGCTGGTCTTTAGGCTTTGAGTCTCTAATGACTCTTAGGTAATCTTGTTTTTAGTAAACCAGCTAGGACAACTGATTAGATCAATCATGATACTGTAACCCAAGTGATACAATCAGGATCAACAATAGCATCAAATACAGCTTAGAAAATGACAATTTGTGGTAGCTATTAATCTGTCAACTTTAACTATGTGAACTAGATCAAAATCAAGGACCAGCCCAAAATATGTTTGTAGGAAATAAACCCTTCAGTATAGCAAATTTACCCTTCAGGATGAAGACTGAGAAGGAATTGTGGAGGGAGGAATAGAGAGATATAAGGAGAAGAAAAGGTTAGAAGTGAGGCTAGAGGACACAGGAAGGTCATGCAAATTTTGGGAAACCTTTGGAGACAAGAGGAAAAAACAGTGAAGGAACAAAGACAAGAACAGAACAAGCCAACAGCAACAGAAAAGCTAGAAACTGTATTCACCTTCTTACAAAAATAATGACAATTGAGAGAAGGAAAGAGAGAGAAAAATAATCTGAAATAGGACAGGAACAGAAACAAAGAGGGAGTGAAATGGACAATAAGAAGGGAGAGAGAGAGAAAAAAAGAAAAGAAAAAAATAAATATATATAATATTTTTTTTATAAAGGGCCTCCTTCAGGTTATGGTTCTGCTGTCACAGTGACAATAGGGCAGCAGTTTTCAGATCTAAGTCAGTTAGCCTCAGCAAGCCAGCTGTAGTCCACTGAGATTCAGGCTGATTTCTGGCTGCAAGGCCCAAGGTGATGTTCCTGACCTCCTGTTGGATGGAACTCTGCGAGCTTCTACTTCAGGTTCCAGCTGGCCCTTCCCTGAAGTGAGTCTAGGTTCCAATGGGAGGTGGTGATCCCACCATGGTAGTCCAGTGTGCCTTTATTGCAGAGATTTTCTTCACTTTCCCAGTGGGCTTCAATTTTCATTGAGAAGCCTCAGAGAGGCCCTCTCTCTGTTGTTCACTTCTGTTCTATTTTCTGGAGCTCATAATCATGTCCTTTATGGTCCTGGAAGACTCCACAGTGTGGATCCAGATACCTTGCCACCCACACAGAGTGGTCTGAGGGCAGCTGGTCTCTGCGAGACGGTGCCGGGGCAGTGGGGGCTTGCATGTCTTCTTTTGAGAAATCTGTATTCAGAATCTCTGCCCAGTTTTCATAAAGGTAATTATTTTTTTGTTTCTGATCCTTTTGAGTTCCTTATATATTCTGGATATTAGCCACATATTGTATATATTGCTTGTGAAAAACTTTTTCCAATCCTTATTTCATTAATTTTTCCTCTGTAAGAAATCTTTTTTTATTGATGAATATACATACAAATTTATTTTTCTTTAGATATTCTCTTCCTCTCTTTTGCATTTCTTATAATTTCTTAGTAGTACATGTTTGAAAAATTACATTCATTGTAAGGAGTTGGTACATGTACGTAATTCATGTTCTCTGTTTAATTCCTTTCCCATTCCCTCCTTCTCAGTATCTTGTTAATATGAAATAATCCAATTTGTCTGTTTTTTATCTTTATTTCATGATCTTTGGAAGTCAAATCCAAAAGAAGTCAATACCTATACCAATGTTGCATAACTTTTCTCACCAAAATTTTACAGTTTCATGTCTTATTTTTAAGACTTTATCTATTTTTTATTTGATTTTGGTATATTCTGTGATATAAGGGTACAATTTCATTATTCCACATGTGCAAATCCAGTATTTGCAATACCATTTACTAAAGAAACTGTCCTTTATCTTTTGTATGTTCTTGGAAGCTTTGGCACAAACATTTTACTGTAAATGTCTACATTCAATTTGGTGCTTCCTATTTCTATTTCTGTAAAGAATGACATTAGTATTTTAATTGAGATTGAACTTTGGGTATTATAGAAAATTTTAACAATATTAAATCTTCCCATCCAAGAATATAGGGTAACTTTCCATTTTTTGTGACTTCTTTCATTTCTATTATTAATGTTCTATAGTTTTCATTGTAGAGAACTTTTACTTTCTTTGTTAAATTTATTGTGAAATGAATCTCTTATAGGCAGTATATAGTTGGGCTTTATATTTTTATCCATTCTATTTTTTGTCAATCTTCTCAGTTTGTTCACATATTGTTTTTAAATTTCACTTAATTTTCTATGGATATACAGTGTACCCTCGAGTTATGACTGGCCTGACATACAAAAAACTTCAGTTATGACCAGAATTTTAGTTTTAAGTTATGAACAAACTCTTGAGTTATGACCCAAATGTTGGCTGCTTGTGCTTCCAGATGGTCTCAGATACAGATTTAACCCTTAAAGAGTTCTGGAAGGAACATTACAGTATTATTTTCTGTGTATGGTTAATTGAGAAATCCTGGGACAGTGTCTCTCTAAGGACACTGAGATTTGCCTGTACATAGGAGAGAGACTTTGAAGGCAGTGTAGAGGAACCTGAGCCTTCAATTGACCAACTTGAGTTAGGACTATTCCTCATGAATGGGATTCACAAGTCAAGGGACCATTATATTCTTCTAGTTTATTGGACTCCTTTATGGAGACTATTCTGAATCCCTTTTTAGTCATTTCATTGACCTGCATTTCTTTAAGTTATTGCTTAGTTTTATTGTTTGGGGCTTGTCATAATTCCATGAATTTTTGGATTCCTTGCATTCTTACATCAATGTCTGCATCAAGTAAGAATTCAGTTACTTCTTCTGATGTTTACAAGTAACCGTTGGCAGTTATATACCTTTACTGTGAAGTCCAGTCTGTGATTCTGCTTCACCAAATGGTAGTGATACTGGAGTAGACAGAGCTGGCTGCTAGGATCTAGCTTGTTGGACACTGAGAGCAGTCAGGGTTGCTAACAAGGCTCTACCACCTACTGAGGCCATTCACTGTCCTCTGCAGTCAGGTGGAGCTGCTGGCTGGGTACTGTGATATAATAGGCTGGAACAAAGGATATTTGCCCAGTCTGGCTGGTATCAGTATTTGAGTTTTGCAATTTGAGCTAAGCTACATGTCCTAATGTTAGATGGAGACAATCCTAGGGATGGTCTGGGCCAGCTGCTACGCTCAGCTGAAAGACACAGTTAGGGTATTTTTCTGCTTGGGTGGAGACTTGGCATAGGTCTTGAGGCTGAAGTGAGCTGGTATTTAAATTCTCAGGTGGAGCTGGTCTAGCCCTCATGCTTAGACTAAGTGTGCCATGATGAGTATGTCTTTCTCTAAGTAAGGTCCAAGGTGGGCTTTGAGGTAAAACTGAGCCCACTATACTTTGCTGAAACCTGATAAGCATTTCCATCAGTGGGGCATGTTTGGATGGGCATACAGGCTAGCCATCTAGGCACTCAGCCAGATTTATCTTTCTACTGTGCTTCTGGAGTGATCAGCCCAGCTTTATGGGTGGGGTAAACTTGTAATTCTGCTTAGGTGCCTCTGCTGATAGTGACACACAATCCATGGTTAGCTGCTATGAGCAGTATCTCTTTACTTTGTTTCCATCTGACCCAAAGTGTGCTTCCTATGATTTTACCCCCTAAGACATTTCCCCTGTGGTGAGACACAGTTAGCCCTGTTCAGAGATGTAGTTTGGAAGCTAGGGAATCAGGATCTCTAACTTGGTGTTTTCATCCCATTGTAGAAAACATGAACATAGTGGAATTGTCTCTGTATGGCACTGTGGCAACCTAAGGGAGGGAAAGAAATGATAATGTTGGAGTGAGACTGTTCCTCTTACTCTTCAAATATGTTTTATTCAGTTCTGTGGTCTACTCAGTTGTCTTAGGTTTATTCCTCAAGTTTAAGTTTTTTATCAAGGTATTCTTTTGTATGGATAGTTGCTACTTAGACTTTTGTTGAAGAGGGGGGACACGGAGAAGACTGGGACATCTTATTCTGCTATCTTGCTGAGATTGCTCCCCTTGATTCAGTATTGCTTGTTTACTAACTTGATTGCTGAATGCTATTTAACATTCCTAAATATGAAGATATATTATATTGTAAAATGTGAATTTAGAGTCACAGAAAAAAAAGAAGAGTGAAAAGAGTTACTTTAAGAAATTACTATATTATATAGCTCCCCCTACCCTTTTTCCTTAAAAAGCCCATATCAGAAAAATAAAATAAAATAAAATATAATATAATAAAATAAAATAAAATAAATGTAGTTTCTATTTCTTAAATGCTATTTCTTCATAACTTTTTGGTGAAATACTATGGCTTTTTAAATTTATTTATTGGTTTATTTATACACAATACTTATTTATTTTGTAGTACTGGGGATTGAACTGAGGGTCTTCTCACTGAGCTATGTCACCATCCCTATTTTCTCTTTTTGACACACTTAGCTAATTTCTTAAATTGCTTCTAGTGAGATCAAACTTGCTACTTTCTTACCTCAGCCTCCTAGAATGTTGGGATTACGGTGTGTGCCTGCCTTAGTTTTATTCCACACTGGTTTATTAAAATTTTTAGTGTACCAGTAGTTAACATACACTAAACTGCACTTATCTGACAAATTTTGACATCCATGCATTCATAACACCATCAGTATGATCAAGATAATGAGAATATCTAGTATTTGTATTAGTAATCTCTTGGACTTGATCTTACCTGATACTCATTCCATTTATATGTAGCATGCACTATTGTTTTATGGCTTCTTTTGTTCATTCCATAAATCAATAAATAGTTTGAGATTTATCCTTGTTGTAACATGTTATTAATAGTGTCTTCTTTTTTTTGATTGAGTAGTTTATTTTTTGCATGAATAAAACACTGATAGATACTTGGTTTTTTTCTTGTTTTAGTTGTTACAAATAATGCTGCTATGAACATTTATATATGTCTTTATTTGGACAAGTGTTTTAATTTCTGCTGGGTAATAGTAATGAAACAACTGGGCCATATAGGATCAAGATTAAATATTTTAAGGGACTGTCAAAATGTTCTCAATATTGGCATTGCCCTTTTACTTTTGCATCAGCATTGTGTGAGAATTTCATTTACTCCATCTCCTCTCCAGCATTTATATGGTCATATTTTTTAAAAAGTCCTACAAATGAGTGTGTATTGGTAGTTTGTTGTGGTTTTAATTTGCATTTCTCTAGAGATCAGAAATATTTTGCATTTTATATATTTTTTCCATTCATATACCCTCTTTAATGAATTATCTGTTCAGTCTTTTTACCACGATTTCAAATGAAATGTTTATTTTCTTATTATTGACATTTTGACATTCTCCATTCTGATTCCAACTCCTTTTCAAATAAGTTTTAGTCTATAATTTATTGGTTTTTTACACTTAGATTTAATTTTTCTCTAATAAGACCCTTTAGCATTTCCAAGTTTTACATCGTACAGTCTTACAAATTTTAGTTACTAGCCTCAGCATCGATATCATGACTTTTGTGTAGATGTCCCACCAAAGCCTCATGCAAATGAGGTACGGCTATTTCAGAGGTGGTGAAATCTAGCGTGTGAAATTCATGTTGCAATACAAGGCCCAAGAGTGGATTAAGGGTGTGAGTGGTGCTGAATAGTAGTCTGAATAGTAAGTGGTCTGAATAGGATTAAAGGAGCAGGAAGAAGACGTTAATGTTCTCTTGCTGCTTTTGCTACTTTGTACGTGTCATGTTGTTTATCCTTTCTGATGCCTGTTTGCCATCCTTTCCTTGGAGCCAGCAGATTATGGACTGAACCCTCTACAAACTGTGAGCTAAATAAACCTTTTCCCCTTTAACTTTGGGTGTCAGGTATTTTGTGTCAACAATAGAGAAAAGTAAAACAATTGAGCACACAAAAAAATTGTAAGACCTCAAAATGGAAATAAACACCAAATAAAACCACACACTATATTCAGTAAACAAATCCATCTTGACACTCCACATCCTGTGTTCCTCTGCTCTTCTAAGAAAATAAAGGCAGTATGAGTTGTTGAGCACCAATAATCTTATTATTCCTAGGGGTTAGGAACATGTCTGATTTCCTAATACTAGTATTTTTTGTGTAGTTTACATTTTAATATTTTAAGTGTCTTTTGAAGAGTAAGGAATTTTAGCTTTGATAAAACACTGTTTATTTTTATGGATCATCATTCTGTCATCTCTAAGATATAGTTGTCTTATCTAAGGTCACAACGGTATTTCTATGTTTTATTTTCTTAGAATTTTTAAAGGATTCATCCTAGTTCACAGAAAATTGAGGAAAAGCAATGATCATGGAAAAATAGTGATAGAGGTCATGTTTGGTCAAGACTGCAAAAGATAATGAAGAAAAGTGCTGGGCTATGCAGAAAGCAAAGACCTGGTTCAAAATGCTCTCAATCAGTACTCTGGGTATTTGTCAAGGACTCAGAAAGGTTTTCTTTGGCCACTTGGTGCTTTTAGGAAGACCATTCCCAAGGCTTGCAATTCTCAGTTTGGAAAAATCTATACACAAGGCAAAATGTCCAGCCTTTTAAAAATCACAAAGCTTAAAGCAGCAAACATTTCCATCTTCACCAGTGTGACCTGAGATCTGTGAGTGACAAGAGCATGTCTAATAGCCAGGCACTTAGTCTCATCCAGGACCCCAAAGAATGAGCTAGCATTTCCAGCTAGGTTTGTATTATGCAAACATGCAGCCAGGTAGATTAATTTAAATGAAAAAAATGCAATTTTTGTATATTTTTGGTTATAATATTGAAACTAACAAATATGCTATATGAATTAATTCTAGTTTCTCTGTATTGTTTTTGCTGGACTGCTGGTACAACCTAGTCTGGTGGTTTTTGCTGGCTTGGGAGCAGTGGCCTGGAAAAGCTGACACTTTCAAATTTCAAATCTTGACTCAGAACATTTTCTTTTCAACTTTCTAAAACCTGTCTTCTCTCAAGTTTCAGTGTTCATCGCTCCTCCAGACAAGAGGTGAGGTAGGCTCACAGTGAGTTCAACTAGTTGTTAGTGTGTGTTTGTGTGTAGCTATGTGTAGCAGTAGTGGTGTTTACTGAAGAGAAATTGACTTTTTTAAGGAGTTTCCAATGTGGTTGCAGCTTACCTTCTCTTTCTTCCCTCTGTTCCACCAGATAGTTATCTGAGCTAATTATTTATGCTGTACAAAAATTAAAATGGGATATGTAATCATTGCTGTATCTGTTTTTGTTTTCTTCTTTGATCAAATTTCACTGTATTTGATAAAGATTTTTTCATAATTTCCAGTTTTTAATTAGAGCCACATCTCAGTTTTATTAAAGATAGAAAATGCAGCCATAGTTTTGTTGCATTTTAAACAGGTTTCCACAGGCTTTAATCACATGCCTGATACTATTTTATCAAAGTCTCTGCCTGTCAGTTATCCATTATTTGTGTGTGTTTTAATACTACCAAGGAATAAGTTTTACTTTAAAAAAGATATTTGTAACATCCCTACCACACACACATCCCTACCACACACACACACACACACAATTTTTCCTTTCCTGTAAGCAAACAAAGTCATAGACAAAGTAAGAATATAAAATAAATTTATAAAATTCTGCCCTACCCTTTTTCACTCTGTAACTATTTATTGTTGTGCTACTTGGTTATTTTTTTCAGGCCCTGTACCCTCCCCTTCTAAGTCTGAATCAATATCAATTAACAATGTTTGTCCAACAGTCTTAATTAATTTTACTACATTTGGGCTCTTCCTCACAGATTAACAAAATCCTCACTCAGTTATAAGGCAACATTTGAATAGTGAATTAATTAATCAGGCTGAATTACATTCTTACTGGTTATTAATTTTTCTACTTATAACATAAAAATGATGAGGAAGCCCTGTCAAGGGACCAAGGTCACATCTTGAAGCTATATGAACAGCTTATCTCTGAGGCCAATATTAACTAATTAGTTTTTTATTTTCAGTAGATGTCAGGGTCTATATCAATTGAAATTTTCTTTTTAAATTTAATTGAGTATAGCAAAACAATGCTACTAAATTTCGATAAGTAATTGACTAGATAAAGGAATGAAAGATATCAAAATTTGGTCACTTTCTGAACAGGAAATTCAAGGAAATTTTGTCCAAAACTTTGACTGCAATATCATAATAGCAAAATAAATTTTATACAAATTAAATTTAAGGCTCAAAAAGAATGGCACATGACCAAATTCTGTATGGTATGCTGTTGGTAACTGTATTCAACTATTTTTTTGCTAAGTACATGAGCCTGGGTTCTCAAAAGAGAGCTTTATTTAACTCACAGTTTGGGAGGTTGAAAGTTAAAGGTTGGGTAACCTCATCTATTTGTCCTTCCAAGAAATCTACCCTGGCTGCATCCCAATACAGTGGAGGAGTGGAAAGGGAAGCAACCACATGCAGAAAAGGTCAAGTGCGTGGAGCAAACTTGGTTTATAACAAGCCACTATTGTGAGAATTAACTGGGATCCCATGAGAACAACATTCATTTCTTCCAAAGGTGATGCCTCCAGTGACCTAATTACTTCACCCTAGGCCCAGCTTCTTAGAGGTTCTACATGCTCTCAACACTACAATATGGGGGAACCAAGCATGTAGTACAAGAACCCTTTGGAATAAATCACATACTAAATAAAGCTGATCAGATTCAAATGAGGGATTCTCTCTCACTCTTTTTCTCATAACTGCTTGGTTATAGGGTAAAATAAAATAAAAAAATTCACATTCAATTATCTTCCTTTATTATCCAATTTTTAAAAATAAAAAAGTGATTGAAAAAGTAAAAATGCACAGGAATTTCTTAAGCCTTTGAGTAATTTTCAAATAAAGCTGTCTATCATCTATCATCTGTGTATCATCTATCTAACATCAATCTATCATCTACCTATCTATCTATCTATCTATCTATCTATCTATCTATCTATCTTGCAATGTTAGGAATTGAGTCTGGGGCTTTACACATGCTAGGCAAGCACTGTACCACTGAACTACATTCTTAGTGATGTTGTCAATATTTTGTCAAGAGAGAATAATGCTCTTTCCTAATGAATGATTTGATCTGATAGTCTATTACCTTATTTTAAATAGTGAGATACTTATAATAAATATCTTTCTTGGTCCAAATGCAAAGATTTAAAAAGAGCTCCACATTATATTTGTTACGAATTTTTAAATAGATATGACTTGTGTCTGAGGGAACCAGAATTAAAGAACAATCGTGTGCTCTGTACCAGCTATGGATGTTAAAGTTCTACAAAGTTAAGGCTCAGGATTCCTGTAATTGATAGATTCCACATAGACTAGAGTGCATTTAAATGATTCTCTTAAATAAGCTTCCTGTCATAATGGAGGCTCATGCAAAAGGCCAGGAATTTCATATTCAATCAGAGTACAGGAGGAGAAAATTCTTCCCATATAATGAAAATGATAACCTTGAAATACTTGAGAATTCAACTTTGAGAAAAGCAAAAAGACCCAAATCCTATCATGTGGTGAACCTCTGAAGCCCAAAGTCACAGGGTAGCTTCAATTTCATGGTATCTAGCAAAAGAGCATCTAGATGTTCACCCCAAATTCTAGGTACCCTATTAATCATCCTCATTTTGCTTTTAAATTCATGCATTAGGCCTCTTTATATGAGTAGATTTTAAATATAAATAATTTCCAGGCACAATTCTGTACATAAACACAATTTTTAAAATTATTCAAGGTCTTATCCTATTGCATGGTTAGGCTCCATTTCAGTTGCAAACTACGAGTCAAGTTGAAAGGTTTGAAATTATTTTTTAAGCCGGTATTATAAATTATATGCCAGAAATATAGGGTCACTTTCCCTAGTCATAGCAAATGTTCAGGTACCAAATTAACTTTTTTGAAAGTGTACTTTGTAGAAAATACATGGAAATCAAGTGTCACACTGCAGCAGGACTCAGGAAACCTGAAATATGGATGTGCTCCTTATGTATTCAGTTACTTCCATAAAGGGCAGGGTAACACAGTGGGAAACCTGCATATAGAGTCAGAGTTAAGTATGAGTCCTGGCTTTGTTCATTTAATTTTTTAAACTTTTGAAAATAGTGTATTGGGAATTTAATGCCTTAATGGTAGTACAAAGATAATACATATGATAAAGACAATCAAAAAAGAAAATGCCCTTCAGTTATATGTAATATACAATTGTAGGGTAGGCAAGACTTTCTCCTCCCCATTCTTCAGCTCTAGAGAAAAAAAGCACCCATTGACATTGATCAGAGCTGAGGATTCATATTAGGTTACATTTCCTAGTGAGTAACTATGTTAAAATGACTTTATATGATGTGAGTCTGCAGTGCAGCAACACAATCATCTGATGTTTTTATCCGTTGTGGCAGAGAGAGTATGTGGTTTCGGGCTTTGCCAGGACTCAGGCCAGTTTTACTTTCTTTAGACTCAAATTTGGTGTTCCACATATTTAGAAAACCGACATCTTGGGGTGAAGCTGTGCACATTTAGATCCCTTATTCCTAGTTAACAATAGTTTAAAGATTTTAGGATACAGGACCATGGCTAGTCCTTATTCATGTTTTCTGTAGTGGAATCTGCTAATCCAAGCCCATCTAACATAACTTACTCGTTGGATCCATTAGGTACTTTCCACTGTTCTTTGTGCATAAATATGACTTCATGACCTGGTGGAGAGAAGAAACTGTAATATATGAGCAAGATTTCCTCTATGTCCTAGCTAAATACCATTTTATTACATCAACTAACGTCCTAATTTTTCATTAATACCAATATATGTGATAGATAGTTGCTTTTATGTGTTTCTAGTATAATTATTAAATTTGTTGGTTATTAATATGATCATTTTACCCTTGGTTTCAGGTATGCTGAAGAAAAATACATTATTTCATTAACTTTGTGCCAAATTGCAGTTCATTTGGCTCTTAAAAGTACTTTGCCTGCTCCCTGAGGTTCCTTAATGCTCTTTTCAGGTCTTTTCTTTCCACTTTTCAGCATAATCTCATCTGCTTTTATGACATTAATTACCTCTACCTTGATTACTTCCAAATTCATATTTCTAGGTTTAATCTTTTCTTTAAGAATAAGTTCTATATTGAAGTATCTGCTGGATTTCTCATAGACAGCTTAATCTGGGAACAAACAATTAATTTTTATAATTGCCTACATTCAGTTTTCTTCCTGCTTTAATGAAATCAGTTAATAGTATTATCACTTTCCCAACATTCTACTTTCCATTCAGATGCAGTGTGTGCTAGTTTGTTCTGTTCTACTCTATTCTGTTCCAGTCTTTCTCTTCACTGTTACACCCATCCAGGTGCTAAATTTCATGCTGTTTTGTCTAAGACAGCATGGAATCAGTTCTGCATTTAAGAATCACTAGCTTACTTTAGATCTTCATCAGTGGTCTCTTGAATTACAAGGAACTATTCCATGCCTTTCCTCTCATTCTAAAGTTTCCTCCATTTTTATACCTAGTTATTTTCCTAAAGCAGGAAACAAGAATGCTATTCTCATTTTTGTAATCTCTGCTTGCTTCCCAGGATCCATTTGATAAAATCTAAATTATAATCTTGGATGTGTTTTAATTTTTGTATTGTTTTCTTTTTTTGTTTGTTTGTTTTAATCTGCTGCCTACCTGATTCTCTGGTCTCATGTCCCCAACATTTCTATCATTCACCAGTGACATTTCTGAAATTTAGTACATTTTCACAGATTGTTCCTTTCCATCTACAGTCCACCCTTTACCTTCCACATTTGCAACTTCTATTTGTCATTCAGGGCTCTGATCAATTTCATGTCCCCAACAATAACTTAGAAATGCCATTTCCAAATTAAGTATATTTTCACAGAATATTCTTTTTCACTTATAATCCACCTTTCCTTTCCTCATCTTGAAATTTGTATTCATCATTTAGGGATAAGCTTAATTTTCTACACTGTGAAGCCCATTCTGAATATCTCTAGTCATGCATTCCTTCGGTATTGCCTTTAAATCTGTTACATCTGCTGATTTGTTGGCCTGTTTCATGATACTTGGAGATATTTAATCAAGCATAGATCTCCAATCATGTTTACAGTGCTTGCTACTTGCCAGAAAATATTTCTTTATTGGTTGATTGGTCAAGTAGCAAAAAACATTGCCAATTCTTTTCAAAGTTTTACAAGAATAATTTTAAGATCTTTTCTTTCACCCTTAATTCCCTGAAACTATTTCTAAACCATGTTTTTCTAATGTAATAGTCATATATAGATATATTTAAAATACTGAAAATAAGGGCAAGTAACTGAAATGGACAGAAGTAATTCAAGAGAATCTAGGTCATTTGGCATTAATTCAATGTCAATTTTCTATGCTGTATGTATGAAATGACTCTTTAATATCACTAATATGTGTATAAGAATATTTATAGGAAACATTAATTATTGGTTCTATAAGTTTCTACAGATAAATTGGTGTTACCTCGAAACATGAGATTTTAAACTGGAAGCTTTGATTTCTTTCCATAATGAAGAATTCCCATAATTGTTATTTTCTGTAAAATATTGTTGAGTAAATTTGACAAAAATTTAAAGCTGGAGTTTACATTGGTGTCCTTATAGAATTTTCTCAAAAACTTTTCAACATATGGGATTTGAAATGGACAGAAAGGGCTCAATATATGTACAAATGAATAAATAAATTGCTGCATGTATTCCTAGGCACTGTCTTGAGAAATAAAAGATTAAGGGCAACTAAACTAAGCATCCTTATTTTGACAGAGACTATCCCTTAACAATTGATGTATTGCTAAAAGATGATTTAACCTATGTCCATGCCACAACAAATATCTGTTTTGTAAAAAACAGAAATGTTTTGTTCAGATGGAAAAGTTAATATCTTCAGTTTAGAATTGGCCAACCATTGATGAAGTACTTCTAATTAATCTAAGTGATTAATTAAACCATGCTTGAGGAATAATTTTCTCCTAAAGCCTACTAATTGTTTATCAATGAGTGTGATGCACATTCTGCTTTATCTCTCAGTTCCTTCTTGAACTCTTTAAAGATAGCCAGGAAGGGAAAAAATAATGTTTTAGAAACACTTGCCTTCTGTTGAATGAGCTTCAGTCAATGGATGGAATAGAAGCTGGGGAATCATGCTATTTACTACAATAAAGGGGCCAGGGATCTAGCTTACTGGTGTTGGCACCTGCCTCCCAAGTGCAAGGTCCCCAGTTCAATCCCCTGTAACCAAAAAAAAAAAAAAGAGACTGGAAACATTTTGGGCTGGGGATTTAGCTCAGTGATTCCACCACCTGCCTTGCAAGTGCAAGGACCAGAGTTCCAACCCTGGAACCAAAAAAAAAAAAAAAAAAAAGAAAGGCCATGTGTTATTACAATACACCACAGATCACCATAGGTTTCATGCTACCATAGAGTTCTGTACCTCATTTAATTGTAATTAATGAAAACCTCTGATCACTGGACACTCAAAAATATCTTCCCCTTCTTTTCCATACTTTTTTGTTTTGTGTTTTTCAAATTGGTAATTTATATTTTTGAAATTAAGGATAACAAAGAGAGCACAGGTGAAGAGGCTTATGGGCCACCATAGCAGCACTTCCAGCCCAGAGGAGGAGGCTTCAGGGCCACCATACCTCCACTCACAGTGCAGAGGAAGAGGCTTCTGGGAAGCCATAACTCCACTCCCAGGGTAGAGGAGGTGAGCCATATGGGCACCAGCAGCACAAACATACATACACACACACACACACACACACACACATGGTTGAAATGAGAAGACATGTAAAAAAGTCTCAAACCAGACTTCCAGATCACCTACAGCAACCCTAAAAGGAAATGACATGGAACACTCTGATACTCAACCACCTGGAGCCACTGAACTGGCAACAAAAGACGATCTGGGAAAAATGAAATCAGAAATAATTTCTCAGATAACAGCAGAGATTGTGTGCATAGGGTAAGACATGATTAATAAATCCAGAGAGGAGCTCAGGAACATGATGGAATCCCAACATAGGTAAAAAATGGAATCCATGAAACAGATGCAAATAGATTTCCAGGAGAATAAAAACTCCACTGAAAGTCTTCACAGCAGAATGAGCCAATGTGAGGACAGAATTTCAGATATAGAAGATAAGACTGCAATTAGTAACCAGGAAAAGAAAAATTACTTTAAAATTGTAAGGGACAATGAGAAATCAATGTATCAGCTGCAAGATGATGCAAAAAACAATAACATAAGACTGATTGGAGACAAAGAAGAAATAGGTGAGAGTGCAGATGACATAAAAAAACTCTTCATAGAAGTAATGGCAGAAAACTTCCCAAGCAGGGAAAAAGAACTTGACATACAGATAAGTGAGGCATATAGGACTCCAACTAGCCTTGATCTAGGCTACACATAGGTATATAATTGTTAAGATTCCAGAAGCCCAACAGAACAAAGTTTTACAAGCAGTTAGAGAAAAGAAACAAATCACATACACAGGAAAGCCCAACAGAATCACAGCAGACATCTCAATGCAAACCCTGAAGGCAAGAAGATCTTGGAGTGATGTATTTCAAGCCCTAAAGGAAAACAGCCTCCAACCCAGATTGATGTACCCTGAAAAACTTTCTTTCAAAATTGATGGAGAAATAAGATACTTTTATAATAAAGAGAACTTTAGGAACTTCATGAATACCAAACCATCACCCTAAAAATTTTAGACAATATCCTAGGAAAAGAAAATGAGGATCACAACCCCAGGAAGCAAAGCAGAATGAATCCATCAGGCACGACAAGAAAAAATGTAAAAGGAGAGAATCCAGCAAAAAGAAAAAGTGATGACAATGATAACTCAATACATATCAGTTATAACCATCAGTGTTAATGGTCTCAATTCAACAATCAAAGAAATAGACTGGCAGATGGGTCAAGAACCAAGATCCAACAATATGCTGCATACAAGAAACACACTGAATTAAAAAACTCATAGACTGAAAGTTAAAGGGTGGAAAACAATACTTCATGAGACAAGAACCAAAAAAAAAAAAAAAAAAAAAAAAAAACAGGAGTAGCTATCACCTTTGCAGATCAAGTGGATTTCAAACCCAACACTGATTAAGAGAGACAAAGAAGGACACTACATCCTTGTAAAGGGAAGAATCCAAGAGGAAGAGATGACAATCATAAATACCTAGGCACCAAATACTAGTGCACCGAACTATATAAAACAAATACAGAGAAGAAAGGTCATATATGCACTAATACAATAGTAGTGGGTGACCTCAATACCCCACTGTCACAAATAGATAGATCAACTAGACAAAAAATAAGTAATGAAATACTAGAACTCAATTAAACTCTTGAACAAATGAACTTAACAGATATTTGCAGTGTTCCACCCCACAAAATCAGAATACACATTCTTTTCAGCTTCACACAGTTCGTTCTCCAAAATAGACCACATACTTGCTCATAGAACATGTTTAAGTAAGTGGAAAGGAATTGAAGTTATCTGCTGTATATTAGTAGACCATAGTGGGGTGAAATTGGAGATCAATAGCAAAAGAAACTGGAAAAACTTCATAAACACATGGAAAATAAACAACACACTTGTGAATAACCAATGGGTCACAGAAGAAATTAAAGAAGAAATCAGACAGTTCCTAAAATTAAATGACAATGACAATACAACATATCAGAATCTATGGGACACAATGAAAGTAGTCTTATGAGGAAAATTCATAGCAGTGAATACACATATTAGGAAAACAGAGCAAGCCCAATTAAACAACCTGATGCTGAACCTCAAGCTTCTAGAAAAAGAAGAGCAGGACAAATCCAAAACCCATACAAGAGAGGAAATTTTAAAGATCAGAGCAGAAGGCAATGCAATGGAGACCAAGAGAATGATACAAAAAATCAATGATGCCAAGAGTTGGTTCTTCAAAAGAATAAACAAAATTGACAAACCCTTAGCCAAACTTATCAGAAAAAGGCAAGAGAAGGCCCAAATCCATGCAATTAGGAATGAAAAGGGTGAAATGACAACAGATCCAGAAGAAATCCAGAGGATCATCAATACCTAGTACATTAAATGATACACCAATAAGATGGAAAACACAGAAGAAATGGACAGATTCCTAGATAAGAACGAATTACCAAAGTTGAATGAAGAACTAAAAATTCTAAACATCCCAATATTAATCAATGAAATTGAAAATGTAAATAAATACTTACCAACTAAGAAAAGCCCAGGTCCTGAGGGCTTCAGGGCTGAATTCTACAAGACATTTAGAGAGGAACCACTGCCACTACTGTTTCAACTCTTCAATGAAATTGAAAGGGAAGCAAGCATCACCTTGAACCCCAAAGCAGAGAAAGACCTAATCAAAAAAGAGAGCTATAGGTCAATCTCACTAATGAACATAGATGCAAAAATCCTTAATAAGATATTGGGAAATAAAATGCAGAAGATCATCAAGATCGTACACCCTGACCAAATGGGATTCATCCCAGAGATGCAGCGATGGTTCAACATACATAAATCAATCAATGTAATGCACTATATCAATAGAGCCAAGGACAAAAATCATATGATCATCTCAATAGATGCAGAAAAAGCATTTGACAAAATCCAACATGCATTTATGTAAAAACCCTACAAAAGTTTGGAATACATGTTCTCTACCCCAATCTGACAAAAGCTATCTATGAAACACAAACAGCCAATTTCATAGTAAATCATCAAAAACTGAAATCCTTCACACTCAAATCAGGAACAAGACAAGGATGTCCACTATCACCACTCTTGTTCAATATATAGTTTGGGAAATATTAGCCACAGGAATTAGACAAGGGAAAGAAATAAAAGGAATAAAGATGGGAAATGAAGGATTCAAATTGTCATTATTTGCAGATGACATGATACTCTATATAGAAGACCCAAAGAACACCACCAAAAGTCTTCTAGACTTAATGACCAAATCAGTAGAGTAGCTGGATACAAGGTCAACACACAAAAATCAATAGCTTTCCTTTACATGAACAACAGACTCACTGAGACAGAAATAGAGCGAACAATTCCTTTCATAATAGCATCCAAAAAACTGAAATACCTAGGAATCAATCTAATGTAAGAAATCAAAGACCTCTTCTGAAAGCTATAACACTCTGAAAAGAGAGATTGAAGATATCAGAAAATGGAAAGACATCCCCTCCTCCTTGGTAGGAAGGATCAACACAGTGAAAATGGTCATAGTTCCAAAACTGCTATATAGATTCAATGCAATCTCAATTGAAATCCCAACAGCATACTTCATGGACCTTGAGAAAACAATCCAAAAATTCATTTGGAACAAGAAGAGACCCAGAATAGCAAAAGCAATTCTAGGTAACAGAGACATGGCAGCGGGTATCACAACCCCCAACTTGAATCTATACTACAAAGGTACTGTGTTAAAAACAGCATGATACTGGCAAAGAAACAGACCTGAGGACCAGTGGTACAAATTAGAAGATGCAGAAAACTCCAGACACACTCTGCCATCTCATCTTCAACAACAGAGCCAAACACCTTCACTAGAAGACAGGTGGCCTCTTTAATAAACGGTGCTGGAAAAATTGGGTTTCAACTTGCCAAAGATTAAATCTAGACCTGTATCTCTCGTCTTGCACTAAACTAAAATCAAAATGGATTAAATAACTAAATATTAAAATAGAAATGCTGAATCGGCTGGAAGAGAGGTTAGGTAGAACTCTTGAAGACATTAGTGTAGGAAAAGATTTTATGAACAATACCTCAGTTGCCCATGAACTAGCACAAACAATCAACAAGTAGGATCTCTTCTTATTTAAAAGCTTCTCTGCACACCAAAAGAAACCACCAGCAGTGTGAAGAGACAACCCACAATGTGGGAAAAATATCTTCACCTGCTGCTCCTCAGACAAAGGTCTACTATCTAGAATCTATAAAGAACTTAAAAAATCAGACCTCCCAAATTTAAAGACCCAATCCAAAAATGAGCATCTGAAATGAGCAGAGATTTCTCAAAAAAAGAAGTAGAAATAGGTAATAAACATATCAAAAAATGTTCAACATCACTGGTCATTCAAGAGATGCAGATGAAAACAATGCTGAGATTCCACCTCACTCCAGAAAGAATGGCTGGTATAATTAAATTAACCAATAACAAATGCTGGTGGGGCTGTGGTAAAAGAGCAACCTTGCTCCACTGCCCTGGTGGGTGCATAGACTGACACATCCACTTGGGAAGTCAGTGTGGAGATACCTCAAAGAACTAGGACTGGAAGTCCCATTTGACCCAGCTATTCCCCTGCTGGGTATCTTACCCTAAGATTTAAAAGAATCATACCACAGTGATATATGTGCACCCTTGTTCACAGCAGCACAATTTGTAATAGCTAAAACTTGGAAGCAGCCCAATTGCCCATCAACTGGAGACTGGATAAAGAAAATATGGGGTTTTTTAAATATAAAATGTAGTACTACTCAGCCATAAAAAAATGAGAAAATAGAGGCATTTAGTGCTAAATTGATGCGCATTGCAGCAGTACTTTTAAGTGAAATAAATAAGACACACACACCGAATAGTTTCTCTAGTGAGAAACTGAAAGTGTACATAAGTGTATATAAGGACTAAAAGGTATAATAGATAATGTGAAATACGAAGCAGAGGGTCGAGGGGGAAGGGAAAGTGGGAGGGGTAGGGGAAAGGAAAGAAGGGAATGGAATTAATATGAGAAAAGGAAAAAATGGAAACAAAGTCTTTTTAAATAGGGAGGCATGGAGGGGTTGAAGGGATGGCAGGGGAAGGAGGAAAAATAAGAAACAAGAGAGATTATGTAAAGTTGCAAATTTTCAATGATGAATGTTATATTCTATACCTAAAATGTACCAATAAAATAAAATTAAAACAAATAACAAAATGTGGATAACTTGTAAATTGTGTTGGAATTATGGCATTTGAACTCACCATTGGAACATGCTTAGTGAACTTTTGTTTGCAAATGAAACCAAGGTGATTGTGAATGTGAGTATACTTATATATTATTATAAGGAATAGTCCTGTTGGTTATAAAATAGTCCATAATAGTGTCAACATATCAGATGATTCTATTGGTATCCAGTTAGTGAATCAAAACCCTACTGATACAGAGCACCAATAAATCCAAATAATGTAAATAATCCAAACAATGGAAATACTGTCATTTTCAACCTGATAGATATTCAAAACACCAACTTTTTGTTCTCTAAAATCAAAAAATGAATTCTAGGAACAATAGATGTTAATATTGAAAAAATTTATTGAGGGAAAGACAGTTCCTGCCTAAGAAAGACAGGAGGGGACACCTAGAAAGTGTGTTGCCCACACACCTTGCTTCTCAGAGGTGTTTTATTGGGAAAAGCTATGAGGTGAGTTGGGTTCAAGGTGGAACAAAAGTACAGTCAACTAATAAGACTACAAATATAGTCCCTTAGATAATATTGATCCAATGGGAAATCATGAGGTGGGACAAAATTATGATCAATTGAAAGATTATAACAAGTATAGTCACTTAGGTAATATGAATTAAGTAGTGACCAAATGGGGAAGCAAATCAGGCAGCAAGCATACATGGAAGGAACAAAGACTTTCTGGGAAGGAATGGGCTATGGAGGTTTTGGTCCCTCCCTAAGGTGACTGATACCTATTTAGAATATCAATCACTATTTTCATCCTTGGGGGAAGTATGTGGGGATAGTAGTTCTTTCTTTTTGAATTCTGACCTTTTAGTAAATGAGTCTCAATTGTTTTCTGTGAGGAGGACCCAGCCTTGCCTAACTGCCTTATTTTTTTTTTTAACTAATTTAGCTGTCTCTGACACCACAAGCCATACTTCTCAGACCAATGGAGAATCAGACGGGCATTGTTTTCTAATTTAATGAAACTATCAATATTGTCAGTGACTTAAATGGAGTGTTTTAAAATTGAAGCTGAGGGCTCAGGATTTAGCTCAGTGGCTATGGCTCCTACCTCACAAGCACAAAGTCCTCAGTTCAATCCCCGGTACCAAAAAAAAGAAGCTGATATTTAACTTACTAGGACATTAACCTTGGCTGAATTAAGAACACTATGTTTGCTTTAATTGATGATAAAAATATCATCTTGGTTTGTTCTTAAACATGTATTTTGTGAAGCATATGTTGGCATGATTGAGTGCCCAGCCCTGGGTGAGTTACAGATATTAAAGAACTAATTTTGTTGTCTTGATCAAGATTAAAATCTAGTTGGAAAGAACAGGTGTATATTTGAGACATTTAGGAATAAATTCCAAAATGTGCACTCACTTTCTGATTTATATGTCAAGAGTTACAATTTCCATCATGATTTTCTAAACCATGACCTAGCCCCTTATGTCCTGCTGGCTTCAAGCTACATGTAAGTCATATGAGTATTATATAATTGACATTCCAAAACTCAGTCAATGACCTGGTACTCTTATCAACAATTTCCTTTCTCATCAATAGATAATAGCAGTTTTCATGGGACTAAGCACTAGTGTTGGCTTTAGTTTATGCTTTTTTCTTGTTATCACATTCAATATTTCTTACTTTGAAAAATAACTTTCTCTTGTCAATCTCATGACTTCAGCTCTCTCTATCTCATATGTTGCACTCAAATTCATACCTATTCAATTCAGTCAGATAATCTGGAGAGATTAATATATGTGTGTGGCATTTAGCACATTGCTGGGCACTTGACTATTACTTTTAATTTATTTTCAGCTATTATATCTGTTACTACTACAATTATTATGGTTATAATAAATTGCCTCAGAGGTGATCAATCATATGAAATCAAATTATTTCATACTTCTGTGTCTTTTTAGTGTAGATGCATAGCTTTCACCAAAAAATTTATCAGTCTTTTCCCAATATTTTCTATGTGAATCATGAAATAATTTCTTGCCAATCTTTGTCAGAACTCTTGGATTTGTTTTCCTTTTCTTCATATAGATTCAAGTTCTTAGGCATAAACACTTTCATTTCATTTGGATTCCCCTGTAGACTCTCAACTTTCTCTTTGGGCTACAGTTCATCTAATGTATAGTAATCAATTTATTTTAAAAAACATAGTTTTATTTCTGTTACTTTTCAAAAACTTTCAACAATTCTCCATTTCCTACTGAAGAAAGTTCGCACTGCTTCAATACTATGCAGCCAGGTGTGTTTCTCACCCTCTCACCTGCCATTTCCTTTTCTACTTCCTAATGTAAAACTAATCTGAATCATGTTTAATGCTCATTTCAGCACAAGTTTGTGGGGAAATCTTCCTGTGTAAAGCAGGTTCTATTTTGAGTGTCCTAACACAATGATGATGGAGACAGACACGATCATTGCTCTGTCACATGCATCATTTTGCTCAGACTACTTTTGCTTCTCCTCTGATATATTTTTGTTCTAATTTATTCACATCTGATTTATCTGATGTAACATTGATAATATGCCTGCTTATTTATGAAATATTCTGGTCATTTTGATTGAAGGATTCTTTTTCTTCTTAATTTCTATGGTATGTATTTATATCCTTTCCATTACACTTAGCATTTTTACTCTTACTCTGCTTTCTGCTCAATTTTTATGGAATGTATGAACCTGAACAAAGAATATGAATGGCTGCAAGACACTTTCTAAATCAGGAGACTATTTCCTTCAGCTGTATATGTCTTTCACATCTTTCCTACTTTAACACAAGATCTACCACTACTAAGTCTACAGTTACAAGAATATTTGGTTATAAGGTTAAATGTAGAAATGCACTTAAACTGACAGCATCAACAGACATAAGCTGTTGTAAGTGGGTATTCTATACCATTATAGTTTCTTTATGAGTTTTGAATTCTGTTCTTGTATACTTCTTCAAATAGAGGGCTACAAAAGGACTATATGGAGGTGGAGATCAGAAATGGCTAAAAGTTTAAGGTGAGAAAAGCATATTGTTTGAAATATCTATACAACAAAGGAAAGGTAATATTTTTACTTGCATTATCTGTGTAATAGAATCCCCTGTCCACTTCATGGTCTGTCTGAAAGCAGTTTGTACTGCACTCATGTGTCAGCCACTCATCCTTTGTAAAATAAAAGCTCAGCATTAAAAAATACTTTTCTTTCTTTCTTTTCATATTATTTTGCCACATAGGTAGCAATTTGCTGAAGAAGTTTTTCTTTAAGAATCCTGATTTGCAGTGCACTGCTTCCTCAGCTCCAGGTTGTTCATGTTTTCAAGTAAAAATAAAGCCTCTCTAAATGATTGGAGAGAGCTGATTTTATGGTCTGGGGAATGTTAATACCTGTCTCCTGATGGAGAAATGCTACCTCCTTTTGGTTCAGTTTATTTATGATTTGACAAGGAGGTGAAAAGCTCATGCTTCAGCTTCATCTGATGCCCAGAGTGACTTAGATAAAAGCTAAATAAAAGAAGCATAAGTTATTGCTGTTGAAAATTTATCTGTAGGTTTTGTCACTTTTTTGTCACTTGAAATTATTGACAGAGGATTCGTTGTAATAATATTTTAATAACAAAAGCTATCAATAGGATGAGCTAATTATAATGTCCAATTATAACTTAAAGTTAATAATTTATAACTTTTTTACACATTGTACTTGTCAAGCATAGCAGCATATATGTAGCACTTAAGTATGCAGTCTCTGAAGAGAGGGGGTGGATTTGAATTCAGTTTCTAAGAGTCTGTACTTGTGTGACTGTCAGTATTTGATTCACTTATCCTTTGTCTAAGCCTTGACTTCCTCAATAATAAAATAAGCAGAGTACTTGTCTTAATATTCTATAAATTTTACTTCTTATTATTTATTATTAAGAAAGCATTGGATATTTTGAAGGAACTGATTACTTCCTTCAACGTCCCTTGCAAACTTTATAGATGTTTGCTGACTAAACAGCATGTTTTTGGATGAAAGCATTTAATGAACATCATTTAAATATCCAAGAAGTTTCTTTTCTCAGGTACTATGTGAAAAACAATGATCATTAAGCAATTAGAGAATTTGATTGATTAGCTAACTTGAGTTTTGAATTTGAAAGCAAACAACAATTCTAAAGGTATTTTAAAATTTATTTAGCAGAGCAATTTTATATTCACAGCAAAATTGAACAAAAAGAGTAGGGTTCTAAAATCTCTCCTGAGTTATAGATGCATAACCTCCCCCATGAAAAGAATTTTTTATTGAAAGTTTGGCCATAAGCTGAGGGTTGCATGCTTTCATGTGATTCATCATATATTTTTTCTTTTTTAGTTTCTAAATTAATAGATGTTTTCATATACGCTTTGGTTATAAAAACATGAAAAATAGTATTATATTACTGAATTTAAACAAAAGATTTGAGAGTATTTTGTACTTCAAACAGTAAGAGATACTCATCAAATCTGAGGGAAATTTGGAACATTAAAAATGTGTTTAGCTCTTCCACAGGAGGCTGACACATTGCTGAAAATTTGGTACCAGATGACTTAGTACCTATTTCTAAAATCTATGAGTTCTGGAATGAGTTAGAATATACAATGTGATTGACTATAAAATAACTTAATTTTCATAGAAGAAGGGAAGTAGGAACTCTTGTAGAATGTGTTCAGATAAGCAGAGCATTCGCTACATGAGAATATAAAAACACAAATATCCAAACGCATTATATATTGACACACAAAAAAATTCTCAATTAATTGAGGAAACTCTCCTGTCACTTCAGGCATTATTCCCAGAACAACATCTTGCCTTTTGGACCATCGTGGGTTGCCACAGTTTTAGTGAGACGAAAGAAAGGTAAAAGTAAGCCCAGACAGTCCCTCTTACTTCTGAAAACAGCTCAAATTCTGGCTCTTTGCTTTCTAAGGGTTACCCACACTCTCCCTTAGGCTCATATTTCCCTGAGTAGTTATGTTCTGTGCAACGATTTCAGGCTCTTAGCAGCTTAGTCTCCATAGAAGTGTTTTGTGAATTTCAAGTCTTTTCTTTATGAAACTTATCTTTAATGTGTCAGTGATGAGAAAGATGGATTTTATATTTAGAATCATAACAAGCATTGATTATGAAAATTCCTCAGGAGTTTCTTTAAAAGAAAGCTTGAGATTTACCAAGTTCAGTTCTTTGGTTCTTTTCCTCCCCCACCCCCAACCCTAGGAATGAACACACACACACACACACACACACACACACACACACATTTAAAATTTTATTGTTCTCTGTTCTTTGAATATGTTCTGTATGACTCTAAAGTTTGGGAGTTGTGACATCTCTTATGACTCTAATATATGGTTACCCGAGTGTGTATGTTTTAGATAACAGATATAAATATTCTGTGTGAAGAGAATTTATATTCTCTCTTTTCTGGGGAGTGTTACATATACACACACACACACATACTACTCGCCTTGTATTGGACAAACATGATGAACAAGTAGGAATTTAGGGTGAAGCTGGAAAGCAACTTTGCTCTTTCTTTGCATCACATTATTTCTTTAAATCTTATCAATTAGTCACTTCTTTTCTGTTCCTTGGATAAAAATTCACGTGTCTTTTCTGATTATTCACTGACAACAAACTGTTTTCTAGTTACCATTAGATAGTAAGTTTCATTTCACTAATTGTGGGATTCAGTCTGGTGTAAAAATCAATGCTGTAAGTTCTTCCTAAATGAAATCTCGTCTCTACCAGCCTGTTCCCCTTCAGGTCTGAAATCAACCCCTGGGGAAGAGGGGCACATTCTTGCCTTAATTTCTTCAGTGAGACCTTTAACCCTGTTACCCATTCATTATGCTGGGTTGTAGGCTATGGAAGGTGAGAAGAGAGATAAGAAGTAGGAAAGTTTTTCTTGTCTGCCATGGATTTTCCATGTTTATTTTCATGGGTTTCGAATATAATCCCCTGCTTGCCCTTCTGACCACAACTCTCTCATTTCAGACCTTGCTTCTTGCTCTGCTGTTTATTTATTACTGCACTGCAGCTTCTGGGAAAGAAGGTTCATGGCCAGCTTCTTTGCCTCATTTCTGCAGAATATTTTGAGCAGTATCTCTTACTTTGATAAGCTAATATGTCTACACTGGTTCCACACCTAAGAGCTGTGGGGTAGACAACTTTGTATTTATGTTATTTTATTATGTATGTTAGTTTGAGACAGGGTCTCACTCAATAGTCTAGGCTGCCCTTGAACATACTATGTAGCATAGGCTGACCTTAAACTTGCTATCCTGTTTCAGCCTCCCAAATGTAGTATTATAGGGTTGGCACACGTCTGGCACAACTTTGTTAAGAATACAGTACATTTTTTTCTGAAGCTCTCCTTCCATCAGTCACTGTAATTAGTGTATTGTTTGTAGTTTATTCTTACATATAAGAGCACTCTCCAAAAGGTCCCACTGAGGCCTCTACATTAAGCTAAAAGTGAGAGAAGCAACTCTGATAACTTTTCCAAAGACATGCTCTATTTAACTTCCAATGCACATCCCCTTCAACTTTAACTTATTTTCATCTTTCAGAAAGGGCTATAAATCATTTGACACTGAGGTTTTTATCAGATTCTCAATGGGTCATCTGTCACTTTGTGTTAGATTGTCAGAAATATTAATTCCTATTGTCTTGGGGCCTCAGTGGAAAATAAGACAAAAGGTGTCTATTTAAATATCCTGGTTCAAGCTGTCTTTTATTTCCTTTATAGTCTTATTTATTTTTCTATTCAGTCTGTGAATTTCTAAGTGAATCTTTGACTTTGCTCATGCTTTTCCATTTTTTATTATTTCTGTTTGTAGTGCTTTACATATTTTGAAATTATATTGTTGGCTACATAGAGTTTATGATTGTCATATGAACTTAGCATATTTTAAATTATGGAAATTACTGAGAAGTATTTCTTTTTTGACACTTTACATTTTACCTCCTTAATTATATTTGTACTGAAATTAACATGAGTTTATTTGCCTTATATTTAGTTTTACTGGTATTTCTTTTCACCATAATTTCTTAGTTTGTCTTCTTTTTACTCTTTATTAGATTCATCATATCTCATGGTTTTAATGTTTAAAAATCATTTAATGTTTCAACATTATAAACTGTATTTTAATTTTATAATAGTTGCCATTGTTAATATTCTAAGCTTCTATTTGTAGTAAGTATAATAAGTATCTATTTCTTATTATCAAAGAAAATTGTGATTTAACTCTCTTCCCTTTTGCATCATCCATATTGGTATCATTGCAGTGTCTATCTTTATAAGTATAATTTTTTCTATCATTTTCCATTATCTAAATTTCATATCTTGTGATACATTCTTTTAGAATTCTTTTGACTCAGTTCCCCAAGGAACTTGTCCCCTTGTATCAACAATTTGTTTTTACCTAGCCTGGTTTATACTGTTGTCCAGTATTTCTTTTGGGTTAAAATTAGTTTTGTTTGTTTTAATTTTATAATATCTCTGGCAAATTCTAGATTCTTTTTCATATATACAACATTCTCACATTACTCTTATTTTACTAGTTGCAACCAACTTCCATCTTGTTGGGATTCTGATTCCTCAGATATTGTTATGGCTTGTGTCTAGATGTCCCTCGAAAGCCTCATACAGTCATTGGTGGGGCTTTTTCAGAGGTGGCTGGAGCTATAGTGTGTGATGCTGAGATTAAGGGTGTGTGATTATTAAATTAGTCCACAGATTGGTTTGAGTGTGAGTGTGAGTAGTACCTCCCCTAAGGGTGGGTAGCCTAGATAGAATATAAAGCAATGGACTTGTCGCTTGTCACTTGTTTGCTCCTTGCTGCCTTCTGCCTGCTCTGCTTTGCCATGAACTGATTCTGTGATGGCGCTCTGCATGACACCCAGCCTTGGAGTCAGCCAACTATGGACTGAAACCTCTACAAACTGTGACCCAAATAAGCCTTTCCTCCTTTAACTTTGGGTGTCAGGTATTTTGTCTCAACAATAAGAAAAGTAACTAAGGCAGATGTTATTTTCTCTTTTCAAGATTCTTTATCTTTCTCATCTCTCTCTACCCTTTTTCCCTACTTCTGTCTCTCTCTCTCACTCTTAAACTGATTGTACATGTATATTTGATGAACAGTGCTTTGTCTTTATCTTTACTCTTAGAATTATAAGTCTACCTATGTATGTTTGGTCTTTCCAGCACAATTTCTTCAGTGAGCCTGTGAGAGTTACATGAGATGTGCTGCCAGGTAATACTAGGTCTTCTCAGCATAGAGCAGTGGTACTAAACCTGTGCATATGTGCCACAGTGGGCACACAGGCACACAGAACCATTTCTGTCTGCATGTGAGCCATGTTGCCCCAGCAACCAAGTGTCAGATAACAGGGTTTCTTTTTCCTTAACTAAAACATTAGTATTCAGGTTTTATTGCAGGGTTGGCACTTTGTGATAAATAAGTGGGTTTTGGATTGCAGTTTGGGCCTTCTGACGCTAAAAGTTTTGTTGTCACTGGCATGGGAGATCCTTGTGAGTATTACTAGCTGAGTTCCATTTTTCATCAAGCTCATTTACACAGTGCTATGGGCTGAATTCTGCCCCTTCAAAATTTTTGTGTTGAAGCCTAATGCGTCTGTAGAAGTTAACTCAAGTTAAAAGGACGGAGTTCATAGGATGGAATTCTAATCTGATATATCTATATAATTTAGGAAAGGGGAGAGAGAAAGGAAGAGAAAAGAGAGAAGGGAAAGAAAAAAGGAGGGAATGGGGGCGGGGGAGAGAGAGAGACAATGTACAAGTCTTAAAGGGATTTCAAACTAGAATGTAGCACCCTGATCTTGGATTTCTAGCTTCTAGAAGTGAGAAAAATGAATTGAAGTTGTCAAAGGTGTTTTATGATGGTGTTGCTCCTCAAGCAAATTAATGCAGAGTCAGTGTGTTAACTGAGGCTTAAATACCTGGATTTCCCACTGCTGACAAGTGAAGGAATTCACCCACTCTACCTTGAATTTGTGAAAGATGTATCCAGCCAATCACACTGTAATGGTAACATACAGACTTCTGTATCTACATGATCTGAATGTGGAGCACTGAAGTTCTCTTCAATCTAATTTTATATGGCTTAATTTTAAAAAACAATGATTACCTAAAAAATATATTTATTGTCTGCATGGCTATATATTTAAAAACTTTTTTTACAATTTTTAGTGATGTGAGACAAAAAGGGAAGACTTTTGAACTTCATCTGTCATTTTGATCCAATTGCTCAAAGTACATTCGTTTGATGCTTTTCATTTAACGGTTATGTCAAATCATTTTGTTCCCACTAATATTATTCTATAATATAATTTTAATAACAGTAACATATAAAAGTAAAACATAATATTGTTATGATTATATATTCAGGCTGTTTATAATTTTGCCCTTATAAAAATATCTAGTAAAAAATACCTTGAGGATTAAAATTTTGTACTCATACCTATATTTATTTCATTAATATACATTTCTATGTCTGATAGTATTCTGTCACTTAAGTTCAGCACTGTGAAAATGAACCTTCACTGGATCATTAGTCTTTATATCATGCAATTGGCCATTTTTATTTATTTGCTACATCAGTATCATCCAAGAGACAATGGCTACAACAGAGATACAGAGGAAAGAAACTTCTTCAATTAACATTTTGTTGCTTCCAAGGAAGAATGTTATAGTCTCTCTTTCATCTACATTTATTTTGTCCCACTAAAGGAAAATAAAGGTAATTATCAGTAAAAGAAGCATTAAGAGAGTCAAGGAAACCTTATCAAAGTTGTGTGGTTTGACAAGCAAATTATCATCCTTGTACGTCCAGGTATTCAGTCCTCTCAATTTTGGGAAAGTATCTCTGAGTCATAGGTCTCAACACCACAGAGTTCACATTCACCTCTCTTCAGTTTTCTCCTCTCGTCTTTAAGCACCTATAGTAACAATATAGAGTATGAAAAATAAATATATAGAAAAATGAAAAAGAATGTACTTTTCTTGCTTTATTTAATGATTGACTTAGTACTATTGTGGCACTTAAGTAGAGACAATGGGCCTTAAGCAAAGAAAGTTCTAACTTTCACAGTAGGATATTTATGGTGATAGCTTACAAAATAAAATAACTTTTGTGTATGTATGTTTGTTTTTAAGTAATTATTCTCAGTACTCTTTATATTGTACTTATATTTCCTTGATACTTCAAATATCATCAAAATGTTAATCATATAATTTTCCTGTTATAGTTTCTAGACATAATCCTACAGATCATTCTGTCTTATTTACTTTCCTCTCATTGCTGAGACAAAATATCCAACACTCAAAGTTAAAGGAGGAAAGGCTTATTTAGCTCACAGTTTGTAGATGTTTCAGCCTATAATCAGCTGGCTCTAAGGCATAGTAGAATCACAGAAGGTAGCAAAGCAACAAGAAACCTTAAAAGTGCTTTTCTGCCCCTTTTATATTGTGTCTAGGCTATCAGGATTACGGCAGTGCCAAACCAATCAGTACACTGATTTAGTAATCACACACCCTTAATTCCACCATTACACACTCTAGATCCAGCCACCTCTGAGAAAGCCATATCTATGATTGCATGAGGCTTTGTGGGGACATCTAGATACAAGTCATAAGACATTACAATATCATTAGTTGCTTCAATGAATGTCTCTTTTTTTTAGTAAAGTATAAGCTTTGTGAGTCAGAAACTTTGTCTTGTGTAATACTTGTATAAATTCTTGGAGAGAAAATTGAATAAATCATTGTTTTATAAAATTGTTATGGCATCAAAATATTATAGCTTCATGAAAGTATATTTACTAGGAGTTATTGCACTGGAATTTAACCTCCTGTGTTAGCTTTTTGTTACTGCAGCAAAATACCTGAGAAAAATAAAAGAGGAAAGTTTTATTTTATCTCACAGTTTCAGAGGTTTCAGCTCATATTCCCATGGCTCCATTGTTTTGGGGCCTGTGATGAGACAGTATCTCATAGTGGAAGGCCACAGGGAGAAAAGTGACTGATGTTATGACATCAAGAAAGGAGAAGGAGAGAGAGGGATGGGATCCCAACATCATCTTCTAAGGCAGGCCCCCAGGGACCTACTTCCTCCAATTTCTCTACCCCCTACAGTTTCTACCACCCCCCAATAGGGCTATCAGCCAGGGAGAAAGCTTTCAACATCCAAGCCTTTAGGGAGATTTTTAAGATCCAAACCACTGTGTCTTTAAGCAAGTTACAACCTTCCAAGTCCTTGCTAAAATCATTTAAAATAAAGTGAGTTAGCCAGGTGATATCTTAGGTATCCTTAGTATTAAATGACTTTTCAAAAGGAAAATTCCAGATTAGAAGATGTAACTCAAAATCTGGATTTGACTAAATACAGAAGAGACTATATTAAAGTGTCATTCCAACTCTTATTCACAAAGACCTCAAAGAAATATATTTCTTTTTGATATTTTAATGTGTCTTCCATATGTTTACATTTGCTATGTACATATTAGATTTTAAAATGATTAATCTTTAGGACAATTTAGTGCCTTGAGATATTTTCTTAGTAATCTCCCTACTGAAATTTCAGTCTGAATGATATATATCAAATAAATACTCTCATAATGTAACTTTTAAATTCCAAATAATCAATATTAGATGAACAAAACAGAAGACATCTAGAAATTAATCACATTTTGGTCAATTTTAGGAAGTACTCTTAAATCAACTTCAGACCTGAATCCTTAAAGCCTAGCCATCAAGACATTACTTTATCAAATTTCTTTCTTCATAATATAAACTCTTCTAAGAAATAACAGGTCTCTGACAACACTCTCAAAAAGCTACTATGGCTCAATTGTATTGCTCAATAGTATTGCTATTAAAATGCAAACTGTGCTAAATGGACTCAGGATATAAAACAAACACAAATGGTCACAGTTCATTTACATCCATTTTGCACTATGATTTGTTTTTTTATAAATAACTGTTATGGCTTGTATCTAGAGGTTCCCCCTCAAAGTCTCATGCAATAATAGGAGGGACTTTATGGAGGTGGCTGGATTTAAGGTGTTTGATGCTGGAATCAAGGATGTGACTGATTCACCTTGCGATATGAGGATTAACAGTGTGAGTGCTAGCCTGGATAAAATATAAGAGACAGAAAAAGGGCTGTAATCATTGCTGCTTGTCACTTGCTGCTTGATCCCTTGCTGCCTTCTGCCAGCCATGAACTGTTTCTCCTCTGTGATGCTCCTCTGTCATGCCACCCAGCCTTGCAGCCAGCCAACTATGAACTGAAGCTTCTGGAAACTGTGAGCCAAAAGAAACCTTTCCTCTTTACTTTGAGTGTTGGTTATTTTGTCTCAGCAATAAGAGAAAAGTAACCAAGACAATAACTAAACAGATTAGTGCAAACAATATCCAACCTTTTGTGATTTGAAGTAAAGAGAAATGCAACTTTAATCTTATAAGGAAGTATTCCCTAGAGTGATAATTTCTAATATTTTGTGCTATCAATAAGTGCAAAGTTTTATTTTGCATCTTCATTTGACATTTATTTGGGATTTATCCAAGGATCTTTAATTGAGAAGGTGTTCACATATGTGGGTCTAAAATTTACATTTAACTCATGTTTGAAGTGATATTTATGGGAAACATTTCCTGTTTTAGATAGAATTGGGGTCAGGGAAAATCTCTCTGATAGGAAGCAGGAACTCAGATGAAGGGCTATCTATGAGGATATCAAGTAAAAACTATATTAACTTTTGGAAGAGGAAAGGTGTGCAAAGACTCAGAAGTGGGTCTATATCACATAATTCAAGTAACATTGAAGTAGACCATGTAGCAGGGCTAGAGGATCCAAAGAAAAATTTGGAGAGATAGCCAGAAACTATAGTTTTAAAGATTTGTGTTACAGGTGTATTTGGTCATAGCAGAAATAGGAGGCCACTGGAGAACTCTAAGAAAAAGATCTAGTAAGACAATGTAACATATTTTAATAGGCACCTCTTGATATTATAAATTGTCAAGAGTATGAGGACAGAGAAATAGTAGGATGGATTTCAAGTAAAACTTGTTTATGTCTGAAAAGCAAATGTGGAGTGGGAACAGAGTATAAGATCTATGAAAATACCTGTGAAAGCTGACTGGGGGGGGGCAGATCAGGCAGGGAGATTCTTCAGATAGTGATGCACTTGTGATGCTTATAGGAGAGGAAACATCTGAGAGTCTCGGGCTATGTTATAGTTCTGACAAGGTGTGGGCAACATCAGGGAAAGGCCCCTAATAAAAGTCCCACTTTGGAGAGTCTTGTGCCAGCATTAAAGGCTCCATTAGTACTTCCTGTGTTCCTTCAATGCTGGACAAAGCCTGGAGAGAGCTTAGCCTAGTAGACAGTAAACTATGGCAGCTAGAATTTGTGTGTCTCTGTGCTCTCTGAGGTGGGTTCTTTTGATGGGAGAGCAAGTTTGGATGACTCCATGGACAGCACAACATGGAGTTTTGAGCTTCGATGGTGGTAGTGGAGGTGGAACAACTTAGTTAGAGTTCTAATATATTTTAAGGAGAGAATAAATAATATTTACAGTGGACCCTTGATTTACAAACTTGATCAGTTCCTGAGGGCTGGTTATAACTCAAGTTGGTTTTAATTCAATACAGCTGAAATCTGGATGTTTACTTGGGTATATGCTATAGATAAAAAGAGTCAGATGAATCTTCCATTAACCTAATTAACCCCAGTTGTTCATGTGTCAGGCCAGTCATAACTTGAAGGCCCACTATACTAAAAAATAGGATGTGAGATATCAGAGGATTTTGACTTGAGATTTTGGGTGAATGGTTATGACAATCCTTGGAATGGAAATGATTAGGAAGGAATAGATTATAAGTTCGGGGATAAAGAAAAGACAGAAAATTCTTTCAGAAATGTTAAATCCAAGTTGACTCTTGAGCATCTGCTGTGGCTTGAGTCTGGTTTAAGCATATGCCCTAGAGATTCAGTCCGGTCCTCATTGTGACAATGTTGAGATGGTAGAACCTTTAGAAGGTGAGGACTAGTGGAAGGTAGTTACATCATTCAGACACTGCAGAGGCAATGAATGGTACATCAAAGAATAAATTAGTTCTTGTGAGAGTGCAAGGCCACCTCATGTGCTTGGCTCCATCAGGATGTGTTTGTTGACTCCCTTTCACCTTGATTGTTTTGAGATGAAGTCAGGGGTCCCTCACCAGGATAGTAGAGCTGTGATGTTTGGATCCTCCAGACATTGTAATTGTAAGCCAACTGAACTGTTTTACAACTATCCAGCCTTGAATGTTCTTTATCGCAACGTAAATCAGAGTTATACATCATCTATGTGGACATATTACAATAGGAAGTTGGATATTTTCCACTGGGCAAATATTGGGCTACAGTTGTCTGATTCTGTAGGTGGATAGATGGGTTGTGAAGAGAACAGGTTATGTAGAAATTAGCACAGCTCAAAGAGAAGGAAGTAATTCATGAGCCCTGAGTGGTCCAGAACATCTAGAAATGGAGGGAGGGGGCATCTAGAAAGGTAAAAGGAACAAGCAGTATATATAAAAAATGAGAATCAGACTCTGAGAAAAAGTCATGTGGATGAAATGGGAGGAGAGAGACTTGAAAAATACTTACCTAGGATTATTAAATAAAGATTTACAGGGCTGGGGATTTAGCTCAGTGGTTCTGCCATCTGCCTTGAAAGCACAAGGTCCCGAGTTTGATCCCAGTACCAAAAAAAAAGAAAAGATTTACATATGGGCATTCATTTCTCACTGTAATATGATATTTATAGCAGCACAACTCATAATAGCTAAATCTCAACAGTGACTTATATGTCCATCCACACATGAATAAATAAAAATGTGGCATTTATATACAATAGAGTACTATTCTGCTATAAAGAGAAAGATAAACTTGAGTCATTTGTAGGAAAATGGAGGCACCTTGAGACCGTAATATTAAGTGAAATAAATCAGACACACAAGCTTAAATATTGCATGGTTTCTCATATGACAAACCCAAAATATAAAAAAGAGCAAAATAAAAGATAGATAACAGGAAGTGGGGAGATAGATTGTCTTAGTTATTTTTCTTGTTACTGAGACAAAACATCCAACAACCAAAGTTAAGGGAGGAAAGGTTTATTTAGCTCATATTTTGTAGATGTTCCAGTCCACAATCAGCTGGCTCCAAGGCAGGGTGCCATTGAAGAGGAAAAACAATTATGGTGGGCAGAAGGTGACAAAGAAACAAGGAAGGACCACAGCTCTTTCTACCCCTTATATCTTATCCAGGCTAAATAGGGTGGGTAGCACTCATACCATTAATCCTAATGCCCTTGATCCTAGAATTTCACCATGAATGGATCACAATGTCACACATTTTAGATCCAATCACCTCTAAAAAAATCCTACCTATGATTTCATGAGGTTTTGGGGGGACATCCAGGCACAATCCATTATATAGCTCTTTTGCAAATGAGAAAGAGACAAAGAGATGGGAGGGGGTGTGAGGAGAGGGGGAAGGGGTGAAAAAAATTAAGGAATTTTTTGTACATCTACCAATTCCCTATGAGGAATATAATCATTAGGTACTACAAATGTCTAGTAATAAAAAACAAAAATTGAGGGCTGGGGATTTAGCTCAGTGGTTCTGCTCCCTGCCTTGCAAGTGCAAGGACCTGAGTTCGATCCCCAGTAACAACAAAAAAAATTGATTTTTAAAAAAGGAAGGAAATCTATAGAGGTTCTTACTACAATAAAGGTCAAGATCAATACTAGGGAAAGAGCTGTAGAGCAATCATAATGGAGCTCTGAGGAGAGACAGTGTGAAAGTTACTGAGGAAGGAAAAAAGATAAATTTATCTTTAAAATGTGTAATGATATTGTTGGGTAGGCCCAAGTACCCACTTGAAATTTATTTTCTTATATTAACATGACATCAGTCAGCTTGGTTAATGTTTTCTATTCATTTCCAATTCTCTGGGTGTTGGCAAGGAACAAGTATAGGTTTTCCTTAATCATGATGGGGTTTTGTTAGCAGGTGTGACACAGAAAAGGGGTCAGAGAATGAGAGTAGGGGAATTGTTTTGGTGACTGATAGATTTAGGATAAGTAGTGAATTAAAAACACCAGGGGCAGGATAAATGTACTGTGGGTTTTTTGAGTTGTAAATATTTAGAATGGGGGGAACCAAAATATGGAATAGACAGTAGGAAAATTTTGTTCAGGGAATGAGACTCACACTATGATAAAGGAGGAGGTAGAGTGAGTTTGGAGCATGCAGATGACCAGTCTAGCAGAAGGTTAGACTACTGGAATAGAAGAGGACAAAAAAGTGCAAGGCTAGGAAATTCACGAGGTTCTGCTATGGTCTGAATGTTTGTTACTCAGTCTTCCAGCACCCTGCTTCCTATCTGACATAGCTGTACTTCTCTTACCAGTTTCCAGTACTGTTTCTTTGTACAGATGGTTCTCACCCAAATGCTCTGTTGTGGGCCACTACTCAGGATTAACCCTTACTAGACATGTTCTACCAAAAGGAAAACACATTTCTCCAAGGGCTTCCTTTTCATGTTTATTGAATGTGTAGTACAGAAACAAAAACTTATGTAAATAGCTATTAAGATACTAGTTGAAACACAGTCCTACAGAGGCTCTAGCTATAGGATATTGGACCTCTGAGAGGTGAGGAGAAAAGAGTGATGATTAATCATAGCAATAAAGCAATGCTGAAGATGGTTCTATACTTGGAGCTTAATTATCACAAAAATATTCCACTGGCTTCATATTTTCTCCTACTGGGGATCCATTTACTCATTTCTAAGATATTTTAATCCATTTCTTTGCTTTTCAAAATCATCCATGGAATGAGAACTTAATATAGATTAATTTTAGCCAATTATTTTGTTACTTCTACACATTTTAAGATGACCCATCTTGGCTTCTTGCTTAATGAATGCTAAACAAACAAGGAAACACATCTCAGATATTTTCCCCAAGCATTTAGGCAAAGAATAAATTTATTTCATCATGAAGGATAGTTGCATTGTCAGTGAGATGTCCTCTAGATCTATCTTATTTTTCTACCCTGGATTTCATGATACCAATGTTTAACTTCCTCAGATCCAATAAAAGAAGAAAGACTGAAGTGAGGGAGATTTATAGAGGGGTTTCAGTTCTATTGTTTGACATGAAAGGCTCTAATACTTTGTACCCTTTTAACATTCAGCTGTCTTTCTTAAATTAGTCCTCCCTACCTTGGCAGTCCCTACATTCAGCCAGAATTACTAGGGAGAAGCCTTCTCCTGGGTCTTGTGCATAGGTTCAGAAGAATTTTTAGGTCCCAGTCTTCTATCTCTTGTCCTGCTCTCCCCTCTCTATTAGTTCTGGATCTTTGTATTTCTATTATTTGTTTTCTTTTTATTTTGATCTAATACAGAGTTTTTATTTATGACGGCCTAGAATAGTTCGACCCCTATGCAATCTCAAATCTTAAAATCCATTTATATTTCTGGCATGGTTATCAAGCAGGTTGACTTGGGGACAACATTTCTCTGTAACTCTGGACTCCTGAATACTAGTTGGGAGATAAATGATGCTACTTATGTTCTTTCAGAAGAGGAATAGGACTGACCCAGCTATGTGCATCTGAGAATGGTAATGGTCCCTCCGATGCAATTCTTTTCAGGCAGCGCTTACAAATATCTATCCTTTCATTATTATGTAGTACAGCAAAGTCACTCCAGATGGCCATTTCTCAATCTATAATGCTCTGTTTTGCCTGGTTGTATAAGGTCTTTTGACCACTGGTTATGAATAAAGATTTTGGCTACGCTATTTTCAAACACCAGTGGTCTGCTAGGTCTAACCATCAATTTAATGACACCAAGAGCTATCAAAACAAAGAAAATTGCATAGTAAGTCTATATTTCTTCTATAAAGAAAAGCATTTTCATCTCATTGTGGTACCAAGCATAGACTCTTCCCCTATATTTTATAACCATCATTCACACAAAAGTGTGAATCAAGAATGCAAAGGTCATTTTCACTTTCAGTATCTTTGCTTCCACAATGGAAATACTCTTTATAGAATTATTTTTTACATTTTAAACATTTATAGTACAGAGTGAACCAAGAAGAAGACAAGAGAATGAAAGAATAAGTCAGGTGATGGTGATGAGTGATGGACCCATAGAAAAGGCGTAGATACACTAGGATGAGGGAGAAGGAAGACTTCTAATATACTTGTGTCTACATGAAGGGTTTGCTTGGTTATTTCCACACATGTTGAAATAATACTTTTGTGGAATAAATAGAAAGGCAGAAAGAAAAGAAAATACCTTTATGAAAAATAAGAAAATAAAGTGTCACTTGATTCAATTATATATCCAATATAAAAATAAAGGGCACAATAAAAGACAAAAAGAGCAGGAAAATAGATATTTCTTAGATGGAAAAGAGATCCAGAGATGAAGGTAGGGGCAAGAGGAAAGAGGAAGGGAACAAAAAAAGATTTAAGATGTGTTTTGTATATGTACCAACTCCCCCACAAAGAATGTAATCACTGTGTACTACAAACATGCAGTACTAATAAAACATTGTTAAATAAATAAATAAATAAATAAATAAATAATGCCCTTAGAAGTTTGTTTTAAAGTTTCATTACCTGAAATGGATGAACATTCATTTCCAAGGTCATAATTAATGGATTAAGGGAAACAACTGATTATATAAAGAGAGATTAATGGCTCTATTGTTATAACAATTTTTTTTCTTGCATGCCTGCTTTGTTTTTATTTTGTTTGTTTGTTTGTTTGTTTTTGCCATAGTGAAGATAAAACCCAGGCCCTCATTTACGTTAGGCAAATGCTCTACCACTGACTGACAATCCCAGCCTCCACTTTATTTAATTTTTTAACTTTTTAGAGTCTTGCTAAATTAAATTTACAATCTTTCTGCCTCAGCCTCACAAGTAGCTAGGATTACAGGCTTATGCCACTGTACTCAGTTGTTTGGTGTCCTTTAATGTAAAAAGAAATTTAATTAAAAATGTTAGACCCAATAAATTTAAAGTTTGATTAGACAGAAAGAAACTTACTGAATTATTTTAATAAGTGACTTTAAAAGTCATAATTTTCCTAAAATTAAAGCTCTTATGTAAAAATTGTGTCTTCTTGGCTTTTACTATATTTTGTGCCCTGATTGCCTGCCATGTACATATATGTAACTGTATATGTATATTGATCTATCTGTGTTACTTTTTTTTGCTGAGACAAAATACTTGACACTCAAAGTTAAAGGAGGAAAGGTTTGTTTTGCTCACAGCTTGTAGAGGTTTCAGTCCATAATCAGCTGGCTCTGAGGCAAGATGGCAAGGCAATCAGGCATTGTAGAGGAGAAATATTTCATGGCAGATAGAAGGTACCAAAGCAACAAGGGATGACCACAGTTCTTTCTCTCCTTTACCTTTTATCAAGGCTACTTAGGGTGAGTAGTGCTCACACTCTTAATCCTAGCGCCCTTGATCCTAGCATTGCACCATGAGTCCATCTCAATATCATACATTCTGGATCCAGGCACCTCTGAAAAAGCTGAACTTATGACTACATGAGGCTTTGGGGGGACAGCTAGACACAAGCCATAACATTCTGCCCCTGGCCCCACAAAAACTCATGCACATCCCTTTATGAAAAGGTATTTAGTCCCATCTCTGAGTTGTCAAAGTCCTAACATTTTCAGCTGAAATTCCAAGTCAAAAGTCTCTTCTGAGATTTACAGTAAACACTTAGCTGTAAGCCCTTGTACAAGTGAAAAGAAAGTTAAACACTTCCAACATTCAATGACACAGATAAACACTTCCATTTCTAAAGTTACATACAAATAGGAAGATACAAAGGAATGGGATCAAAGCAAATCCAAAATCTGGCAGGATAAACTTTAAATTCTGTAGTTCCATGTCCAGCATCTGAGGCAATCTGTGTCAACATGATAACTCCAAAGGGCTTGGGTGGCTTCTCCCCATGTCTTGCCAGTGATTATAGCTACCGCAGGTATCTTTCTGCACCCTTCTTGTAATTTTTCTCACTAGATTCATGTTCCTGGCTTCTCCAAACTTCTGGGGTCTCTAATGTACCTTCAGCTTCACACTAACAACTTCACACACTTCCCTCTCAGGGTCACACTGCCTGGCCTCCCAGGCCTTCTTCTGAAATCTGAGTGGAAGCCTTCCTAATCCCATAACTTTTGTGTTCTATGTGCACCTAAAACCAGCACCATATGGATGATGCCAAGGTCTGCTGCCGGCTGGAGCAATAGCCAGGCTTCTTTCTCCCTTGGCTGTAAGGGTTAAGTGTTTATGAACCAAACCCCAAGGAACAACTTCCTTAAGTCACCACCATTCTGGAACATGGTGCTCTGGAACTCTTTTCTCAAAACAAAGTCTTTCACATTAGCAAATCTGATCCTGCAAGGGCTGCAGTCCTCCTGGTTCTTGTGATGTGCTCAGGCAATCTTTTCTATTATTTTCTTCTGAAATATTTGGCTTTTTCTTTTTGGTCTTTTCAGTGAAAAATTTCTCATTTCCATCTTTGCAGATCCCAACTTTACTGGAGCTTTCTTTCTGGCCGTACTCTAAAACCTTTTAAATTACCATGCTGGTTACTTTGCTCTTGATTCTCAACATAAATCTGGCTAAAAGCCCACAACAGTAGCCATGACACTGCACCAACATTAAACTGCCATGAAATTTCTTCTGCTAGATTAATTAGTTCACTGCCCTTAATCACAGTCTCAGGCAAAGTCTCTGGTCATGAGCAAAATGCAGACAAACTTTCTGCCAAGCTAGAACACACATCATTTGGGTCCAACAGCCAAGGTTTCTTCACAGCAGAAACCTCCTGAGTCTGGTCTTTGTCAACATCATTTGTGTCAGCATTCTGGTCTTCTGAACTTTGACCAGAATCCCACATCCAAGTACAGTCTAAGGCATTCCAGCCCTACTGTTTCAGCTGGCACCTCTGAACCTTTCCAAACTCTTTGCCTCCCCACAAGCCAGCTCCAAAGGCTCCTAAACCACATGGTCAGGTATAGCCACATGAGTGACCTCACTTCCCTGGTACCAAATTCTGTCTTAGTTACTTTTCTTGCTGCTGAGACAAAATAGCTGACACTCAAAGTTAAAGGAGGAAAAGATTATTTTGATCACAATTTATGGAGGCTTCAGTCCATAACTTGCTGGCTCCAAGACAGAGAAGCATGGAAGACAGGTATCACAGAGGAGAAACAGTTCATGGTGGCAGAGAGTAGCAAAAGCAACAAGGGAGGACCATAGCTCTTTCTATCCCTTATGTTTATCCAGGCTACTTAAGTCTGGTAGCTGTCACACTCTTAATTCTAATGCCCTTGGTCCTAGCATTGCATCATGAATCTATCTCAGCCTCACACATTCTAGACCCAGTTATCTCTAAAAAATCCACATCTATGACTTCATAAGGTTGGGGGGGGCATTTAGGTACAAGCCATAACTCTATCTATCTATCTATCTATCTATCTATCTATCTATCTATCTATCTCATCTGTCTATGTGAGTATTTTAGAGAAGGTCAATTGATATTTATAAATTAGTAAGGACAACAAAAGAGTATCCCCTATAAATTATTTTAGTTTTTTCATTTCTGCTTTAAAATATTTGCTTATTTTGATAGCTCTCATTAGTTACCTTCTTTATTCTATTTATTTAAAAAGAAGTTCCAAGACTAATTCCTTCACTTATGGCTTCCAATCTTCCTCCTTTCACTAATTCATGAACTTTGTGCAATTAATTATCTCTCCACTCCTTTGTGCATCAGTTCTCCCAATTTTCACTGGGTCTACTTTTTTCTATTTGTAAGTGTATTCAACCTAAAGATGCAGAAGCTGTTACACCATCTCTCTTTTCCACATCACCACAAGCTTGATGAACCAGTCTGTATTAGCTCTAAACTCTGGCAGTCTCATTCCAGAAGCCCCATGTGGGGTCTGCCCTGTGCATACCTATTCTGAAACCTGAGACATATACTCCATTCTCAACCCCATCTAGCTTCTGCATAAAAGTGAACCATCTGAAAATACTAGTTTAGAACATGACCTCTGGTCCAGACTGCCTAGACTTTGATATGGGCTCCAATGTTATTATGGTGTAGATGGGCATCTTATTTAACCATTCTTCTTATTTCTAATTCTTCAACTATAAAACAACTTTCTATATATCCTAAGGGAATTGTGTTTTTAAAATGTGTTGATAAGTATAAGAACTATGTTCTAACATTTCTCAGACAAAGATGTAGAAATAGCAAATAAAGATATGAAAAAATGTTCCACATCACTGGTCATTCAAGAGATGCAAATGAAAACAACACTGAGATTCCACCTCACTCCAGAATGGCTGTTATCAAGAAATCAACCAATAAAAAATACTGGAGGGGCTTTGGAGCAAAAAGGAACTCTTCTCCACTGTTGCTGGGAGTGTAGACTAGTACAACCACTGTGGAAATCCGTATGGAGATACCTCAAAAAACTAAGATTAGAGGTCCCATTTGAGCCAGCTATTCCCCTGCTGGGTGTTTTTGCAAAAGAATTAAAAGAATCATACCACAGCGATATATGTGCACCCATGTTCATAGTGGCACAGTTTGTAATAGCCAAAATTTGGAAACAGCCCAAACTGCCCATCAACTGGAGACTGGATAAAGAAGATGTATTTTTTATATAAATGGAGTACTGTGCAGCCATAAAGAATGAGAAATTTATAGCTAAATGAATGTGCATTGAGGGCATACTCTTAAGTGAAATAAATAGGACACATATATGTAAATACTGAATAGTTTCTCTGGGATGACAAACTGAAAGTGTAAATAAGGACTAAAAGGTATAATAGATAATGTGAAATAGGAAGAAAAGGTCCAAAGAGAAAGGAGAAGTAGGAGGGGTTAGGGAAAGGAAAGAAGAGAAAGGAATAAATATGAGAAAAGGAAAAAATGGAAACAATGTCTTTGAAAATAGGGAGAGATGAAGGGGCTGAAGGGAGGGCAGTGGAATGAGGGAAAGATAAGAACCAAGATATATTGTGTAAAGGTACAAATTTCCAATAATGAATGTCAACATATTGTACACCTAAAATGTACTCATAAAATTAATGAATTTAAAAAATAAAGTGATCAAATGAAGAAGATAATATATAAGAAAAAGAACTGTGATCTAGGATTGCAAAGTACTATATATGAGAATATATTTAATTTACTTATTTATTTTGTTGCTATCTATTATAGCTCCTCTTTTCGTATCTATAAGACCATGCTATTATGTTTTGTCCCTTGCCTGTCTTGTTACCCCAGCTTTCTAGTCATAGGCTCCTTATCTTCATATAACTACCTCAATATGGTGTATTTAGGGTTTACCTTTCCTTTGTCATCTATGTTTACATTTACCCAGCCAGAGCTGCCTTGCCTTCAAGGTGCCATCTCCATACATGGCTCCATGATGAAAATGGTCAGCTGGAACTCAACCCTATGTTCCAATCTAACATTTCCCTGTTGTCTAGACATTTCCTTCTGAATATTTGAACCAATAGCACTGGAAAATCAACACAACTTAGGTGATTTTCCATGTCCAAGCCTTCTGACTTCTGTGTTACCAATTGTGTCTTCTGCATTAAAAAAAAATATGTTAAGGTTTTTAAAGCAAATTTTTGGTTATTTAATCAATAATAAGTTTGACTGCAATCTTGTAAATGCAATGCTAACCTAGAGATATATGAAAATTCTATTCAAATCATACATCCACTAAAGAGCAAGGACATCTGAAGTTTTGGAGGCATGGGAATCTGCATTTTATCAACTACCTCAGTTGATTCTTAGATGCTAAACTAGGAGACACATTTTCTTGATATCAGATGGGGTAATGTAGATGAGGGAATAAGTAGACTAAATTGTAAATAAACAGGGCTAGGGATTTAGCTCAGTGGTGCCACCAATTGCCTCGCAAGTGCAAGGTCCCAAGTTTGATCCCTGGTACCAAAAAATAAATAAATAAATGTAAATAAACAATTTGGCCATATGGTTTCAAATTAAGTATACAAACCAAAAATAAATACAAGAAAGAAGAAAGGAAAAATCTTATGTTTGTGCATGGTTAGTGTTATGATTTCAACCTAAAATGTCAGCCCAAAATCTGAAGTACTCAGAGTGGAGCTTTCCACGGGTGATTGGACCTTCTGGGCTCTAAATTCCTCAGTGTATTGATTTATTGCTGAGATCATAATTTGATGGTATTATTGAGAGGTAATGAAAACTTGGGAGGAAGGACTTGGTTGAAAGGAATGGAGGGGTGACCTTGGGAGCTATATCTGGACTGTTTTCTCTCTACTTTTTCCCTCTTTCTTCTGTTTTCTGGCTGCCATTAAGTGAGAAGTTTTGTTCAACCACACCTTTCTGCCATTAAGTTTTGGCTGACATGAGGCCCACAGCAAAGTATCAAGCCTAACCATGAACTGAAACCCCTGAAACCTTGAGCCATCCTCCTCTAAGTTGATTTTCTTAAATATTTATCACAGTGATCAAAAGCTAAATATCTCAGTGAGAAACAAAAAATGTCTGCTTCCCAGGGTATGAATATGTTCACAGACACTATGGGAATTAAATAATATGGACTGGTGCAAGGAGAAACAAATAAGTGTTTCTTAAATATAACATTATTTTTAGTATGTCAAATTAATTTTATATCATAGAAAAGATTTTTTAAAACTTTTATTAGTACATGTTTGGAGTGCATAATGACTATGTTCATTATAGGGGATGCATACATGTACATAACACATTTCCACTCCCTTCTTTTTCCCCCTCCTTCAATCTTCCTTTTAGTTTTCCAGAAGCAGATTCATTTATTTATCTTATAAGACTTTATAAAGTTGTCTTATATCCAGAAGGAAAACAAGAAGACTATTTTAAAACTTAACAAATTAGTGATATTGAAAGTCCAGTTAAAATTGAAGAATAAAAACTGCTCACTTTCAGTAGACTCTCACAGGTATGGACAAACCAATTGCTCATGGACCTTCTTCCATATTTTAAGGCATTTTAATTACTCGTATTTGAGAAATGACTTTCCATGAGTCTCTCATCCTTCACATACCATATGAACAGAGATTGGCAATTTGTGTTTTAGATTGCATTTGTGTTCAAAAATATTTGCCTTGTGGACAGCCTTGGGATTTAGATGTAGTGTTTCTCAGGCACAAGGTAGATTTTCTTGCTGTCTAGGAAAATTAAGATAATATCTTTTTAGAAAAATGTTTGAGCAACTTTACTTTCAATCCACTGTTTTAAAAATGAGGTTTTCTAGAAAGAAAATCAATTTCATGCTTGACACACCCATTGGCCACCCTTCCCATCTGACTTAGGCAGCACAGAAACTGATGTGAGTAGAAAGTTCATGTTGCCTGCTATGCCATGAGTAATGAATTTTTTTAACCTAAGAGTCTTGTGTCTTCTGCCAGCATCCATAAACAATAATGATGTAGCATGTTAGATTGCAAGTAGAGTAAAATCTTAGACCCTTTGTAATTGATGTTGTCTCTCCACTGTTTCCACAAAATTAAAGAATCAAGGAACATAGATTTTTGTTTCTTCTACATCTCAAATTTGAGATTTTACAATAGGTTCCAAACTACTGTGGGTTCCATCATCTAACAGACACTGTCTGAGGTTCTAGAAATCCAGAGATACATAAAATCTGGTTTCCTGAAATGCCTCCAATGAATAGAAAAGACAAATGGATAACATGATACATAGACAATACTTTTTATATCGTGGAATCTATGCTGTGACAATGATATTCAAAGGATGCCCTGTGAGCAGACAGGTTCACCTCCATCACCTTGTTATAAGAGGTTAGAAAAATGTTCTTAAAGGAGATGGCCATGGAGTATAGTTTTGAAGGAGAATGAGTTTAATATATGAATACAAATGAAAAGAACATTTTGGATATAAGGCAATACTAACTGGTGAAGTTCATTGGGTAGGTTGTCTTTTCACATTGTCAATGATTTCTTTTGCTGTGCAAAAGCTTTTTAATAAGATGAGTTCCAAGTTGTTGCTTTTTTGTAATATTTCCTGTGAGACTGTGGTTTTGTTCATGAAGTCTTTGCCTATAGCTATGTCTTCAACAGTTCTACCTATTCTCTCTTCCAGAAGTCTTAGTGTTTCTGTTTTAATATTCAGTTCTTTGATACATTTAGATTTTAGTTTAGTGCACGGTGAAAGACATGGGTCAAGTTTTAGTCTTTGGCAAACAGAAAGCCAGTGTTTTTCAGCACCATTTATTAAAAAAGCTATCTTTCTTCCAAAGAGGGTGTTTGGCCCCTTAGTCAAAGATAAAGTGACTAAATGTGTTTGGAGTTGTTTCTGCATTTTCTAATCTGTTTCATTAATCTTTAGGTCTGTCTGTCTGTTTATTTATTTATTTTGCCAGTACCATGCTTTTTTATCACAGTAGCTTTGCAGTATAATTTCAATTTAAGGATTCTGATTTCTCCAGCCTTGCCTTTGTTAACCAGAATTGCTTTTGCTATTCCAGGTCTCTTCTGGTAGTAAATAAATTTTAAGATTGTTTTCTCTAAATCTCTGAGGTATGCTATTGGTATTTTGAGAGAATGCCTTAAATTTATATAAAAATTTTGGAAATATGACAATTTTCACTATGCTGGTCCATCAGGACCATGGCTTTTCCTTGTTGGCATATTTTTAATTACATCTTCAATTTCATTGACTGATGTTGGATATTTATAATTTGTATATCTTCTTGATTCAGCTTTGGTAATTCATATGTATGTAGGAATTTGTCTATTTCTTCTGTGTTTTCTATCTTTTTAGAATAAAGTTTCTCAAAGTAGGTATTGATGATCTTTTGGATTTTTGAGGATCCATTGTGATTTCACCCTTTTCATTCCTAATTGCATGGATTTGAGTCTTCTTTCTCTTTTTTATAAAGTTGACTAAAGGTTTATCAATTTTACTTAGTCTTTCAAAGATTCAACTCTTTAATGGATTCTTTGAATTGTTTTCTTAGTCTCAATTGCATGAATTTTTGTTTGGATCTTAATAATTTCCACCCTCATAGGAGCTTTGGGGTTGACTTGTTCTTCTTTTTCTAGAAGTTTGAGGTTCAAAATTAAGTTGTTCATTTGAGCTCATTTTGTTTTCCTGATGTGAGAGTTCACCATTCACCACTCTCATAAAATTGCTTTCTTTGCATCCCATAAATTCCAGTATGTTGTATCAGCATTATCATAAGATTTTAGAAATTGTTTGATTTCATCTGCAACCCATTGGTTTTTCAGGAGCATGTTAATTTCCATGCATTTATGTAGCTTTTGTGGTTTCTTTTGCTATTGATTTCCAAATTCATTGCACTATGTTCTAAAAATGTGCATGAGATAATTACTTCACTCCAAGCTCCTCTTGACTTAAGGGTTTGTGTTGAGAAATCTGCTGTAATTCTGATGTTCTTTCCTTCATAGATGATTTGTTTCTTTTCTCTAAAAGCTTTTAATATTCTATCTTTGTGCTGAATTTCTGTAATCTCAATTATTATATGCCTTGGTGTAGATTTGTTTTGGTCATGGCTAATTGGAGTTCTATATGCCTCACTTATTTGTATGTAAAATTGTTTCCATGCTTCAGAAATTTTCTCCCATTACTTCTGTGAATGGGATTTTTATGTCATTTGTGCTGTCTCCTGATTTTTTATTGACTCTGATCAAGTTAGGTTCTTCTTTGCATCATCTTGTAGCTGTTGGATTGATTTTTCTTGATCCTTTGCTATTTTTAAGAAATCCTTCTTTTTGTGATGCACTAACTGCAATTTTGTCTTCTAGATCTGATATTCTGTCCTTACCTTGGTTCATTTGGCTGTGTATACTTTCAATGGAATTTTTAATATCCTGAATATCTGTTTAAATCTGTTTCATGGATTCCATTTCTTTCCTATGTTGGGGATTCATGGTTTTCATCATTTTCCTAAACTCTTCTATTTTTCATCTGTATCTACTCTAGATTCACTGAGCAACTCCTTCATTTTGATCATCATCTCTCTTTTTTTAAATGAAATATTTCTGATCTGATTTTCTCTATAGCTTCATTCATCTGTTTTTCTTTTTCTTTCTGCTGCAACCAATTCAGAAAATTTAACTGGGTGGCTTCTGAATTCTGCTATCTCATTGTCCCTTGGACTTATCTAGGTGAGCTGGAAGTCTGTGGTTGAATTTTGCTTCTTTGTCTTGGCATTTCCTATTTTTTATTTTAAGTTTTTTCTATGTTGATGCTTCTAATTTGCTCATAGGAGGCAGATTTATCACTAGTATTGACACTTCCCTAGGAAATGTCTATTCTTCAGAGATGTGTTCTAAGTATAGCTGGCTCTTGGCCCTTGTGTCTGTCTCAAGATCCTACCTTCCCAATTTATTAGGGATGAGAATTTGCTAAGTTTTTGGCTCAGACCCCAGTCCTTTGGTACTGGATTATGGTGATGATTATTATCCCAGATAATTCCAGTGTTGTCGTACAAGGGAAAGCAAATGATTACAATCGATATGACACCCTGGCTGAAGTAGATAGTAATAATAATACCATCAAATGCAGCCTAGCAACTGACTGACTGTGGTAACTATTTGATATTTTAACCATAGGAGCATGATCTACAGTTGTATAACAAAATCCAATATAAAACAGGAACTTGTATGCTCTTAGTTTCCCCTTAGGAGAGTAAATTTACCCTGTGGAGGAAAAATTTAAGAAGGATAAGTGAAAAAAATAGAGACAAGTGAAGAGAAATACAGTAGAGTCAAGGCTGAAGGGCAAAGGATGATCACCCAAGCTTTGGGAAACTGGAGAAGAGGGAAGAAAAGAGTGAAGGAAAAAGCAAAATAACATCAAAGCAAACCAGAAAGAGACTATGTTCACTTGAATGAAAAATATCAAAAAATCAAGAAAGACAATTAAAGGAATAGAGAAATCAATAGATGAACAAAACAAAACAAACAATAAAAGTAAAAATGTAAACAACCCCCCAAAAACAGGAAAAGGAAAACAAAACAAACAACAACAATAAAATTTCTGTGATTTTAACTGTTTCTTTAGTTTTGTCTTCTCTAGACTTAAAACTATAAGGCTACCCAAGATGACAATGCCTGGTGCCTATCAAAGGCCTTTCGATAGACCCTCAGTAGAGTAACTCTGACTGTTGATCACAACTACAACCCTCTTTAGCCAGAAGTAGCCAGACTGGTCTTCATCCTTTGCCCCCTCACAGTAGTTAGGGGTACTTCTTCAGAGGGGAGAATATTGCAAATAGGTAAGTTAATTAGATATTTTGTAGGCAGTTAGACAGGGCTTCCCTTAAGGTGCCAACCCTTCAAGAGCCAACACAGCAAGGAGACAACATGGAGAACAATTGAAGCATATTCACTGGTTAGCATTATAAAAATGAAAACAAGTATCACTTCCCCTAGAGATAGATAGTAGTGATTGATATTCTAAATGGAAAATTCCCTGTATGTTATTTATCTTCCCATTTGATCCCCATTTAATCAATATTACCTGGGTAACTGTACTTGTAATCTTATTGGTTGGTCATAGTTTTGTCCCACCTCATGCCCACCTTGTAAATTTCCCTTTGATCTTATAGTTTTGTCCCACTTTGTACCCACCTCACCACATGGCTTTTCTGTATAAAACATCTTTGAAACATGGGGTGGGTGGGCAACCCACTTTCTGGTCCCCCTTCTGTCTCTCTTAGGCAGAAGCTTTTTCTCTCCCAATACATTTTTCCTACTCTTAAAATAAAATTTCTGTGGTGCCTCAGTTTTGTGGTAGTGTCCAAGTTAGAGCTCAAATATGTGCTGAGTAACCTCACCAAGTCTGCAGTATGATTAGTGCTCAGTATGGGGCTGATTTTAGCTTCTGGATGTGGGGGCTGGGGCAGAGTCTTCAGCCAGCAACTTTCTGTATGTCCATCAGCAGCTCACCCACATCTCCTTACTCTGTTTTTCTCTCCATCACTCTCCTGGTTGCTGTGGTGCCCTTACATAGAGATAGTATGAGGATGTTCCCGGTTCTGTATATAGTTGGTCACTCCTGAACCATTGTACAGCCTCCATTGTTCCACACAACTGGCATGTCTCTCTCCTGTCATGCCACTGGGAGCAAGGTGAGGGGATAGTGCTGTCAGATTCACTGCTCCTGATCTCTCCTCTCTCAAGCCATTGGGAGCAGTGCGAGAGGAGTGCTGAGCTCCTGCTTATTGCCCCTCCATAGCTTAAGGCTGCTTAAGTTCCATGTCCCTCTCTCTTATGCTACGAGAGCAGGGCAGGAGGGGTGGTGCTGTTCCACTTGCAACTGTTACTACTGCTGCTGTGTTCTCTAACTTTGTCATCACTAGAGGTTCCAGTTAGCTGCTATGGCACTCAACATAAAAAAAAAGAAAAAAAGAATTGGCAGCCCACTGAGGAAGCAGCTTCCTGATCACTAACCACTGTGTGTGCTTGCAAAATTTGCTGCAATCTACAACATCCTCTGTTTGAAGGAAGGCAAAAGAGGCAGAGGGCCTTAAATCCTCAATCTATCCTGTGTGGTTTGACTTCACCGTGTTACTGAAGTACATCAGTTTTGGGGGAACTTCCCAGAATTGCAGTTCCTGCTCTGTGCACAGGTGGAGGTCCCACAGGTAGCTCTGTGGGTTGCTTCTCCATTTTATAAAATCCAATGCCTATGTTCTTTTTGATCAACAAGTCTCATTTCAGATTGATTTTGGCATCAGAATATCCCTCCCTTTCTTCCAATTACCTATGTTTTTAGATCATTTTCTCTGAGTAACTCCATGGCTCTTCCTCTTTTCAGCCATGTTGAATAGTGTACACTAATTTAAATCAAACATTTGTAGTCACTAGACTGTATGATTTTTATTTTGATATACTGCTATCTTTATCTGATTTCTCTATCAAACCTGATTTTTCAAAATGTATCTCAAATGGTATCATTTTAATAAAAGGCTTTAGCAAACTTCAAATTCAATCACTCCCTATTGGGTGCTCTTATAAAATATTACTTATATACTCTTTGATCATGTTCTTTTATTATATTTATAGCTTATAATCTATCCCTTAATTATGAGCATCCTAGAAGTCTGAATTGTATCTTACTCACTTTTACTTATTTTGCAATTGTTACACAATAATAAAGGTTTGCTCATGTAATAAGCAAATATAATGATAGACACAATTCTGATTCCTTTTCATTGTGAATGCTAGTCTTCCTGGCTTAGTCACTTTCCTGTCCATGTTATTTAATACCAATAGTATCTGTGAACAAATTTATAACATAAAGAAATGCAAGGAATACTTCATAAGAACAACATTCACTTCAAGTTGTAAAAAATAAAGGAGCTAGGTATATTCTCATTTAATCTTTTATATGAATATCAAAATGATATAATGAGAAAATTGGAATGTTTGTGAGTAGTGCATAAATAGATGGTTCTTATTCAGCCTTTGACATCTGTCAAAATTTTCATAGTTGTCAGTAAGTGACAATAAAATACCTTAAAATTCTATATAATGTAGAAACCAAGTTCAATGTATGTACAACTGAATTTCTCCTAAGACAGTTTATCACAGGAGAAATTCCTCTGGCAAGTCTCATGCAGCCCATATGGTGCACAAAGCATCCTGACAAGTCATATTTTTTAAGCCAGGTACTGAGGCTACATTGTCATAATTAAAATTCTTGAGCAATCTTACTAACATCCAAAACTACCTTCAAGTTTTTCTTTGTGTGGTAGTATTTATCATTTATAAAAATAATTCCAACATTTCTTATTATGCTGTAATTAGTTGAGGTTCATGGGAAAAATAGATTGCTCCCAGAGTCACCACAAGTTGTCTTTGGGCCAAAGTGGAACTGCATTGGTGGACTGACTTGTGTGTTTAAGGCATAGCTTTACCCATATTGTGACAAAGCTTCATGAGCTGCTCTTAGTTTTAATGAATGAGATGTGTTGCACAGATGGAGAAAAAGTGAATTTCTCCCCTACACAGACTTCTGTGGTTCATAAATTATTTATAAAAATATTCCAATATGCTCTCACAGTGGTCAGAACCAGATTTTAATATGGAGATAAAAACTCCTTAATCTTTACAGGGAAAGATTGGCATTTAACATATAGCTATAAGCCAAGAACAGGATAAGAGTGTGACTGCAAATGGACATTTCTAATTAGAAGATGAATCACTTAGCATCTATAGACTTTGAGAATTGACTAACAGATTTATGAGTTTGTACAGTAATAGGAATGATATCTTAAATATACCTAGTATTTTCTCATTCTGAAAATAATTTCAATCTACTACAATATTTTATAGATCTTTGTAACAAGTTACACATGAACACACACTGTTCCATAATCAGAATATTATCACTACTTTTCTGAGGAAAAAAGATGTGTGTTTGGAATACTTTACCAGTTTTTTTTTATTATTGCATGTACTAATTGTACAAAGTAATGGGATTCACTGATATCGCCAAACATTGCAAACATTGTACATTGATCATGTGCATCTACTTTTCTTCAATACTTAATTCCCCCTCCTATCAGTACCCTCCAAGTCTCTATTAATCACTTCTCTTATTTGAACTTTTTGCCTTTTAGTTTTCGTAAGAATATGTGATACTTATTTTTCAATGCCGGAGTTTTGTCCCTAACAGGATGTCCTCCAGTTCCCTCCATTTTGCTACAAATGACAGGATTTCAATCTTCTTTATAATTCTTTATGGCTGAATAATACTCATATATATGTATTTTTCTATGCATTCATCTAGTCATAAGCATCTAGACTGACTTTATATCTCAGCTATTTTGAGTAGTGACACAATAACCATAGGCATACAGGAATCACTTTTGTATGCTGACTTCATTTTATTTGGGAATATGAAAGAGTGGTATGGTTGGATTATATGGTAGTTCTTTTTTTAGTGTTCTCAGGACTCTCCAAACTTTATTTTTTATAGTGATTTTACTGAATTACATTTCACTCAATAATGTATCAGTTTTCCTTCCTCTTTTGCCAACATTTCTTTTTAAAATAATAGGCATTCTAACTGGGATGAGATAATATTTTATTGCAGTTTTTATTTGTATTTCCTTGTTAATGATTGAACATTGCTTAATATATTTATTGGCTAGTTGTATTTCTTCCTTTGAGAAATGTCTGTTTAGATAACTTCCTCATTTTAATTAGATTATCTTTTATTATTAAGTTTTTTGAGTTCTTTATGTGTTCTGGATGTCAAACCTTTGTCAGATGAATAACAGGCAAACATTTTCTCCCATTCTGAAGAATGTCTCTTCATTCTGTTTATTTTTCCTTTGCTTTGCAGAAGTGTTTTAGTTTGATGCAGTCCTGTTTCTCAATTTTTTCTTTTCTTTCCCCTGTTTCAGAGTCCTATTCAGAAAATCATTGCCTATCCCAACATCTTGAAGTGTTTCTACTAGATTTTTCTCCAGTAGTTTCAGGAGCATCCCAGGTCTTATATTAACATTTTTGGCTATTTTGTGTTGACTTTTTTATAGGATAAGAGATGGGACTCTAATATCAATCTTTTGCATATGGATATACAATTTTCCAAGCACCATTTATTGGGCCAATGCAATGCTATTTTTGTAACTATGACTCTGTAATATTCTTGAAATTGAGTACTGTGATGTCTCCAGCTTTACTCTTGTCACTTAAGATTTCTTTATTTATATTTTTTTATTTTAATATGAAAGTTAGAATGTTTTTTCTTCTTCTGTGAAGAATATCATTGGTATTTTTGACAGAAATTGCATTTTTTAGATTACTTTGGGCAATGTTATGGCTTATATCTAGATGTCTCCTTAAAGTCTCATCTGCTCACAAATGGGGCTTTTGGGAGGTAACTCGATCATGGGTGTGTCATATTAAATTAGACCACTCATGGGTTTATATCTGGCTACAATGTTGGGAAGTGAAACTTGGTGGGCAGAGTTGGGCCACTGTGTGTGTGGTGTGGAGTGTGTGTGTGTGTGTATATATATATATATATATTTTTTTTTTTTTTTTTCTTCCTGCCTTGAATGCTTGCTGCCTCCTGCTGGCAATGCTATGGCCTGTTTCTCCTCTGTATGCCCTTCCGCCATGCTGCTGCTGGTCTTAGAGCCAACCAACTATGGACTGAAACTACTACAAACTGTGAGCTAAAATAAACCTTTCCTCCTTTAACTTGTGAGTGTCAGGCATTTTGTCCCAACAATGAGATGGTAACTAGGACAGGAAAGATGGACATTTTAACATTTTAACTATATTAATTCTTCCAATCTATGAATATGAGGGTATCTTTCCACTTTCTAGTGTCTTCTTCAATTTCTTTACTCAGTGTTTTAAAATTTTTATTGTAAAGGTCTTTTACTTCCTTACCTAAATTTATTCTTAAGTATTTTGGGGTGTGTGTGTGTGTGTGTGTGTGTGTGTGTGTGTGTATGTGTGTGTCTATCTGTTGTGAATGAGATTGCTGTCATGATTTGTCAGCAAATTCATTATTGGTATACAGAAAAACTACTGATTTTTATATGTTCATTTTGTATCTTGCTCCTTTACTGGACTTATTTATCAGTGCTAGTATCAATTTCAGTAGAGTTTTTCTGTGTACAGGAATGCAGGGGTTATTCTGTGTATGGGAGTGCAGGAGTTTCTGACTGCTAGAACAGTCCAACTTCAGATAATTGGTGCCTTTTCAGGATGGCTCCTAGGTATAGCACACTGGGGCTCTTTGGGAGATGAAGTTAATTCCTTTTCCAAAGTCAGATTAGTGTTCAGGTTTCAGGTTTCTTTATCTGTTGAGGCTGTAAGTCTGTAAGGCTTCTGAAACTTTCCAATAGTTAGGATTCCTAGTGTCTCCAAGGATATAGTTTAATGAAGCTCTCACTTTGATCACTGTGTCTGTGGAGAAGAGACTCCTCCTTCTTTCTTTGTGTGAAGCAGGTTCTGGGACTCCTTCTACTCTTTTATTCTACTTCCCCAAGTCTCCAGACTTTATTAGGTTTCTTGCCTCTTGTTGAGTTCCAGTGCTCTCTCATCTCAATACTCATCTATTGTTTTAACTATTCTTTTTTGAAGAGGAAATGAATTCTGGATGGCTATTCAGCCATCACCAACACCAGTTTTAATTGAAGAATATATTTAATGACTACGCTACTGGATATGAACCTCAGATGTAAACAGTTCTCTAGTACTCAGAAGTTTTGGGGACCAGGAATTTAGCTTAGTGCTTCCACCACCTGCCTCACAAGCATAAGGTACTGAATTTTATCCCCAGTAATAAAAAAACCAGAAGTTTCTGATCAAAATATGCACATAGTTGTAGATAACCTAATTACTACGTGTACTCTAACATCTACAAACATAACTCCCAAGTAATACTAGTTAAATTATCCATGTGGCTATGCTACAGTTGATATGCTAGACTTCCCAATAGCATGTGCAGGAAACCAAAAAATAATCATTTGTATGTAGAGATTTATTCAATTTCTAAAATAACTGACATAAATTCTTCAAAGCAGTATTCACTTTTATGCATTACATTGTACTATTTCAAATTAAGACTACCTTAAAAGTTTAATTTGAATAAAAGCATCTATCAACAATTAATCTATAAACATATATTGTTTAAAAGTTCCAACAACATTCTGAAGTATGTCTTATTAATAGTATAATCTCTGCCTGAGGGAGAACTTCAGATTTCCTCCTCCTAAAACAGTAATGAACAATAGGAGGTCCTATAATTCAATAGTACACAATCAGTTTTGTACATACTAGTAACTTGGCTGGGGATAGTGAGAAAAGAGTTAACATTACCTTCTCCTTGGGGAATCTCTTTGAATTTTAAGAACTGGTGCAGTAGGAGGGCCCTGAGGCTGACTCCTACAGGCAAATCCTCCCATTATTGAAAGTCAGACACAGTTAGGGCTTGAGGGCTGCCTGGAGCACTATACAGCATGTGGTTTATTAGGTGAATAAATAGTAATAACTTTATCAGTTTCTTGAGGGCAGGAGTTTATCTGTTTGTTGCACTATAGGATATTGATTGGCATTTATACAACTGAATAAATATTTCTTGAATTGATAAATAAAGAAATGAGAGTTATGTGCACATTGTTGCTTTTCACAGATATCCATATGTTAATGACTATACATTCTAGCTGACTTCACTCATGGATATTCCTGACCTCATGTAATAATTTAGGGTTTTAAGCTTTAGGAGCACATATTTATAATATTATGCATTGTTTATACAGAGTTCATGAAAGTACTCTTTTTCATTTAAAAATTCAATTTATATACATTAAAATATTTTTGAAATTAGTGCTTGAAATTAGTCATGGTTTGCAAGGGAATGGACTTAATATAGGACACATAATTTACAGGATTATTTTATAATATTCACCCAAAAAATCAAATGCAGAGGAGGGCAAGAAATTTGTCTACATGCTAGAGACCCGAAGAATCCAGCCAAGTGTCTGGACCCCATGGCAATGTCCCCACACAAGTCCAGCTAAAAGCTTAGAGCCCAAGGCAATGTCTCATTCAAGTTGGTTATCAAGGATCTGCCCTGAGAAGGCCCAAAAGCCAGTGGTGGAAGCTAGAAAGTCTTCATTGTGGGGTGAAGGATCTGTGCCACCAGACTGAGGGATCTGCATTGGAGCCAGGAAGTGATGCCCAAGGCCAAGACCAGAGCTCCCTTGATGAGAACAGCAGCCATCCCCAGCCACAGTGAGGGCCGAGTTCCTCTGAGGATGAGAACAGCTGAGTTCATATCAGGAAAACCAGCTGTAACAAGCTTCTCTGGGAAAGTCAATAGCGCACAATCTTCCCTTCCAGTTCTTCTTTTATGCCATTGGCAGCAATCCTCAGGTGAGTCTTCCACACCCAGAGCCACACTGACTCAGTTCACCCAGTTGTTCCAAGTTGACTGTTATTTAATCCACCACAATCCTTGTCTCAAACTTTACTTAGAAGTAGTTTAAGTGATTCTCAAAGGTGATTTTGCTTGCTCCCTCCACTTCACTCTACTCCTTGGGACAGTTAACTACATTTGGACACATTTTGGCCTATCACAAATTTTGAAGACAGGATGCTACTTGTATCTGAAGGGTAGATAACAGGGGTGTTGCTGAACATACTACAGTGCACAGTAGAATCCTTGATAACAAAGAATTATCTAGCTCAAAATGTCAGTAGTGCTTTGTTGTGGCAGAATCAGAACACAGCCCAGAAAAGTTAAGGTGGATTTATTTGCATTTCTACAAACAGTGGATTAAAACAAGAGGAATTTATTTGCTTAGTGCTCAAGTCCAGAAGCTGAAATTGAGGTGTTGGCAGAGCTAAACTCTTTTTGTCTTATTCTAGGGGAGAATTTTTCCTTGCCTCTTCCAATTTCTGGTAGTTCCAAATGTTTCTTGGCTTCCTTGGCTTGTGAAAGTAATAATCACATTTTGTGGTTTCTTTATTTGATACTATGAAACCTAAGGCCTTGCTGACAAGTAGAGAAGGATTACCCTTCCCAGAATTAACTGATTCCTAAATATAGTGAATGCCTCCCCTTAGAAAGTGTCTTTCAAAAGGAAAAATGATGAGAAATGGAAAAAATGGAAATAAAGTTTTTGTAAATAGGGAAGGGTGGAGGGCATGAAGGGAGGGCTAGGAATGGGGAGAACATAAGAACCAAGATGCATTATGTAAAGGTACAATTCCCAATGAGAAATGTAATTGTGTTGTATACCTACAATGTACCAATAAAAGAATTTAATAAAAAAAAAAAAGAAAGTGTCTTTCATATACAAACTCACCATCCCATTTCAGAGCCCAAACTCTCCCCACTTCCTTTATCTGGCTTCTAAACTCTAGGCCATTATGTCTATGACTTAATTATCCCTGGGCCAGGTACCAAACAACTATGTACATCCCCTATGCCCTTAGCACCATTGACATTATTCAAACTAAGCCAATCGTAACCCTGCTTATCTGACTGTCACATTCTCTCCCACAGAAACCACAGTCAAGTCTCTCTTCACCTCTACCCCTCTCTCGGCCAGCAACCAACGTTGGATATTTTCTCCAGTGATGACGTGGAGCAAAGCATCACACCCTTTCTTGGGAACTGTAAGCAATAAACTATCTTTTGAATGGCAATCTCTTTATCTATTGACCTCCCCATACCTGAAAAAAATAAAATAAAATCTACCATGTAAAGCAGTGACTGGATCATGGAAATCTCTTCTTTGTCTTCATATTGCTTTTGCTATATGCCTCTTCTGTGTGTCTTCTAAGGAGACTTATCCCCAGATTTATGGACCACCCAGATAATCCAAGGTAATTTCATCCCAAGCTCCTTAATTGTGCGTCTAATGAACACTTTTCAAATAAAGCCTCAATCACTAGTTCCTGGAATAAGAAACTGGCTTATCTTTTGGAGTCAGTACTCAGCCTACTACAGAAAGACTGCCATGTACTCAATTCTCTGGAATTTGAGAAGTGGCCCCTTTTCTGGCATTTTGTCTTCTCACATTTTTTTCTTGCCATGTAAGCACACAATTGTGGCCTGAGAGGAAGCCAAAGGTTTTGTTTTCCCATCAGTACAGGCCTTGATCTAGACAAACAACAAAACTTCATCTTCTTTCATTGTTCCCAAATGGAACTCAATACAGGGAATTTCCTGCAAGTAGTAACCAGAAATGGTGATTTTTCTTGGACTATGTCCTTGGCTTTTCTTCCTTGGAATCTGAGAAGGCACAGTGGGCTTGGGGAACCACTCTTGGTAGCTCTTTAGCTGTTGGTGTCCTCAAGGACCCCACTGTCTTCTTCCTGTGTCACTATGACTTGGTTTGTGAGCTGCCCCACTACCAGGGCACAGTCACCAGGTTGACAGGACAGGCTAAAAGTGCCAGCAAGATACACACTTAGGAGCAGCTCTCAATGAATAATGAGTGAAAGTTGGCAGATGATCACTCAGCTCCACACAGAACTGGTTGGATAATTTTGAAACATTCTAGTTTTTCACATATCCCCAGATTGATGGAGCTCAGTTTCTCTCAACAGTAATCATGTTATTACCATACCCTAATTTGCTTTGTCTCACTTCCACATTTACATAGAAGTGCATTGTAGGATCTCCTCCCAAAATAAGCAGCTTTTACTCCAATCCTTGTCTAAGTGTTCACTTCTCAGTAAAACTCAGGGATTCTAGGCAGCAGATCCTCAGAATAAGGTTCAGAGTATTGGATAGCTAGCCAGTGAGATGGCAACAAAGACCTCATGCAGGCAGTCATTTCAATGTTGATAACTCTTGACATCCTGTGGCATCATGATTTCTGAGATTCTCACCTGTGGTGGGCAGGAAAGGAAATAGGTGGAAGGATTTCTATAGGTTAACACAATAGTTTAATACTTGGAGCTCTAAAAGTTAAGTGTAACTTTAAACAATGTAAGTTCTTTCAGGTCTTTTGATAGCCAATAAAGCCCTGTCCTGAATACTGAAAGAGATTCTTCCACAGCAAGAAGGCAGAATATGATGAATATAAGGTCTAGATTGGATTTTTTAAATGATCAAGTTACAGGAGAACTGGGAAGGGTAGGGGAAAGGAAAGAAAGGAAAAGAAAAAACATGAGAAAAGGAAAAAATGGAAACAAAGTCTCTGTAAATAGGGAAAGGTAGATGGGGTGAAGAGAGGGCAGAGAAATGGGGAAAAAGTAAGAACTAAGATACATCATGTAAAGGTACAAGATCCTAATGATGAATCTAACTGCGTTTTATACCTAAAATGTACTAATAAGCTTAATGAGAGAAAAAAATGATCAAGTTACAAAATAAGCTCTCTTCTTGAACCCAGAAACCAAAATTAAGGGGCCATTATGGCCAAAGAATGCTCCCTCTTGAGGTTCTAGAAGAGATTTCATTCCTTGCTCCTTCTAGCTTCTGGAGGCAGTGGCATTTCTTGGCTTCTGGCTGAATCACTCAAATCAATGTTGTGGTTTCCATCTCTGGGACTATTTTCTGTCTAACAGCTCTTAGTGTTTGTTCCCCTCTGTACACCTTCAGTCATTACTATTTCTGCTTAGCTTTACAGCCTGTAGGCTTGCTCCAGAGACCCTTCTGTGTGTATATCATGGGATATGGCAACTGTCTAAGCCAAGGTGTATCCCTAATCACATTGCCAAATGGGGAAAGTAACAGATCCCTGAGCTCTGTGCTGGGAATAGGCAGCCAGGAGAGGGCAGTCAAGCAGTCCACCGGACTCATGTCAACACTTTTGGACCCAGCTCCCACAGAAAACCACACATGACTGGGACCTGGATTCGCAAAACAGAGGGTAAGAACACAATGTCCTTCCTGCCCTAAACTTCTTTCTGCTTAAACTTCTCAGGAGTGTCTACAACCAGCCTGACCCTCTCCACAGCTTTCTCTTTTGACTGTCTCTCACCAAGTCACTGTGATAGGGTGATACTAGAAATCCTGAAGTGTAGTTATTCGGTGACTGCTGATTCCCAGAGTAGCTCAGTTCTAAATAATTAACCCCTTCTCAAAATGGCTCCTGATTAATCACTCCTATGTATGGCAGGTGCTGCAATGGATTCCTTCTCCAACTTTAGCCTGCATGCAGAAGGAATCACTTTTAATATCTCACACTGTATTTGCAGTTTACAATAGCCACAGTCCTTGCTTTGAGTTAGAGTTGTTGTTTGATTGTTTCTCCCTGAGGCTGTGGACCCTCTCCAGACTTACCTTGTATGTTCAGGGACAAATTTATCTCCCTGGAAGCTAATTAGTGTTCCAGATTGCTTCCTTCTTTTCTCCATGTTGTCTTCAATTTCTTAAGAGTCTCTGTGGTTTCTAGTCTTCTCTTTGGCTCTTTCTTGATTTCCAGAGCTCTTCTGTCTTTACACTTGACTAAGTTGTCATTTTCAATGTATCTGGATTCCAGGCCCTGTGAAGCTGCGATGGGATGCCTTCACTCTGCTACTTCCTCTACCACTTACAAAAAGATTAATTAAGCATGTTATTTAAGTTTTTACATTATTTGTTCTTTTTGTAGTCACTGATAAAAGCGATTTACATATTTCTGATGTGCTCCTGTATCTTTTCTCATACATTGCAAAGTTTTTATTATAAAATTTTTGAGTTTTTGTGTTATTTAATCTTTAAAAATTATAACTTGTTGTATGAGTTTTCCCATTGCTGGGACAAAAATAACTGACAGCTGCAACTTAAAGGAAGAAAGACTATTTTTGCTCACAGTTTCAGTGGGTGCAGTCCATCGTAGGTAGGCTCCAAGACAGAAGTGATGTGGTTGATATGCCTGATGGATGATGTTATGGCAGCCAGGAAGCAAAGGAGAGAGAAGAGACAGAGAAGAGAGGAGGCTGAGACAAGAATACACCCTTCGAGTTTGTACCCCCAGTGTCTCAACTCCAATTAGGCCCCAGCTCCTAACTGCACATTAAATTACTGAACTCATAGCACGATGATCCAGTGATCCAGTCACCTTCCAAACACATGAGAATTTGAAAGGACATTTCTTTTTTGTACCAGAACATGATGTATCTTAGTTTTTATTTTTTCTCCTATTACCTGTGCACCCTTCCCTATTTACACAGTTTGATTCCAATTTTTTTCTCATAATTTTTTCTTTCCCTTCTTCCCTTTCCCCTTTCCCTTCCATCATCCCCAAACCCTTGGACCTTTGCTCATTTCAAATTATCAATTATTCATTTTAATCATTTTCATCCTCATTTACACTCAATTTCTCACATTAGAGAAAATATTCGGTATTTACATATGTGTGTGCTATTTATTTCACTTAAGAGTATGGCCTCAATATGCATCCATTTAGCTATAAATGTCTCTAGTTTCTCATTCTTTATGGCTGAGTAGTACTCCATTTTATTAAAAAAAAAAAACACATCTTCTTTATCCAGTTTCCAGTCGATGGGCACTTGGGCTGTTTCCAAGCTTTAGCTATCAAAAATTGTGCCTCTATAAACATAGGTGCACATATATTGCTGTAGTATGATTCTTTTAATTCTTTGGGAAAGATTCCCAGTAGGGGAATAGCTGGGTCAAATGGAACCTGTAGTCCTAGTTCTTTGAGGTAACTCCATACTGATTTCCACAGTGGTTGCACCAATCTATATTCCCACCAACAATGGAGAAGGGTTCCTTTCTCTCCACACCCCTACCAGCATTTGTTATTGGTTGATTTCTTGATAGTAGCCATTCTTTGTGGGGTGAGGTGGAATCTCAGTGTTGTTTTCATCTGCATCTCTCAAATGACCAGTGATGTTGAACATTTTTTCATATATTTATTTGCTGGTTTTACTTCTTTGTCTGAGAAATGTCTGTTCATTTCAGATGCCCATTTTTGAATTGGGTCTTTGAATTTGGGGGGTCTGATTTTTTTCAATTCTTTATATATTCTTTATAGTAGACCTTTGCCTGAGCTACAGCTGCTAAATATTTCTTCCCACATTGTAGGTTGTCTCTTAGCTTGGTTGGTAGTTTCTCTTGCAGTGCAGAAGCTTTTTAATATGATGAGATCCCAGTTGTTGATTCTTTGTGCTAGCTCCTGTGCTACTGAAGATTTGTTTATAAAGTCTTTTCCTATGCCAATGTCATCAAGAGTTTTACCTAACTTACCTTCCAGCAAGTTTAGTGTTTCTGACTTAATATTTAGATCTTTAATCCACTTCGATCTTAATTTAGTGTGTGATGATAGGTATGGGTCTAGTTTTAATCTCTGACAGGTTGAAATCCAGTTTTTCCAACACCATTTATTAAATAAGCTATCTTTCCTCCAATGAGGATGGTTGGCTCCTTTGTCAAAGATGAGGTGACTGAATATGTCTGGAGTTGTTTCTGCATCTTCTAATCTGTTCCACTGATCTTTGGCTCTGTTTCTTTGCCAGTACCATGCTGTTTTTATCACAGTAGCTTTGTAGTATAGTTTCAAGTTGGGGATTGTGATGCCCCCAGCCATGTGTCTGTTGCCTAGAATTGCTTTTGCTATTCTAGGTTTCGTCTGTTTCCAAATGAATTTTTGGATTGTTTTCTCTAGTTCTGTGAAGTATATTGTTGGAATTTCAATTGGCATTGCATTGAATCTATATAGTAGTTTTGGAAGTATGGCCATTTTCACTATATTGGTTCTTCCTACCCAGGAACAAGGGATATCTTTCCATTTTCTTATATCCTCTTCGATCTCCTTCTTCAGAGTGCTGTAGTTTTCAGTGTAGAGGTCTTTTGCTTCCTTTGTTAGGTTGATTCCTAGATATTTCACTTTTTTAGACGCTACTGTAAAAGGAATTATTTCCCAAATTTCTCTCTCAATGGGTCTGCTATTTGCATATAAGAAGGCTATTGTTTTTTGACTGTTGAACTTGTATCCAGCTACTCTACTGAATCTGTCAATTAGGCCTAGAAGACTTTTGAGCAAGTTTTTTGGGTCTACTATGTAAAGTATCATATTATCAGCAAATAATGACAGTTTTACTTCTTCCTGAAAGGTCGTTTTAGATCAAAACCATAATGCTGATATATTTTCCATGTTAATCACATGCTTATTTTCTCCTTGTTCTCCATTTCATTACCATATGCTACTTTTTAAAAAAAATAAGAAAGTTGGTGACACCACAGAAATCATTTACCTTGCTTCTTAGTCATATTGGAGCTATCCCTTTAATATGTATAGTCTTACATCCTTTCCTTGCTCACATTTATCACATTCAACTTCTCATACAATTAGACAGACTGAGCCCTCATTGAAGGACTTTAGCTGTAAATTTTCAAACCATTTCACTCAATGATGTTTGTCAAGCAGATTTTTAAGCAGTTCCCATGGAAACAACATTCCTTTATCTTTGAACATTCAAAATCAGTTTGTGTGGCCTTTCTACTTGAATAAAGTGTAGTTATGTATAAAATTCCTGGGTCGCACTTTCTTGCTGGAAGAATTTCATGGGTGTCATCTCTCTCAGCAGTGAATACTGCTAGACCACTGTCCTGGTGATAAAAGTGTCAACTGAAACATCAGACTCACAGGACAGAGGCAGGCTTTGATCGGATACACATTTAGCTAGCTGTGAGGAAGGATACAGCCAGAGACATAGCTGTCCAGCAGCTTTATCTTACTGGGGTGCCCAGCAGCTCCTTTGCCTTTTCACCTATCCAGGGCACATTTGGCTGCCAGACAAAAAGGTTGCAATGGGGTCACCGTGTTACTAAGAAGTTTCTGCCTTTATTTCCTCCCAATTTTTATACTCTTCTAGACATAAAGGCACAAGACACATATCAATTCACAGTCCCACTGCTCCAGGAGGAACAAACCATGGGCAATGGAAAAAAAATGTTCTACATTTCTTTTAAATCTATAATTTTAAAGTGCGTCTGTTTGCCTCTGATGTTTAAGAAATGATCCCGAAATTTAGTTACTTGAAATGACAAAAATTTATTAACCCAGGGGATACTGAGCAGTTCTAATGGCGTGAGCTGAGTCTGGCTAATCCTAACTGGGCTTTCTCATGTATCTCTGATCATTTGGCAAGATGGCAGAGGATTGGTAACCTACCCACAGGTCTAACAGTTGGCTCCCTGTTGGCTCATGCATGATGATGGCTGGGGCATGAGTCTCATTATCTAGCAGAAAGGACTGGCCTCATTCATACAGGCATTTGCATTTAGAGTTCCAAAGTGCTTTGAGAGGCCACGTGCAGGGAATACACACGTTTTCAGCATCTGCTTGTGTCCCACTTGCTAGCATTCCAATGCTGAGCTCCAAATCAAAATAGGGGGAGAACTCAAAATTACTACACCAAGGTGACAGGACTGTGACTGACAGAAGATGGAGTTCTTCTCAACTGGACCTCTTTATGTGCAGTTGTTATGGAAAAAGTGCAGCTGCTCAAGTCCCCCAACACTCCTTCTACACCCACACTCCATGACTGAGCCCAGGCTACCAAAATGATTCTTTCCCTAACTTTAAGAGCTAGCAATATTCCTAGAATAAATTACAGCTCTGTTCATTCTGTTTATTTTTTATGAGATATGTTATCCACTTTTAGTATTTTCTACAACCTTTTTTCATTCCAGGACCACCTTCTTTGACTGTATATTTTACCAATGTGTTCCATTCCTTGATTTCGTTTTATTCTTTATGATGAGATTTGGGTCAGCTGAATCCCTTCCCTACTCCCATTTTTCACACTTAGCATTTTCACTCTAATCTTTGTATTTCTTTTATTTTGCATTTTTATACTCATTAATTTTTATTTTCAATACTCCTTACAATATCTGACAGAATCTATTTTTCCTTAGAATTCCAATATTGCCATAATTTGTGAGATTCTCCCAGTAATTTTTTTTTCTTTTTCTCAGTTCTCCACATAGATCTCATCATCTTGTGCTTTTTCACCATCTTTTAACTGTGTCTCCGTGTTCTGTCCTTTTATCTTTAATGACTCAGTGTGGTGATTATGCCACTGTGTCATATTTTTTGTTGTTAATTAGTGGTAAGATATGTGGTCATAAGTTTCAGCTGTGCAAAGGGCATATTTTTCCCCTGGTAAACATTTTTTATTACCATATGTTTCTACCTGTTGCCTTCTGCTTCTTTTATGTTATTTCTTAATAGATCATTTATAATTAATTTTGTTAGTCGCTTTTTAAAATGTTTTATTTTCCCTGCATCAGCTGTTTGCTGTAGGTGAAGGAAGTTATCTCCTGGAAGGGACAGATCCATGATTAAGAGGAGATGTAGAGTTATATGTGGTTGCAGGCAGCCATTCATTCATTCTGGGTCCTGCAAGCTGTCTGAGGGATATTAGGTCACAAGACAGGACAGTCCATGGGGTCCCTTGCTGCCTTGGACAATCATATTTCTCCAAATATTGTGTGTGTTGTGGGTGGAGTCCATGTTTAACCCTATTTCTTGAATCTAACCCAAGATAGGGAAAATTGGAAAGTAGTTTCTGCCTACCACTCTACTGTTGCAATGAAGGACTCCCCAGTTTCCCCTCTAGGCCCCCTCCTTCCCTTTCTGTGGCTTCTTACCACAGCAGCCAGTCTACATTGATGCTAGGCTTGCTGGTCCCCTCTATTTTGTTGTTTCTGTCTCACCTCATCACTGTTTTCAGTAAAAAATGGACTTTTCTATTTTAGATTCTGCAGGTTGTTTTAGAAAAGTGAAAATATATCCTTATGTATCCTTGCCACTTTTCAGCCTCTTTCAGTCTTTCCTTTTTTAAAGATAAAGGAGAAAATGATATTGTAAGAATAGTATTTTCCAAGAGCCCTTTCTATTTCTCCTTTTTAAACTTCTATCATTGTGAATGTTTTTGTATATATGACCTAAAATATACATATAGAAAGATGTATGAAACTTAAATGTACAGTTTAATTAGTAGTTATAAAGCCAATACTATATAACAACTACACAAGTAAAAAAAATTTAGTACAGAAACTATCTGGCTTACTAAAGTATTTTGGCTTTATGGTAATGTGAAAGCATACCTATAAAACCATTTTTATCACTTTCTGTGCAGTATTCAAAAATTACATGTTACTTATCATTTTGTTATTAGATAAGATTTTGGTTAGATGTTTTTGCCCAACTAGAGGTTAATGTAGCTATCCTGAGCATATTTAAAGCAGACTATGTTTAACTGTGATGTTTAGTAAATTATAAAATAAATGCATTTTTTACTTTGGTACTTCTAACTCATATGTGTTTTGTAGGGTAAAGGCCCATCTTAAGTCAAAGAACATGGGTATCACCAATACTTCAGCAGTCTCTTAGCTGACCCTCCCCAATTACAGCTTCCCCTAACCCTCTCATCTCAATGTCCCCAGTAAGCAAGCAGTTTTATTCCAGCAATGTAATATTTTTATTTTTTTATAATTTTATATATTTTCATTCCTGAAGATCATTGGTTTCTTTTTTTCTCCTTTTTAGGTCTTCTTATATCTTTAAGTATACCAGAAATATGTCTTCAAAATATAATTTCTTCTATTTCTCCAATATCCTTTTCTTACTAGATCCCTCTCATCCACTTGGCTGATTTTGTTCCACATATTGTAAAAAGCTTGTCTCATGTGCCTGCTGATGCTTGGCTCTCCATTCATAGGAAGTGAGATGAGAGAAAACATTAAGAGTGCAGTACATGAGTGGGCTTCTTGGAAAATGGGATATTTAGTAAATTGATCCTTTTTTGTAGATTGAATCATGTCTTTGGAGGTCATGTCTGACTGCAACCTTCTCGAAGGAGGCAGGAAGAGGCTAGTATTTTATCCTTTAGAAACATATAATCAGGTATAGCTTCAACTTTAGCCTTGTGTTTTGCTTCACCCAATTCAACTTCTCCTAAGAAAATCATACTAAAAACAACACAGAGAACCTCTCAGAACAAAGTATGGAGGCCAAATGAAACCAAGATGTATGCACCATCCCAGCTGTTGCCTGGAATATAAACTTTGGTCCCTCCACATTTTGGTCACTGGGATCTGGAAAGACCTAACTGGCCTGGATAATTACACTGTGCATCAAGATTCATATCAAGAGGAATCAAAGTCTGGTTTCATAGGCATTATCATTCTGTATTTCTATTCTTTTCTTTACCTGCTATCAGTCACATAGCCCCTGTTCCTTATCAACTTTCAATTGCCCGTATAAACTAGTTTTCCTGCCTTCTCTAGATTGCTAATTCACAACTACCTGAAACCATGCCTCCAGAACTCTAACTTCCAAGTCCCCAGTCAGAGTTCTTTTTACTTTTGCAGTTTTTGAATTTGGTTTGAGTGACAGTCTTTGGTATTTGATGAGCTTCTTCTATGAAATTTCTTCAGAGGTGGAATCCTGGTGCTTTGCTTGGTGTGTATGATTTCTCTGCATAGGGATTATTGGCCAAATACCTTCCAATGTTTAACTTCGTATTTTCTGATCTTCCAAATGACTCTAAGTTATGCAACTTTCTGAGATACTCTGAATTAATTGCATTTCTTCTCTTCTAACACTTATGTGGAGTGTTCCTTATCACACTGAATCTGATTACTACAGATATGTTAAATATCAAACAAATGTTAAACTTCCCTATTTGCTAATATGACTTCTCTTCTTTATTCTGTCCTCAGGGCTTAGGTTATGCATCTTAACATTTTCTTCTCTTTTGTTTTAGTTTATTTTCTTAAAGAGAAAATAACATATCTGCTCAAACTACCACCTTCGGCCACAGTTTTGATCAGGGTAATTTAAAGGTAACTTCATTGCCTTTTTATTCATTACCTTTCTAGAAGCACTTTAATATTCTATTCCTTTTAATTTTATTTGTGTGTGCTAAGTGGAATATTACAAGTTATCAAGTATCAAGGTTATGATGTTGATGATTTTAGGAGTAAAACTAAATGTTAACATTAAACTGCATCTTTACAAGGTTTAACTCACATTTTCCATCCCTGAATCAATGGAGAACTAACATTTATATTTCCAATGATATGAGATTTTGCAGATGATACATTGTAGAAGAGAAAGTTTCAAAGAAAAGAAAAAGGAAAGTTGCAAAATTGTAAAGTTCAGTCACCTTATTCACAGATGTTATTCTCTTAAAACACTCAGCATCTTACCATTAGGATTTTGAGATTGATCAGTTGCCAGTTTCCTTTCTCCTGAAGCCTTTGTTTTACTGTCTCATTTCATTGCTTTCAATTAGCAGTATCCAATTCTAAATCCTAGCACTCCTGAGGTGTTGCCCAACAGCATTCTGCTTCCTACTGTCTTCATTCTCTGTTCAACCTCTCTTTATGGGAACACCTCAAATTAAGGCTATTAACTTCACATCATGCTACCTTTTCCCCTCGATTGTTCTCATTTTGTCCAGTGTGGGTAATTGATATGTAAATTGTTTTGGACACAATATCCCAACTACTTGTTTACTGAACATTCTATAATCTACTTTTTGCAATCATCAATTCATTCTTCTGGGCACTTTAACATCTTTGATGCCCACTCGTCTGTCATGGTAGAACTCTTTCTGGAGGCCTTGAATTGGAACTTCAATGAAGCCAACAAAAGAGCTTTTTCTCTGCTTTCTTTGACTGCCAATGTATTTCCTAATTATTTTAAAGATGAAAGAGAGCGGTAGGTCTGAAAGTACAGAAACAAATTTTCTCCAGCTTGATTTTAAAATGTTAGTTCTAAGGGCTTTAAGTTGGAAATGTTTTCAGTCAGAGAATCTTGCCTTCCCTGTACATATCCCTGCCTGGAGAACATCTTTGGAGATGCTATGTGATTATAGAAAGAACATTTTCTTTGAAATCAGATTGCTTTGGTTTTAAACATAGTCCCCCACTTCTGACTGGCTGTATAATTTTAGGAAGGTAGGAAACTTTATTGTCTTTATCTGTAGGACAAAGATCCTATCTCCAAACACTGACCCAAGGATTGCATGGAATGATGCACTTGAAATTCCTTGTAGATGAGAAACAGTCCATAGACTGTCAGGATCCATTCTACATATTTTGGGGAAAAAATAATATCACAATGAAATTATAATTAGGGCTGTCTGAGGCCTCAATAGTCCTGTGACACTGGGATGCTCAAGGGCAAAATTACATCAGCTGAAGACATCCTCAGTCTTTGAGAATTGAGTAGAAAGGTTTCACCTGGGGAAGGACAAACTCTTTATCATCTTAACTCATCCCACCTACTGTTGTAAGAACGTTTTGCTCCTCTCACCATCCTAATCAATTTAAGCTCGTCATCGACATAAAATCCTCATCAGTATAGGATCCTCATCATCATAGGATCACCACCACCCTCCAAGACATGTGATACTTCCTCTGATTATAAGATACTTGTCAGTTTAGGATTATCACTGCCCCTTAAGTCATCTGATACTCCCTATAAACCCAATAAACAGTGGCCAGCTTGGGGTGCCTTTGTCTTTGGTTCCCAGAGCAGCACTGATCAGGCCCAAGCTCAGCCTCTCTAAATCTCCCTTCCTGTCTTTATTCTTTAATTCACTTTGTGCTATAGTGGCTCATAGGAGACCAAGACTCTCTGCAGGGGTTCTGGTAATGTCCCCTTTCCCATTCCCTATAAGTGATGATTTTTATCATTGTGTAAAGGTTAAAGTTGGCCAGAATATTCAAGGATTAGATACTTAATAATTCAGTACTGCTTTCATACATTTACCCTGAAAAAAAATTGTCTGAGACACTGAAAAAAGACTTCAGTACTACTGAGCTTAGGTATTTTCAGCTGTTGCAGCTCTGAAGAAATAAAAATAAGATTTTTTTTTTGGTACTGGGGATCGAACTTGGGTCCCTGCGCTTGTGAGGTAGGTGCCAGAACCACTGAGCTAAATCTTCTGCCCAAGATTTTCTCATTGGAGATTTTTAAAAAGAATTTTCTCATTTATTCTTCCTGATTATTCTCCATGTCTGCAGAAAGACACCACAAATCTCTATTCTATGGCACCCAATAACCATATGATATATATCTAGGGAGGGTAGGAAGTTTAGCCTTAGTGAAAAGCAGGGCTTCCTTTTTTCTTGTTTTCCAATACTTCTAGGCATCAATACTGGTATACAAACTTGAAATGTTCCACCTAGTCTCGAATATTGTATCTTGGCTCATTCTCTAGTTCACATTCTACTAAAGAGGGAAATCCTGTAATTTTAATATTTAGGATCCCAAGTAAAATCTGTGAATCCATGTTTCAAGTGTAATAAAATTGAAAAGTACCCTTTCTCAGATGGATTTATTGTGATTTTCAGAGTTTATGGAGAAGACAATGGTTCACAGAAAAACAGTAAGGGTGTGTGTGTGTGTGTGTGTGTGTGTGTGTGTGTGTGTAAGAATTGAACTTTAAATACAGTATAAGGTATTTTCGAGACAAGATTTCCATCTTTAGAAAACTTTCTTCCCTTGAAACTGAAAGAAGCATGGCTTATTTCTTTTTAAGACATAATCTATCTTTGGGGTTTGGTACTTTTAAACAAAAATACCTTTAAGAAAATATTCCTTTTCATTATTAGTATGTCCAATAAATTTTTGATATTTGGAATCAAATGAACTAATGATTCTTTTTCTTTAATCTTTATACTTGTATTTGATATATCCCTGTTGTTGAAAGATATACTCAAAATTTGAAAATGTGTTTACTACAAGTAACTAAATTTTCTTTTTTAAAATGAAAAATTTCTTTAATCTATGCTTTGATTTGAATTTTTGCTGTTTTCTATTATTAGTCGATATTTTCTGAGCTTTCATGTAGTGTATACAAACTTTTCTGGGATAGTTCTATATTTCACAACTGATATCATTGTGCCACGTGTTTGCCTCCCTGTCTTCCTCAAAAGAACTGGCTAGATCTTGAGTGTAATGTAAGATTTATTGTCTTTGAACTGCCACTTATTCTGAGTTGCTCACATCCATTAATCAATCTGACTTACTGACTCTAGTGCTATCTACAATTGTGTTCTTCTATCAGATAGGTTATGGCTAATGTCCATCCATTATTCCCAGGCTCTAACTTCTCTGTGTAATCTCACTTTAATCATTCTAGCAAACGTCTGGGTAGTACTTAAGTCTGAGAAAGGAAATTTCCAAATGAAATTGGATTATGCATTCAATTACTCAGAGTCAAATCTGTGAAAATATCAGATCTCATTTACAACATACATATAGGTATTGCAGAATTACAGATTTTAAATGAAGAATATGCTCTCTGATGGCATTCTTAAATCATGAAAAGCTAAAACTATGAGCACCTCAAATTCAATGTGTCATTGCCATAGAAAAGGGTCAGGATTTTGTGTTTGCTATTTATGTCACTGATTTGTGGCTTATTGATTTTGACATCTAATTAAATTGATCAGCCAAAATGATCACTAAAACAATTGTTTGCCAGAAATTGCTGGCAAAATAAACTAAGCTTATCTTTCTGGTTTATTTCATGGTTTCTATCTAGAATAAGCAACAAATAAGGATTTTTTTTAAATAGGAAATTGTACACTATTCTATGTCTTAATTTGTACTGGTATAATAATCACTCTATATTTTCTTTTTTCTTAGTTTGTTAGTTATCATTTTCAGGGGTTTGCCAATTTTATGATTAATTAAATTTTCCAATGTTTTTTTTCAACAAAGCTTGTGATTGTACTTGTGTTTTAGAAAAGAAACTAAAAGTGTCAACTTTCAAGTAAAATAATGTTTTTTTAAATCAATCTTTTTTAAAGGAAATATCATTTGAAAACTCAAGCAATACATAACTTGTAAATGTGATTAAAGTAGTTTCAATAATAGATTTTTGGGTTGAATATTCTAAGATGATAAATCAATAATTTCGCTCAAATTCTAATATTATAAAACTTCAGAAAAAAACATCAAAACTGCTGCTTATTCTTTAGTTCCTGGTTGATCTCAATTTAGAAAACGGATCTAATGGTTAAATTCAAGTTCAAATTAAAAGGAAAGAATTAAAGGAATTAAAAGGAAAGAAAAATGGAGGGTTTTAATTTTTTCTCAGATAAATACATTCTTAGCATTAGGAAAGCAAATAATATATTCACAGGCAATTTCATTTTGCTATTCTGTGAGTTAAGAAATCATTAGGGAGACATGTTGAATTTTTTTCTCTGAAGTATCATGTTTTTGAATATGATAAAAAGGAGTATCTACAATAATTTTCAGACAGGTAGTCTTTTCCACCATGAAAAAAAGATCTTTAGTGTATTACTCATTTTTCCCATTGCTGAGATTAAGTACCTGACACCCACAGCTTTAAAAAGGAAATGGTTTGGCCTGAGGATTTAGCTCAGTGGTTCAGCTGTCTGCCTTTCAAGTGCAAGGTCCCAAGTTCAAACCCCGGTACCAACAAAAAGGAAATGGTTTATTTTTCCAATGGTTTCAGAGTTCAGTCCATGGTTGTCTGGCTTGAGGAGAAATATCATGGTGGAAAGGCTTAGCAGAGGAATGCTGCTCCCCACACAGTGGCCAGGAAGTAGAAACAGAGCCAGAGTGGAAGGAGCCAGGAAGAAGGTGTAGATTCCAAAGTCACACCTCTGTGATCCACATAGACATAGCCAGAAGTGAGCTTTACTAATCCCTGAGGCAGCTCCCAAGTCAATCAACTCAAGAGTCCAGCCTGTCACATGTTGTAAAACAGTATTGACACATCTTTACTTAATGTCTTTGTTCTCCTTCCACTTTGGTAGAGAGGGGCCTTTTGTAGGATAAAGAGGTAAGTTGAAGTTTTGTTGGAATAGCAGAAAAATGGGTGAAAAAACATTTTGTAAAGTTAAATGTCATTTTTGTTTTGTGCATTCATTTTGGCAGGTGGTGGAAACTCAGTACCAATTGATTCAGAAAGTTTTCTGACAATTTAAGTATCCTCTTTGTCTAAGATCACATCTGAATTTTTGAGGACATTCTTTAAACTACATATGTTAGATGAAGAAGATTTTATCCTTTGTCATGAACATCTATGCCCAGTGGCATCTGCAGAAATGTACATTGTCTCCTTAGGTTATTTCATGTCCAGTTTCTAGCTGACACTTCTAGTCACACACCCTTTCCATATTTATTTCTCTCCTTTATCTGCTTCTGCATCTCTTTTTGAAAACCTGAATAATTATTTCCCTTACCCTGTAGGGTTCTCTTGAGGCCTGTACCTAAGAGCTTTTAGACATCAAATGGATTCTCAACACAAGGTCACAAAGTGTCTGTCATTTTCCAGGACTCTCTTCATGATTAAGGCACACCCTGTGTTCTTGTACTTACCAATTCTTTCTGGGGCTGGGCTTCTAGTATACTACCACAAGATAATGGGTTCCTTTCCATAGCAGGTAAAGCCACAGAAGCAATTGAGAACATGGAAGGAGAGGGAAAAACTTGAATGAGAGAAATGACAGGGAATGAATGGCAACAGAGGGACATAATGTCCTCATGGTCATTCTTCAAGGTGAACTGTCTATGGGGAAAAAGTCTTCATGAAAGTATTTCACATTATCAATTATTCATTTTAATCCTTACTCTTTCAGTTTCTCACACCAGAGAAACTATTTATGTCCTATTTATTTCACTTGAGAATATGGCCTCAATGTGCATCCATTTAGCTATGAATGTCTCCAGTTTCTCATTCTTTATGGTTGAGTAGCTCTCCATTTTATAAAAAAACACAACTTCTTTATCCAGTCTCCAGTTGATAGACATTTGGGCTATTTCCAAGCTTTAGCTATTACAAACTGTGCTGCTTAAAAAGAAAAAAGAAAGAAAGAAAGAAAGAAAGAAAGAAAGAAAGAAAGAAAGAAAGAAAGAAAGAAAGAAAGAAAGAAAGAAAACTCATGTTTGGTGCCACCATTTAAATTCAACTATTTTGTGATGAACCATAGTAAAATTTGTTTCTTTTTTTCTCTAAATGATCGTAAGTTTGCCAGGCAGTGTAATTGAGGTATTACTTGTATTACTCATGTAGGCTGCCTATCCGCAGTCCAGTTCCAAAGTCACACCAATACTCTCCTACATTCCAGGTACCCTGACTATCTCAGTTCATAAACCACACTATGCCCTTTCTTCCTTTCTACACACAATCTGTAGTTCACATAGATAACTTGTATTATTCATTTTGATCTTCATCTTAGATCAAAGGCTCCAGAAAAGTATTTTATAAATCTCTAAGATTAAGCTATGAAATTGTCATATGTGTGTCCATAGCTTTCTAGAGTACTTGGTACCCATTTATTGTAATAGTAATAATATTGCCTTGTAATTATCAAATTTTACCAACAGAATAAGACCCCAACAGCTGGCTTCATGTCAGTCTTCTTCACTGTTCTCTACTCTTGCCTAGTAAGTGCTTGAAATATGAGATGGTTTGTAAAAGTACTTATTGAGTATAGCTAAAACAATGCAAAAATATCAGAATGTCAAAGAATATAAGAGCCCTAATAAAAAACCTTATAGGTAATCTAATGAGTCAGGAATCTGACCTCAGATGGTAGCATACATGCCTTAGTTATTGAGGGAAATTTCTGATGGATTTATTAAATAGAATATAGAAAGCTAACTTATAAAGATAGATTTTAAAAACTATTAAAACTAGGACATACTGATAATGACTTTATAGACAAACATTTTATGGACAACAAATATATCATACTAGGTTATCATATGTGAGCACAGTTTAATATTATATAAAAATCATGAAGATGATATTCCATATTGTAACTACAGTAAGAGAAGGTAGTGAATGTAAAGATAATTTTATTGTAGCAGATCCCAGAAACATTTCACTAATGACTCAGTAGGGACAATGACTCAGTAGAAGAAAACACTTTTCTAAAAATTAGAAGGAAAATTTAATATCCACAATGTATATAATACTTCATGTAAAATGAAAAAATAAAGCTAATGTTTTATTAGTATCTGAGAAAATTTCATCTCCAAATCCTGCCAGTTGATTATTATACCTATTTTACAGATGAGACAAAAATGACAAAACTATTTCAAATAGAAGTGGTTTAACATTTATAATCATGATCACTTATTGCATTCTTATTATTTTTCATGTTATTTGTATTTATTGTCTGTTTTGAAATTTATGGCAAGCAAATGGCTTACATATTTTTTAATATTCAGTTACAAAAGTTAAGCTCAAAAGTTTAGCTAATTTTTTTCACAAGCTCACATGTAGTAAATGGAAAGCCTTGAATTTTTGTGTGTGTGTTTCTTGTTTTGTTTTTGTGGTGTTGGATATGGAACCTAGGGGCTCATGTATGCTAAGTGCTCTACCACTGAGCTGCATCAAAAGCCCTAGGGCTTGGCTTTACATGAAGGATTGTCTTTCTCTGAATCAATATTAACTAATCTAAAAAAGAAGTTACATTGTTGACTCACTGCCAAGTAATTTCAGTACCATACTATATTTTCCCCCTGTGGTCAGTATATCAAATTACCATAAGGTGGGTGGCTTAAAATAACATAAATTTATTCTTTCACACTTTGGAGGCCAGAAATCCTGTTCCAAGATGTTGGCAGTGTTGCACTCTCTCTCTGGAGCCTCTGGGGGAGACATTTTCTCCTTTGATTCTCCTAGATTCTGGCAGCTGTTAGAGTTCTCAGCTGGTGCCTGCATCACTACAGGCTCTGCCTCCACATTCACATGATCTTCTCCACTGTGTGACTTTTCCTCTTCTATATCTTTTAACACCAGTTGTCATTGGATTTAGGTTCACTGGGATTAACCAAGGACGATCTCATCTCAAAGTCCTTAATTTAGTTATTTATGAAAATATGGTAATATTCACATTTACCAGGGATTTGGACATAGATATATTTTTGGAGTCACTCTTCATTTTACTAAACATACTTTGAAATTCTTCTATGGGCAAGACAATCTACTAAGGGCTCTATTAACTAAATCTTCATAGATGGTATCTTAAAGCATATCCGATTTATAATATTTATTCCCCTGAAATGCAACACAGAATTTTACTAATTTTTAACACTTAGTCATATGTTGTATAGTCACTTTCTTGTCATTGGAACTAAATACCTGACACCAGCAGCTTAAAGAAACAGAGGTTTATTTTTCTTGTGATCTCAGAGGGTTCAGTTCTTGATGGTCTGACATTAAGGCAGGAAATGGCATCATGGAAGAGGCTGGCAGAGGAAAGCTACTCAATCCATGGCAGTTAGGAAGCAGAGCTCAAGGGAAGAGCACCAGTAAGAGACCTTCTCTCCAAAAATTACCTCAGTGACCCACCCTGCCTTGAAATTGGCTGCACTTCCTAACTTCACATTCAGCTATGAACTTCAGTGGATTAATCCACTGATGAGTATAGCACCCCCATGATCCAATTGCCTCTCTAGTTTTTCATCTATTTAGATCAACAACTAAGATTAACTGGGGCATATGGTTTTGATTATTTGAAGCCCAATTATATTACCTTAAATATAACTATAAAGCCTATGCAATATTAAAATAATACCTGCAAAGTATGGTCAAGGATTTGGAAAATATCAATGACTTATTATTGCTTTTTTTACTCCCAAGAGTATTACTTCCTCTCCAAATAACCCCAGGGGATCAGGTAGCCTGAGAAGAAGTCATTACTATATAAGGCTTGCAGAATTTTTAAACTAGATAAACTTTAACTTTTAATTTTTCCTATTCAGAATAACATTTTACAGAAAAACAAGAGATTTTAAACAATGGTCTTTGAAAGAGAAAGAATTCTTATGTTTATTCAATTATCCCTTAGCTAAAAACAATTACAATTATAATCATGAAAAGATGGAGTTTATTGCTTTATGTAGAAAAGTCTTTTTTTCTACCTTGATCATTACAATTTTAGGTTAGCTTCCTGTTTAGAGGAAAGATGTAATGGAGAAAAATGGGGGAAAGCCTACTTTTCTTTAATCCTAGATTTGAGACTTTTGAGAACCTGTTCTTTAGGGTCTCACTATATAAGGTAGTGTACAGAGTTCAGAAGGGACTGTATGTGTAGACAGAGAAGGTTTTCTTTGCTTTCTGTGCTGCTATCTCTTATGTTATAGACACTGTTTATGTTCTTTATAAGGATATTAACTCATTTAGGCTTCACAATAACATTATAAATTGAAGGATACATTTTAAAAATGAAGGAACTGGGCTACAGAGAATGTAAATGACTCATTCTCAATCACATTAGTAAATGGAAGAGCAAGGAATATACCCTAGGTCATAGAGTTCTAGATCTGTATTTAATTACTTTGCCATGGCCATATCTAAAGTTGTTATCACCAAATATTAAGCATTACTAATAATGTCTTTAAATTATTGGATGTAACTTCAGTTTCTATCTGACTAGCTATATTTAATTATGTTTTTTTGGTATCATAGATGAATCATTATGAGGAAAATGTAATTATGAAACAGAAATAAATTTCTGATATAAATGTTTTTTGTAGATATAAAATCTGTATATAAACATATGCATCTGTGAATATATATAAATATGCATATGTATAAATATACATATGCATATTTATATATACAATGTATTTGTGAAGATTCTCCAGAGAAACAGAATATACATTGTATAATACATACATACATATATGTGTGTAGGTATATATATGTGTGAGATATAGATGTGAGATTTAATATATAAAACAGTCAGAGAGAAAAAGAGACAGACATACAGAGAGAGATTATGGAATTGGCTCATATGATCACAGAGGCTGAGAAAGCCCATCATCTGCTAGGGATCCTGGAAAGGCAGTGGTATAATTCAGTCTCAGTCCAATGGCTCATCAAGCAGAAACATCAGCATCTTAGGGCAGGAGAAAATGCATGATTGTGATCTAACAGAGAGAAGAGAGAAGAAATTTGCCATTTCCATGTTGTTTGTTCCATTCAAGACCTCAGTGAATTGGACTGGATGATGTCTACCGACATTGGTGAGTGTTTTAGCTACTTTTCTCATTGCTGATACAAAATACATGACATCCAAAGTTAAATGAGGAGAGGTTTATTTAACTTATAGCTTGTAGAGGTTTCCGTCTATAAATGACTAGCTCCAAGGCAGGGTGGCACATGGCAAAAGGGCATCACAGAGGAGAAACAGTTCATGGTACCCATGGTAGTAAAAGTATTGTAGATAGGGAGGGCAGGAGAATGGGGAAAAAATAGGAACCAAGATATATTATGTGAAGGTGCAAATTTCCAATGATGAATGTCACTATACTGTGTACCTAAAATGTACCAATAAAATTAATTTTTTTTAAAAAGGAACAAGGGAGCCTAAACAGCATTTTTCTGCCCTTTTTATCTTATCTAGACAACCAGGATTAGGGGCCAAACCAATCAGTGGACCGATTAGGTAATCATGTACCCTTAACCCCATCATCACACTCTATGTCAAGCCACCTCTGAAAAACCCCTATGACCACATGAGGCCTTGGAGAACATCTACACAAAGCCATAAGAGTGACAGTTGAATTCCTTCCCTCTATTTACTGATTCAAATGCCACTAATCTCTTCCAGCAACATTTTGACAGATACACCCAGAAATAATATTTCAATCAGCTATCTGGTTACTCCTTATCCTTTTTATATTGACACATAAAATTAACCATCAGTACAAAAATGTGTGTATATGCACATGCTTAAATATATGTACATGTTCCTATACCACCCCATCTCTCTCGCTCTCCCTCTCTCTCTCTGCCATTCATAATTATTTGCATGTGTATTTGAGAAGAGGATAGTTAACAGACTCCTCTAGAGGAACTCTGCATGTCTCCTGAGTTGCAAAGCCTAACTATATCCATAAATATAAACTTAGATAAAAATTGAGTTCACTGTTTTGTACATGGTGTTCTGGCACATTCAACAGTTCAGTGAATTCTCCAAACACATTATGCATGCCATTGATGGTATATTTTAGGCTTTAGAATATACAAACATATATATATGTAACATGCATTCCAATGGGGAAAATAGACAACAAACACAATATAAAATGCATTATAAAGAATTAAAAGAGGGGCACAACCTAACGAGGACCCAAGTAGTCTGGAACAGGCTGAATCAGCCCACTGCAGTCAGACAGATCTGTGCACAACCTACCAAGGTCCCAAGTCATGCGGAAGACACTGAATCACCCCACTACAGAAAGGCAGCCACGTGGTTCCACACTACAAAGACACAGAGGACAGCAGATCACCAGAACACGGTACAGAGTCCAGCTCCTTCTGGCCCAGAAGTAGGGGCTTCTGAGCTGCCATCCCACTGCTCCTTGTCCAGAGGAAGGGGCTTCCAGATCACCATCACTCCCGCTGCTCTCAGCCAAGACAAAAGGGCTTTTGAGCCATCTTCTGTCCCACTGCTCCTGGCCCAGGAGAAGGGTCTTCTCAGCCACCATTCCACTGCTCCTGGTCCAGAGGAAGGGGCTTCCTAGCCACCATCCCACCCACTGCTACCAGCCCAGAGGAAAGGGCTTTTAAGCCACCATCCCAACCACTGCTCCCAGCCCCTGTCCCACCTCTCCCAGCTCAGAGGAGGTAACCTGTGCAGGTACTGACAGCCCCCTGCCCCAGTCAAAATGAGAAAACATATAAATGAGTCTCAAAACCAGACTTCCAGATCACTTACAGCAAGCCCAAAGGGAAGTGAGATGGAACAATATGATACCCAACCACCTGGACCCACTGAACTGGCAACAAAAGGGGATCTGGAAAAAATGAAATCAGAAATAATTTCTCAGATAACAGGAGAAATTGTGCCCCTAGTGCGAGACATGATTAATAAATCTAGAGAGGAGCTCAGGAACATGATGGAATCCCAACATAGGAAACAAATGGAATCCATGAAACAGATGCAAATAGATTTTCTGGACATGAAAAACTCCATTGAAAGTCTACACAGCAGAATGAGCCAATGTGAGGCCAGAATTTCAGATATAGAAAATAAGATTGCAATTAGTGACCAGGAAAAGAAAAATTGCTTCAAAATTATAAGGGAACATGAGAAATCAATCCAGGAGCTGCTAGATGATGCAAAGAAGAAAAACATAAGACTGATTGGGCTCAATGAAGAAACAGGAGAGAGTGCAGATGACATAAAAAATCTCTTCACAGAAATAATGGCAGAAAACTTCCCTAACAGGGGAAAAGAGTTTGATATACAGATAAGTGAGGCATATAGGACTCCAAATAGCCTTGATCAAAAAAAATCTACACATAGTCATATAATTGTTAAGATTCCAGAAACACAACAGAAGAACAAAGTTCTACAAGCAGTTAGAGAAAAGAAACGAATCACATACAAACGAAAGCCCATCAGAATCACAGCAGACTTCTCAACATGAATCATCAAGACAAGAAGAGCTTGGAGTGACATATTCCAAGCACTAAAAGAAAACAGCCTCCATCCCAGATTGATGTGCCCTGCAAAACTATCTTTCAAAATGGATGGAGAAATAAGATACTTTCGTGACAAAGAGCACCTTAGGAACTTCGTAAATACCAAACCAGCCCTCCAAATAATTTTACACCATGTCCTAGGAACAGACATTGAGGATCACAACTCCAGGAAGCAAAATAGAATGAACTCATCTGGCATGACAAAAAATTAAATGAAAAGGAAGAGAACCCAACAAAAAGAAAAAGTCCTGGCAATGACAAATCAATACGTTTCAGTTATAACCATCAATGTTAATGGTCTCAATTCACCAATCAAAAGAAATAGATTGGCACAATGGGTGAAGAAGCAAAATCTAACAATATGCCACATACAAGAAACATGCTAAATTCAAAAGGAAACTCACAGACTGAAAGTTAAAGGGTGGAAAACAATATGCCACGCTACAGGAACCGAAAAAAAGCAGGAGTACCTATCCTCTTTGCAGATCAAGTAGATTTCAAACCAAAGCTGATCAAGACATGGATGAAGAAGGACATTACATTCTTGTAAAAGGAAGAATCCAAGAGGAAGAGATGATAATCATAAATATCTATGCACCAAACACTAGTGCATCCAACTATATAAAACAAATACTAACACACATGAAAAGTCATATATACATTAATACAATTGTAGTGGGGGACGTCAACACCCCACTGTCACAAACAGATAGATCAACTACACTAAAAATAACTAATGAAATACTAGAACTCAATTGAACTCTTGAACAAATGAGCTTAACAGATGTTTACAGAGTCTTCCACCCCACAAAATCAGAATACATATTCATCTCAGCTGCACATGGGTCATTCTCTAAAATAGACCACATACTCACACATAGAACATGTTTAAGTAAATGCAAAGGAATTGAAGTTATCCCCTGTATATTATCAGACCAAAGTGTGATGAAATTGGAGGTCCATAGCAAAAGAAACTCAAAAAATTCCATAAACATGTGGAAATTGAACAACACACTTCTGAATAACCAATGGGTCACAGAGGAAATTAAAGAAGAAATCAGACAGTTCCTTCAATTAAATGACAATGACAGTACAACCTATCAGAATCTACGGGAAACAATGAAAGCAGTCTTACAAGGGAAATTCACAGCAGTGAATACACATATTAGGAAAACAGAATGAGCCCAATTAAACAACCTGATGCTGAACCTCAAGCTTCTAGAAAAAGAAGAGCAGGACAACCAGAAAGCTCATACAAGGGAGGAAATTTTAAAGATCAGAGGAGAAATCAATGCAATGGAGACTAAGAGAACGATACAAAAAATCAATGAAGGCCAGAGTTCGTTCTTCAAAAGAATCAACAAAATTGACAACCCCTTAGCCAACCTTGTCAGAAAAAGGAAAGAAAAGGCCCAAATCCATGCAATTAGAAATGAAAAGGGTGAAATTACAACAGACCCAGCGGAAATCCAGAGGATCATCAATACCTACTTCCAGAACCTATATGCCAATAAGATGGACAACACAGAACAAATGGACAGATTCCTAGATACATATGAATTACCAAAGTTGAACGAAGAAGACCTAAAAATTCTGAACAACCCAATATCAATTAATGAAATTGAAAATGTAATTAAAAACTTATCAACTAAGAAAAGCCTGGTCCCTAATTGCTTCACCTCTGAATTCTACAAGACATTTAGAGAGGAACTGCTGCCACTACTGTTTAAACTCTTCAATGAAATTGAAAGGGAAGCAATACTCCCAAATTCATTCCTGGAAGCAAGTATCACCTTAATCACCAGAGCAGAGAAAACCACAACTGAAAAAGAGAACTATAGGCCAGTCTGACTAATGAACATAGATGTAAAAATCCTTAATAAGATAATGGCAAACAGAATGCAGAAGATCATCAAGAAGATCGTACACCTTGATCAAGTGGGATACAGCCCAGGGAGGCAGGGATGGTTCATTATACGAAAATCAATGAATGTAATACACTATATCAATAGAGCCGAGGACAAAATCCATATGATTATCTCCATAGATGCAGAAAAAGCATTTGACAAAATCCAACATGCATTTATGATAAAAACCCTACAAAAATTGGAATAGATGGTCTCTACCTCAGACTGATAGAATCCATCTATGAAAAACCAACAGCCAATATCATACTAAATGGTCAAAAACTGAAATTCTTCACACTAAAATCAGAACAAGACAAGGATGCCCACTATCACCACTCTTGTTCTATATAGTTCTGGAAACATTAGCCACTGCAATTAGATAAGAGAAAGAAATCAAAGGAATAAAGATAGGTAATGAAGAAGTCAAATTGTCATTATTTGCAGATGACATGATACTCTATATAGAAGACCCCAAGAACTCCACCAAAACTCTTCTAGACTTAATAACCAAATTCAGTCAAGTAGCTGGTTATAATGTAAACACACAAAAATCAATAGTTTTCCTCTATACAAATGACAGACTCACTGAGAGAGAAACAGGGCAAATAATTCCTTTCACAATAGCATCCAAAAAACTGAAATTCCTTGGAATCATCCTAACGAAAGAAATCAAAGACCTCTTCTCTGAAAACTATGGCACTCTGAAAAGAGAGATTGAAGATGATATCACAAAAAGGACAGACATCCCCTGCTCCAGGGTAGGAAGGATTAATATAGTGAAAATGGCCATACTTCCAAAACTGCTATATAGATTTAGTGCAATTCCAATTGAGATCCCAGCAGCATACTTCATAAACCTCTAGAAAACATTCCAAAAATTCATTTGGAACAAGAAGAGACCCAGAAAAGCAAAAGTAATTCTAGGTAACAGAGACATGGCAGGGGTTATCAGCATCCCCAACCTGCAACTCTACTACAAAGCTACTGATCAAAACAGCATGGTTCTGGCAAAGAATCAGACTTGAGGACCAGTTGAACATATTAGAAGATGCAGAAACAATGCCAGACACACTCAGCCATCTCATCTTCGACAAAGGAGCCAAACACCCTCACTGGAGGAAAGATAGCCTCTTTAATAAATGGTGATAGAAAAATTGGGCTTCAACTTCCCATAGATTAAAACTAGACCTATATCTCTCACTATGCACTAAACTAAAATCCAAATGGATTAAAGATCTAAATATTAAAGTAGAAACTCTGAACCAGTTGGAACAGAGGTTAGGTAGAACTCTTGAAGATATTGGTGTAGGAAAAGATTTTATGAACAAAACCTCAGTTGCCTGTGAACTAGCACAAACAATCAACAAGTGGGATCTCTTCTTATTAAAAAGCTCTGCACAGCAAGAGAAAACACCAGCAGTGTGAAGAGACAACCCACAATGTGGGAAACAATCTTCACCTGCTGTTCCTCAGACAATGGTATACTATCTCGAATCTATAAAGAACTTCAAAAGATCAGACCTTCCAAATTTAAAGACCCAATCCAAAAATGGGCACCCGAAATGAACAGACATTTCTCAGACAAAGAAGTAAAAATAGCAAATAAATACATGAAAAAATGCTCAACATCTCTGGTCATTCGAGAGACGCAAATGAAAACAATGCTGAGATTCCACTTCACTCCAGAAAGAATGGCTGCTATCATGAAATCAACCAATAACAACTGCTGACGGGGCTGTGGGGAAAGAGGAACCCTGCTCCACTGCTGGTGGGAGTGTAGACTGGTGCAAGCAGTGTGAAAATCAGTATGGAGATACCTCAAAGAACTAAGACTGAAAGACCCATTTGACCCCACTATTCCACTGCTGGGAATCTTCCCCAAAGAATTAAAAGAATCATACCACAGTGATATGTGTGCACCCATGTTCATAGCAGCTCAGTTTGTAATAGCTAAATCTTCAAAACAGCCCAAATGCCCATCAACTGGAGACAGGATAAAGAAAATGTGGGGTATTTTTATATAAAATGGAGTAGTACTCAGCCATAAAAAATGAGAAATTAGAGACATTTATAGCTAAGTGGATGCACATTGAGGCGATACTCTTAAGTGAAATAAATAGGATATACATGTATAAATACCGAATAGTTTCTCTGGTGTGTGAAACTGAAAGTGTACATAAGGTCTAAATGTATAATAGGTAATGTGAAATAGGAAGAAAAGGGGCAAAAGGGAAGGAAGTGGGAGGGCTAGGGGAAAGGATAGAAGGGAATGGGATTAATATGAGAAAATGAAAAAATAAGAACAAAATCTTTGTAAATAGGGAGGAATGGAGGGGTTGAAGGGAGGGCTGGACAAGGGTGAAAAATAAAAAACAAGAGAGAGTATGTAAAGGTGCAAATTTCCAATGATGAATGTCATTATATTGTAAACCTAAAATGTACCAATGATTAGAATGAATAGTCGATAATGTAAAATATGAAGAAAAGGTCCAAAGGGGTAGGGGTAGTGGTAGGGGCAGGGGAAAGGAAAGAAGGGAAAGGAAAAATCATGAGAAATGGAAAAAATGGAAATAAAGTCTTTGTAAATAGGGAAGGGTGGAGGGGGTGAAGGGAGGGGTAGGAATGGGGAAAATATAAGATCCAAGATGCATTATGTAAAGGTACAATTCCCAATGAGAAATGTAATTGTGTTGTATACCTACAATGTACCAATAAAAGAATTTAATAAAAAAAATAGAATTATAAGAGGATGAGTGTTGTGGACAGAAAATAGGGCAGGAGTTCCAGGACTCTGATTTTGGACACCTAATTGCTTTCACAAATGGGACATTAGCAAATATGATGCATGCAGAAACTTGAAAATGCATCCAGCTTGAGCACCATTTATTGCTATTCGTAGAGTGCTGAGATCACTAAACAAGTAATTCCAGGGCAGTCTGCTGGGGGAAGGCAGATACTTGCCCCCCAAAATGCAGCCATGCCAATCAAACACCAGTATCTGAGAGGACAAGTTGTTTTAGCTGATTCACTAGCTGACCAGAGTTATTACAGACACTCACATGAGTTTATCTGAGGCCAAAACTGCTGGTGGAGTCCCATATGACTTGCCTACTCATAGGATAATGAGTTACAAAATTGTCAGTATATTAAGCCAGTAAAGTTGGGTGTCTTTTCACACAGCAAAAGCTAATGGACAGTGTATTTGGCAACTTCAATTCTGATAGCCTATTGGAATTTTTTAATAATTCATTGGCTTTTATATTTTCCTCTGTTGGAAATATTTCAAGGCCAAGTAGTTGCTATATAAGTAAAATGATACATCATTATGCATACATTTTTAAAACCTATATAAACAATTAGAAAATACAATTATTTTGAAGTCTTAGGAACAATTACAAGGTCTAGTTTGACATTTATCAAATTTTTATTATTAAGTTAAAACATTGTTTTTTAATACCTTGCAAATAAATTGCCAGCTACTCTTGAAGTGAATATCTATCGTACCCATTTGTTAGCTCTAAGGAACCAGTCAGCAGTTATGTTGATTATACAGAATAAATACATAGGATGAAAATTGAAATTAGACATGCTTATTGTAAAATGTGATGATTACTTTTATTCCAAGACCAAATTGAATTTTTTTAAAAAGCCTTATTTATCTGGATTGAACTTCAACTTGTTAAGATTGGATGGAGCTAATGTCTGTCCAGCAATGTTTGAATCTCAAGGCTAGAAAGGCCAATAGCCTATTCATCACAGGTGATAAAATTTTTTAAAAGGTAGATAAATTAGTTTTTACTATGGGAGAAATTTCTGCTTTATATGCCAACAAAGAGTTGAAATGCCAGAAGCAGTTGAGGACTAAATTACTAAACACTAATTTTATCACAACAGAACGTTAATGCCAGTGTTTCATTACAACAAGCAAGCCAATTGCATGAATTTGGACTGCAAGGCATCCAGGCTTTTATAGTCATTAGAAAAGATATTGATTCTAGAAGTTTACCACTAATAAAACTACACTATTTTCTCAGGCCTGTTATATGGGCACAGATTATTTTATCAATGATATTGAGCAAAAGGAAAAGCATTCATTGCTTCTAATCTCTTTTCTCTTGTTTCTAAATTGTACATAGCTAACAGCAAAAACACAAGGAGTGAATGTGAGTGCTGCCCAAGTCCAGGGTCAGTTCCTCTGTTCACTGTAGAAATTCCTCATTGGGATTCATATAGCTATGCATAAATTTAATCAATTAAATTCTATTGATTTTATAAACATTGTTAAATAGAATCTAAGGTTTTAAAACAAAAAAGTGGTTATGCTAATGAAAATATTTTTAATTTACACAAAGGTATAATTTTGTTTTAAATTGGCTTGAGTAGAATCACCCATATATACTAGTTATTTCAGTTAAAAAGCACTTCGAATTCTATGCAAGTTAGTGTTTTCTCTGTTGAAGAACATAGCTCTATAGTTTCTATAAAACCATTTGTAATTATTTTAATCAAATAATATCATTCCACAGTTGTCATACTGAAAAGAATTTCTGTAAATCAACCAATAAAGATGAAAATCTTAGATACTTTTTAATTACAAACATATGATAACTCTTTTATAGCTATTTGTGCTTCAATTTAGATACTAAAATCATCTACCCAATTTCCATAAAGAAATCTTGCTGGTTCTATTTTTAGAATACCATTGTATCCATTACATCAATTTACCTTTAAAATATTGAGTTTTCCAATCGATGAACAAGGATGTACATCACCATTCATCTAGGTTTTTCTTTTTTTTTTATTAAATACTATCATTGGTACATTCTAGGTATGCAACACAATTACATTTCTCATTGGGAATTGTACCTTTACATAATGCATCTTGGTTCTTATGTTCTCCCCATTCCTAGACCTCCCTTCAAGCCCTCCACCCTTCCCTATTTACAAAGATTTTATTTCCATTTTTTCCAATTCTCATCATTTTTCCTTTCCCTTCTTTCCTTTCCCTGGCCCCTCCCACTACCCCTACCCCTTTGGGCCTTTTCTTCCTATTTTACATTATCGATTATTCATTCTAATCATTGGTACATTTTAGGTTTACAATATAATGACATTCATCATTGGAAATTTGCACCTTTACATACTCTCTCTTGGTTATTTTTCAACCTTGCACAGCCTTCCCTTCAACCCCTCCATTCCTCCCTATTTACAAAGATTTTGTTCTTATTTTTCCATTTTCTCATATTAATCCCATTCCCTTCTATCCTTTCCCCTAGCCCTCCCACTTCCTTCCCTTTTGCCCCTTTTCTTCCTATTTCACATTACCTATTATACATTTAGACCTTATTTACACTTTCAGTTTCACACACCAGAGAAACTATTAGGAATTTATACATGTGTGTGCTATTTATTTCACTTAAGAGTATCGCCTCAATGTGCATCCACTTAGCTATAAATGTCTCTAATTTCTTATTTTTTATAGCTGAGTAGTACTCCATTTTATAAAAAAACCCACATTTTCTTTATCCAGTCTCCAGTTGATGGGCATTTGGGATGTTTCCAAGTTTTAGCTATTACAAACTGTGCTGCTATAAACATGGGTGCACATATATCACTGTGGTATGATTCTTTTAATTCTTTGGGGAAGATCTCCAGCAGTGGAATAGTGGGGTCAAGTGGGACTTCCAGTCCTAGTTCTTTGAGGTACCTTCATACTGATTTCCACAGTGGTTGCACCAGTCTACACACCCAGCAGCAGTGGAGCAGGGTTTCTCTTTCCCCACAGCCCCGTCAGCATTTGTTATTGGTTGATTTCATGATAGCAGCCATTCTTTCCAGAGTGAGGTGGAATGTCAGCATTATTTTCATTTGCATCTCTCGAATGACTAGTGATGTTGAATATTTTTTCATGTATTTATTTGCTATTTCTACTACTTTGTCTGAGAAATGTCTGTTCACTTCACATGCCCATTTTCAGATTCTGTCTTTAAATTTGGGAGGTCTGATCTTTTTATGTTCTTTATAGATTTAAGATAGTATACCATTGTCTGAGGAAGAGCAGGTGAAGATTTTTTCCCACATTGTGGGTTGTCTCTTCACACTGCTGGTGTTTTCTCTTGCTGTGCAGAGCTTTTTAATGAGAAGAGATCCCACTTGTTGATTGTTTGTGCTCGTTCATGGGCAACTGAGGTTTTGTTCATAAAATCTTTTCCTACACCGATGTCTTCAAGGATTCTACCTAACCTCTGTTCCAACTGGTTCAGAGTTTCTATTTTAATATTTAGATCTTTAATCCATTTGGATTTTAGTTTAGTGCATGGTGAACGATATAGGTCTAGTTTTAATCTTTAGCAAGTTGAACCCCAATTTTTCCAGCGCCATTTATTAAAGAGGCTATCTTTCCTCCAGTGAGGGTGTTTGGCTCCTTTGTTGAAGATGAGATGGCTGAGTGTGTCTGGCATTGTTTCTGCATCTTCTAATCTGTTCCATTGGTCCTCAAGTCTGATTCTTTGCCAGAACCATGCTGTTTTGATCACAGTAGCTTTGTAGCAGCGCTGCAGGTTGGGAATGGTAATACCCCCTGCCATGTCTCTGTTACCTAGAATTGCTTTTGCTATTCTGGGTCTCTTCTTGTTCCAAATGAATTTTTGGAATGTTTTCTAGAGGTTTATGAAGTATGCTGCTGGGATCTCAATTGGAATTGCACTAAATCTATATAGCAGTTTTGGAAGTATGGCCATTTTCACTATATTAATCCTTCCTACCAAGGAGCAGGGGAAGTCTTTCTATTTTCTGATATCATCTTCAATCTCTCTTTTCAGAGTGCCATAGTTTTCAGAGAAGAGGACTTTGATTTCTTTCATTAGGTTGATTCCTAGGAATTTCAGTTTTTTGGATGTCTATTGTGAAAGGAATTATTTGCCCTATTTCTCTCTCAGTGAGTCTGTCATTTGTATAGAGGAAAGCTATTGGTTTTTGTGTGTTGACCTTGTAACCAGCTACTTGACTGAATTTGGTTATTAAGTCTAGAAGACTTTTGGTGGAGTTCTTGGGGTCTTCTATATAGAGTATCATGTCATCTGCAAATAATGACAATTTGACTTCTTCATTACCTATCTTTATTCCTTTGATTTCTTTCTCTTGTCTAATTGCCATGGCTAATATTTCCAGAACTATATAGAACAAGAGTGTTGATAGTGGGCATCCTTGTCTTGTTCCTGATTTTAGTGTGAAAGATTTCAGTTTTTGACCATTTAGTATGATATTGGCTGTTGGTTTTTCATAGATGGCTTCTATCAGTTTGACGTAGAGACCATCTATTCCATTTTTTTGTAGGGTTTTTATCATAAATGCATGTTGGATTTTGTCAAATGCTTTTTCTGCATCTATGGAGATAATCATATGGTTTCTGTCTTTGGCTCTGTTGATATAATGTATTACATTGATTGATTTGCATATATTGATCCATCACAGAATCCCTGGGAGGAATCCCACTTGATCAGGGTGTATGATCTTCTTGATGATCTTCTGCATTCTATTTGCCAGTATCTTATTAAGGATTTTTGCATCTATGTTCATTAGTGAGATTGGCCTATAGTTCTCTTTTTTAGTTGGGTCTTTCTCTGCTTTGGGGTCAAGGTGATGCTTGCTTCCAGGAATGAATTTGGTAGTATTGCTTCCCTTTCAATTTCACTGAAGAGTTCAAACAGTAGTGGCAGCAGTTCCTCTCTAAATGTCTTGTAGAATTCAGCAGTGAAGCCATCAGGGACCAGGCTTTTCTTAGTTGATAAGTTTTTAATTACATTTTCAATTTCATTAATTGATATTGGGTTGTTCAGAATTTTTAGGTCTTCTTCATTCAACTTTGGTAATTCATATGTATCTAGGAATCTGTCCATTTGTTCTGTGTTGTCCATCTTATTGGCGTATGGGTTCTGGAAGTAGGTATTGATGATCCTCTGGATTTCTGCTGGGTCTGTTGTAATTTCACCCTTTTCATTTCTAATTGCATGGATTTGGGCCTTTTCTTTTCTTTTTCTGACAAGGTTGGCTAAAGGTTTGTCAATTTTGTTGATTCTTTTGAAGAACCAACTCCTGGCTTCATTGATTTTTTGTATCGTTCTCTTAGTCTCCATTGCATTGATTTCTCCTCTGATCTTTATAATTTCCTCCCTTGTGTCAGCTTTGTGGTTGTCCTGCCCTTCTTTTTCTAGAAGCTTGAGGTTCAGCATCAGGATGTTTAATTGGTCTCGTTCTGTTTTCCTAATATGCATATTCACTGCTATGAATTTCCCTCGTAAGACTGCTTCCATTGTGTCCCATAGAATCCGTTATGTTGTATTGTCATTGTCATTTAATTGAAGGAACTGTCTGATTTCTTCTTTAATTTCCTCTGTGACCCATTGGTTATTCAGAAGTCTGTTGTTCAATTCCACATGTTTATGAAATTTTTTGAGTTTCTTTTGCTATGGTTCTCCAATTTCATCACACTATGGTCTGATAATATACAGGGGATAATTTCAATTCTTTGCACTTACTTCAACATGTTGTATGTGTGAGTATGTGGTCTATTTTGGAGAATGACCCATGTGCAGCTGAGAAGAGTGTGTATTCTGATTTTGTGGGGTGGAACACTCTGTAAATATCTGTTAAGTTCATTTGTTCAAGAGTTCGATTGAGTTCTAGTATTTCATTACTTATTTTTAGTCTAGTTGATCTATCTATTTGTGACAGTAGGGTGTTGAGGTCTCCCACTACAATTGTATTAGTGCATATATGACTTTTCATGTGTGTTAGTATTTGTTTTATATAGTTGGATGCACTAGTTTTTGGTGCATAGATATTTATGATTGTCATCTCTTCCTGTTGGATTCTTCCCTTTACAAGGATGTAGTGTCCTTCTTCATCTCTCTTAATCAGTGTTGGTTTGAAATCTACTTGATCTGCAAAGAGGATAGTGACTCCTGCTTTTTTCTGGTTCCTGTTGCATGGAGTATTGTTTTCCACCCTTTAACTTTCAGTCTATGAGTTTCCTTTTGAATTAGGTGTGTTTCTTTTATGCAGCATATTGTTGGATTTTGCTTCTCGACCCGCTGTGCCAGTCTATTTCTTTTGATTGGTGAATTGAGACCATTAACATTGATGGTTATAACTGAAACATATTAACTTGTCATTGCCATGACTTTTTCTTTTTGTTGAGTTCTCCCCCTTTCCATTTAATTTCTTGTCATGCCAGATGGGTTCATTCTACTTTGCTTCCTTGGGTTGTGATCCTCAATATCTGTTACTAGGATATTGTGTAAAATTCTTTGGAGTGCTGGTTTGGTATTCACAAAGTTCCTAAGGTACTCTTTGTCATGAAGGTATCTTATTTCTCCATCAATTTTGATAGATAGTTTTGCAGGGTACTTCAACCTGGGATGGAGACTGTTTTCTTTTAAGGCTTGAAATAGTCACTCCAAGCTCTTCTTGCCTTGATGGTTTGTGTTGCGAAGTCTGCTGTGATTCTAATGGGCTTTCCTTTGTATGTGATTTGTTTCTTTTCTCTAACTGCTTGTAGAACTTTGTTCTTCTGTTGTGTTTCTGGAATCTTAAAAATATATGCCTATGTGTAGATTTTTTTTGATCAAGGCTATTTGGAGTCCTATATGCCTCACTTATCTGTATGTCAAGATCTTTTCCCCTGCTTGGGAAGTTTTCTGCCATTATTTCTGTGAAGTGATTTTTTATGTCATCTGCACTCTCTCCTGTTTCTTCATTGAGTCCAATTAGTCTTATTTTATTCTTCTTTGCATCATCTAGCAGCTGCTGGATTGATTTCTCATGTTCCCTTATAATTTTGAAGCAATTTTTCTTTTCCTGGTCACTAATTGCAATCTTATCTTCTGTATCTGAAATTCTGTCCTCACATTGGCTCATTCTGCTGTGTAGATTTTCAATGGAGTTTTTCATGTCCTGAAAATCTATTTGCATCTGTTTTATGGATTCCATTTGTTTCCTATATTGGGATTCCATCATGTTCCTGAGCTCCTCTCTAGATTTATTAATCATGTCTTGCACTAGGGGCACAATTTCTCGTGTTATCTGAGAAATTATTTCTGATTTCATTTTTTCCAGATGCCCTTTTGTTTCCAGTTCAGTAGGTCCAAGTTGTTGAGTATCAGAGTGTTCCATCTCATTTCCCTTTGTGGTTGCTCTAGGTGATCTGGAAGTCTGGTTTTAATATTTATTTATGTGTTTTCTCATTTTGACTGGGGCAGGGGACTTTTAGTGCCTGCACGAATTACCTCCTCTGAGCTGGAAGAGGTGGGACAGGGGCCAGGAGCTGCAGTAGGGATGGTGGCCCAAAAGCCCTTTCCTCTGGGCTGGTAGCAGCAGGAGTGATGGTGCCCTGGAAGCCCCTTTCTCGGGACCAGGAGCAGTGGAATTGTGGCTGAGAACCCCCTTCTCCTGAGCCTATAGCAGCGGGATAGAAGATGGCTCAAAAGCCCTTTCCTCTGGGCTGGGAGGAGCGGGAGGGATGGTAATCTGGAAGCCCCTTCCTCTGGACCAGGAGCATTGGGTTGGCAGCTCAGAAGCTCCTACCTCTGGGCAGGGAGCAGCAGAACTCAGTACCGTGGTCTGGTGGTCTGGTGGTCTGTTGTCCTCTGCATCTTTGTAGTGTGGAACCAGGTGGCTGCCTGTCTGTATGGCCGTGATTTGACATCTTCCGCTTGACTTGGGACCTCAGTAGAGTGTGTACAGACCTGCCTGTCTGCAGCAGGCTGATTCGGTGTGTTCTGTGTGACTCAGGCCCTATCTAGGTTTTTCTATTTCTCTCAGGAATGTTTGCTGTTTTCAGCATATAACATTTTTGCATTCTTTGTTAAATGTTTCTTTAAATACTCTATGTTGTTATGTTTATACAAAACATATTTCACCTTTTTGTTTTTGCAGCTTTTGTTTCTAGTGCAGTTGAACATAACTGATTTTTATATATTGACATTATACCCTGTGATCTTCCTAAATTCACTCATTACTTGTAGTAAATTTTTTCTAGATTCCTTAAGATTTTTGTGCATGGAGAAAAATTTAAAATATGTGCTTTTCAGAAAAGCAGTTAAGAAAATGGAATTTCAAAAAACCTACTAGAAGATAATCTTTGTAATATATCCATATCTGACAAAGGACTTGTATCCCAAAGATAGAAATGATTTTTACAACTAAATAATAATGGTAATTCAAAGAATTACTACAAATATGCAAAAGGTGAATAACATAAGATATGTGAACCTGAATTTGACAAAATTCTGTGCATCATCCTTAGTTATCACTCAGATGTGCAAATTAAAATCACAATGAACACACAATAAAGTGGCTCAAATTAAATAACTTAGTAATATTTATATTTCATATGGAGCAATGAACATTCTTATATATTGTCAACAGATGTCTAAAGTGGCACAACCACTTGAATATTTTTACTCTTTTTGTGTGTGTGGATTAAACCTAGGACTTTGCACTGAACTCTTTCCAGTTCTGTTTATTTCTTTTTTATTTTTGAGACAGCATCTTGCTAAGTCTCTAAGTTACTCAGTCTAGCCCTGAACTTTCTATCTTCCTGCCTCAGCCTCCTAGAGTGCTGGAATTGCAAGTGTGTTCCACCATAGATGGCTGACATGTTTTACTTTTAAGTATTTTCTTTAAAGAAATAAAACATGTGTCCACAAAAAAATACTTTTAAAGAAGTGTTCATAGCAGCTGTATTCATGACAGCTTCACATAGGAGAGAACAGAAATGTCCATCAAATCAGGAAATTGAAAAACAAGACATGGTATATGCAGACAGTGGAAAGCTTAGCAATAAATACTGCTGCCACAATATAAATTCCATGTTTTTTTTTTTAAAAAAGATAAACCTTATTTAAGAAGATGGAGCTTTTCTTCAACTCACTAGAAAAATCTTTAAAATAAAATAAATCAATTTATTGTATATTGTATATATCTATTGTATATTGTGATAGTATGTAAAAGCACTGGCTCTTCAGTCAGAATGCCTGTGCTTGAATCTTGCCTCTTCTTTTGATCATTTAACCTCGGTCATGGACTGAATATTTGTGTCCTTCCCCAAAGTCACAAGTCAAATTGAACCCCCAAAGTGATGGTGTTTAGAGATGGGGATCTGGTAAGGTCATGTGACGTGCAGGTGGAGACTTCCTGATGGGATCGGTGTCTTTAGGAGAGGGAACCCCACGAAAGCTTGCTCACCTTCATACTCCATCCACATGCATACAAGACAAAGGTCAAGGGTCCAAGAGTGAAATGGCAGCTCCCTGAAAGCAAAGCAGTGAGGCCTCACAGTGAAAGCTACCTAGCAGGCACCTTCATTCTGGCCTTCCCAGCCCCTAGAACTGTGAAAAATTAATTTCTATTGTTTAAGCCACCCAGTTAATTGCGTTTTGTTTTACCAGCCTGAGCACACTAAGACAGTCTCTCTGCCTAATGGGGATAATAACTGTGCCTGCCTCTAGTGTTCAGAGAGAGCAACTACTTCATACCTTTAAACGTTTCAGTCTGTCAAACAAAGCACTGGATGATTCTTCACTACTATTGTGATTGAACTTTCTATGGGTCTTACTTTCTCTGTGCATTTTGTCTCCCTCTTCCTCTCCCTTGTAGCTCCTTTTGAAATGATTAAAAGATTTAATTTTTTCCTCCTGTACTGTTTGGATGCTATACCCTATATTATATTATTATAATAGTTATCCTTAAGATGTACATTTGTGTATGTAAGTCCTAAATTTAATCCATTTCTTGACTTCCTTTCCCCTCAAATTTAAGGTCCTTAGAATATTTTATTTTCACTTTTGTTTCAAAGCAAAATTACAATTATATTACTGTTTAAATTTTCTTGTTTAATTTTATAACCCATAAATTAAATTAACATTTCATACAGACATAATGTATTAGATGTACCTTTGTGTTTTTTTCTCTCTCCTCTTTGATTCATTTTAGACTTACAGGACCCTTTTCCTTCTTTTCAAAGAACATGAGGAGGTATTGGGGGGCCAATTAGAAGTAAATTCTCAAATTCTGCTCATTTCTTGTTATTTTTACTTCATTCATGAAAGATATTTTAGCAGTGTAAAATAATTCCAGACTACTATTATTTTCTCTCAACACATTGACACTTTGTTCTTTTTTTGCGTGGAAAAGTTCATTGCCAGTTCTAATGCCTCTCAGTAGGATTTGTGCTTAATTCTTCCAGGTTCTTTTGAACAGCACAGGCTTTTCAGGTTTACTTTATCTTGTAATTCTGGGCTTGGGAATTTAGATCCACATAAACAACAAAGATTCAGACTCCAAGCCAAAGCCAAACCAGAGGACATCTGAGATATTCTTATCCTTTTATATGAAATGTAGCTAAATATCAAAGAGCCATTCACTGCTGCATCAATAATTTTATTTGCTCAGTTTGAAAAATACTGTTGAACTGTTTGTTAATTAAATGGAAAAAAATCAAAGACTTTCATGTTTTATAACACGTACTTCTCTATTATGTTCTAAAACGAAGAGGCAATTCTACAGATTGTGCTCTGCCCAGATACTCTTGCTAAATCACTTATCTTAGGCTTGGCCAATTACCAAATCCAGCAGCTACTTGATCCTGGGTAACAAAAACAAAGTAAGAGGCTTCATAATCTCAGACCTGAAGTAATAATACACAGTTACAGGGATAAAAGAAGCATGGGACTGGCACAAAACAGACATGAGGATCAATGGAACAGAGTAGAGGATCCAAAACAACCCCAAGCATATTAAACTATCTCATCTTTGACAAAGGGCCAAAAACATACACTGGAGAAAAGATAGCTTCTTTAATAAATTGTGTTGGGAAACTGGCAATCCACATGCAAAAGATTGGATCTAGGCCCATATTTTTCATCATGCACTGAAATAAAATTGAAATGGAACAGAGAAATAAATGTTAAAACTGAAATACAACCTGCTGGAAGACAAATAGGTAAAACTCTTGAAGTCATAAGCATATGCAAAGATTTTCTAATCAGAACCCCTGTTGCACAGGAAATAGTTCCAAGAATCAACAAATGGAATCATAACAAATTAAAAAGCCCTATGTGGCAAAAGAAGCAACCAACAGCATAAAAGAAAAGCTACATAATGGAAAAAAAATTGGCCAGCTATTCCTCAGACAGAGGACTAATATCTAGAATATATAAAATACTCCAAAAAATCAGACTCCCCAAATGAAAGACCTAATTAACAATAGGCAAGTAAAATGAATAGATGCTTCACAGAAGAGAAGTACAAATGGCCAATAAATACATGAAGAGATTTTTAACATTACTGGTCATCAGAGAAATGCAAATTAAAACAGTACTGAGATCCTGCCTTACTCCAGAAATAATGACTACCATCAAGAAATCAAATAATAACAAATACTGCAGAGGTTGTTGAGGAGAAAGGAATCCTTCTACATTGTTGTTATTGGGAATGTAAACTAGTACAACCACTATGAAAATCAGTATGGTGATTCCTCAAAAACTAAAACTAGAAATTCCATTTGACCCAGCTCTTCACTTCTAGGTATCTTCCCAAAATAGTTTAAGACATCATATTGCAGTAATAATGCATATCCATATTTATTTCAATATAATTCATAATAGCTAAATTCATATGTCCATAAACAGATGAATGGATAAACTGTATTTATACAGAATGGAATGTTATTCTGCCATAAAGAAGGATAAAGTTGAGCCACTATTAGGAAAATGGGTGCACCTTGAGATCATAATGTTAACTGAAACAAATTGGGCACACTAGTTTAAATATTCCATTGTTTCTCTTATATGAGAAACTCAAATGATAAAAAAGGTCCAAAATAAAAGATAGATAATAGCAAGTAGGGATATAGACCTTTTTCAAATGGAAAGGGATAAGAAATGGGGGAGGGAAAAGAGAAGGTGATGAAAAGAGTATTGAGATGTGTTATGTATGTGTACCAACTCCTCACAATTAGTGTAATTATTATATAATGCAAACATATATAAATATATGCATGCATACATACATGAATAAACACTGAAAAAAGTAAATGCATGGATTAGCTCCCTATATTTCTAATCCATCACTTGGCCATCTTATCCAACAATTGTCTTTTCTAGACCAGGATCTGAGACTATAAAAAGCCGTGATTTGCCTTACTGGATGGATGTTATTTGCTACACTCACATATTCTTTCAAAGCAGACTTTCCTGGGATCAAGGTGCCCTTCAGTAATTGTGGGTCTACTTCTGTGAGCTATCATCATGAAGATTAATTATTTGTTTAACACTGATGGATCTGGCAGTGTACCAGGCATAAAGAATGTGTGAGCAGGGCTCAAGAGACACACAATCTAAATTGGAAAGACAAATAGATGCCTCAAGAGCTCAAAGGGTGATTAGAATCTTGACTTGTAAGTCATCATGTTTACATTTATAAAGAATGTTATCCCCCCCTTTCATTGATTTAATAGCTCTTAAATGCCACTGAGATGAGAAGAATGAAAATAAAAGCATTTGTGAAACTGCACACAATTGCTGGGGAATATTATTTAATTTAGTGAGTTTATTTTTGGACAGCTGTTTACAAATTTAGGAGCAGATTGGTCCATGGATGAATGAGTTTTGGTTGAAGAAATGAGAAGCCTTTGTGGTCCTTTATGGTAATGTTCTTTCAGCCTATGTTCCACAGTTTCCTATGGGGAAATACTGGATTTTCCACACCACTTAATTAGTAGTAAATATGGTCTGAATTATCCTGACAAAGTATATGATGTAAAGACTATCTTTAGGGACACACAAAGCCTAGGAATCCATATGGAGCCAGGAAAAAAGTTCTCAGACTTCACCAATGAGATGCAGTATGGTTTGAAATTCCTGAAAGCTATTGTCTACTTGTCATCAAATAGAATATATTCAGTTAGCCCATGTTAATCCCAAAAAGAAAAAAACAATATCAGAAAAGACATCTAAAAAACACTATTGAGTGTAATGTTACAGACATTATAACTGATATCAAATCTTAGCTCTACATCTTACTGTCTATATGGCTTTGGACATGTTACTTAAGTTTGATGACCATCAATATCCCACTACACATAAAAGGAATGATGATGCCAATGTCTAAGAGTTAGGGCAAAATGAATTTATTTTTGTAAAAAAAGCTAACACAATTCTTGGCACAGCATAAGTTCTCAATAAATAATTGGTAGGCAGTTTTGGGGTGGTCTCTACCCACAGAGAAGGAGAGCTATAGTTCTTAGATATGTGCCATAAAGAAAAGAGAGCTTACTTTGAAGTCAGATAAACTCATGCTTGAACAATATACAATATTAACTTTTCAAAAGGTTTAAATTCACCAAGCCTCGGGTTTCCTACTGGGAGAAAATGAAATATAAAATGTAACTGAGAGAATAGTTGTAAGAAGTCAAATAAGAAGTTATGTTGGCAAAGGGCCTGGAATATTAGATACCAAAAACAATTTTATTTCAAAAATAAAGTTTGTCTTGACATTTTATTGTAATTGACATTTTATTGTAATTGACATTTTATTGTAATTATTGTAATTGATTGTTTATTTTTCATTTCATCCATACCATTGTAAATGCTTGAAGAAAATCAACTGATTTTATTATCCTTTTAAAATCTCTATGATTCCAGTGTCTGAGTATTAAGAAATCATTCATTTTGCCTAATGAAGAAACGTATATTTTACTTATTTCTCAAAAATGAACAATAAGGAAAGCTTTTAAAATTATAATAACAATTGAAAAACTAGTAACAATTAATAGGCTACAGAAAGTTGGCATTTTAGCTCATGAAAAGGCAAGCCTTACTTGCAATATACAAAATTTTCTTCAATGAGAGAAAAGTGTAGAAAATTTGACACCTAGATGACTAATCAGTCATTAGTTTATCCAATCATAATGCCTCATGCTAGATATTGTATAAAACTTAAACACAAATATAAAACAAAGTAGATTTGTCACAGAACCTCATGGAGTTTCAGTACAGTGGAGAAAACAGATATTGGTTAAATGACTTCCCCAAAATTGCAAAATTATGGGTCATAATTACTATGAACAATAAGGTCAAAACACCATGGTGGAATACAGAAATTGAAACTCCATTAGTCTCAGTGTTTTGGAGGTGGTCCCCTCAGTCGATGACTATACAGAAACAATGACTGTGCTATCTAAGAAAAATTCAGGCAGAGGCAGCCCCAAGTCCCTGTCAATCATTATTGAAGCCCAGATGACTAAAAGGAGGGCTAGAAAAGTAATTCTGAAAGAAAATTCACTGCAAGAAGGATTTCCTTGAATAGCATTCACAAAAGAAGACATTCTGCTATATTTTCCATTACCTCTTTCTGCTCTCTAGATATTCAAGTCAAATTTGTGCCTCTGATGGAGGCTGAGATTTTCTGCATTAGCAGATAATTAAATCTTAGTCTTGACTTGAGTGCTGATCTGCAGGAACCCAGATACTTACTCATAAGAAGAGTCCACTAGAGAGCCTCACTTGCATTCTCAGGAATTTCAGGGCTTATATGGAGCCATAACTACTGATAGAGTCTTGATAACAGAATACTAGAGGGAGAAGGAGAAGGCAGGAGTAGTACCAAGCTGGACTGCTCCCAACAGTAGGTGAGGGGTTCTTGTGAGTCAAACAGACACTATGTTGCTAAACTTGAGTCATTCTGGAAGGATTCCACTCAAGATGGTTGCTGCAAGGATAGAGGACCACTAGAATAGGAATTAAAGGAGATTATCTAGCAATAATAGAGAAAAGGAATTGTCTACTATAGCTATCTCATATGGAACATCAAAGAACTCATAAGTAGGTAATGAGGATCCTGCTCATGGCAGCAAAAGGAAACAAAATGGAGTGACTTTAAAGATACTGAAAAAAATGAAAACATCTTCTACCTTAGTTGAGGTAAATTACTTACAGTTCTATTCCATCACCTGCCAACTCCTGTTTTCCTTGGCCCAGTATTATTCTGTTCAATTTTATTCATAAAAAGAGGGCCAATTATTTAAGACAAAATGGATGTTAAACACAGTTAAATTCCCTAGTAAATCTGAAGTGCAATAAGAAGTAGTGGGGAAGAAAAACTGAAAATTGGGTCAGAAAGGAAAGTGTGTCATTGATAATTTGCAAGCAGAATAGTGCGGAATGAAAAAAAAGTTGAGAGCTGGAAAAAACTATAAATAGTTGAAATATGATGTCATTCTAAATGAATATTTAGAGGATAAAGAAAATCACCTAAATCGCCCAAATTATTTCTCAAGTGAAAACAAGGAACGGATTATTAATAATTACTTTTGCTGAAAACATTTTAGGTCCCATTTGTTTGAAAGTTGACTAAAAACAGCAATAACAATTTGTGTTTAAAATTTAACTTACAATTTGCAAAGTACATTCTCACACAGTACCTATCTTACCCTTAAAATAAAAATGAAGTAACCAAGAAGAGCCTTGTAGAGAAAACTGAGGAGAATTCTCATGTGTCTGGGATAAAGGGGAGCTTTGAGGAGTGCAAGGAGTGAATATTTAGGGACTGGATGTAAGAAGTGGACTGCTTTGTTCCCCAATGACCTTGATATTCCCACATGAAGAACATCTTTGCAGAGGTTCAATTCTATTCTAGGCTGTTGTTCTGCTTCTAAGAATTCTCCAAGAATTAGCCTTTTTCTCAAACAAGTGTCCTTTGACAGCGGTTGCAATAGTGCAGATCTGAATTGTCCCCCGCAAAAGTGAAGGCTCGTGTAGTGAAAACGTAGTTGTCAGCTTGCAATGCTATTGGAAAGTGGTAGAACCTTTAGGAAATGTGGCCCAATGAAAGGAAGTGGAGTCATGGGAGCTGGCCTTTGAAGGGGATGATGCTCCATGGCTCCTTTCTCGCTTTTTTTGTTTCCCAGCTGCCATATGATGAGTAGTTCTGCCCTACCACATGGTCCCTATCACTGTGTACTGTTTTGCTACAAACTCAACAACAATAGGGCCAAATGACCATGGACCGAAATCTCTGAAACTATGAGCCAAAATAAAACTTTCTTCCTTTTAAGTTTTTTTCAAGTATTTTCTCACAGAAGTGGGAAATGTACGTAGTCAGAATTTCTGAGTGATATGTTTCACAGCCACAGTAGATTCTTTCAGTCCAGTGTTTTAAATGGTTTCTCATGAAACAATATCTCAAAAGGGATAGTTTCTTGTATAAACTTACCCAATGTGAGCTATCCCACAAGTGAGCAAATTAAAAGCCATTACTGGGACATATGAAACATGACAACTAGTCTACTTGGACAATACCTAGAACAGCAATCTGCTTTACTTCTAACACCTGATAACTAAAGCATATATTCAAAACTCAAAACTATTTACATCATACATTCAGCATTTCTCAGTGTTCAGTTGCAAATCTCTTTACCAAGAAGGCTACTTATAGCCTTCTTGTTTACCATATAATTTCTGTTACTAATTTCACATAGTATATTTCCATACTATGTTTTTAAGATATGTGTCATTTTCTTATCTCCCTCCATCTTTCACATGAGGTTTAGCTTTTGGATTGTTGTCTATATTCTAAATACCATATTTTCCCAAAAATAAGACTAATCAGAAAAGAAGCCCAAGCATGATTTTTCATGATGCTTGTAATATAAGCCCTGCCCTGAAAATAAGCCCCAGTTAAGATCATCAGCCAGATGGACACATTTATTGGATCGATTGGAATATGTGTCTGATTATTGAATTATAAAATTATAAATTAATATATTATTAGATATAAACAATAGTATTGATATTAATACTTAAAATAAATAACATAAATTATAATTAAGTATTTGTAAATATCCAGGCAAGCACCTCTAGACAAGAGGTAAGTGCCTGTGTCAATAGATGAGCTTGAGACTCATTTCCAAATGACCAATTGGAGTACAGACATAATGGATGAATAATGTGCATAATTAATAATGAACAGACAAGGATGTGTCTAATATGAATTGTCATAATCCAATACATTGTGTGCTATAATGGATGTATTTCATGCCCTTGTGTGAAATAAAAGAAATACTTTCTAAATTTTAGTTCCTGAAATTTTTTATCTCTTTTGTATAGACCATCATTGTTTTTTTAATTAATTTTATTGGTACATTTTAGGTATACAATATAATGATATTAATCATTGGAAGTTTTCATCTTTACATAATCTCTCTTGGTTCTTATTTTTCCCCATTCCCTTGCCCTCCCTTCAACCCCTCCATCCCCCTCATCTACAAAGACTTTATTTCCATTTTTTCATTTTCTCATATTAATTCCATTTCCTTCTTTGCCTTCCCCTTTGCACCTTTTCTTCTTATTTCACATTATCTATTATACCTTTTAGTCCTTATTTACACTTTCAGTTTCTCACACCAGAGAAACTATTCAGTATTTACACATGTGTGTCCTATTTGTTTCACTTAAGAGTATGGCCTCAATGTGCATCCATTTAGCTATAAATGTCTCTAATTTCTTGTTCTTTATGGCTGAGTAGTACTCCATTTTATTAAAAAAAAAACCCACATTTTCTTTATCCAGTTTCCAGTTGATGGGCAATTGGCCTGTTTCCAAGTTTTAGCTATTACAAATTGTACCCCTATGAATATGGGTGTACATATATCAGTGTAATATGATTCTTTTAATTCTTTGGGGAAGATATCCAGCAGGGGAATAACTGGGTCAAGTGGGACTTCTAGTCCTATTTCTTTGAGGTATCTCCATACTGATTTCCACAGTGGTTGCAACAGTCCACACTCCTACCAGCAATGGAGCAGGGTTCCTCTTTCCCCACAGCCCTGCCAGCATTTGTTATTGGTTGATTTCATGATAGCAGCCATCTTTTCTGGGGTGAAGTGGAATCTCTGCATTGTTTTCTTTTGCATCTCTCAAATCACCAATGATGTTGAACATTTTTTCATGTATTTATTTGTTATTTCTACTTCTTTGTCTGAGAAATGTCTGTTCATTTCAGATGCCCATTTTTGGATTAGGTCTTTAAATTTGGAAGGTCTGATTTGTTTAAGTTCTTTATAGATTGTAGATAGTAGACCTTTGTCTCAGGAACAGCAGGTGAAGATATTTTCCCACATTGTGGGTTGTCTCTTCACACTGTTGTTGGTTTCTGTTGCTGTGCAGAAGCTTTTTAATAAGAAGAGATGCCACTTGTTGATTTAACCCTTCTCTCCTTATATTACTCTATTGAACACAATCTGCAGTTAATTAATACATTCAAAATATACATATATGTGTATATTTTTATAATACACATTTTCAGTACCTAATGATCACATTCATGGTTGGGAATTGGTACATGTACATAGTGTATCCTCTCTGTCCCCCTCCCTTTATCTCTGGATCCCCTTCCTATGGGCAAAATATCTATCTTCCTGTTTTGTGTTGTCTTTTACTTTGCTCTTTACAATAATCAATATATATATTTTAAAAAATGAAACAGTGAAATTTTTTGATTGTTCTAGTTCAAACACATGGTTAAGCTTGCTTAATATAGACATTAAATAGAATACTACATCTGTGAGTTACATTCTCTTGTTATTGATCCATCCAAAACCAAAATAACTGAGAGGATATCTGCGATGAAAATAAGCCTGACATCTATAGTGATGGGTAAGTTTATATGAATTTGTATTCCACACTACCTTAATTACCCCCCAACAGAGATTACTCACATTTCTCTTTAAGAACATTAGCCTTAGGGATGGAGATTTAGCTCAGTGGCACTGAGCCTGCCTTTTAAGCACAAGGTCCTGAGTTCAATCCCCAGTACTGCAAAAAAGAAATTAGCTTTATAACTTTTTCACTATTATTTTTTATTTCTTGTATAAGAGTTTAGGATTAGTATTCTTCAATGTAGAAAGGTGAACATCCATGTCAATTATTTATAACAATTAAGAAATGATGCTTAGTTAACCTCTTGTAAAAGGAAGAGCAACTCTAATGTCAATTATTTTAAATGTTCTGATTTTAAAATATGCTTTTTTGTGATTGAATGTATCTGAAACCAAACAAAACTTAGGAAATAGAAAAAGAAGGCTAGAACTACAAAATGCTAATGCAGGAGGGAAACATGAAGAATATCCAGCCCATGTGTTAGCAAGGTGCAGCCTTCAAGTGAAACCCAATCTTATTTATTTGTTTGCAGAGCTGAGTACTTTCAACAAACAAGTGTGTTCAACAAAGCTGGAAAAATTAATTACCTGTGTCTTTACAAACAAATGTTTGCCAACCACTGATTTAGGCCAAGTATCCTCACAGTGAATATGTGGCTATGAGCTCAGGAAAGGTTGAGAAGATGAAGCAAGAAGTGGACCCCATGTCTCTTATCTCAGAAGCTAGTGCTTCAGAAAATTTTTTAAATTAAAGTGATACATATTCACTTGTTGTGAGATTTCACAAACAGGAGAGACCACTGGGAAACAGGAGGACTTCATTACAGATTTTAGGTGAACACTAGCTCAATGGACTAATGTCTAAAGGTTGAGCCTTGAACAAACAAAAGTTTCAGTTTTTATACATTTAGTCAAAGGGATTGGTGTTTCTAGTGATGTAGCAAGCAAAATTACAGAAATAGGACAAGGGCAGATAGTTTTGTAACTTAGCCTTGAAAGAATACAGAGCCTTGTGAATCTTGTGAGAACAAGATAACATAAACCTTGTTAACAGGACATAGTTGCCAATTTTATCTGTAGCAGAACAAGGAATTACTGCTACAAAGGAGGGAAGGTAATGGGGAGGACTGGCCAAGGTTAGGAAAAACTTGTTTTCCTTGAAGTTCTTCTTCACCTTTATTAATTCAATAACATTCTAAGCACTTGTTTGCTCAGACCACCTACTCACTGTTCTTGGCAATGTATGCCATCCAATTTTATGATTATGCCACAGATCATGTGCTTTTATTTAGAATGTCATTTCCTCTTGTCTATTTAGAAAACTCCAATCTCTGTGTAAGGCTCAATTTAGATATCATATCATCTCAATAGTTTAACTTGGTTTCTCTAAGCAAAAATAATGGCTCTTTACTCTATTTCCATAAGAATTTGTGTGTGCTCCTTTAGAAAAAGGCAAATTTAAAGTAGCACTCAGGAAAGAAAGGCACAACCTATAAAGTGTATATCTATAAATGGATGAAATGGTAAATTTTATGGCATGTATATTTTATAGCAATTTTTGAAACAGGAGAAGAACCAAAAAGAGAAAGGAAAGAGTGTGGCTTTCTTATGCAAGTATTTTGAGATTCTGATACTCGTAGTGCAGGGACTGATCTTAAGAGCAAATGTCTTTAATATATACTTGTTCAGAATTTCTTATATAAAAGTGCCTGAATATGTTGAATATTTTTTTTCAAATGGATATACATTAATGGGGGATTATGTTTTACATTATTCTGTTCTGATATTAACCATGATTTGAAAACTTAACAGTGAGAATTCTGAGTTTTTTTGCTTCTTATATCTTGCTTCAGTGTTCTTTCTTACTAGCTTAGTGGCAGGAAAAGGGGAAGAAAGAATGTAGAAAAGATGCTTGTAAATGTTCCCTGATTAAATGCTTCATGCCTGCCTTCAGAACGGTTATTTATAACTATATTCATAATATAGGAGTTGTTTCTTTAAGGACCTGCCTCCTTCTATGGCTTTAAGATATATATCAGCTGAGATTCAGCTCAGACTCATTCATCTTTAAACTCTCACACCTAAAATAGGATCAGACGCATTGAAAATCTAATTATATTATGTAGAGGAGAAAAAGATGTTGATTGGTACCATGATACAAACATTTGCAAGTTGAATCCCATGTATTTCTCCTTTTGGCCAATTTACTAAATTATGTGTTTATGGAACATAGTTTAAAAGCATATGAGAGTAATTCAAAAGATAATTTGAAAGAAACTAAAAAGTTTGTGAAACAAATATTCATTGGAGCTAGTAGTCAAAGAAATGCAAAAATACTCAGCCAGTTGTAATGGCACATGTCTGTGATCCCAGCATTCAAGAGGCTGAGCCAAGAACATCACTCCAAATGAGAGCCCAGCTTGCACTATATAGTGGCCAGTCTGAACAACAGAGTGAGTGCCTGTCTCAGAAAAAAAACAAGCAGACAAAGAGAAATGTAAAAATGAGAATTTTCATGTTTATCTATTGAATATGAATTGACTATATTTTTAAAAAGCAATTTGAACAAATTTATCAAAAGCCCTAAATGTATGTGTACACTCTAATCCAGTGATTTAATTTCTAAAAATCTGTCTAAAATAATATAGTGTATGAAAAATTTTATTTGCAAGATGTTCAACTTTTTATTGTTTATAATAGCAAAAACCTGACAGTCCAACAAATGTGTAATAGTATGTAATATATTTTAATGCTCAAATAAATTGTGGTGCACTTACCAAAAAGTTATTACAGGTTAAAATGAAGTTAAAATAGTCTGAAATAGGATTAAATATATAGGTTAGGAAAGAAAGAAAGAAAGAAAGAAAGAAAGAAAGAAAGAAAGAAAGAAAGAAAGAAAGAAAGAAAGAAAAAGAAAGAAGAAAGAAAGACAGAAGAGAAACGAAAGGAGGGAGGGACAGAGGGTAGGAAGGAGGGAAGAACAGGAGGGGAGGAACAATTTACTATAGGTTATGAACAGATATATATATATATATATATATAAAATAAGAAAAAATACAATGAAATGAAAGCAAACATTGAATGTTACAAAAACATTAAGAATATGTAGATATTCATGTCAATATTGAATTTTTCTTTACTTTCTAGTTTTACAAATTTGCTTTAATTACCTTTATAACACAAAATGTGAAAATATAAATTCGATGTTATCAAACTATTTTCAAATTAATACTATAGTATCTTTAAGTGATTGACAAGTATAGATATTTAGTCACCTAACATTTAGCTCAAGGTCAATTATTTCAACAGTTAAAACTATACTAAAACATTCTTATGATTGTTTTAGTTTGCCACATTTACTCTTCAAATTCTGTCATTATCATGCATTAATTGTATCAGTTAGAAATGTTAGTTTACTTTTATGTAAGATGGTAATAATACTAACTACCTCACATGAGTTCTATCAGGTATTAAAGGAGATAGTAAGAGCACTGAAAGATATTTCTTTAAAATAACAACTTTTTCCTTCCTACAAGAGTAACTTTTGAAATTTGAGAGCAAACATTAAATATTTTTTCTCTGAGCCTGAGTGGTTTAAATTGGCAAAACCAATGAACTTAACAGATGTTTACAGAGTCTTCCACCCCACAAAATCAGAATACATATTCTTCTCAGCTGCACATGGGTCATTCTCCAACATAGACCACATATTCACACATAGAATATGTTTAAGGAAGTGCAAAGGAATTGAAGTTATCCCCTGTATAGTATCAGACCATAGTGTGACGAAATTGGAGATCCATAGCAAAAGAAACTCAAAAAACTTCATAAACGGGTGGGAATTGAACAACACACTTCTGAATAACCAATGGGTCACAGAGGAAATTAAAGAAGAAATCAGACAGTTCCTTCAATTAAATGACAATAACAGTACAACATATTGGAATCTATGGGACACAATGAGAGCAGTCTTACGAGGGAAATTCATAGCAGTGAATACTCATATTCAGAAAACAGAATGAGCCCAATTAAACAACCTGATGTTGCACCTCAAGCTTCTAGAAGAAGAAGAGAAGGACAGCCTCAAAGCTCATACAAGGGAGGAAATTATTAAGATCAGAGCAGAAATCAAAGCAATGGAGACTAAGAGAATGATGCAAAAAATCAATGAAGCCAAGAGTTGGTTCTTTGAAAGAATCAACAAAATTGACAAACCCTTAGCCAACCTTGTCAGAAAAAGGAAAGAAAAGGCCCAAATCCATGCAATTAGGAATGAAAAGGATGAAACTACAACAGACCCAGCAGAAATCCAGAGGATCATCAATACCTACTTCGAGAACCTATACACCAATAAGATGGACAACACAGAAGAAATGGACAGATTCCTAGATACATATGAATTACCAAAGTTGAACGAAGAAGACCTAAAAATATCTGAACAAACCAATATCAACAAATGAAATTGAAAATGTAAAGAAAAACTTATCAACTATGAAAAACCCGGGCCGTGATGGCTTCACTGCTGAACTCTACAAGACATTTAGAGAGGAACTGCTGTCAATACTGTTTAAACTCTTCAATGAAATTGAAAGGGAAGCAATACTCCCAAATTCATTCCTGCAAGCAAGCATCACCTTGATCCCCAAAGCAGAGAAAGATCCAACTGAAAAAGAGAACTATAGGCCAATCTCACTAATGAACATAGATGCAAAAATCCTTAATAAGATAATGGCAAATGGAATGCAGAAGATCATCAAGAAGATCATACACCCTGATCAAGTGGGATTCAGCCCAGGGATGCAAGGATGGTTCAATATGCGAAAATCAATCAATGTAATACACTATATCAACAGAGCCAAGGACAGAAATCATATGATTATCTCCATAGATGCAGAAAAAGCATTTGACAAAATCCAACATGCATTTATGATAAAAATCCTACAAAAAATTGGAATAGATGGTCTCTACCTCAAACTAATAGAAGCCATCTACGAAAAACCAACAGCCAATATCAGACTAAATGGTCAAAAACTGAAATCCTTCACACTAAAATCAGGAACAAGACAAGGATGCACACTATCAACACTCTTGTTCTATATAGTTCTGGAAACATTAGCCATGGCAATTAGACAAGAGAAAGAAATAAAAGGAATAAAGTTAGGAAATGAAGAAGTCAAATTGTCATTATTTGCAGATGACATGATACTCTATATAGAAGACCCCAAGAACTCCACCAAAAGTCTTCTAGACTTAATAACCAAATTCAGTCAAGTAGCTGGTTACAAGATCAACACACAAAAGCCAATAGCTTTTCTCTACACCAATGACAGACTCACTGAGAGAGAAATAGGACAAATAATTCCTTTCACAATAGCATACAAAAAACTGAAATACCTAGGAATCATCCTAACGAAAGAAATCAAAGAACTCTTCTCTGAAAACTATGGCACTCTGAAAAGAGAGATTGAAGATGATATCAGAAAATGGACAGACATCCCCTGCTCCTGGGTAGGAAGGATTAATATAGTGAAAATGGCCATATTTCCAAAACTGCTGTATAGATTCAGTCCAATTCCAATGGGTATCCCAGCACCATACTTCATGGACCTTGAGAAAACAATCCAAAAATTCATTTGGAACAAGAAGAGACCCAGAAAAGCAAAAGCAATTCTAGGTAACAGAGACATGGCAGGGGGTATTACCATCCCCAACCTGCAACTCTACTACAAAGATACTTTGATAAAAACAGCATTTTACTGGTAAAGAAACAGGCCTGAGGGCCAGTGGAACAGATTAGAAGATGCAGAAACAATGCCAGACACAATCAGCCATCTCATCTTCAACAAAGGAGCCAAACACCCTCACTGGAGGAAAGATAGCCTCTTTAATAAATGGTGATGGAAAAATTGGGCTTCAACTTGCCAAAGATTAAAACTAGACCTATATCTCTCGCCAGGCACTAAACTAAAATCCAAATGGATTAAAGATCTAAATATTAAAATAGAAACTCTGAACCAGTTGGAACAGAGGTTAGGTAGAACTCCTGAAGATATTGGTGTAGGAAAAGATTTTATGAACAAAACCTCAGTTGTCCGTGAACTAGCACAAACAATCAACAAGTGGGATCTCTTCTTATTAAAAAGCTCTGCACAGCAAGAGAAACCACCAGCAGTGTGAAGAGACAACCCACAATGTGGGAAAATATCTTCACCTGCTCTTCCTCAGACAAAGGTCTACTATCTCGAATCTATAAAGAAATTAATAAGATCAGATCTCCCAAATTTAAAGACCCAATCTGAAAACAGGCATCAGAAATGAACAGATATTTCTCAGGCAAAGAAGTAGAAATAGTGAATAAATACATGAAAAAATGTTCAACATCACTGGTCATTTGAGAGATGCAAATGAAAACAGCACTGAGATTTCACCTCACTCCAGAAAGATTGGCTACCATCATGAAATCAACCAATAACAAATGCTGGCGAGGCTATGGGGAAAGAGGAACCCTGTTCCACTGCAGCTGGGAGTGTAGACTGGTGCAAGCACTGTGGAAATCAGTATGGAGATACCTCAAAGAACTAGGACTGGAAGTCCCATTTGACCCTGCTATTCCACTGCTGGGGATCTTCCCCAAAGAATTAAAAGAATCATACCACAGTGATATATGTGCCCCCATGTTCATAGCAGTGCAGTTTGTAATAGCTAAAACTTGGAAATAGCCCAAATGCCCATCAACTGGAGACTGGATAAAGAAAATGTGGCTTTTTTATAAAATGGAGTACTACTCAGCCATAAAAAATGAGAAATTAGAGACATTTATAGCTAAGTGGATGCACATTGAGGCAATACTCTTAAGTGAAATAAATAGGACACACATGAATAAATGCCAAATAGTTTCTCTGGTGTGAGAAACTGAAAGTGCAAATAAGGACTAAATGTATAATAGGTAATGTGAAATAGGAAGAAAAGGGGCAAAGGGGAAGGAAGTGGGAGGGCTAGGGGAAAGGATAGAAGGGAATGGGATTAATATGAGAAAATGGAAAAATAGGAACAAAATCTTTGTAAATAGGGAGGAATGGAGGGGTTGAAGGGAGGGCTGGGCAAGGGTGAAAAATGAGAACCAAGAGAGACTATGTAAAGTTGCAAATTTCCAATGATAATGTCATTATATTGTATACATAAAATGTACCAATTATTAGAATGAATAATCAAAAATGTAAAATAGGAAGAAAAGGTCCAAAAGGGCAGGAGTAGTGGGAGAGGCAGGGAAAAGAGAAGGAGGGAAAGGAAAAATGATGAGAAATGGAAAAAATGGAAATAAAGTCTTTGTAAATAGGGAAGGGTGGAGGGCATGAAGGGAAGGCTAGGAATGGGAAAAAATAAGAACCAAGATGCATTATGTAAAGGTACAGTTCCCAATGAGAAATGTAATTGTGCTGTATACCTACAATGTACCAAGAAAAGAATTTAATTAAAAAAAAAATAAAACAAAAATAAATAAATAAATAAATAAATAAAAATAAATTGGCAAAACCAACAACAATGTTGTATAGGAAGACCTCCAGTCTATGAATTTCTGTTTGAATTAAGTGTGTTTCTTGTATCAGCATATTGTTGGATCTTGCTTTTTCACCCATTCTGCCAGTCTATTTCTTTTGATTGGTGAATTGATATAATTGATATTTATTGTTATAACTGATATATATTGACTTATCCTTGTCATGATCTTTTCTTGTGGTTGGATGCTCCTCTTTGCATATAATTTCTTGTCTTACCTAATGGATTCATTCTGTTGGGCTTCTTGGGTTTATGACCCTCATAGTCTTTTCCTAGGATATTGTTAACATTTTTTTGGAGTGCGGGTTTGTTATTCATGAAGTTCCTTAGGTGTTCTTTGTCATGAAAGTATCTTTTTTTCTCACCAACACCCAAAAGGAAGCTCCCTCACTGCCATCCCAGGCTCCTAAGGCCAAGAAGGTGAGCTGGTCCCAGCACCCAGAAGGCAGCTCCCCCACCTCCATCCCAGGCTCCTAGGGCAGTAAAGCTTGGCTGGTCCCAGCATCCAGAAGGAAGCTCTTCGCCTCCATTGCAGGCTTCTAGGGCAGTGAAGCTCAGCATGTCCCAGCACCTGGAAGGATGCTCCCCACCTCAATCCCAGGCTCCAAGGGCAGTGAAGCTCAGCCGGTCCCAGCACCTGGAAGGAAGCTCCCCACCTCCATCCCAGGCTCCTTGGGCACAGAAGCTCAGCAGGTTCCAGTACATGGAAGGAAGCTCCCAACCTCCATCCCAGGCTCCTAGGGCAGTGAAGCTCAGCCGGTCCCAGCACCCAGAAGGAAGCTCCCCGCCTCCATCCCAGGCTCCTTGGGCACAGAATCTCAGCAGGTTCCAGCACCCAGAAGGAAGGTCCCCGCCTCCATCCCAGGCTCCTAGGGCAGTGAAGCTCAGCCGGTCCCAGCACCTGGAAGGAAGCACCACTGCTGCCATCCCAAGCTCCTAGGACACAGAAGGTGAGCTGCATGGGCACCAGAAGCACCCCACACACACCTGTGGAAATGAGAAGACACATAAACAAGACTCAAAAACAGACTTCCAGATCTCCTACAGCAACCCCAAAGGGAAACGAGATGGAACACTCTGATACTCAACCACCTGGACTCTCTGAACTGGCAACAAAAGAGGATCTGGGAAAAATGAAATCAGAAATAATTACTAAGGTAACAGCAAAGATTTTGCTCATGGTGCAAGGCATGATTAATAAATCTAGAGAGGAAACAGATAAAAAAAATAGAGGATCTGAGGAACATGATGGAATCCCAACATAGGAATGGAATCCATAAAACATACAAAAAGATTTCCAAGAGATTAAAAACTCCATCAAAAGTCTGCGCAGCAGAATGAACCAATGTGAGGATAGAATTTCACATATAGAAGATAAGATTGCAATTAGTGAGGAGGAAAAGAAAAATTGCTTTAAAATTGTAAGGGAACATGAGAAATCAATCCAGCAGCTGCTAGAGGATGCAAAGAAGAACAATATAAGACTGATTGGAGTCAATGAAGAAACAAGAGAGAGTGCAGATGACATAAAAAAACTGTTCACGGAAGTGATGGCAGAAAACTTCCCAAGCAGGGGAAAAGAACTTGACATACAGATAAGTGAGGCATATAGGACTCCAGCTAACCTTAATCAAAAAAAATCTACACATAGGCATATAAAGTTAGGATTCCAGAAATCCAACTGAAGAACAAAATTCTACAAGCAGTGAGAGAAAAGAAACAAATTACATACAAAGGAAAGCCCATCAGAATCACAGCAGACTTCTCAATGCAAACACTCAAGGCAAGAAGAGCTTGGAGTGATGTATTTCAAGCCCTAAAGGAAAACAGCCTCCAACCCAGATTGATGTACCCTGCAAAACTATCTTTCAAAATTGATGGAGAAATAAGATGCTTTCATGATAAAGAGCACCTCAGAAACTTTATGAATACCAAACCAGCCCTCCAAAGAATTTTACATAATATCCTAGGAACAGACAATGAGGATCACAACCCCAGGAAACCCAGCAGAATGAATCCATTGGGCGTGACAAATTAAACACGAAGGGGGAGAATCCAACAAAAAGAAAAAGTCATGACAAGCCTTTTAAAACTTTTGACTTCATCTCCCTAATGAGTGTATAATTCAATCTTATTATTGTACTGATTTGTATTTTTCTGATTCTAGAATTACACACCATTCCTTGTGCTATACTGGCTATTTATCATCTTCTTATGTCTACATTTTAATTGGGTTGTCTATTAATGAGCTCTAAGAATTCTTTATATATTCTGGTCATAGGTTATATGCATTGGAAATATGGTCTGTTTAAGAACTACTTTTCATTTTAATGATGTCATTTAAAGTTCTAAATTTTGATGGAACCTCATCAATTTTTTTCTTTTGTACATCATGGTTTTTGTATCCTAAATAGTTCTTGCCTACCCTGAATTCAAAAATATTTTCCCTTATAATTTCTTCTTAAAGTTTTATACTTTTAGGCTTTCTTATTTAGGTTCATAGATCCCTTCAAGGTATTTTCATGTATGGAAAAAAAGGGTTGAGGTTAATTTTTTATATACAGATACCAGGTGTTCTAGTGCTGTTTGCTGAAGACACTATCTCTTCCTCAGCTCTTGAATTGAGTTTATATTCTATAAAATAGTAATGTTAAAAAATCTTTCAAAACTCAGTGGGCCATATATGTGTGGTTCTATTTCTAGATTCTCTGTTTTATTCCAGTGATCTATATGTCTTTCCTTACACCAACACTGCCTTGATTACTGTAGCTTTAGAGGAAGTCTTAAAATTAAGTACTAAACGTCTTCCAACACTGTTTTTGTTTTTAGGTCCTTTGTACTCCTACATAACTTTTAACTTTCAATATCCAGTTCTTCATTTATAGCAAGTACACACAGACCTGAATTTTTATATATACCTTGGGTTTTCTAATCCTGCTAAATTAAAGTACAAGTTCTAGGGGCTCCTAGAGATTCCTTAGTATTTTCTCTGTAGATGATCATTTCATCTATACATAAAGATTTTGCTTCTGCTGTGCCAATCCTATCCTAGTTGTGTCATTTTATTGCCAGACTATTTTGGTTTAGACCTATGTTTCAAAGTCTAATGGACAGATGAAAAGTAGGCACATATGCCCTTGTTCCCCACTTTACGGAGAAAGCATTGCATAGCCTCCATTCATAGAAGGAATTTTTGTTGGAAGTATGGAGAACATGTCTTTGATCTGTTGAGAAAGTTCTGTTCTACTTCTAGTCTTCTGATAGCTTTTACCATGAACAGCTGTAGAATTTAGTCCAATACTCTTTCTCCAACTAGTGACAGGATCATATGGCTTTTTTCTTTCCTCTGTTAAAATGATGACTTTTGGGGGTGGATCTTCCAATGCTGAACCAACACTGCCATCCCTATAACACAAGCACTTTCTACATCCTGCCAGATCTGACTTCTAAGAGTTTGTTTTGTTAAACAAATTTCTATGTTCATACTTTTTCTTCTATTATCGTTATCCAGTTTTAGGATTAGCACAATGTTGAGTTCCTCAAATGAGGGGAGAAGTGTTCCTTCTTTTTGCTGCTTTAATTGTTTGATCTAATTTATCAGTTAAAATGTTTATGAGCCTGCTATTGTCATATAGGTAGGTTTTCAAGCTGGAAATATACTTTCTTTAATAGGTGCTATTCAAATTTTATATTTCCTCCAGTGTTAGTTTCATTAATTTGTCTTCTAAGTTACTTCTTAGAAGTTGTCAAATTTATTTCAAAAAAGATTTTTATAATATGCTTTCTATATCCCTTTAAATTCTGTAAAATCTGTGGTAATGTCTCCTAGATCTTAATATTGTAATTTGAAAAATGTATAACTGATATTGTGTAACAGGAAGAAAAGGTCTAGAAGAGCAGGAGAATTGAGAGGCGTAGGGGAAGGGAAAAAAGGGAAAGAAAAAAATGAGAAGAGGAAAAAATGGAAACAAGGTCTTTGCAAATAGGGAAGGGTGGAGGGGGTGAAGGGAGGGCAAGGGAAGGGGAAAAAAATAAGAATCAAGAGACTCATGTAATTGTACAAGATTTCAATGATGAATGTAACTGTATTGTATACCTAAAATGTACCAATAAAGTTAATGGTGGGAAAAAAAACAAACAAACTTGGAAACAGCCCAAATTCCCATCATTTGGAGACTGGATAAAGAAAATGTGTTTGTTTTTTTTTATAAAATGGAGTACTACTAAGTGATAAAAAATGAGAAATTAGAGACATTTATAGCTAAGTGAATGCACATTGAGGCGATACTCTTAAGTGAAATAAATATTACACACATGTATAAATATGAATAGTTTCTCTGGTGTGAGAAACTGAAAGTGTAAATAAGGACTAAAATGTATAATAAGTAATGTAAAATAGGAAGAAAAGTGCCAAAGGGGAAGGAAGTGGGAAGGGTAAGGGAAAGGATAGAAGGGAATGGGATTAATATTAGAAAATGGAAATATAGGAACAAAATCTTTTTAAACAGGGAGGAATGGAGGTATTGAAGGGAGGACTAGGCAAGCGTGAAAAATAAGAACCAAGAGAGACTATGTAAAGGTGCAAATTTCCAATGATGAATGCCATTAGATTGTATACCTAAACTGTACCAATGATTAGAATGAATAATTGATAATACAAAATAGGAAGAAATGGTACAAAGGGGTAGGGGTAGTGGGAGGGGCAGGGGAAAGGAAAGGAGGGAAAGGAAAAATGATGAGAAATGGAAAAAATAGAAATAAAGTCTTTGTAAATAGGGAAGGGTAGAGGGCATGAAGGGAGGGCTAAGAATGGGGAAAAAATAAGAACCAAGATGCATTGTGTAAATGTATAATTCCCAATGAGAAATATCATTATGTTATATACCAAAAATGTACCAATAAAAGAATTTAACAACAACAAAAAAAGAAAGTATCTTATTTCTCCATAGATAATGTGAAATAGGAAGAAAAGTTCCAAAGGGGAGGGGAAGAGAATGTGGGAGAGGAAAGAAGGGAAAGGAAAAAATATAAGAAAAGGAAAAAATGGAAACAAAGTCTTTGTAAAAAGGGAGGTGTGGAGGGGTTGAAGCGAGGACAGGGGGATGGGGAAAAATAAGAGCCAAGATATAACGTGTAAAGGTACAAATTCACATGATAATTTGTCATATCGTATACCTAAAATTTAACAATGTTGCACAGGATAGTGTACTATTGAATGTATTTAAAATTGAGGTAATAAGCGTTATTAAGAGTAAGAAATTTATATCTAGTGTTATGGAAATTATGGTTCTTGGTAAAGACTTAAATAGTTTTGAAATGAAATACAGCATTTTTAATGGGATTCAAATACTATTAAGTGAGTTAGACTGTTTGAAGAATAATGGTACAAGTACATGTTGGAAAAAATACAAGTCTTGTTAATATGGTAATTTCACAGACATATTTCTACTTGACAACTGTGGACATTATTTTAATTAGAGTCATACTTACATTCTAATATGAGAATTACAACTAAACACAGCCTTAATTTTCATCAAGAATAATTTATTATATTCTTTTCACTTTATTCTTGAATCCACATCCGCTGTAAATTGTCTTGTCTCTCTTAATTAGTAGCCTAAAGCAGTCTTCTTGTTTTCTACTCTTCTGTGCTATTTGTATCAATTATCTTTATTTCTTTTGCAATTTTCCCTTCATTAAAATCTTGGTGTGATGACTTCACAATAAAATAATAATAATAAATTTTGTTAGTTTTTAAGTAAAAACTTATGTAGTACAATTTTCCTCTATTTCTAAATAGTGGGAGATGATACCCACCTGAATGGAACACATTGAAAAAAAATAGGGTATAAGTCATCATGTATTCTAAATGGAAATTATGTTTTGGGATAATTGAGAAATTTCCCCTACTGTTTTATATTTTCTCATCTTTCCTATATGAATCCAATTCAAACCAATTACATCCTAGGTATAAAATAAGACTTTCTAAACAATATTAACTGTTTTGAGCCAGGTGCATATCATGATAATTGTATTTGCTCACTAAACATACAACTCAGCATGTACAAATCAGAATTTTCACAGTAAACTAACGGTTGAACACATGTAATTAAATGTCTCCATGATGGGGATTTAGGTCAGTGGCACCATGCCTTCCTTGCAAGTGCAAGATCCTGAGTTTGATCCCCAGTTCTGGAAAAAAAAACAAAAAAACAATACAAAACAAACAAAAAAACAATTAACGAATGTCTCTATAACCTTCTTTAATCTACAAACATATAATAAATATTTCATTAACACATTTAATTCGTGTGATCTATTAAATTTGCAACTGATTACTAATTGGCTCAATATTCAGTGACAGAAGGATATATAATATATGTCTTGGCAACAACTGTAACATACAACTTTCCAGTAAGAAATAATGTACTAATATAATTACATCAGAGCATTAATTTATCTGTCAAATATGTTTAGGTTTTTTTGTTTAGTTTTCTATTGTTTTGTTTTTTGCAATGTCAGGGATTGAACTCAGTACCTTGTGTTTACAAGGCAGGCGCCATGCAACTGAGCTAAATCTCCAGCCCTTAGTGTTTTTTTTCTTGTTTCTTTTTTTTTTTTTTTTTTTTTTGCTTAAATTCTTTTATTGATATACTTTAGGTATACAATATGTTTACATTTATCATTGGGTGCTTGTACCTGTACAAGATGTATCTTGGTTCTTATTTTTTTCTCATTACCTCAGTGTCCTTCACCCCCTCCACCCTTCCCTATGTACATAGACTTTGTTTCCATTTTTTTTCTTTTCTCATAAATTTTTCTTTCCCTTCTTTCCTTTCTCTTTCCCCTCACACTTCCCCTACTGCTTTGGACCTTTTCCTCCTATTTCAAATTATCAATTATTCATTTTAATTGTTTTAATCCTTATTTACACTTTCAGTTTCTAACACTGGAGAAACTATTAGGTATTTACACATATGGGTCCTATTTATTTCATTTAAGAGTATGGCCTCAATATGCATCCATTTAGCTATAAATGACTAGTTTCCCATTCTTTATGGCTGAGTAGTACTCTATTTTATAGAAAATCGACATCTTCTTTATCCAGTTTCCAGTGGATGGGCACTTGAGCTGTTTCCAAGCTTTAGCTATTACGAACTGTGCCACTATAAACACAGGTGCACATATATCGCTGTGGTGTGATACTTTTAATTCTTTTGGGAAGATGCCCAGAAGAGGAATAGCTAAGTCAAATGGGACCTGTACTCCTAGTTATTTGAGGTATCTCCATACTGATTTCCACTGTGGTTACACCAGTCTGCACTCCCACCAACAATGGAGAAGGGTTCCTTTCTCCACACACCCTGTCAGCATTTATTATTGGTTGGTTTCTTGATAGTAGCCATTTTTTCTGGGGTGAGGTGGAATCTCAGTGTTGTTTTCATTTACATCTCTCAAATGGCCAGTGATGTTGACCAATTTTTCATATGCTTATTTGCTGTTTTTACTTCTTTGTCTGAGAAATGTCTGTTCATTTCAAATGCTCATTTTTGAATTGGATCTTTAAATTTGGAGCATCTGACTTTTTTCAGTTCTTTATATATTCTAGATAGTAGTCCTTTGTCTGAGGTACAGCTGCTAAATTTTTTTCCCACATTGTAGGTTGTCTCTTAGCTCAGTGGGTGGCTTTTCTTGCACTGCAGAAGCTTTTTAATAAGATGAGATCCCAGTTGTTGATTCTTTGTGCTAGTTCCCATGCTACTGAGGCTTTATTCATAGTCTTTTCCTATGCTAATGTCTTTAAGAGTTCTATCCAACATATCTTCCAGCAACTTTAGAGTTTCTATTTTAATATTTAGATATTTAATCCACTTGGATCTTAGTTTAGGCCATGGTGATAGATATGAGTCTACTTTTAATCTATGTCAGGTTGAAATCCAGTTTTTCCAACACCATTTATTAAATAGGCTATCTTTCCTCCAGTGAGGGTGGTTGGCTCCTTTGTCAAAGATGAAGTGGCTAAGTATGTCTGGAGTTGTTTCTATGTCTTCTAATCTGTTCCACTGATCATCGGGTATGTTTCTTTGCCAGTACCATGTTGTTTTTATCATAGTAGCTTTGTAGTATAATTTCAAGTTGGAGATTGTGATACCCCCTGCCATGTCTCTGTTGCCTAGAATTACTTTTGCAATTCTAGGTCTCTTCTGGATCCAAATGAATTTTTGGATTGTTTTCTCTAGTTCTGTGAAGTATATTGTTGGAATTTCAATTGGCATTGCATTAAATCTATATAGTAATTTTGGAAGTATGGCCATTTTCACTATATTGGTTCTTCCTACCCAGGAGAAAGGGATGTCTGACCATTTTCTTATATCCTCTTTGATCTCTTTTCTCAGAGTGCTGTAGTTTTCAGTGTAGAGGTCTTTTGTCTCCTTTGTTAGACTGATTCCTAGATATTTCATTTTTTTGGATGCTATTGTAAATGAATTGTTTCCCTAATTTCTCTCTCAGTGAGTCCATTATAAGAAAGTGTATAAGAAAGCTATTGTGTATAAGAAAGCTATTTTGTATAAGAAAGCTATTGTTTTTTGAGTGTTGACCTTGTATCCAGCTACTCTACTGAATCTGTCAATTAAGTCTAGAAATGTTTTGGCAGAGTTTTTTGGGTCTTCTATGTAAAGTATCATATCTTCATCAAATATTGATAGTTTAATATCTTCCTTTCCTATCTTTATTCCTTTTATTCCTTTCTCTTTTCTAATTTCTGTGGCTAATGGCTCCAGAACTATATTGAACAGAAGTGGTAATAGTAGGCATCTTGTCTTGTTCCTGATTTTAGCATGAAACTTTTCAACTTTTGACCATTTAATATGATGTTGGTTATTGGTTTTCCATGGATAGCCTTAATCAGGTTGAGATAAAGAATTTCTATTCCAAATTTCTGTACGGTTTTTATCATTAATGGGTGTTGGATTTCGTTGAATGCTTTTTCTGCATCTATTGAGATAATCATATGTTTTTTGTCCTTGACTCTGTTAATATAGTGTATTACATTTATTGATTTACGTATGTTGAATTATCCTTGTATCACTGGGATAAATCCAACTTGGTCAGTGTGTATGATCTACTTGATAACCCTCTGTATTCTATTTGCCAGTATCTTGTTGAGGATTTGTGCATTTATATTCATTAGGGAGAATGGCCTTATAGTTCTATCTTTAAGTGGTTGGGGCTTTCCTTGTTTTTTGTTTTGTTTTGTTTTGTTTTTTCTGGTACCAGGGATCGAATTTGGGTCCTTGCACTTGTGCAGCAGGCTGCAAAACCACAGAGCTAAATCCCTGGACCTTTCCCTGGTTTTTGAATCAAAGTAACACTTGCTTCCAGGAATGAATTTGGAAGTGTTTCTTCCCTTTCAATTTCCTTGATGAGTTTAAAGAGTAATGGTGATAACTCTTCCTTAAATGTCTTATAGAATTCAGCAGTGAAGCCATCAGGACCTGGGCTTTTCTTTGTTGGTAATTTTTTTTATTACATTTTCAATTTCACTCATTGTAATTGGAGTGTTTAGAATTTCTATATTTTCTTCATTTAACTTTGGCAATTTGTATTTATCTAGGAATATGTCCATTTCTTCTGTTTTTTCCATTTTATTAGAGTACATGTTCTCAAAGTAGGTATTGATGATCCTCTGGATTTCTGCTGAGTCTGTTGTGATTTCAACTTTTTCATACTTAATTGCGTGGATGTGAGCCTTTTCTTTCCTTTTTTTTGATATGGTTGGCTAAAGGTTTATTGATTTTACTTATTCTTTCCAAAAACCAATTCTTTGAATCATTGATTTTTTGTATCATTCTCTTAGTCTCCATTGCATTGATTTCTGTTCTGAGCTTTATAATTTCCTTTCTTCTATGAGCTTTGGGTTTGTCATACTCTTCTTTTTCTAGGAGCTTGAGGTTCTACATTAGGTTATTTATCTGAGTTTTCTCTGTTTTCTTAATATGGGCATTCACTGCTATGACTTTTCCTCATAGAAGTGTAGTCGTTGTGTCCCATTGATTCCTGCATGTTGTACTGGCATTGTCATTTACTTGTAGAAACTGTCTAATTTCTTCTTTAATTTCCTCTGTGACCCATTGATTGTTCAAGGGGATGTTATTCAATTTCCATGTGTTTGTGGGGGTTTTGTCATTTTGTATGTTATTGACCTCCAAATGTATTGCACTATGGTCTGATAATATACAGGGGGTAACTTCAATTCTTTTACATTTACTTAGACATGTCCTATGAGGTAGCATGTGGTCTATTTGGGAGAATGAGCCATGTGCAGCTGAAAAGAACGTGCATTTTGCTTTTGTGGGGTGGAACACTCTATAAACATCTATTAAGTCCATTTGTTCAATAGCTTGGTTCAGTTCTAGAATTTCATTGTTAATTTTTTGTCTAGATGATGTGTTCATTTGTGATAGTGGGGTATTGAGGTCCCCCACTACAATTGTATTAGTGTTTATTTGGTTTTTCTTGTCCATTAATATTTGTTTTGTATAGTTGGGGGCATTCATATTTGGTGCATATATATTTATGATTGTCACCTCTTCCTCTTGAATTATTTATTCCCTTCACAAGGATGTAGTGACCATCTTTGTCTCTCTTAATTAGTCTTGGTTTGAAGTCTACTTTGTGAATAAAATTGCTAATCCTGCTTTTTTCTGGGTTCCTGTCACATGGAGAGCTGTTTTCCATCCTTTTACTTTCAGTTATGAATTGCTTTTTGAGTTAGGTGTGTTTCTTGTATACAGCATATTGCTGGATTTTTCTTCTTAATCCATTCTGTCGGTCTGTTTCTTTTGATTGGTAAATTGAGGCCATTAACATTGATGGTTATAATTTATAGATATTGACTCATCCTTGTCATGATGTTTTACTGTTGTTGGCTCTTTTATTTCTTATTTTTCCCCCTTTCCCTTTTGTTTCTTGCCTTGTGTGGTGGCTTCCATCTGTTGGGCCTCATGGAGTTGTAACCTGCATTGTCTTTTTATGGCATATTGTTTAAAATTGTTTGGAGTGCTGGTTTGGTGCTCATGAAATTTCTTAGGTATTATTTATCATGGGAGTATCTAATCTCCCCATCGATTTTGAAAGATAATTTTTTTTAAATTTTATTTTATTGGTAGATTTTAGGTATACAATATAATGACATTCATTATTGGAAATTTTAACCTTTCTATAAATTCTCTTGGTTTTTATTTTTCTGCCTTCCCCTGCCCACCCTTCAAACCCTCCATCCCTCCCTATTAACAAAGACTTTGTTTCCATTTTTTCATTTTATCATACTTATTCCATTCCCTTCTTTAATTTCTCCTACCCCTCCCACTTCCCCTTCCCCTTTGCCTGTTTCTTCCTATTTCTCATTATCTATTATACCTTTTAGTCCTTATTTACCAGTGGAGCAGAGTTCCTCTTTCACCACAGCCCCACCAGCATTTGTTATTGTTTGATTTCATGATAGGAGCCATTCTTTCTGGAGTGAGGTGGAATCTCAGCATTGTTTTCATTTGCATCTCTTGAATGACCAGTGGTGTTGAACATTTTTTCATGTGTTTATCTGCTATTTCTACTTCTTTGTCTTAGAAATGTCTGTTCATTTCAAATGCCCATTTTTGGATTGGGTCTTTTAATTTGGGAGATCTGATTTTTAAAGTTTTTTATAGATTCTAGATAGTAGACTTTTATCTGAGGGACAGCCAGTGAAAATTTTTTCCCACATTAGGGGTTTTCTCTCCACACTGTGAGTGGTTTCTCTTGCTGTGCAGAAGCTTTTTAGTAAGAAGAGATCCCACTTGTTGATTGTTTGTGCTAGTTCATGGGCAACTGAAGTTTTGTTCATAAAATCTTTTCCTACACCAATGTCTTCAAGAGTTCTTCCTAGCCTCTCTTCCAACCAATTTAGTGTCTCTGCTTTAATAGTATATTTAAATTATTAAAAAGAAACATAGAAAGTGTTATGGGCTTTGTGTACTTTAGATAAAGTAACTTTTTGTTCAATTATATAGGTAACAAAGAAAGGAATTCATAACCTGATATCTGAATGTATATTAACTATGTATTATCTTTCAGTAAAACATAATTAAATTATCATCAATGTCATATAAAGGTTTAAAGAGGAGTACTGATTCCAATTGCAAATCCTGTGACTGGTATCTGTGTGTGCATGTGTGTGTGTGTGTGTGTGTGTGTGTGTGTGTGTGTGCACGCACCCTGCCTAGGGCCCTTAGGGTGGGTGTCAAATCACTGAATACCAAACATTGTCATCAGTGATAAAGGCAGAAAACAGGAGAGAGTTAATGATATTTTCAGCTATTACTAAGATAGAGGGCAGTGAAATTCCAGTTGGAGAATAGAAGGCAATTCAAAAGAAATTCAAGAGTTTATGCTAACTGAGAAAAAATAACTGAATGTCCATGAAAAAAAGAAAGGTAAGCTTCAGAGAGCATGAGATACGATGAGGATATAATCATAGAAACCAACATATTCAGAAACTGGGGAAATGTGGAAAATAGGATGGTTGGAATTAGGATGGTTGGAATTTGAATGGTTGCCAAAGATTAGGCAAGAGCAGTGAAAGCCTCAGAGTTAAATAATTAAATTTGATTAAAATCACAAGTGAAATTGATATTTAAGAGCCAGTAATCTAAGAGTCTCCAATCTACATCTATTCAATTTATCAAGGTCTGTAGATTTCATTCACTTTAGCCACTATGACAACATCTTAAACCAAATATCATGATCATTTCTCACATGGATAATATAAGAGCTGCCTAAATGCTATCTGCATACCTACTTCCTCCCCCCTCTGATTCATACTCTAAATGTTCACTAGAGAGGAGTATTTTTATATAAAATCTGTGATAACTGAACACTGTGGCTAGATCGAATGTGTTGCTGTTCTTGAAGTTTTAAAGAACAATTACTTTTCTCAAAACAATTTCCTTCCTTTTGTTAAAAAATTCTTGAAGATATTTATTTTGTTAGAATGTCACATTTTATCACTCTACAAGAAAATCACCATCACAGGTACATAAGTGCAGGAGTGTGCTACTCTTCTTCCCTGCATCCCTTCTGCTATTACATCCACAATGTGCCACACACTTATGTATCATTCTCATCATGAATCAGTGGCATCTATTAAAGGTTAAAGGTTTGCAACCCTAACATACCCCACAATACTGTAGAGTGTTCTCTCCATAGGTCATTGTATCTTCTTGAGAAGCTCTTTCTCAACTCCACTTTACACTACTTTTTCTTTACTCTTCTCAACCACCATTTTCTCAGTATAAATATCATTTTTGCCAAGAAACCTCTGTTTAAAATTTGATTAGGACCACCTGAGATATCTTTGTAGCTTAGTCCATCACAGCCTCTTACTCAATGCCTCACTTGGTAGAATGAAGGCTCTGTGAGAGTAGATAGCCTGTCAGATGTGATACTGTTTCACAGCTCTGGACACAATGCTGTACAAATCATAGACATTTAATGAACACCTGCTGAGTGTACAAATGAAAGTTAAGAACATACAGTAGCACTGCGTAACAATCTGTGTTTATAGGAGTGCAATTCATAATAACTAAATCTTGGAGGCAGCCTATATGCCCATCAACAGATGAATGGATAAACAAAATGTAAATACTACTCTATAAAGAAGGATAAATGAGCCATTTGTAAGAAAATGGATGCTCCTTGAGGTCATAATGTTAAGTGAAATAAATCAGACACATAAGCTTAAATATTGCATGGTTTCTCTTGTATGTGAGAAACCAAAATATAAATACACAGCAAATTAAAAGATATGTAGTAGGCAATGGGGAGATTGATCTTTTGCAGATGGAAAGGGAATCAAGAGATGGAGGTAGGGGTGAAGAAGGCAGGGGAAGAGTATAGAAAAAGAACTGAGATGTGTTATGTACATGATACAACTCCATAAGGACTGTCATCATTCTGTACCACTAACATATACTAATAGAAGTTTTAAAAAATTAATAGTCATGCATTGAATTATGAATAATGCCTGAATAGAAAGTATTTTGAGAATAAAAACTAAAATCATAAAAACCTGAAACTAACTCTTAAAAATTAGAATTATCTGTATGATATGCTGCCTATTTTGTTCCTGATTATGAATTCTTAATGTATCACCTTCCTTAAATTCAATTCTATATGATAAAGTAGAAAATTTATTTTTTACCTCTCCATGTTAGAATGTGCTTCAAAATTAAATTGTGACATCTTTTGTCTTGAAATATTTCTATTTTAAAAATCTTAATAGTGTTAAGAATTAAATATTACCTTTGGAAAGTTTGAATGAGGTACAAATATACAGAGTTGTACAGGCATTTAGAAGCCTAAATTTTAACATCAAGTAGAATCTTTGCGGCTTTTCGTAAAGAGGGTGTGGGTTTTCTGTAAAGATTTCAAGTAACCATATAATCAGGTTGGACATCCATTTTATATGAATGTCTATTTTATCCACAGAGATCAACAGTGTGTGTATATATATATATATGCATATATATATATATGTTTAAAAAGAAAATATAAGTGGTTCTGCCGCCTGCCTCACAAGCACAAGGTCCCGAGTTCAATCCCCAGTACCAAAAAAAAAAAAAAAGAAAATATAATTTTTCTCTTCACAACTTTAGAAAACACACAATACACACTGCATAAATAAAATAAACAGTTGCTTATAGTCATATTGAGGGCCAAAGGTTAACAATAAAAATTTCCCCCAGTGTCCTGAAAAAAGGAAATCTTTTTTTTTTTTCTTTTCGGCCAGGTTGGAAAAAGACATGAAATGGTGCAGTTTTGTAAGGAGATGTAAATAGTACAAACCTGAAGCATATACACGGCTTTCTTACCAAAACAAGGGGAAGGTATCTGAAGAGGGAGGAAAGGAATAGGTATATAGTCCCTTTCAATTTTGTCCCAGGTAGTTTTCACATCCATTCTTTGGGTCAAATGAAGTATTGAAGAAACCTGACATAATTGACAGAAGTTTTATTTCTCATTTTTTTCTAAGTTATTTTGAAGATATCAGAATTGTTGTCAAACTTATGTTTTCACAACTCTAAGTCATTCTATTCCACAGTCTCCTTTTGAAAAACAAAGTAATTAAGTAATAACCACATTAACTACTCACAGGTACCTGTGTAGTCTGCTGAAAGGATTAGAAAATAATATTTGCATATTGTAATAGGCTGAGGGTCTCCTTGCCCACCACCTGGTCACCCACCCAGCAGCTCAGGCAATTTTGCACTTTGGACCCTGCCTCAGAGTAAGACTCCCTTCCTGTGCATAAGTGTAGCCTAGACCTTTCTTTTTTCGAAGGTATTCAAGTGACTTTATCTCCAAATTTTCTTATAATAAGTTTTCAGATTAACTTGCAGAATAACAAATCCCAGGGGAATATTTGTTTCCAAACCTTTTGTAAGAACCTTGGCTTTCTGTTCCCTTCCCTTAGAGCTGTCCCTTCCAAAATTGATAATGACTCAGCCCCCTTTTATAGGTTTTTCACTTCAGACTCTAGGACAACCTGGCCTTAGCAGCAATCAAAACCATTCAAGTGACACAACTTGGAAGAAAAATTTATTGAATTCCTTCAACAAAACATTCTTTTTTCTAATCTCATGATATAAAACTTTATACTAGATGAAATCTAGCTTCTTAATCAACCCATATGCTTAAAATAAATCTATGTTTAAGTCTCTGTTTCTATAAAATTCTTACTGGCCTGGGTTATGTTTTGCTTTTACCATTTTTCCCAGGACCTGAAAGTCTCTTCTTTAATCCATAGGATCAAAATAAATCCTTCACTGAGATCATGTTCCTTACCATTCATTCACTTGCCTGTGAATCTATTGTTTATGCTGTACTCCCTTGCCCGTCTTCATTACCATACAGAATCTCCCTGATATGGACCTCACACCTGATCTGCATCTAGAGGTTCAGTATTCCCTCTAGATGTTATACTCCACTTGGCTGAAAGCTTTCTGTCACCTTCAGCTGGACCTGAATGTACATCAACGCCTATGTCAACTATTCTAAAATCATCTCATCTTATTTGATTCTGTGAGGAGAGGGCATCTGTGTTGAATTAAAATCATAATCAGAGCTCTGCTTCCTGATGGCATCACTCCCGCTCATATGCCTTTCCCTTCTCTTGCATCTCCCTGTCCTCTGCCTTCCATTGATCTGTTCGTACCTCATGTAACTATAACTTACTAGTGCTTTCTATCTGCTGTACATGGTACTAATAGTTTCATAATGCATTATCTCATTTAATTTTCAGAGCAACTATAATATAGTTACTATTTATTTTCAATTTTCAATTTTCTTTTTTTTTTAACTTCTAGGGATTAAACTTGGAAACTTGCACTTTCAAGGCAGGTGGTGGCACCACTGAGCTAAATCCCCAGCTATATTCAAATTTTGAAGAAATAGCAGAACTCAAAATATGTGATGCTTTATTAAGAAGTTGTAAAACTATTACTAAAAACTAAGTCTGTTTAACTCCAGTGCCCATGTTTATAATTACTAGAATTAAGTGCCTCCCTCAGCTCAAGCTAGAAGTGCCCAATCTTCTTTGTGCAGATGCCCTCTTCTAGCCTGGAGGCATCAAGATTGAAGTCCAAAGCCAGATGTGGTAGCACATGCCCGTAATCCCAGCACTTGGGAGGCTGAGGCATGAGTATCACTGCAAGTTCAAGGCCAGCTTGGGCTACCTAGTGAGTTCACAGCCAGCCTGAACTACAAAGTGAGACCCTATCTCAAAAAACTCAGAACCAACCAAACAAACAAAAAACAACAAAGATTGAAGTCTAACAAGTAAGATCGGGTCTGATGTATCATGGACCAGATACTTAATTGTCTGACTCCAAAGAAAAACACACCTAGATAATAAGACAATTTGGAAGGTCAGCCATGAAATCAGTCACACCCAAAGAAATGCCCAACCAGAGACTGTGGCAGGCATCAACACTTATGTGGCAAGGACCACACCAAACACATTTGTTGTATCGCTTCCAAGGAGATGGCTGGGTTGCTCATCTGTTTTTCTCTTTTCCTTGGGGGAGGAAGATGAGAAAACCAGACAGGATTTACAAATATGCAATAAAACCAGGGAGCCCTTAGGGGAGTAGAGACCCGCAGGTTCCATTTAATCTCAAGTAACAAAGGGGCAGGTGTGCCAACTCCATAGGAAACTCTTTCAAATTCTCCTATTTGCAACAAATGGCTTTCTACCTTCTGCTTAAATGCTTACCATCAAAGAGGAATTCAGTTCCTGGTCTGCTGTTGAACAGAAAAGTCTACTAGAATATACTTTAAGTTTAGCTCCATGTTTTTTTCTTTTCTGGAGCATGCTTTAATGGTTATTATCATATTCTCATGAGATTCTAGGCTATAATTCTTGTAATTCAGGCACTACTTTATTATTGTTCAGTAGTCACCTCAGTTTGTCAGCTTTTCATATGGCTCATTATTTTTCAGTTCTTTCCAGACATAGTCTAACAGTTCAATCATTTAATTTATTTTTATGACAATAATTTTAATTTAAATGGTACTATGTTCATCCCATCTATGTTGACTTTTCCTGTATTAGATTTACTTAGTACCTCAATATGTGTTGATTGCTGTTATGGGTTAAATTGTGGCCCCCAAAATTTATAAGTTGAAGTTCTTGTTTCCAGTACCTTAGAATGTGACCTTAGTTTTCAGTAGAGTCATTGCAGATATAATTAATTAAAATGAAGCCATGCTGGAGTGGAGTGAGCCTTTAATATAACATGGCTTGTATGTCTTTTAAAAGGAAAACTTTAGACACAGACCTACACAGAGAGAAAACCATGTGAAGATAAAGGTGGAGAGGAGGATGTGAGAGGATGAGTGGTGCTTATACAAATCCAGGAAAGTAAAGATAGCCAGCAACAGCCAAAAGCTAGGGGCAAGGCATAGAAAAGATTCTTCCTCATAGCTTTCCATAGGATCCAATCTTGGCAACACCTTGAGCTTACACATTGAGCCTTCAGAACTGCAAGACAGTGAACTTTTGTTTAACCCACACATTTGGTGGTTCTTTGTTATAGAAGCCTGAACAAATTAATATTACTGCTTTTATATCTATTTTTTAACTGAACTTCATAGGAGTTCAGTTCCTAAAGACAGAAAAACTACATAAAACAAAGATATATAAAGCCCTGTTTTACATGTGACCTATCAAGGTATTTTTTCTGTTCTCATGTTAAAATTTAATAATACTTAAGAAGCCAAGGAATAAAAATAACTGACAATTTGAGCACTTAAGAAAGAGCTTTCACCCTGGACTCTCCAGATTTCAGGAGTTCTGAAATTTCTTTTTTTCTTTGCTTCCTTCCTTCCTCACTCTATTTTCTTTCTCTCTCTTTCTTTCTCTCTTTTCCTCATATTTTAAAAAAATTAGGCTTATGTACATATACTTTTGTTGAGAATGCAGGTTGTTACCTGTAAGGGAAGAAAGAGGATAAAAGATTATATTCTCTTCCATGTATTAATCTTCTGCTATGAAAGATTCTACAATCAGCAGATTTTTTTAAAAAATCAAAATTTCCTTCTTGTTAATTTTTTAAAATTACTAACTCTGTTAAGCTGATACTCTTGAAATATTATTTTGTATTTTATAAACTAAATATGTCTTCACCTTTACAGTCAATGCCATGATTCATAACTTCCCATAAACAGATCATTTAAGTAATATCAGAATCAAAGTGATCACAATAATATTGTGTATCCCAGACCCTGGAAATATTTTAATGATTTAATTAAATTTTTATGACAAAGAAAATTACTTACCAATAATTTTCCTGAAAAGAATCAGCGTGGCTGAAATTGTCAAATTTTATTATAACTTATTTATTTACTTTTCAATAACTTCATTTAATTCAACAAATAGCTTGAAGAATATATATTTTTCTCCTTTTTTTGTTCCTTGTTTACAAAGAGAGAATATCTAAGTAAGCTATCTTCATTTGTTTTTCTTAAACTACACTTTTAATAACATGCTTCTTATGAAAGGAAAAATACCTGAACTTAGTGTTTGGGAAGTGTCTTGAGTAGTTCACCCTCCACAGCCAGGTGAAAACAAAAGGTGCAGACCTGTGAGCCACATGGAAGTGTAAAGAACGAACCTATTTTCTCCAGGTTAGTGCTCTCCATAATTGCACTAAAAAGTGGCTAGAACAACCTAATTGTACTTTCATTTCTCCCCACATAATTAACTGTACTGAGATCTGTATGTTTATAGTTGTGGCATCATCTGTAAGCTGAAAATCGAAACTTTTTTTTTTACCCTGAAAACTTCCAATTAGTCCCATTTGGAGATGTCCACTGAATGCAGCACTAATTCTTTCCTGTGAAGATCAAAGGTGCCAGGATGTCACACCAGAGAGAGGCCAATAGTCAGCTCATTAACAAGATTGATGAACTAAACCAGTAGTTCCTACTGATGTGAGCATCTCAACACAAACTAAAATCACATCCTGTGAAGCTGCGTGAAAGATGGAGGAGGTTGTCTCTCATTAAAAACAAGTTTATACAAATGCTTCACAATGTAATCACCTAAGAACTGAACTTTGAAGTGATGCCAAATCTTAAGAAATAGACAAATGTAGCTAAGAACTCTTAGGAAGATGGATGGGGACAAATTGGATGTATAGGGTATAAAGAGAAATTGTAACGGGGAAGTATAATTCCAAAGATTTTGTTACTTAAATCCTAAATGGAATACACTTCATTACATTGCCATCAAACCTGTAAAAACTGGGTGTCTTGAGTGATTATCTTAAAAACTCCCACTGAAAATTCTGTCTTCCTTTACAAAAATATCACAATAAGCTATTTGGGTGAAAAGTAGTGTCTTACCAGGAAGTGAGAAAATAAAATTGTTAATAGTCTTCTACAAATTGCTAATAACTGGGGAAGGGCATCATAGGAAGGAGAAGGAACATTGTACACAGAAGAGAAAAATGAGAGAGATAAAGGACAATGGAGTGTTATAAAAGGTTAGTGTAACTTCTTTCCTAAGGCCAGGAATACCAAATGCTGTGCTTTGAGATGGATGCACACATTTCAGTGATAAAAGTCCTCCTCTGTTCATCAGGCCTTAAAAGTTAAATCTTACTCTAGTTTACAAAGGCAGATCCCTAGGTTTTATTATATTTTGTTTTTACTTTTGGTGAAAAAACAAGGAAAGGTGTGAGTTCAACATTAGTATGAATGCTAGGGTGCAGACAAAAGAGCAGCATCAAAGAATGGAACAGAGACAAGAATTAGGATCTAGAAATTACTCAAATTATTATTGCTTTCCCATATGCACACATATTTGCAGAATCATTAGAAAAAGCATTGAATGTTCCAGAATACACGAAATGGAGTTTTAAATTCATCTTTTCTAGTCATTAATAGTGAAGGAGGATTCTAAGCAAGGAGTAGCTTACAACTCTTTACCATACACTTATAATATATACACATGAAACAAACCAAGTTTTTCTTTTTCTTTGCTTAATGAGCTTTGCCCTGGTACTGACCATTTGAACTAAGAAAATTAACTTATTATCAAACAAAAGAGCTATTGACAATGTGTCTATTCAGACTATTGAGAACTAAAACACACTATTCCTCTAGTCCTCCTGCTCATAGGGTAAGGAGTGTAATTTTAACTATGCTGTAGCTTTGTAGCTCCCCATGATTGAACATCTAGCATTGCAATTGCAACAGTCATTCCTCAGCTTCCCTAGCCCTTGAAATCTGCCTGTGAAATCCAGCCAACAATAGACTGTCACTTCCTCTTGGGAGGCTAGCAATATGAGATTGATCATTTACTGTGTTTCAACACACCAATCAAAGTCCAAGTGCCCTTTTGATTGGCAATCCAGCAGTCAAGAGTTGAGGATGCTAAGATCACAGTGTGTTAAGTTGCACTGGTAGAATTATGTAACATGGAACCCTGGAATCAGTCTTATTGTACAAGTCTTCTTCTTAATCATAATTGGAGTTCTAATTTACTCTCCCAGTCCTCACCTTAAATAAAGAAATCCTGTTCTTTAATGTTGATCTAGTAATTTGACTCTCATATACTCCTAGTACTTTTTATACCCTTTCTTAGCAATGAGTTTTCCTCCCTGTGGCTCAGCAGATGTGTTAGCAGGGATTCTTACAAAGTAGACAAGATGTCAATTCCCTGACCAGCTACTCATCACCAATAAAACATTTGGTTTCTAAGGATTCTCCCAGAAAAAGAATGTCTGTCACTGCTAGTTACTCCTCCTGTCCTAAATGTTGTGTGTCTTTTTATGTCATGAGCCAGAATGACTAATGTAGAAAGTAAAAATTAAAAACCAAATTTATCCTCTGAGGAGGTAAGCTACTCTGTCCCTCTTTCTGACTGTCCCCTCCCAAGTCCTTTAATCTTTCAAAGACCGGAACTTGAAACAAACAAGTAGTTACATCTTATTTCACTCATTATACAAAATGAAAGAAAAAAACACTCCCAAAAAACCAACATATAATTATATTATATTTACAATATTTTTCTATATGATTACTAAATTAATAATAGTTCACTGTAGGAAATTTGATAAATATAAAAACTAAAATAAATCATGTATTTACATCATCTAATCTTAGTTGCTACTTAATTAATTTTTCTTCTAATTATTCTGGAATAATATTTTTTACATCTGCATCATATTTGTGCATATGGTTTCAAATGTGTAAAAGTTTCTGAGAAAAACTGGAATATATCTGTAGCTGTATATCAGGAAGCTATATTTGGCAGCTGCATATACAGAACTGTATTAAAGAGGAGAATCTGGACTCTAGCAGTGGAAATCAAAAGAAGGTGACAGGGAAAAGAAAAACTTCTCCTTACATAAGCATTTCTCAAACTTGGTTTCTTCCATAGAGTTCTGAAGGAAATCAGAGATCAGCTGTCTCCAGATAGATGACAATTTCACAGGTGGCCATCTCTGAATTTGCTGAAATTCAAAAAGAGTCATAAATAAATGCAACCATTTATTTGTCTTCAATTTTCCCAATCTTACATCTTCATCCATTTTCCCCAATTCTATTAAATAGGAATATTTCAGGTAAAAGGATGAAATTTATAATGCCAATATTAAGCCTTCAATATTCCATGTCATCATTTTGACCACTGCATTTAATTTATGTGATTTCCTACAAATGCCCCTAGAGAAAATTTATCATTAAGCTCTCAGATATTGAATTGTATACCCTTAACTCCAGCTTACTTGACACATTCCATAGGTATGGCATGCAAATATTCTTTATTGTTTACTAAGAATTAAATATTAAGTATTCTAATCCATTGTCAAGTGGTTCATCTGATCATATTTTAGATTTGGGACCAAATCTAGGTTCTTCTTTAGAGACAAGAACAATGCATTGTTCACATGAGGACACTGCTAAGTGCTTCATGCATGAACATATGTCAGGTACCATCAAAACTAAATGTTAGAAACAATTTTTAAAAGGTATGTTTGGAAAAAGAGGAAGTTAATATAAAACAAGATAAATGTTCATACCATGTGCCATTAAGAAAACTTAATAGTTTCATTGAAATATAATATAAAAGTTTGTGGATGTGGGATTTTTCTTATGACAAATGACACGGTTGCTTAGAATTCCTTGGTGCCTCCTGAGCACCGTGGGAGGTGGGGTAGTGGTCAATGATTAATTTAGCATATATATTGGCAATTAGCATTGTCTTTTTCATTTGACTTGCCCATGTAACTAAGTTGAGCTACTTTATCCTCCATGAAGTGATATATATTCTCCATTAACTACTGTCTTGAAACGAAAGTAGCAGAGAATAGTTGCTTGCTGTAGTCTTCCTGAAAGATGAGCACTTATAAAAATCATGTAATCAGCTGGAGATTTTGCTCAGTGGCTCCGCACCTGCCCCACAAGCACAAGATCCTGAGTTTGATATCTAGTACCAGGCAAAAAATTCATCTCTAAAAATCATGCAATCAGTGAGCTAAATCTTGGGAGCAAGGAAAAAATAGAAAATTGCCAGAACTCATGTCTGCTCTTTCTTTTGGAAAATGATGGAAAAAATTTCCAATAAACGAATCAACAAATTTCCTACCTCATTTACAGCTAGCTATTTTTAGTAGCTCGCCTTTATATAGCACAGCATGATTTCCAGACATAATTTTCCTAGCTTCAACAAATACATTGCTTTTTATAAAAATTTGTTCCACCATTCTAAAACAACCATTTATCTGGGTTTATTTAAAACATACATGGGTGATTTTTTTCAAATTTTATCATAGGAAATAATAGCTCAACACAAAATAGTTGCATTTGACAAGTCAGAGGAGTAAAATTGTTTTTAAAGTAGAGAGAATAGACAGAAATTTGACCTTGTGGTCTCAGCCTGTGACAGTTAATTCTGATTTCTAACTTGATTGGTTTGATAGATTATCAAAGGATATTGTTGGGTTTGCTTGAGTGGGTCACAGAGAGTGACCTTGGGGACTACATATCTGGTCCCAGACCTCTTTCCTCTGTGACAATTTTCCCTGTGCTCTGCTTCCTGGCTGCCATAGGGGAGCAACTTTGCTTCACTGCGTTCCTCTAACATAATGTTTCTGCTTGGACCCAGATGACCATGGACTGAGACTTCTGAAACTTGAGCCAAAATAAACCTTTGTTCCTTTAAGCTGAAAGTGCTAAGTATTTTGTTCCAGCAATGAGAAACCTGAACAATACAGAGCCCCTCCTTTTTTTTTTTTTGGCACAATAAGGCTTTCTAGGTATCTTATAAAAGAAAACACTAGCACATGTCTGAATAATCTTAATAGTTTTCTTTTTCCACACAATTTGTTTCTTGTTGAAATTCATGAATAATTTCCACAGAACATTTTGATTTTCATTTAAGGCCACTCCTTATATCAAAATTTAAAAAATAATTGCAATATATATAAACTTACTAGCTTCCTGCAAAGTATTAACATAAAAAGCTGAAGCAGATGGATCCCAAGTTCAAATCCACCCTGAGCCATTTAATAAGACATTGTCTTGAAATTAAAAAAAAAAAAAAAAAAGCCTGGGAATGCAGATCTTTTGTGGAGAATTCCTGGGTTCAACTCCACCCCCATCATAAAAAAGAAGTATTATAAGGCATGACCTTTCCCTGTAACATGAAGAGTGAGGACTGATATTCACAGATGATGGAAAGATGGTGCATAATCTAAATCTGAGGAGTGTTGTCTGGAATACCTAGTGTCAGCTCACTCGGGCTCAGGGCACCCAGTCTCATAACAGGGGAAAAGTTTGGTTTTGGTAAAGAGGAGTCACTTTAACATTCTTGTATTCTGTCATTCTGTCCCAGAATGATAATAGATCCCTAAACATCCACATCAAACTTGGGACAGTAAGCTAACAAGAAAAAAGAAGCTACTTTAAATCTTGTTTTAGAGTCATGAAAAATATGTGTCCTTCAAGTCTTTGCTAAAATCTCACATTCTTAAATAACTATTTAATATAGCAATCTATTCTTCCACACCCTCTCCAACTCCAGATGCCTCATATTCTGCTCTATTTTTATATTCAATGGTGTATGACCTTTTATCTTATTATATCATTTACTTACTGATTTATTGTCTGTTTACCATTTAGGATATATACTAAACAAGGTATGGGTTTTTTGACAGTTTTGTGCAATGATAAAATGTTCCTACTATGGAGTAGATTTGTGAAATAAATGAATGGACAGATAGCATTAATAACTGCAAATTATTAACTTAGAGATCAAGGCGATGATTCTAATGTTTATTATAATTTCAACTATACCCTAGCTAAAATCTAGGTAAGTCAGTAAAATGTTCTGTATCTTAGTTGTGTCATCTGTGGAACACAGTACCTAACTTAATGGGCCATAAGGAGTAAATGAAATCATCACATGAAGGAGTCACTCTGTGTACTCTCAATCCATATTAATTGTTTTTGCTGCTAAGATGAGAAGGTAAACATGCTATGCTGCAGTAAATTAAGTCCACCTAATTTAGCAAAGTAAGTCATAACTTCTTCTTATTATTATTAACATTTCTAATGAATAGAAAAGTACCTACCCTATCCAAGGTGAGCCAGACATTGGAGGCTTAGTTGAGGATTAAGAGTAATCTTGCCAAGTGTGGCAGCACACACTTGTAGTACCAACACTCAAGAGGTTGCGGCAGGAGTAACACCATAAGTTCAAGGCCAGCCTGGGCTACATAGTGAGTTCAAGGCCAGCCTGAAGTGTATAAAGAGACCCTGGATAAAAAACAAAAGAGGAAGCTGGATATTTGAGAATACTACTTTCAAGTCAGAGTCAATGGACAGAAGTAGGAGAGGAGTCTAGAAGACATCAGATGAAGCTTAAAATTAGAATTGAAAAGTTCTGACAGAAAGTGTTTACCTAGATAAAATATCAGCTTGAACAAAATGGTTAATGGATTTGCACACATATCTTTCAATGTTACCACCACATTGACATTTATGAGCAATAAGATTTAAGATAAGCTACCAAAACTAAAAAATTCTATTCTACATCTTTTAAAAATATTTTATTAAGAGAAAAGGCAAAAACATAATATACTTGACCATTTCATCATGTATAAATAATACAATGATCCAGAGGAAAAAATCCTAAAATGCCACTCAGGGCTATATGAAAATTGTTCTTTACCCTAAGGAAAGCATTCTTCATTTCTTTCTGATATTTTTTTTTCTCCTATGACCATTAGAAAACGTTATGCTTCTGGAAAACTATCCTCTGTCTCCTTTTAAGCCACTGCCCACCCCTAAACAAGCCTGAGAGCAGCTCTTTAAGTTTTTTCTTGTGGCCAGGATTCTCTGCTGAAGCAGCAGCCTGAGAAACTGCAGCAGCAATGGTGTCTGTGCTGGTGAGCTTCTTGGGGAGTAAAGAATAGTCCTGGATAAAAATATAAACAACTGTAGTCTTATATAAAAGTGATTCTAATTCTGAACCTGTGTGTAAAAGTACAACACAGGTGTATAAGGCACACCACAGACAAGAAATGAAAGAAGGAAAGAAAGAAAAAGAAGGAAGGAAGAAGAGAGAGAGAGAGAGAGAAAGAGAGAGAGGCAGCAAGCAGGAAGTCTGGTTACCTGGCAAAATTTTAATCCATCAATGTGATCATATAGAATTGCTCACTCGGGCCCCAGCTGAAAATGAGGTGAGCTTTCACTGTGGTTGCTTATTTTGCTATTAATCAAATCACTTACAAAAGTCTATTCAATAAGGTTTTTTACATTTCAAATTTTGAATTATTTATTAAATCATTTGTACATATGCGTGTAAGTGTGCTTAGCATGTGTTTTAAATATTGATGATTCGTGTAATTTATATAGATTTTCTCAATTATTCAGAAATAGAAAAATAAATTCAATATGAAAGGTAAAGTAACACACAGGCTGACCCAACATTTCATTACGTTTAGTCTAATGCAAACCTTTGTATTACTTTTTGCTTTTTAATTACCAAGTTAAGATTCATTAAAACTGGCTAAAGAATGTCATCAAAATGAGGATGGTCATGAAGGCAACTAAAATTTGTCACAGTTTGGCAATAATAATTGTCAAAAGACTTCCTGGAAGAAAAGAAATATATTTGTGATAATTTTCGAGTTAGTAAAAATGTAGTTTAAATTCATGAACACTAAGAAAGCAAGCACAAGTGAAATGAAAATAAAGCACAGCTGTAACGTATAAAGTACAGATTTCCATTCTACACAATTCTTACTTGAAAATACTGCAACTGTGATTAGCCCTATTTAAATATGCAACTGCCCTTTTAACATTCACATCTCACTAAATTCCCATAATAATTATGCTAATGAAATGTAGCAGAAGCAGGGATTTCACTTAAAATAAAAAAGTCTAGTTCAATCATTTAACATTTTGCCTTTGAGATACAGTGTTTTTCTGAATATTTTAATCAACTACCCAGCTAGCTTCTATTTTAATCTATGCATTTTTATCTCTGTCAGTCACCATAGTTCTATTCTAGAGGCAGCAAATATCTACCAGTTCTTTTAACAGTTATAACTGATGGAGCATGTTCTTACTTGAAGTTCAATGCAGTAGTCATAGAGGGACATTGACAGTTTTCTTTGTTTCCATCTTCATTGAAATGTGGACTTCAAGGCAGCCTGGCTACTTCTAACTGCACTCATCAGAAAGCTTGGGAAACTACATAAGCCATGTAATTATGGAATAGTCAGGATGACTTTTTGTAACCAAGTGTCAGCCAGAACACCTGACTGTGTTATATAGAGGAGAAAGACTAATACTTGTTTTTGGATTCAATTTGAAAGTCCAATCCACTTTTTATTTAACCTCTGACTTAAGAAAAAAACGTCCACAGACAAAACCAATCCAACTTAACCATGATAGTTCTTTGCTTAATTACATTTAACTAGAAGTGTTGTTTCAAAAGATCTACATTAAAATTATACACACTCTGGCTTTTATACATAATTGGTTTTATAGTTTTACTGAATATTACTTTTTCACAATAAATTGTGCTATAACTTACTATGTTTAAAAGGTAGGAATATTTCATTTTAAAATCAAATATGGAGGGCTGGGTATTTAGCTCAGTGGCACTGCATCTGTCTGGCAAGTGTAAGGTCCTGAGCTTGATTCTCAGTACCAAAAGTAAATAAATAAATAAAATATGGATATCCATTAAAAATGTTATTTCATGAATCAGTAGTTGTGTAGGTTTTATCAGTAAATAGGCATATGTATTATATATTAGCATAAAATGTGTACCCAATTCGACATGAAATATGCTGTTTAAAATGTTGATTTTAATGTATAGAAAACTAATTATATGCAAAATACTTTTCTGAAGAAGAAATACTCAAGTTATGGAAGAAGATGCGATTTTTCATATTTTCCACTTTCTTCAAATTGCAGAAACACATGACTCACAAATTCATGTTACAGACACAGCTCCCAGAACAGAGGAGGTTTCTGGGGCAGTGTCCCACAGCTCCCAGCACAGAGGAGGCTTCCAGGTCAACGTGCCACAACTCCCAGCACAGAGGAGTCTTCTGAGTCAATGTGCCACAGCTCCCAGTGAAGAGGAGGCTTCTGGGTCAGCGTACCACAGCTCCCAGTGCAGAGGAGGCTTCCAGGCCAACCTACCACCACTCCCAGCACAGAGGAGGTCAGCTGCATGGGCACCAGCAGCAACCCCCCCACCCTGTCAAAATGAGAAGACATGTAAACAAGCCTCAAAAACAGACTTCCAGATCACCTACAACAACCCCAAAGGGAAACAAGATGGAACACTCCGATACTCAACCACCTGGACTCCCTGAACTAGCAAAGAAAGAGGATCTGGAAAAAATGAAATCAGAAATAATTTCTCAAAGAACAGCAGAGATTATGACCATAGTGCAAAACATGATTAATAAATCTGGAGAGGACACAGATAAAAAAACAGAGGACCTGAGGAACATGATGGAATCCAAATATAGGAAACAAATGGAATCCCTAAAACAGAAAAAGCATACATCCAATAGATGAAAAACTCCATTGAAAGTCTATGCAGCGGAATGAAACAATGTGAGGACAGAATTTCAGGTATAGAAAATAAGATTGCAATTAACGACCAGAAAAAGAAGAATTGCTTTAAAATTGTAAGGAACCACAAGAAATCAATCCAGCAGCTGCTAGACAATGGAAAGAAGAATAACATAAGACTGATTGGAGTCAATGAAGAAAGAGGAGAGAGTGCAGATAACATAAAAAAACTGTTCACAGAAGTAATGGCAGAAAATTTCGCAAACAGTGGAAAAGAACTTGACATACAGATAAGTGAGTCACATAGGACTCCAATTAGCCTTGATCAAAAAAAAACTACACATATGCATATAATTGTTAAGATTCCAGAAATCCAACAGAAGAACAAAGTTCGACAAGCAGTTAGAGAAAAGAAACAAATCACATACAAAGGAAAGCCCATCAGAATCACAGCAGACTTCTCAATGCAAACCCTCAAGGCAAGAAGAGCATGGAGTGATATATTTCAAGTCCTAAAGGAAAACAGCCTCCAACCCAGATTGATGTACTCTGAAAAACTATCTTTCAAAATTGAGGGAGAAATAAGATACTTTCATAACAAAGAGCACCTTAGAAACTTCGAGAATATCAAACCAGCACTCCAAAAAATTTTAGACAAAATCCAAGGAAAAGACAATGAGGATCACAACCCCAGAAAGCCCAGAAGAATGAATCCACCAGACTCAACAAGAAATTAGAAGCAAAGGGGGAGAATCCAACAAAAAGAAAAAGTCATGACAATGATTACTCAATACATACTCATTATAACCATCAATGTTAATACTCTCAATTCATGAATCAAAAGAAATAGACTGGCAGAATGGGTCAAGAAGCAAGATCAAACAATATGTTGCATACAAGAAACACACTTAATTCAAAAAGAAACTCATAGACTGAAAGTTAAAAGGTGGAACAAAATACTTCATGTGACAGGAACCCAAAAAAAGACTGGAGTAGCTATCCTCTTTGCAGACCAAGTAGATTTCAAACCCACACTGATTAAGAGAGACAAAGAAGGACACTACATCCTTGTAAAGGGAACAATCCAACAGGAAGAGATGACAATCATAAATATCTATGCATCAAACAATAGTGTGCCCAACTACATAAAATAAATACTATCAGACATGAAAAATCATATCAGCACTAATATAATAGTAGTGGGGGGCCTCAATACACCACTATCACAAGTAGATAGATCAACTAGATAAAAAACAAACAACAAAATACTAGAACTCAATCAAACTCTTGAACACATGAACAGATGTCTACAGAGTGTTCCACCCCACTAAATCAGAATACACATTCTTTTCAGCTGCACATGGGTCATTCTCCAAAATAGACCACATACTCACTCATCGAACATATTTAGGTAAGTGCAAAGGAAATGAACTTATCCCCTGTATATTATCAAACAATAGTGTGATGAAATTGGAGATCCATAGCAAAAGAAACCACAAAAATTTCATAAACAGTTGGAAATTGAACAACACACTTCTGAATAACCAATGGGTCACAGAGGAAATTAAAGAAAAAATCAGTCAGTTCCATCAATTAAATGACAATGACAACACAGCACATCAGAATCTATGAGACACAATGAAAGCAGTCTTAAGAGGGAAATTCATAGCAGTGAGCACTCATATTAGGAAAACAGAGCTAGCCCAATTAAACAACCTGATGCTGAACCTCAAGATTCTAGAAAAAGAAGAGCAGGACAAATCCAGAGGTCATACAAGAGAGGAAATTATAAAGATCAGAGCAGAAATCAATGCAATAGAGACTAAGAGAATGATACAAAAATATTAATGAAGCCAAAAATTAGTTCTTTGAAAGAATAAACAAAATTGACAAACCCTTAGCCAACCTTATCAGAAAAAGGAAACAAATGGCCCAAATCTATGCAATTAGGAATGAAAAGGATGAAATTACAATGGACCCAGCAGAAATCCAGAGGATCATCAATATTTACTTTGAGAACCTATATGCCAATAAGATGGAAAACACAGAAGAAATGGACAGATTCCTAGACACATATGAATTACCAAAGTTGAACGAAGAACTAAAAATTCTAAACAACCCAATATCAATTGATGAAATTGAAAATGTAATTAAAAACTTATCAACTAAGCAAAGCTCAGGTAATGATGACTTCACCACTAAATTCTACAAGACATTTAGAGAGGAACTACTCCCACTACTGTACAAACTCTTCAATGAAACTGAAAGGGAAGCAATACTCCCAAATTCACTCCTGGAAGCAAGCATCACCTTGATCCCCAAAGGAGAGAAAGACCCAACTGAAAAAGAGAACTATAGGTCAATCTCACTAATGAATGTATATGCAAAAATCCTTAATAAGATACTGGCAAATAGAATGCAGAAGACCATCAAGAAGATCATACACCCTGATCAAGTGGGATTCATCTCAAGGATGCAGGGATGATGGTTCAACATATGCAAATCAATAAATGTAACGCACTATATCCAATAGAGCCAAGGACGAAAACCATATGATCATCTGAATAGATGCAGAAAAACCATTTGACAAAGTCCAACATGCATTTGTGATAAAAAAAAACCCTGCAAAAAATTTGAATAGACATCTCTACCTCAATCTGGTAAAAGCCATCTATGAAAACCCAACAGCCAATATCATACTAAATGGTCAAAAACTGAAATCCTTCACACTCAAATCAGGAACAAGACAAGGATGTCCATTATCACCACTCTTGTTCAATATAGTTTTGGAAACATTAGCCACGGCAATTACACAACAGAAAGAAATAAAAGGAATAAAGATAGGAAATGAAGAAGTCAAATTGTCATTATATACAAGATACTCTATATAGAAGACTCCAAGAACTGCACCAAAAGTCTTCTAGATTTAACAGCCAAATTCAATAAAGTGGCTGGATACAAGGTCAACACACAAACATCAATAGCTTTCCTCTACATGAACAACAGACTCACCGAGAGAGAAATAGGGTAAACAATTCCTTTCTTAATAGCATCCAAAAAACTGAAATTCCTAGGAATCAACCTAACCAAAGAAATCAGAGACCTCTTCTCTGCAAACTATGGCACTCTGAAAAGAGAGACTGAAGATGATATCAGAAAATGGAATGAGATCCCCTGCTTCTCAGTAGGAAGTATCAATATAGTGAAACTTCCCAAACTGCTATATAGATTCAATGCAATCCCAATTGAAATCCTAGAGGCATACTTCACAGACCTTGAGAAAACAATCTAAAAATTCATTTGTAACAAGAAGAGACCCAGAATAGCAAAAGCAATTCTAGGTAACAGAGACATGGCAGGGGGTATCACAACCCCCAACTTGAAAATACACTACACAGCTACTGTGATAAAAATAGCACGGTATTGGCAAAGAAACAGACCTGAGGAACAGTAGAACAGACTAAAAGATGCATAAATAACTCCAGACATGCTTGGCAACCTCATCTTTGACAAAGGAGCCAAACACCCTCACTGGAGGAAAGATAGCCTCTTTAATAAATGGTGCTGGAGAAATTGGGTTTCAACTTGATAAAGATTAAAACTATACCTCTATCACTCACCATGCACTAAACTAAAATTGAAATGGATTAAAGATCTAAATATTAAAATAGAAATGCTTAACAGCCTGGTTAAGCAGAGGTTAGGTAGAACTCTTGAAGATACTTGGGTAGGAAAAGATTTTATGAACAAAACCTCATTTGCCCATGAATTAGCACAAACAATCAACAAGTGGTATCTCTTCTTATCATAAAGCTTCTGCACAGCAAGAGAAACTACCAACAGAGCTAAGAGACAACCTACAATGTGGGAAGAAATATTTAGCAGCTGTAGCTCAGACAAAGGTCTACTATCAAGAATGTATAAAGAATTGAAAAAAAATCAGACCTCCCAAATTCAAAGACCCAATTCAAAAAATGGGCATCCGAAATGAACAGACATTTCTCAGACAAAGAAGTAAAAACAGCAAGTAAATATATGAAAAAATGTTCAACATCACTGGTCATTCAAGAGATGCAGATGAAAACAACACTGAGATTCCCTCTCACCCCGCAAAGAATGGCTGCTATCAAGAAATCAATCAATAAAAAATGCTGGCGGGGGTGTGGAGAGAAAGGAACCCTTCTCTATTGTTGGTGGGAATGTAGATTAGTGCAACCACTATGGAAATCAGTATGGAGATACCTCAAAGAACTAGGACTACAGGTCCCATTTGACCCAGCTATTCCCCTACTGGGAATCTTCCCCAAATAATTAAAAGAAACATACCACAGCAATATATGTGCACCTATGTTTATAGCAGCACAATTTGTAATAGCTAAAGCTTGGAAACAGCCCAAGTGTCCATCAACTGGAAACTGGATAAAGAAGATGTGGTTTTTTTATAAAATGGAGTACTACTCAGCCATAAAAAATGAGACACTAGAGACATTTATAGCTAAATGGATGCATATTGAGGCCATACTCTTAAGTGAAATAAATAGGGCACACATGTGTAAATATCGAATAGTTTCTCTAGTGTGAGAAATTGAAAGTGTAAATAAGGATGAAAATGATTAAAATGAATAATTGATAATTTGAAATAAGAAAAGATCCAAGGGTTTGGGGATGGTGGAAGGGAAAGGGGAAAGGGAAGAAGGGAAAAAAAATTATGAGAAAAAAAAGTGGAATCAAACTCTGTGTAAATAGGGAAGGTTGGAGGGGGTGAAAGGTTCACAGGTAATGGGAGAAAAAATAAAAACTAAGATGCATCATGTTCTGGTACAAACAGTCAATGATAAATGTAAATGTATTTATACCTAAAATGTACCAATAAATATATATATTTTTTAAAAATGTGGTTGGTATAATGCTTTTTTCTATAGTTTTCCTATAGGTTTTTTTCTTTTATAATAACTGAGTAACAACATTTAAGAACAATAAAGAAATGTGTTAAATTTTTTTTTTTAAAAAAAGAAGTTAAAAAGCTTCTGCACAGCAAAAGAAACCACCAGGAGTATGAATCAACAACCCACAATGTCAGAAAAAATATTCACCAGTTGTCCCTCAGACAAAGGTCTACTATCTAGAATCTATAAAGAACTTAAAAAATTAGACTTCCCAAATTTAAAGACCGAATCCAAAAATAGGCATCTGAAATGAGCAGACATTTCTCACACAAAGATATAGAAATGACAAATAAACATATGAAAAAGTGTTCAACATCACTGGTCATTCAAGAGATGCAAATGAAAACAATGCTGAGATTCCACTTCACCCCAGAAAGAATGGCTGCTATCATGAAATCAACCAATAACCAATGCTGGTGGGGCTGTGGGGAAAGAAGAACACTGCTCCACTGCTGGTGGGAGTGTAGACTGGTGCAACCACTGTGGAAATCAGTATGGAGATACCTCAAAGAACTAGGACTGGAAGTTCCATTTGACCCAGCTTTTCCCCTGCTGGGTATCTTCCCCAAAGAATTAAAAGAATCATACCACAGTGATATATCTGCACCCATGTTCATAGCAGCACAGTCTGTAATAGCTAAAACTTGGGAACAACCTAAATGCCCATCAACTGGAGACTGGATAAAGAAAATGTGGGGTTTTTTTTATAAAATGGTGTACTTCTCAGCCATAAAAATGAGAAGTTAGAGCCATTTATTGCTAAATAGATGCACATTGAGGTGATACTCTCAAATGAAATAAATAGGATACACGTGTAAATACTGAATAGTTTCTCTAGTGTGAGAAACTGAAAGTGTAAATAAGGACTAAGAGGTATAATAGGTAATGTGAAATAGGAAGAAAAGGGGCAAAGGGGAAGGGGAAGTGGGAGGGGTAGGGGAAAGGAAAGAAGGGAATGGAATTAATATGAGGAAATGAAAAAATGGAAACAAAGTCTTTGTAAATAGGGAGGGATGGAGGGGTTGAAGGAAGGGCAGAGGAATGGGGAAAAAATAAGAACCAAGGTGGGTTATGTAAAAGTGCCAATTTCTAGTGATGAATGTCATTATATTGTATACCTAAAATGTACCAATTCAAGAATATACAGTTAAAAAAAAAACAAATTCATGTTACAAAAAATCTGCCACAAATTTAGCTACACTAGACAAACACACTTTGCTCTAAATGTTCTATAATATCTCATTTCAAGAAAACATATCTTGAAAAAGTATTGAATTTTTTTCAAATAACAATGTGAACTACACAAGAATTAAATTAGAAGGCTGTAAGTCTTTTTCGCTCTTACTACTCTTCAAGTCCATCTTCCCAGTTCTGATTTTATGTCATTTCTGTGATGTTTCATCTCATTAGATGGGCCCCACCACTTTTAATCAACATGGCATGAAATGATGAATATACCAGGGCTGAGTACATCAACCTGCAACCATGTGGGCATTTGTCCAGGATAATAATGAACCAGCACTGAGCTGGCAGCAAAGCCGGCCTCTGAGTAAGTCACAAACACACTTGGGTGATCATCTCAAACACATTTCACTGTCTTGCTGATACTCTCAAACACATCTCTGTCAAATATTTTACTGAAATTCACAAATGCCACTTTCATATCATTTTCCCAGTTTACTGTCTATGGGGACTATTTTAAAAGCAGTTGATAATTTTAATGTCTTGATCTTAGTTAGTTCATCCTGCCCTGTAATGATTACCATTTGCTGTCTGAAAACTCATAAATCATTTTAATGTAATAACTCATTCTAGTATTTTTCACTAAGTGAAGCTCACTGAAATAGCATTATATTTTATAGAACCTATTATGATTCTTTAAAATAATTGCTCTCTTAAGCTAATTCACAATTCTCACAATTATGTGACTTTATGACAAAAAGAATGAGAACATATATTACAATAGGTAAAGTCTGATGAAATCACAGATCCAGAAATTTCCAAATAAGAAATGGCCTGAATTGGACTAGAAAAGGAGGAAGAAGAAGATGTAACACAAGGCCAACAAGGGTGAATATTTTTATGGTAAATATGTTCAGTTTTGTAAGAAACTATGTATGACTTTGAGTTCATTTAGCTTACATTTTTAACAGATTTATATACAGAGCTTATGCTAAATGTATCCCACATTCACACTTACCTTTTTCTTTCATGTACATTGGAAAAATAAGGTATATGATGGAATTAAAATATCAGGCTACTGTGAAGTAATTTAAAGATTGGAAGAAATTAAATCTATTCACATCTGAACATCTGATTTTTGTTATTGTTGCTACTGCAATTATTGAAAAAAAGACTTGAAAAAGCAGTATCAAAAAAAAAAAAGAGAAAAGGAAAAACAGTGTCAGAGTTAACATACTTACATGTCTTTCCGGATACCACAGTACAGAGAAAATAAGAACAAGTACAAAGACCACTCATAAATATTTGTTCCACATAAAAAAATGACAGCCTTTTCCTAAAAATAAATCCTTCTCCACAAAGCTTATAATACTTCACTTTGGGTATTTGGATTACTTGGCCTTTTTCAGATGAAAATTGTAATCATACGTCTTATGATACTGTGCAAATGTTCTTTTTTTGTGTGGTTTTTTTTTTTTTTTTTGGTACCGGGGATGGAACTTGGGACCTTGGGCTTGTGCAGCAGGCGCCGGAACCACTGAGCAAAATCCCGGGGCCCTCTGTGTAAATATTCTTAAAAAATAAGAACCAAGAGCCTGGAGCACGGGCGCCTGTGACAAGAGATCTGTCGGTGATCACATTTGCGGAAGATCTTACCATCCATTCTCCAAGAGTTGGGGATAGAGAACTGGTAGCTCCCTGTGCTCTCCTGCTCTGACACCTTTTCGGACACCCACAGACACTCGATTTGGGGTTCCCTCTGACTTCCAGGAAGGAAGACTCCTCTCTGACTCCAGTTCGGGCGGCCACCTGTCTTTGCGGTGGTGACCCATGACCCTGCGGTGCCTCGAATCCTCCGGGAATGGTGCGGAAGGGATGCACAGTCAGTGGGGGACTGCAGGGTCGGCCGAGGAGCCGTCACCGGAGGCCACGCATCTGGCGAAGGCCCTGCGTGAGCTCGGCTACACAGGATGGTACTGGGGAAATATGATTGGTAATGAAGCCAAAGAGAAATTAAAACACCAGAAGGAACTTTCTTGATTAGAGGTAGTTCACTTTCAGGCTGCCTACTAACAATATCTGTTAAAACATCAGCTGGACCAACTAATCCTGAATTGAGTACCAAGATGGGAAGTTCAGACTGGCTTAACCCTAACCCTAATTTGACAGGGTGGTTCACCTGATTGACTACTTTGTGCAGATGTGCAAGGATAAGCGGACGGGTTGGAAACCCCCTAAGTGGGACCACTCATCTTTATCTGATCAAACCACTGTACACGACAGCACCCTCCCTACAGCACCTCTGTCTGCTCACTATTTACAAATGCACCCATACCGTCTGGGGACTGTCTTTACCAACAAAACTCAAAGATTACTTGGAAGAATATAAATTCCAGGTATAACTGTTTCTCTTTTTCTAAACATGCCTCATGTAGAGTATCTCCAAACACAGCTATGTAAAAGAGAACCAAAACTTGAGTGACTGCTCTGGAACTCTGGACAGAATCCTTGCTAAGAACAGCTGAAGTCAATCTAATTCAAATGCATGAAGAGGTAGCTAGGTATATAAAGTTCCCTTAGATATTTCCACCTACCTGAGAAATGCTTCCTTTCTTAAGGCTGATCAAGACGGGTTGATCCGTTTACATTCAAAAAATAAAATGTCCCAAAATTTAAAAAAAAGAAGAAAGGAAGCAAGATATATCATGTAAAGGTACAAATTCCCAATAATGAGTGTCATCATATTGTATACCTAAAGTGTACCAATAAACTTAATAAATTTTTTTAAAAAGAAAAGAAAAAAAGGGCCAGGGATTTAGCTCACTGGTTTCACCACCTACCTCACAAGCGCAAGGTCCCAAGTTCAATCACTGATACCAAAAAAGAAAAAGAAAGAAAGAAAAGAAAAGGAAAAAGGACTTGAGGATCAATGAAATAGAACAAAAGATGCTGAAACAACTCCAAGCACACTCAGACACCTATCTTTACAAAGGGAGCAAACACCTTCACTGGAAGAAAGATAGCCTCTTTAATAAATGGTGGTGGGAAAACTGGGTTTCCACATGCTGACAATTGAACCTAGACCCATATCTCTTGCCATGCACTAAACTAAAATTGGAATGGATTAAAGATATAGACAGTAAACTGAAATGCTTAATCTGTTGGAATATAGAATAGGTAAAACTCTTGAAGACATTGGTGTAGTCAAAGACTTTATGAACAAAGCCCTGATTGCACAGGAAATATTACCCAAAAAAATCAACAAATGGGATCACATTAAATTAAAAAGCTTTTAAACAGCAAAAGAAACTACCAACAGAGTGAAGAAACAACCCACAGAATGGGAAGAAAATGTTGTACCAGCTACTCCTCAGACAAAGGACTAGTACGTGGAATATATAAACAACTCAAAAAAATTGGGCTCCTAAAATTTAAAGACCTAATCCAAAAATAGGCAACTGAAATGAATAGACTCTTCTAGATGAAGAAGTAGAAACAGCAAGTAAATATGTGAAAAAATGTTAAACATCTCTAGTTGTTTGAGAAATACAAATCAACACAACACTGATATTCCATATCACTCTAAAAAGAATGGCTATCATCAAGAAATCATTCAACAACAAATGCTGGCAGAGTTTGAGGGTAAAAGGTACCCTTCTCCATTGTTGGTGAGAGTGTAAATTGGTATAACCACTATGAATATCATTATGAGAGTATAAATGGGCATAAGCACTATGAAAATCACTATGGAAATTCCTCAAAATAATTCTAGAAATTATTTGACTTCCTCTCTGATTTTTTTGTTATCCACTGATTGTTCTGGAGTGTAGAATCTTTCTGTTTGTATAGTTGTTGTGGTTTCCTTTGCTGATGATTTCTAGATTCATTGCTTTGTCCTTGAATAAGATACATGAGATTATTTCAATTCTTTTGTAAAAAAACATTCTTCTCAAACTTGAGTAGATTTTTCTATTTAGAACCTGTTTGGAAGCTTATTTGACATTAATAAGTTTAACTTGTTCTTATGGTTTAGCACTACCTTTTGTGTTCATCAGTAATTAATCCCTTTACTATTACAGAATCCACCATCTCATAATTGATGTTGCAAGTTTGTGTTTCATTTCTTAGATCAGTGATAAACTTTGATGTGTTACTATTAATGATAGCAGGAAGTGCTTAACTTATAAATGAGAAATAATTTCAAAACCTGAAGTGTATAGATGCTAGATCCATATTACTTCACGGCAATAATGTCGATGCACTTAAGATTGTACTTTCTTTTTTAAATATTACAGTGATGAGATCAAATTAAAATAACATGGGAATAAAATTGCACTTGAAATTATTCAAACAGCAGGGTCGTCATTTCTTCCATTCTTCCTGTGGTTTATTTTTACTTTTTCTAAAAGTATATTTTTATAATAACACGAGCATGATATATCCTGCCAGTATTTTTAAAATTTTATTTTTGGTAGGTGGGGTGTGGGCAGAGAATTCCATTATCTAAGACTATTGTGATGAAGTCCCTCTTCAATCTCTTAACAAATGTGGAATGAAAATGGTTCCCCAATTGAATCAGGTTTACTTGTATCCATACTCTGTAGTGTCTGGACATTATCTGCAGAGCACCAAGCCAAAAGAAGATGTGGCTTTTACACTGGATACATTTTATATCTCCTGTGCTATTCTTCTATGACTTAGGGGTTTTTTTTGTACTACAAGAGAGTAAACACTTAAATGGTATGATGTAGGCACTGCAGTCCTAAGCACAGGACAACTCGAGCAAACAAAGGATATCATAACTCACAAGTGTTATATCTTATCCATAAATTACCAGCAGCAATGGATGACAGTGAGGAACTGACCCCCATCCATCACCACATTGTCACTCAGTGCTCACAGGGTCTATGAACAAAGAAGTAAAATATGATTTATGGGATGTGGCAAGACACTATGCTTGCATATTGCTGTGTGTGGAACAAAGATCAATTCATGGCTTTCAAATTTGTCATAGGACATTGCGTCTTCCAGTCTGCCACCTTCAAATTAGGTGTCATGAGGAGAGAAAAATATGGCAATGCCTTAGGAAAAAAATGCCACATTTTCATTAGGCTACAGAGATGGTGAGGGACAGTGAAAGATGGGACAGTAGAGCTCTCGTTTGATCACAGCATTCAATCTAAGGTCTAGGAGATGGAAACAGAAGGGCAAATACCTAAAACATAGAGGAACAACAGGAATCTTGGCATCAAAGTGAAAAGTGTATCTGAAATTGTAGTATACAAAAAAATTGGTCAGCCACAGAGACTCTTCTGTATAACCTGAATAAAGTTAGTATAAAGAAAATCAATCTGTAGCTTAACTATTCAAATAAACTTATGCACGTATCACTTTGTGAATATTTATTTGAAAACCTTTATTTATATACTTTATGACATTCATGGTGAGTCACATTAGGGACACATGATCAAATAATGAATAATTTTATTTCTTACCACTTAATCATCTGTAAATTATTCTTATTTGAAAGTCTGAGCTTAAAACCTACCTTGGACTAGTGAGTAGAGCAAGAAAATAATTGAAGATACTCTGGCTAATATTAACACTATTCTGATGATGTCCCTTTTAAAATAACTTTCCAGAAACTTTGTGAATTTGATTTGCATGCATTCCAGATGCTTACTCCAATACCTCAGAATTAAAACCAGCAGATATGAGCTTTGCCTTCAGATTTCTCCTACTTTAAACAAAGAAGAGGAATGATGTTATGTATCTTAATTAAGTGCAGATTTTAATTCAACAATTTAACTTGAATGTCCTCTTGGATTTTACCCACACTTTTAAATTCAGCATCTCCAAATCTCAATTCTTAATTTTGTTTCTAAATCTGTTTCTATTCCATCGAAGTAAAAGCCATCTCCAGTTGCCCAGCTGTCCAAGTGGAATCTCTTCCTTACATTCTTTTCTAATAACATCTACACACTACATTTCCCAAGTTCTGCCAACTTTACCTCCAAAATAAATGCCTTAACAGACAGTCTGGGTCTTAGTAAATACAGAATCAATGTTAGTTTTATTACTATGATAGGTACAATCCAGGCAAGTTTTTTTTTTCTTAGTAATGAAAAAACCTGGGGCAAGGAGGGACAAAAGGTTCTGGCATTAAATCTTCCCTACCAATATATATGCTAGCGAATAAGACTATCATTTTCACTATATCCCTGATACCTACAATGATTCTGAGCAGACAGCAGGGACTCCCACTGGGAAGAGCTTATTAAAATCACTGCCTAGTTACAGTCTTGCTAGAGGGAGACAGAAAGCCTCCTGGGCTCCTATTTGGAGTCAAGCAAGGCCGAGGCAGTGACATCTCCACCCTGCAGCATTCACCTGCAGGAAGCAACTGTACCAACGGAACAGCAATTTCCAAGATTATGCATAAGCAGAAAGGAAAGCCTGTCATCACAGAAAGAGGGAGGACCCAGGAATCAATCTAAAGGAAGAGGAATTGAGCAACTCTGAAGCAAGACCCTGGGAAACTGAAGGAAGGGGCTTCTTAAAGGGCCAGCCTGGCTGTATCTGGCTTGGCCAGGTGGAAATATGTATCGTGCCAGCAGAGCGGAATGATACCCACCTGGTGTGGCTGCTGTGGGATGAACGCAGTGAGCCTCGTCACAGCTCTTGTAGAGTCGGGAACCAGAGCAGTGAGTTTGTGGTGGTCCAGCCACCACATCATACTCAGCCCTCTCTGGACCCTGAGTTCCTGGAGCAGAGAGAACCTGTTAATTCATAAGTGGGAGTCTAGTCGAGGACAGCAGTGTTTGCGAGACAGCAATGTTCGCTCTGGCTTTAAGGGAAAGTCCAGCGTTAGAAGACCCTGGCTAAGGGAAAGCTTTCCCGGGCAGGCCAACAGCTTGAGCAAGAGCAGAGCAGAGGGAAAACAGCAGGAGCTGAGAAGGGGAAAGAGAAGGCAGGCAGGTGCCAGGAGGAAGCGGGCTGTGCATCTGTGTGCCGTGCACATTTGTGTGCTTCTAAATGTGTATTTTTCTCTATCCAATTAATTTGTTAACCCCACCGGGGAAAAAGAACCTTGTTAAGCAGTGAGCCAAGAAGGTTTAGCACTTCTAATTGTATACCGCGGCTCCTCGGCATTCTGTCTTCCTCTGACTGCGCAATACCGAGAACCAAACTGTTCCTAAGCACGCTTTCTGTCTTCGCTCAGAGCTGGGGACGAGCCTGAAACCGGATGCAGGATCTTCGTTAGAGAGAAGCTGTGATGACACTTTTCAGGGACGAGAAGAGCACCATTTGTTTTTACCAGGCTAATTGTCATCATTGTGAATTGCCAAATGTTTTGATTATTTCCGTGTACTTTGAATGTTTCAACAATTAGAAGGCAATGATGATTTGCAAAGTCAACAAAAACTGTTTTGAAACTCCGTGGTAAACAAATATAACTTCTATGCTTATCAACATATTTTTCTGTTTTCCCTGATACATATTCTCTAAGTCTTCTTTTTTTTGCCAGAACATAAGAAAGATTTCTACAAATGAAAACATTGTGATGTTTTACCAAAATATAGATTTTTATCCTGTCAAAAACATTTATATTTTTCTATTTACTGGTAGATGAAAATCCACGTGGTTTAGTAGTCTTTCCTCTAAACTTTAGGATAAAAGAAGAACTGAACTGGACAAATCTATCTTATCATCACCAAAGTTTCTCAATTATCTCTTCCAATCCTCCTGCCCACACTTCTAAAGCATTCTGTGTGTATTTCTCTTACAGCATTTCTTACATTTCATGTTGTATTTGAGTTTCATATGTTATTTATCTTCCACTAAACTAGATCTTTTGGAAAGGATTTGCATCCTATAGGTCACTGTGACATATATATATTAAAAAAAATACACAAGAGCTTTTGACTGAATTCAAAATATTCCTGCCAATAGAGGATTTAAATTTGAAATATGCATTACAATATAAATCCAAAATAAAGTATATTTCAGGTTTCTAAACATGAACACATTTATGAGTTGTGAGGGAAAGTACCTTGTACTCTAAATAGTTCTTTATTCTGATACCCTGAATATTTTTCTTCATGGTTAGAGGTGAAAAGTAGGGTTTAGAGTGGTGGCCAAGAAGAAAATAAAAGTATAATTTTGTCCCGTTTTCCTCCTTATTTGCTGCTTCAAAAACTTGATTGAAATAATTGATTTTTTAAAATAGTAAACTACCTGTTTCCTTAGATTTTCCCCACAGTGGAAGCTGTGGCCCAGACAGGAAAAGCATTTCCCTGCTTTTTGCATGTAGATGCAGCCACATTTCTAACACTTTGGCATGTGACAGTGGCTAACTGTGTCACAGGGGCTAGTGCCTGGGTGATTACTACTTGAAGTCTTCCTTTTCAGAGGGTACAGCATACTGGATACTTTGTATTTCAAGCGGCAGCTCTACAAGACAGAAAAGGGTGGGTCCCTCAGTAGCTGCTTGCAACAGAGTTTCCCCAAGTTCTCCAAAGAGAAGAAGCCATGTGGCATTTATTGTGTGATTGGAGTAAGCGGAGGTTTGTGGCAACAGAAATTGCACTGACTTACCTAATAAGCCTGGAGATTTATAACATTCTCAAACATCATGTCATCGGTAGCATAGAGAAGAGGACTTTGTTTGACCTGGAGTAAAAACTGGATTTGTTATGGGCAGTCTTTGTTTGAAACTTCTTTAAGAATCAATGTCTTTAGGTGAGCCACTTAATTCCACTTCCCTAACCAGGGTATAGTGACAAAGGAAAAGCCAACAAGATAATATATGCGTAAGTTCCTCTCAAAGCAAAACCAATGTGTGACCTAAAGGAATATTAGAGTTATTATAAAGTGAAACCAATAAACGATGTCACTTGAGTCCACAGAGTACAGGCGAATTGAAGTAGTTGTCATCAACAGTAGTCCAGAATCATGGACACGCTTAGGCAAAGAACGTGAAGAAATACTTACTTGTGAAAACATAAAGTTTCTGTGGATGTTAGTCTTCTGGACCTACTTCCTTCACTCACTTGTTTGAGAATGATTGACTTTTAGAGGTTAAGTATGAATCTAATCAAACTAAGATTTCAGGGCAATCTAATACATAAGCCACTTCCAAAAGTTAATTATAAATAATAGAAACACATCACAACTTTTTTATTATCCTTGGTTGGAAATCATGTGAAACAGAATTTTTCTGAATTCTTACAATTGTAAATCATAAATCTGTGGGAGCAATATACACAACAAGCATATCTCCATAACTGTGTGAGCAACTGTGCATCTCAGGTCACATATCATAGCTTATCTGTGCCCCAGACATACAAAATTGTCACACAGAGACACAGGTTCTGAATCCCCATCCTTCCAGGCGAAGCCCTTTCTCCAGTCTGACTGTAACTGGGAAAGGCACTTTTACCTCCAAGACTGAATTTTGCCAATTACTATACTCCAAATAAATACTCAGCTTTCAGAACAACAACAACAACAAAAGTCTTCACTGAGAAAGGTTCTGAATTTCATACCCCTTATATGAAAACAACATGATAGGACTTTTCCAAAATTTTACATATTATCAATAATAACTTCCAAAACAAATAAATTTTTCTAAAACTTAAATTTGGATCAACCATACAAAAGGTAAGACTTTTTCTATTCTACCTATAGAAAATAATATTATTTAATTCTTATTTGAAAATACAAATAGCATGTATGGCAGACAAAAAGGAAAATATAGTGATATAGCAGTCAGTTATTCTAAAAAATATGATATTCTTTGTATTTGTCAATTTTTAAAATTGTATACTTATAGTGACTTTCATTATTTGAGTCTTTATATTCCAAAGTCAAATTAGGAACTTTCAAAGAAATTTTTTTTCTGATTTAAATAGTTTCAAATCATAAAATTTAAATTTCAAAATGGAAACATTTACTCATTATAGCCACTTATTTATCAACCATTTCTAACCTCACTGTTCACTTCATTTACCATTCAAATTAACTCAACTACTTCAAAGTTAATATATGTATATATGAAACAATTTTATTTGAAACTAGCAAGATCTATGGTTAAAGGAATAGATAATATAAAAATATTTGCCTACATTTTTAAACATATTATTTTATCTTGAAACCAATAAATCTACATTCATCTCACATAGGGTTGAGGCCCATTGCATATGTGATTTCTGATTGGCATAGGTGTCATCCTTCTGGCACAAACAAAATCCATAATTCTGTATCTATGATTACAAATTTAGCTTCCTTTAAAGGGAGTCACTGGAGAAGCAATCTGAATGTAGACTCCATCTGGATTTAACATTCCTTCCCTGATCATTTATATATGTTTTGCATGTCCCTAATGATTTTCTCACTTACTTGCTTTATCAAATCTTACCAATCAATGCATTTGGCTTAAATTTTACAATATATGGTAATTTTTTGTAATTATGAAATATAGCTAGCATAAGCCAGTTTGAGAGCAAACTGATTTTTATTAAATACAATAGTCAGCAGATGAAAATAGAAAACTATAGAAGTCTTAGAGAGGAGGTGATGTAGGAGTGATTGATACTTATTATTCTATAGGTTTTGGTCAGTTTATTGAGATCAGTACATTTTATATCTGAAAGGAATTAAAGTTTTAATGCATCAATTCAGGTAAATGGTAATTGAATAAAGTTTTTTCTATTATTTTTATTTTTACATCTGTTATGAAATAATTGATAATTTTATAACTTCTAGCTTTATTTTTATAAACTATGATTGGCTCTTTTGAGCCATGAATACTTAGCCAAATTTCCAGCCTGTGGTTTGCATTCTAGGCTGTAATAAATAGATCAACAGAGAAATTCCATGGGTTCTACCACCTATTCAATAGCGATAATGATTCCTTTTGTTGTAAGATGAGCACACATGTCCATTTGTCTCTTCCAATGAAGCTATTTGCTTTAAACTGGTCCCTCATCTTCTAAAAATGAAGGGAGAAAAAGATTTACTCTTTCGCGTGGAAATGTGTTTTTCTTTCCTTTTATTCTGTGTAAAAAGAAGGGAAGAAGCATGTACATATAGCACTAATTATGGCAGGTAAACACACTGCACTAGGTTCTAAACTTCATGAAGAAAACTACTATTTTGGCGGGAAAGAGTAATGTCACTATTGTATAATACCTGGCATCTGGAAGGCTGTTTGTCAACAACATCAACAACATATAATAGTGGAAAGAATTATAAACAATATAATTTCTTTATTAACTTTATTTTAATAAATTTGACATTAAGGAGATGGTCTATCTCCAAATTTTCCAAAAAATAAAAAGTTGGTCAGAAATTCAATGAACTAAGGCTAGATTTCATCATCATTACAGATTGATTTTTAAGCTCTCATTGTCCATAATGAAAGCACTGGATTTGTTTTTTAAAAATTCTCTGACATAGTCAAATATTTCCTTATTTGACAATATTAGGTAATGTAGTTATATCATTCAATAAGATTTCAGTATAATATCTAAAATAACTAAATTTAAGGGATTATTGGCAATTTGAAAATTTTAGTAATATTGAATTATTTCATATTTGCAAGAAGAATTGTATGTGTTGTGCTGTTCGTGTGTGTGTGTGTGTGTGTCTGTGTGCTATATCCTAAGTCCTTTGGGGTATTATAAAGTCTTTTATTTTCTTTGGCTATTACATGGAACATAGATTGATATGTTGTGTTATGTTGTGTTTGCTGTTATGTTATGCCTCATTTTATTATATTATGTGGGAAATCTTACCCTTAAAGTGACTAGAATTCTATAGTGGCTTTTAGATTTCAAACTGTAGTAGGAATATGATTGCTACCTATACTGTTTGTACACTGCTCCCCACTGTTGAAGACTTGTATATCTCCCTTTCTCCTAGGGGGAATTTAACCAATTTGTAAATATGAATATTAGTATCTATCTTCTTTGATTTGCCTTTCTCCCAGGAATCCTGCTTTGGGACCTTGGAAGGACATGTCATGAGCTACAGAAGACAGACCATGGTGAACAATAGGTTAAAACATAAAACGAAAAAGTCAATCAAATTTATTTCCTTTGAGAAAGTACTTTACAAACAAATCACAATCAAATAACTGCAATTCCACTAGTCTTGAGTAAAGGAGAATGGAAAATATAAGAGAAATGCAACTGTTTGATATTTATTCACCTGTACTAAACATTGTCAGTCCCAGTTCTACATTTGTTTCATTTAGCCATGGAAAGCACACAGAAACATTTTTTACTTTTTTTTCCTTTGTGACAAAAGCGTTCTCAATGTTTGTATTTAATTTTATGGTAGTTCTGAGATTGACAAACTAATATAAATTCAAAACCATACTGAATGTTATAAATCAAAATTAAAGTCTTCCTGTAAGAGTTTAATAATTAAATGGATTTAAAATTATTACATTGACATTATCACATTTAAGTAAACCTTTCATGTAACAATTAATTTACAAATGAAATAAATTAGTCCTTTTAAAAGTCATATCACTTGTTTATTCATATGCTAGAGAATACATTCTTAAATACAAACTTCTTTAATATCCTTCTAATAAATAATAGATATACAGCTAGAATGAGTCTTACCCTGAAAATGTTTTTCAAACTGCTTTTTGATAACAGAAATTTTTAAATTATGCTGGAAAAAATTTTAGGAAAAATTTGAATATTTCAGTTTTAAAAATATATTTGGAACTGTACAGGCAAACATGAAAAGTCAGTGAATTTTGTTTGCTTTTTCATTGTGCTGATGCTCCCACTTTCCTAATTTACAGCTAGAAACAACTACAAAAACTCAGTTAAACCCTAAAGTAGAGCAAGTTGAAATCATGATTAATAATATGACTGATGAAGGCAGGTCTGCACACGCCCTACCAAGGACACGAGTCTCGCAGAACACACTGAATCATCCCACGCCCTGGTAACAATCCACTGGACAACACCCCCTGCTTCTCTGTACAGCCACCTGGTTTCACACTACAAAGACGCAGAGGACACAACACTACCAAACCACAGTAATGAGTCCTGCCACTCCTGGTCCAGAGGAAGGGGCTTCCCAGCCACCATCCCTCCTGCTGCTCCCAGCCCACAGGAAAGGGATTTTGGTCCACCATCCCTACCGCTGCTCCCAGCCCCTGTCCCACCTCTCCCAGCACAGAGGAGGTAATCAATGCAGGTGTCAACAGCACCCCCCAGTCAAAATGAGAAAACACATAAATAAGTCTCAAAACCAGAATTCCAGATCACCGACAGCAACCCCAAAGGGAAATAAGATGGAACACTCTGATACTCAACCACCTGGACCCACTGAACTGGCAACAAAAGGGGATCTGGAAAAAAATGAAATCAGAAATAATTTCTCAGATAACAGGAGAAATTGTGCCCCTAGTGCAAGACATGATTAATAAATCTAGAGAGGAGCTCAGGAACATGATGGAATCCCAGCATAGGAAACAAATGGAATCCATAAAACAAATGTAAATAGAGTCCCAGGAGATGAAAAACTCCATTGAAAGTCTACACAGCAGAATGAGCCAATGTGAGGACAGAATTTCAGATATAGAAGATAAGATTGCAATTAATGATCAGGAAAAGAAAAATTGCTTCAAAATTATAAGGGAACATGAGAAATCAATGCAACAGCTGCTAGATGATGGAAAGAAGAATAACATAAGATTGATTGGGCTCAATGAAGAAACAGGAGAGAATGCAGTTGACATAAAAAAACTGTTCACAGAAGTGATAGCAGAAAACTTCCCAAGCAGGGGAAAAGAACTTGACATAAGGATAAGTGAGGCATATAGGACTCCAAATAGCCTTGATCAAAAGAAATCTACACATAGGCATATAATTGTTAAGTTTCCAGAAACCCAAGAGAGGAACAAAGTTCTCCAACCAGTCAGAGAAAAGAAACAAATCACATACAAAGGAAAGCGCATCAGAATCACAGCACACTTCTCAACACAAACCATCAAGGCAAGAAGAGCTTGGAGTGATATATTCCAAGCCCTAAAAGAAAACAGCCTCCAACCCAGATTGATGTACCTTGCAAAACTATCTTTCAAAATGGATGGAGAAATAAGATACTTTCATGACAAAGAGCACCTTAGGAACTTCCTGAATAGCAAACCAGCACTCCAGAAAATTTTACACTATATCCTAGGAACAGGCATTGAGGATCACAACCCAAGGAAGCAAAGCAGAATGAACCCATCAGGCATGACAAGAAATTAAATGTAAAGGGAGAGAACTCAACAAAAAGAAAAAGTCATGGCAATGACAAGTCAATATGTCTCAGTTATAACCATCAACATTAATGGTCTCCATGCACCAATCAAAAGAAATAGACTGGCAGAATGGGTCAAGAAGCAAAATCCAACAATATGCTCCATACAAGAAACACACTTAATTCAAAAGGAAACTCATAGACTGAAAGTTAAGGGGTGGAAAACAATACTGCATGTGACAGGAATCTGAAAAAATGCAGGAGTAGCTATCCTCTTGGCAGATCAAGTAGGTTTCAAACCAACACTGATTAAGAGAGATGAAGAAGGACACTACATCCTTGTAAAGGGAAGAATCCAAGAGGAAGAGATGACAATCATAAATATCTATGCACCAAACACTAGTGCATCCAACTATAAAAAACAAATACTAACGGACATGGAAAGTCATATGTGCACTAATACAATTGTAGTGGGGGACCTCAACACCCCACTGTCACAAAAAGATAGATCAACTAGACAAAAAATAAGTAATGAAATACTAGAACTCAATCAAACTCTTGAATAAATGAACTTAACAGATGTTTACAGAGTGTTCCACCCCACAAAATCAGAATACACATTCTTCTCAGCTGCACAGGGGTCATTCTCCAAAATAGACCACATACTCGCACCTAGAACATTTTTAACTAAGTGCAAAGGAATTGAAGCTATCCCCTGTATATTGTCAGACCATAGTGTGATGAAATTGGAGATCCACAGCAAAAGAAACTTGAAAAATTTCGTAAACACATGGACATTGAACAACACACTTCAGAATAACCAGTGGGTCACAGAAGAAATTAAAGAAGAAATCAGACAATTCCTTCAATTAAATGACAATGACAATACAACATATCGGAATCTATGGAAAACAATGAAACAGTCTTACAAGGGAAATTCATAGCAGTGAATACGCATATTAGGAAAACAGAATGAGCCCAATTAAACAACCTGATGCTGAACCTCAAGCTTCTAGAAAAAGAAGAGCAGGACAACCCTAGAGCTCATACAAGGGAAGAAATTATAAAGATCAGAGCAGAAATCAATGCAATGGAGACTAAGAGAATGATACCAAAAAATCAATGAAGCCAAGAGTTTGTTCTTCAAAGGAATCAACAAAATTGACAAAGCCTTAGCCAACCTTGTCAGAAAAAGGAAAGAAAAGGCCCAAATCCATGCACTTAGGAATGAAAAGGGTGAAATTACAACAGACCCAGCAGAAATCCAGAGGATTATCAATACCTACTTCCAGAACCTATATGCCAATAAGATGGACAGCACAGAACAAATGGACAGATTCCTAGATGCATGTGAATTACCAAAGTTGAACAAAGCAGACTTAAAAATTCTGAACAACCCAATATCAAACAATGGAATTGAAAATGTAATTAAAAACTTATCAACTAACAAAAGCCCAGGCCCTGATGGGTTTACTGCTGAATTTTTCAAGACACTTAGAGAGGAACTGCTGCCACTACTTTTTAAACTCTTCAATGAAATTGAAAAGGAAGCAATACTCCCAAATTCATTCCTGGAAGCAAGCATCACCTTGATCCCCCAAGCAGAGAAAGACCCAACTGAAAAGGAGAACTATAGGCCAATCTCACTAATGAACATAGATGAAAAAATCCTTAATAAGATAATGGCAAACAGAATGCACAAGATCATCAAGAAGATCATACACCCTGATCAAGTGGGATTCATCCCAGGGATGCAGGGATGGTTCAATATATGCAAATCAATCAATGTAATACACCATATCAATAGAGCCAAGAACAAAAACCATATGATTATCTCCATAGACTCAGAAAAAGCATTTGACAAAATCCAACATGCATTTATGATTAAAACCCTACAAAAAAATGGAATAGATGGTCTCTACCTCAAATTGATAGAAGCTATCTATGAAAAACCAACAGCCAATATCATACTAAATGGTCAAAAACTGAAATCCTTCACACTAAAATCAGGAACAAGACAAGGATGTCCACTATCACCACTCTTGTTCAATAAAGTCCTGGAAACATTAGCCATGGCAATTAGACAAGAGAAAGAAATAAAAGGAATAAAGATAGGAAATGAAGAAGTCAATTGTCATTATTTGCAGATGACATGATACTCTATAGAGAAGACCCCAAGAACTCCACCAAAAGTCTTCTAGACTTAATAACCAAATTCAGTCAAGTAGCTGGTTACAAGGTCAACACACAAAAACCAATAGCTTTCCTCTACATGAATGACAGACTCACTGAGAGAGGATTAAGGCAAATAATGCCTTTCACAATAACATCCAAAAAACTGAAATACCTAGGAATCAACCTAACAAAAGAAATCAAAGACCTCTTCTCTGAAAACTATGGCACTCTGAAAAGAGAGAGTGAAAATGATATCAGAAAATGGAAAGAGATCACCTGCTACTCGGTAGGAAGGAATAATATAGTGAAAGTGACCATACTTCCAAAACTGCTATATAGATTTAATGCAATCCCAACTGAAATCCCAAGAGCATACTTCATGGACTTTGAGGAAACAATCCATAAATTCATTTAGAACAAGAACAGGCCCAGAATAGGAAAAGCAATTCTAGATAACAAAGAAATGTCAGGGGGTATTACAATCCCCAGCCTGCAACTATACTACAAAGCTATTGTGATAAAAAGAGCAAGGTACTGGCAAAGAAACAGGCCTGAGGACCAGTGGAACAGATTAGAACATGCAGAAACAACACCAGAAACACTCAGCCATCTCATCTTCAATAAATAAGCCAAACACTCTCACTAGAGGAAAGATAGCCTCTTTAATAAATGGTGCTGGAAAAATTGGACTTCAACTTGCCAAAGATTAAAACTAGACCTGTATCTCTTACCATGCACTAAACTAAAATCAAAATGGATTAAAGATCTAAATATTAAAATAGAAACTCTGAACCAGTTGGAACTGAGGTTAGGTAGAATTCTTGAAGACATCAGTATAGGAAAAGATTTTATGAACAAAACCTCAGTTGCTCATGAACTAGCACAAACAATCAACAAGTGAGATCTCTTCTTATTAAAAAGCCTCTGCACAGCAAGAGAAACCACCAGCAGTGTGAAGAGACAACCCACAATGTGGGAAAATATCTTCACCTGCTCTTCCTCAGACAAAGGTCTACTATCTTGAATCTATAAAGAACTTAAAAAGATCAGACCTCCCAAATTTAAAGACCCAATCCAAAAATGGACATCTGAAATGAACAGACATTTCTCAAAGAAATAGAAATAGCAAATAAATACATGAAAATATGTTCAACATCACTGGTCACTGGAGAGATGCAAATGAAAACAATGCTGATATTCCACTTCACTCGAGAAAGAATGGCTGCTATCACGAAATCAACCAATAACAAATGCTAGCAGGGCTCTGGGGAAAGAGAAATCCTGCTCCACTGCAGGTGGGAGTGTAGACTGGTGCAACCACTGTGGAAATCAGTATGGAGATACCTCAAAGAACTAGGACTGGAAGTTCCATTTGACCCTGCTAGTTCCACTGCTGGGGATCTTCCCCAAAGAATTAAAAGAATCATACCACAGTGATATATGTGCACCCATGTTCATAGCAGCGCAGTTTGTGATAGCTAAAACTTGGAAACAGCCCAAATACCCATCAACTGGTGACTGGATAAAGAAAATGTGGTTTTTTAATAAAATGAAGTACTACTCAGCCATAAAAAATGAGAAATTAGAGACATTTATAGCTAAGTGGATGCACATTGAGGCGATACTCTTAAGTGAAATAAATAGGACACACATCTATAAATACCAAGTAGTTTCTCTGGTCTGAGAAACTGAAAGTGCAAATAAGGACTAAATGTATAATAGGTAATTTGAAATAGGAAGAAAAGGAGCAAAGGGCAAGGAAATGGGAGGGCTAGGGGAAAGGATAGAAGGGATTGGGATTAGTATGAGAAAATGGAAAAATAGGAACCAAATCTTTGTAAATAGGGAGGACTGGTGGGGTGAAGGGAGGGCTGGGCAAGGGTGAAAAATAAGAACCAAGAGAGATTATGTAAAGGTGCAAATTTCCAATGATGAATGTCATCATATTGTATACCTAAAATGTACCAATGATTAGAATGAATAATCGATAATGCAAAATAGTAAGAATAGGTTCAAAGTGGTAGGGGTAGTGGGAGGGGCAGGGGAAAGGAAAGAAGGGAAAGGAAAAATGCTGAGAAATGGAAAAAATGGAAATAAAGTCTTTGTAAATAGGGAAGGGTGGAGGGTGTGAAGGGAGGGCTAGGAATGGGGAAAAAATAAGAACCAAGATGCATCATGTTAAGGTACAATTCCCAATGAGAAATCTAATTGTGTTGTATACCTAAAATGTACCAATGAAAGAATTTAACAAAAAAAAATAATAATAATGTGACTGATGTTTCTTACATTTAAATCTGTTGAGAAATTTAATCAGGGCTTCATGTTAGAAGAAAATAATTTTCTTAGTTTGCCCTACAGGATTTTATTTTCTAGGCATCAAGAAAATATTTCCCAGAAGTTCCTATTTTCTCCCTCTGGTGAAAAATAAATATTTATCCATTACAAATAATACCCTAACACTGAAGTTCCATCCTAAAATTCTAAGACTGTGGAGCAGTCACCTTGCCACATATCGACATGATGCAAATATCAGGATGAGTTGAGTCTGGACCCTAACTATTAGCATCAACATCTTTTGCTATGTAATCTATAACCACAGTTTCATCCTGTGATAGGAAATTAATTCAGTGTAACTATCTAAAAATGGTTATGAAACAAAGATAACTACTTTTAATAACTGATAATAATACATTAAAATACAATACATTAACAGGTATGTGTGTTTTGTAAAAAAACAGTAGGTGTTTTTGGCAGTCTTTTTTTTTCTTTGCTTATATACATAAGTACTTCACATAGGGAAAATTAAAATCTTCAGAGATTATCAAAATCTTAATTTTATCTTGGAAATATAGCTTAATTTCATGATTGATTCTTTGTGACTGCTGTTTCAAGCATAGGCACTGACTATAATATTTCCTTTAAATCCCAGAGGATTCTTCTTCTTTTATTTTTTTCTCTTTTTTTGTGTGCTTTGCTATAAATCATCAGCCTGGCATTATGAGTATTGATAAAAATAAATGGATACTGGGAAATTACTACTTCAGTTTATGATTGGAGAAGAAACTTTTAACCTAATCTCCATGAACAATGATCAGTTGATTACCAAGCTAGTGATTATAAGCTAATTTGCTTTAAAATTGCTTTCAATGCTAAACAGATTCACGATCTTTATGTCAAAAGCTTTAGCTATAATCTACTTTTCCTGGGGCTTATAAATTTACAGTCAAATATTAGCAACCAACTGATCAATCTTCAGCAAATTTTATCAAGAAATATAGCCAAAATCAGTGCATTCAAGTGCCTAACAGTAGTGGTTTTTTTGTTTTAGAGATTTCAACATAATTTCCCTTATACCAGTATAGCTGCACATGCTCTACCAAAACTTTTTAATATCATTAGGAAATAAATACAGTAAGAAGTGACTTTAAATGATCAACAGAAATATTTTAGGTAGGCTAATGCTTTTCACTCGTTATTTTTAATAGCTTATCTTATAGTCTCTTATTTATCATTGATGATACAAATATTTAAAAGAATCAAATACCAACATAATTTCATTAGATAACATAGGAAGTAGCAAGATGTGAAAATAACATGAAATTGGTTCCTATAATCAGTTCTGGAGAGCAAAAAGTAAAATCATTGGCATATACTAACACGGATTGTCATAGAGATTTGACCTTATGCAATTATGGGAGCTGGATGTTCACTGCATGCTTGGCTGCTATTACTATGCTGGGTGTTGGTGAACACAATCTTCTGAGCAGGTAATTAGGAAGCAAACATGGACGCAAAGTGGATGGATAAGAACAAAGTTAGGTCTTGTGAGAATAAGCCAAAACCCGCACGGGCACAGACTGGAGTTCATGTGCATCCCTCACTATTTCTAACCCTTCAACCTTAAGGATGAGGTATCCTGCAGGAATACCCTATCAGACCAAGCTATACATTTCCTGGTCCAGAAATAGGAGAAACTGAAGGAGAATGATACATGGCACAAGGAACCACAAGCCTAGCTACTACCTGTAACAGAAGATAAGCAATAATATGTCAGAGCAGCAACATCTCATGCCTTGAACAGACCGTACAAGCATAGGACAAATATGGCTGCACCTTCACATCTCTCCTCCAAACCCCACACATGTCTCCTATGGGTCACACTACCTGGAACTTGCATGGAAGGAAATTCTGGAACATGCAGTAGCACCTTTGCTAATTTGGTATGGGACAAATCCACCAGATGTAATCCCTGGCATTTCTTTCAGAATCATCCAGTAGGAACTAAATTTAACTGTACTAACCATGAGTTAATAAGCTAATGTTGTTTTAAATTGGAAAAAGAGTAGATGAGGGGGGTGCACTATTCTCTATGCATCTATTTTGAACTTTCTGTAATTAAAATTTTTATTTTAAAAATGGCAGAGAGAGAAAGGGAGGGGTAAGAAGAGAAGGAGGAGATCTGGCCTTTAATATTTGATACCATCATGAGAATATGAGTTCACAGACCAAAACAATAAGACAATAGTGACTAAAACTGCTTTGAGAGAAAGTCAACAAATAAAACAATATAATTTACAAAAAGTTTATTGAACACCTACTAGAAAAATGTTATTGACATAGATGCAGGAACTAGTCTTACAAGTAACCCTACCTTCATGCCCCATGTTATGTCAGTGATGCTGACATGCTCAAGGAATGGAATAAATCAGTAAATAAGGCAAATAACAAGGCAAGCATGTCCACTGGAGCAGTTTGAAAATAATATTATAATGAAGGTCCTAACTAGTGGAGAAAGTGGAGGAAAAGAAACAGAATGCACACAGTTACAAAGGAAGACATAAAACTGTTGATATTTTAAGGCAAAATGATTGTCTTTGTTAAAAATCCCCACGAAACTAACAAAAACCTAGAACAAATAAGTAGATTTACTAAGGTTTCAAAATTCAAGGTCAATTTACTCACATTCATCAGATTTCTATATACTAGGAATAACAAACTACAGAGGAAAAAATACTCTAAAACTGTTGTTTCATGTGTGTATGGGCTGCAGCCATCTACCCTACAAACTTTGAATGAGCATAGCCAGCTTCCACAATTGGGTAAGCCAATTTCTTTCATAAATCTATATCTTTCTATAGATAATGGAAGATAGAAAGATAAATACATAGATTTTACTATGTTTACTCCTGTAGTTGATCTCTGACTAAAGCCGTAATAGAAACAAGTGTTAAACAAACTTTAACAAAATTAAGAACCTCTATTGTTTGAAACATTGTTTTTTCTTAATTTTATTTTACAGGTACATTTAAGATATACAATATAATGACATTCGTCATTGAAAATTTGCTCCTTTACATAATCTCTCTTAGTTCTTATTTTCCCCCTCCCCTGCCCTCCCTTCAAACACTCCATCCCTATTTATAGAGACTTTGTTTCCATTTTTTCATTTTCTCATATTAATTCCAGTAACTTCTTTCCTTTCCCTACCGCTCCCACTTCCCCTTCCCCTTTGCCCCTTTTCTTCCTATTTCACATAATCTACATTTTAGTCCTTATTTACACTTTCAGTTTCTCACACCAGAGAAACTGTTCAGCATTTACACATGTGTGTCCTATTTATTTCACTTAAGAGTATCATCTCAATGTGCATCCATTTAGATAAAAAGGGGTCTAATTTCTCATTCTTAATGGCTGAGTAGTTCTCCATTTTATAAAAATAAAACAAAAAATATTTTCTTTATCCAGTCTCCAGTTGAAGGGCAATTGGGCTGCTTCCAAGTTTTAGCTATTAAAAATTGTCTTGCTATGAACATAGGTGCACATATATCACTGTGGTATGATTCTTTTAATTCTTTGGGAAAGATACCCAGCAGGGGAATAGCTGGGTCAAATGGAACTTCCAGTCCTAGTTCTTTGAGGTATCTCCATACTGATTTCCACAGTGGTTGCACCAGTCTACACTCCCACCAGCAGGGGAGGAGGGTTCCTCTTTCCCCACAGCTCTGCCAGCATTGGTTATTGGTTGATTTCATGATAGCAGCAATTCTTTCTGGGGTGAGGTGGAATCTCAGCATTATTTTCATTTGCATCTCTTGAATGACCAGTGATGTTGAATATTTATTCATACGTGTATTTGTCATTTCTACTTCTTTGAGAAATATCTGTTCATTTCAGAAGCCCATTTTCAGATTGGATCTTTAAATTTGGGAGGTCTGATCTTTTTAAGTTCTTTATAGATTAGAGATAATAGACCTTTGTCTGAGGGACCGCTGGTGAAAATTTTTTCCCATGTTGTGGGTTGTCTCTTCACACTGTTGGTGGTTTCTCTTGCTGTGCAGAAGCTTTTTAATAAGAAGAGATCCCACTTGTTCATTGTTTGTGCTAATTCATGGGCAACTGAGGTTTTGTTCATAAAATCTTTTCCTACCCCAGTGTCTATGAGAGTTCTACCTAACCTCTGTTCCAGCAGGTTTGGCATTTCTGTTTTAATATTTAGATCTTTAATCCATTTCAATTTTACTTTAGTGCGTGGTGAGAGATATAGGTCTAGTTTTAATCTTTGGCAAGTTGAAGCCTAATATTTCCAGCACCATTTATTAAAGAGGCTATCTTTCCTCCAGGGAGGGTGTTTGGCTCCTTTCTTAAAGATGAGGTTGCTGAGTGTGTCTGGAGTTATTTCTGCATCTTATAATCTGTTCCACTGGTCCTCAGGTCTGTTTTTTTGTCAATACCATGCTGCTTTTATCACAGTAGCTGTGTAGTGTATTTTCAAGTTGGGGGTTGTGATACCCCCTGCCATGTCTCTGTTATTTGGAATTGCTTTTGCTATTCTGGGTCTCTTCTTGTTCCAAATGAATTTTTGGATTGTTTTCTCAAGGTCCATGAAGTACACTCCTGGGATTTCAATTGGGATTGCATTAAATCTATAAAGCAGTTTTCAAAGTATGGAAATTTTCACTATGTTGATACTTCCTACCAAGGAGCAGGGTATCTGTTTCCATTTTCTGATATCATCTTCAATCTCTTTTCAGAGTGCCACAGTTTTCAGAGAAGAGGTCTCTGATTTCTTTGGTTAGGTTGATTCCTCGGTATTTCAGTTTTTTTGGATGCTATTATGAAAGGAATTGTTTACTCTATTTCTCTCTCAGTGAGTCTGTTGTTCATGTAGAGGAAAGCTATTGATTTTTGTGTGTTGGCCTTGTACCCAACTACTCTACTGAATTTGATTATTAATTCTAGATGACTTTTCATGGCATTCTTGGGGTCTTCTATATAGAATACCATGTCATCTGCAAATAATGACAATTTGACTTCTTCATTTCCTATCTTTATTCCTTTTATTTCTTTCTCTTGTGTAATTGCCATGGCTAATGTTTCCAAAAGTATATTGAACAAGAGTGGTGATAGTGGACATCCTTGTCTTGCTCCTGATTTTAGTGTGAAGGATTTCAGTTTTTGACCATTTAGTATGATATTGACTGTTGGGTTTTCATAGATAGCTTTTATCAGATTGAGGTTGAAACCTTCTATTCCAATTTTTTTATCATAAATGTATGTTGGATTTTGTCAAATACTTTTTCAGCATCTATTGAGATGATCATAATTTTTGTCCTTGGCTCTATTGATATAGTGTATTACATTGATTGATTTGGGTATGTTGAACCGTCCCTGCATCCCAGGGATGAATCCCACTTGATCAGGGTGTATGATCTTCTTGATGATCTTCTGCATTCTATTTTCCAGTATCTTATTAAGGATTTTTGCATCTATGTTCATTAGTGAGATTGGCCTATAGTTCTCTTTTCCAGTTGGGTCTTTTTCTGCTTTGGGAATCAAGAGATGCTGGCTTCCAGGAATGAATTTGTGAGCATTGCTTCCCTTTCAATTTCATTGAAGAGTTTAAAAAGTAGTGGCAGCAGTTCCTCTCTAAATGTCTTGTAGAATTCAGCGGTGAAGCCATCAAGACCTGGGTTTTTCTTAGTTGGTAAGTTTTTAATTACATTTTCAATTTCATTGGTTGATATTGGGTTGTTCAGAATTTTTAGGTCTTCTTTGTTCAACTTTGGTAATTCATATGTATCTAGGAATCTGTCCATTTCTTCTGTGTTGTCCATCTTATTGGCATATACATTCTTGAAGTATGTACTGATGATCCCCTGGATTTCCGCTGGGTCCATTGTAATTTCATTCTTTTCATTCCTAATTTCATGGACTTGGGCCTTTCCTTTCCTGTTCCTGATAAGTTTGGCTAAGGGTTTGTCAATTTTGTTTATTCTTTTGAAGAACCAACTCTTGGCTTCATTTTTTTTTTTTTTTGTATCATTCTCTTAGTCTCCATTGCATTGATTTCTGCTCTGATCTTTATAATTTCCTCTCTTGTATGAACTCTGGGTTTGTCCTGCTCTTCTTTTTCTAGAAGCTTGAGGTGCAGCATCAGGTTGTTTAATTGGGCTTGTTCTGTTTTCCTAATATGAGTATTCACTGTGATGAATTACCCTTGTGAGACTACTTTCATTGTGTCCCATAGATTCTGATATGTTGCATTGTCTTTGTCATTTAATTGAAGGAACTGTCTGATTTCTTCTTTAATTTCCTCTGTGACTCATTGGTTAATTGGAAGTGTGTTGTTCAATTTCCATGTGTTTATGAAATTCTTGAGGTTTCTTTTGCTATGGATCTCCAATTTCCTCACACTATGGTTTGATAATATACAGGGGATAATGTCAGTTCCTTTGCACTTACTTAAGCTTGTTCTATAAGTGAGTATGTGGTCTATGTTGGAGAATGACCCATGTACAGCTGAAAAGAATGTGTATTCTGATTTAGTGGGGTGGAACACTCTGTAAACATCTGTTAAGTTCATTTAAGAGTTTGACTGAGTTCTAATATTTCATTACTTATTTTTTGTCTAATTGATCTATCTACTTGTGACAGTGGGGTGTTGATGTCCCCCACTACAATTGTATTAGTGCACATATGACTTTCCATGTCAGTTAGTATTTGTTTTATATAGTTGGGTGCACTAGTGTTTGGCGCATAAATATTTATGATTGTCATCACTTCCTGTTTGATTCTTCCCTTTACAAGTATGTAGTGTCCTTCTTTGTCTCTCTTAATCAGTGTTGGTTTGAAATCCACTTGATCTTCAAAGAGGATAGCTACTCCTGCTTTTTTTCTGGTTCCTGTCCCATGGAGTATTGTTTTCCACCCTTTAACTTTCAGTCTTTGAGTTTCTTTTTGAATTTTGTTTCTTTTAGGCAGCATATTGTTGGATCTTGCTTCTTGACCCATTCTACCAGTCTACTTCTTTTGATTGGTGAATTGAGACCATTAACATTGATGATAATAACTAATACGTATCGTGTTATCCTTGACATGACTTTTTCTTTTTGTTGGATTCTGCCCCTTTGTGTTTAATTTTTTGTGGTGCCAGAAGAATTCTTTCTGCTGGGCTTCCTGGGGTTGTAATCCTCCTTTTCTTTTCCTAGGATTTTGTTTAAAATTTTTTGGAGTACTGGTTTGATATTCATGAAGTTCCTAAGGTGCTCTTAGTCATGAATGTATCTTATTTCACCATCAATTTTGAAAGATAATTTTGCATGTTACATCAATCTGGGTTGGAGGTTGTTTTTCTTTAGAGCTTCAAACAGATCACTCCAAGCTCTCCTTGCCTTGTGGGCCTGTGTTGAGAAGTCTGCTGTGATTCTGATGGGCTTTCCTCTGTATGTCATTTGTTTCCTTTTTATAACTGCTTATAGAATTTTGTTCTTCTGTTGGGTTTCTGGAATCTTAACTATTATATGCCTATGTGTAGATTTTTTTGATCAAGGCTAGTTGCAGTCTTATATACCTCCCTTATGTGTATGTCAAGTTCTTTTCTCCTGCTTCAGAAGTTTTCTCCCATCACTTCTGTGAACAGTTTTGTTTTCTTTTTATGTTGTCTGCACTTTCTCCTGTTTCTTCATTGACTCTGATCAGTCCTATGTTAGTCTTCTTTTCATTGTTTAGCTGCTGCTGGATTGATTTCTCGTGGTCCCTTATAATTTTGAAGCAATTTTTCTTTTCCTGGTCACTAGTTGCAGTCTTATCTTCTATATCTGAATTCTGTCCTCACAGTTGCTCATTCTGCTGTGTAAAGTTTCAGTGAAGTTTTTAATCTCCTGGATATCTGTTTGCATCTGTTTTATGTATTCCATTTGTTTCCTATGCTGGGATTCCATAATGTTCCTCAGCTCCTCTATTTTTTATCTGTGTCCTCTCTAGATTTATTAATCATGTCTTGCACTATGGACACAATCTCCACTGATATCTGAGAAATTATTTCTCATTACATTTTTTCCAAATCCTCTTTCATTGCCAGTTCAGGGAGTCCAGGTGGTTGAGTATCAGATTGTTCCATCTCATTTCCCTTTGAGGTTGCTTTACATGACCTGGAAGTCTGGTTTTGAGACGTTTTTATGTGTCTTCTTGTTTTAAGGGCAGGGGATTGTGCTGCTTGTGCCTATACAGCTCACCTCCTCGGAGCTGGGGGCCAGCTCTACTCCTTGATGCTGGGCCCAGTGCTTGTCTGTTGACTATTGCTCTTAATGAGAGGGAAGATGTTAGAAGGTTTTGAGCAGAAGACTGATATTTTATGGCTTACATGTTAGCAGGATTTTCTTTCTGGTGCATTGAGTAGAAGAGGATGAGAATGAAAGTTAAAACAACATGATATGTCAAGTGATGGTTGCAGGAGCCAATAAACAGTGGAACATGAAGGTATGCTTGCACATTTTCTTGTTAGGAGAAGGAAGAGATAGATACTCATAAAAGAGTAGTTAACAATCAAAGGGTGGTAAAAGATATACTGCACTATTGCAAACAAAAAGCAGGGATCACATCTTCACATCTGTGATAGTTAACTGATTGTGTCAATGTGAGTAGAAATGCCCAAATAAATTGGATTGGATCGGCATAGTTCTGGATGTGGCTGAAGGGATTTACTGAAGACAGAAGACCCACCCTGGGTGTGAGTGGCACCAGTGAATAGGCTTGTTCCCTAAATGGAATAAAAGGGAAACAAAGAAAGAAGGCTCACTTCTGGTTCTTCACCTTCACTTTGGACATCATGTCCTGGCTTTCAGCGAAGTCTCTCCCACATCATTGCAGATTCACTGGACTCCTGAGGCAGACTTGGAGGGGACACTGCAGTGAGCTCACAGCCTTTAGATCCTCAACACACAGACAACTCTTTTGTACTCTTCAAGTCCTGACTCTGCAGGCAACCACTGTAAGCCCATCTTGTAAGTCATTATATATTTGTATGTCTTGCATTAAATCTGTTTCTCTAGTAGGCTCTGACTGATACAGTACCTGATAAGAGATTTTAAAGAAAAAATATTTTTGGAAAAAATTAATATTAGGTATGTATACAATGATAAAGAGAAGAACAGGATAGATTCCCTACCATGCTTACCATAAATACACATGTTCTTAATCAGGTAGGCTGGAAATATGTCAAGCAACAATTGATCAAAATATACAGGCAAATCATGAAATTAACAATTTTACTTGGACATTAGAACATATTCCTCTTGAAAAATGATATGTCAAGCATGCAAAAAAGAAAGAGGCATACTGAAACCTGTTGATATAACTCCAATCCTTGAGGTATTTAATATGCTAGCATACATACACAATGAAATGTTATCAGCCATGAGGAAGAGTGAAATCCTGTCATTTGCAGTAAAACTATGAAACTGGAAGACATTATATAATTATTAAATGAGCCAACCACAGAGAAACAAGTACCACAGGTTCTCTTTCATGTGTGGAAGCTAAAAAAAGAAAAAACAAAAAAAAGTTGACCTTAATGTAGAATGGCGATTATGAGAATTTGAGAATGAAGTTGATTTGGGGAAAGCTGGGTGTGGTCAGTGCACACAATTATGCATCACACTGAACCCCATTAATCTGTATCACTAATATGAGTCAATCAAATATAAAGCCTGTATTATGAATACATATATATTTCATAAATAACACAGAATATTTGAAATCTCAATAAATATCAAAGGAACAAATACAATGTCTCACTGTACATCAGAAACCACTATCAGAATAATTTTATTTTTCTAATTTGTATTATGAGCCCATATTTTATATGTTACCAATTTTAAGGACATTAGCTGGCAACAAAGATTAAATGATATTAAAATTAGCTATAATGGGGCCAGGGATTTAGGTCAGTGGTGCTGCTGCCTGCCTCACAAGAACAAGAGCCTGAGTTCAATCCCCAGAATGCCCCCACCTAAAAAAAACTAGATGCAGTGCATCAAATACTGAGAAAAATAATGACAGTTGCTTTAAACCAATGGAAGCAATGGTAAACAATAAGACAAGAGAAGATATAAAAATTTGAAATTGAGGAGAGTCCATGATCCTATAAATACATACATTCTTATGCAAATGTAAATTATATGTCTTAAAAAACTTAGAATTTTTTAAAAAATGTCTGCATAACTTGTTTCCTAAAATTGAAATAGCTGTGGACACCTTACCGAGGTGCCCAGTCAAGTGGAACATGCCTAATCAGGCCCCGCTACAGACAGGCAGGTCTGCCCATGCCCTACTGAGGTCCTGAGGCACACACAACACACCGAACCAGCCTGCTGCAGACAGGCAGGTCTGTGCATGCCCTACCGAGGTGCTGAGTCACACAGAAGACACTGAATCAGCCTGCTGCAGACAGGCAGACACCTGATTGCACACTACAAAGATACAGAGGAGACCAGACCACCAGACCAAGGTACTGAGTCCCTCTGTTCCCGGCCCAGAGGTAGGGGCTTCTGAGCCATCATCCCACTGCTCCTGGTCCAGAGGAAGGAGCTTCCCAGTCACCATCCCTTCCACTGCTCCCAGCCCAGAGGAAAGGGCTTTTGGGCCACCTTCTGTCCCTCTGCTCCTGGCCCAGAGGAAGGGGCTTCTGAGCCACCATCCCACTGCTCCTGGTCCAGAGGAAGGGGTTTCCCAGCCACCATCTCTCTGGATGCTACCAGCCCAAAGGAAAGGGCTTTTGGGTCACCATCCCTAACTCTGCTCCTGGCCCCTGTCCCACTTCAGCCAGCTCAGAAGAGGTAATGTGTACAGGCGCTAACAGCCCCCCACCCCAGTTGAAATGGGAAAACACATAAATGAGTCTCAAAACCAGACTTCCAGATTACCTGCAGCAACCCCAAAAGGAAATGAGATGGAACACTCTGATACTCAACCACCTGGACCCACTGAACTGGCAACAAAAGGGGATCTGGAAAAAATGAAATCAGAAATAATTTCTCAGATAACAGGAGAAATTGTGCCCCTAGTGCAAGACATGATTAATAAATCTAGAGAGGAGCTCAGGAACATGATGGAATCTCAACATAAGAAACAAATGGAATCCATAAAACAGGTGCAAATAGATTTCCAGGACATGAAAAACTCCATTGAAAGTCTACACAGCAGAATGAGCAAGTGTGAGGACAGAATTTCAGATATAGAAGATAAGATTGCAATTAGTGACCAGGAAAAGAAAAATTGCTTCAAAATTATAAGGGAACATGAGAAATCAATCCAGCAGCTGCTAGATGATGCAAAAAAGAATAACATGAGACTGATTGGGCTCAATGAAGAAACAGGAGAGAGTGCAGATGACATAAAAAATATCTTCAAAGAAATAATGGCAGAAAAGGTTCCAAGCAGGGGAAAAGAGCTTGACATACAGATAAGTGAGGCATATAGGACTCCAAATAGCCTTGATCAAAAAAAATCTACACATAGGCATATAATTGTTAAGATTGCAGAAAGACAACAGAAGAACAAAGTTCTCCAAGCAGTCAGAGAAAAGAAACAAATTACATACAAAGGAAAGCCCATCAGAATCACAGCAGACTTCTCAACACGAACCATCAAGACAAGAAGAGCTTGGAGTGACATATTCCAAGCACTAAAAGAAAACAGCCTCCAACCCAGATTGATGTACCCTGTAAAACTATCTTTCAAAATGGATGGAGAAATAAGATACTTTCATGACAAAGAGCACCTTAGGAACTTGGTGAATACCAAACCAGCACTCCAAAGAATTTTACATACTATCTTAGGAACAGACATTGAGGATCACAACCCCAGGAAGCAAAGCAGAAAGAACCCATCTGGCACAACAAGAAATTAAATGTAAAGGGGGAGAACTGAACAAAAAGAAAAAGTCATGACAATGACAAGTCAATATGTTTCAGTTATGACCATCAACATTAATGGTCTCAATTCACCAATCAAAAGAAATAGACTGGCAGAATGGGTTAAGAAGCAAAATCCAACAATATGCTCCATACAAGAAACACACTTAATTCAAAAGGAAACTCATAGACTGAAAGTTAAAGGGTGGAAAACAATACTCCATGCAACAGGAACCAGAAAAAAGCAGGAGTCACTATCCTCTTTGCAGATCAAGTAGATTTCAAACCAACACTGATTAAGAGAGATGAAGAAGGGTATTAATCCTTGTAAAGGGAAGAATCCAAGAGGAAGAGATGACAATCATAAATATCTATTCACCAAACACTAGTGCACCCAACTATATAAAACAAATACTAACACACATGAAAAGTCATATATGCACTAATACAATTGTAGTGGGAGACCACAACACCCTACTGTCACAAATAGATAGATCAACTAGATTAAAATTAGTAATGAAATACTGGAACTCAATCGAATTCTTGAACAAATGAACTTCACAGATGTTTACAGAGTCTTCCACCCCACAAAATCAGAATACACATTCTTCTCAGCTGCACATGGGTCATTCTCCAAAATAGACCACATACTCACACATAGAACATGTTGAAGTAACTGCAAAGGAATTGAAGTTGTCCCCTGTATATTATCAGACCATGGTGCGATGAAATTGGAGATCCATAGCAAAAGAAACTCAAAAAATTGCATAAACATGTGGAAATTGAACAACACACTTCTGAATAACCAATGGGTCACAGAGGAAATTAAAGGAGAAATCAGACAGTTCCTTCAATTAAATGACAATGACAGTACAACCTATCAGAATCTACGGGAAACAATGAAAGCAGTCTTACAAGGGAAATTCACAGCAGTGAATACACATATTAGGAAAACAGAATGATCCCAATTAAACAACCTGATGCTGAACCTCAAGCTTCTAGAAAAAGAAGAGCAGGACAACCCCAAAGCTCATACAAGGTAGGAAATTATAAAGATCAGAGGAGAAATCAATGCAATGGAGACTAAGAGAACCATACAAAAAATCAATGAAGCCAAGAGTTGGTTCTTGGAATGAATCAACAAAATTGACAAATCTTTAGCCAACCTTGTCAGAAAAAGGAAAGAAAAGGCCCAAATCCATACAATTAGGAATGAAAAGGGTGAAATTACAACAGACCCAGCAGAAATCCAGAGGATCATCAATACCTACTTCCAGAACCTATATGCCAATAAGATGGACAACACAGAACAAATGGACAGATTCCTAGATACATATGAATTACCAAAGTTAAACGAAGAAGATCTAAAAATTCTGAACAACCCAATATCAACCAATGAAATTGAAAATGTAATTAAAAACTTATCAACTAACAAAAGCCCGGGCCCTGATGGCTTCACTGCTGAATTCTACAAGACATTTAGAGAGGAACTGCTGCCACTAGTGTCTAAACTCTTCAATGAAATTAAAAGGGAAGCAATACTCCCAAATTCATTCCTGGAAGCAAGCATCACGTTGATCCCCAAAGCAGAGAAAGATCCAACTGAAAAAGAGAACTATAGGCCAATCTCACTAATGAACATAGATGCAAAAATCCTTAATAAGATACTGGCAAACAGAATGCAGAAGATCATCAAGAAGATCATACACCCTGATCAAGTGGGATTCAGCCCAGGGCTGCAGGGATTGTTCAATATATGCAAATCAATCAATGTAATACACTATATCAATAGAGCCAAGAACAAAAACCATATGATTATCTCCGTAGACACAGAAAAAGCATTTGACAAAATCCAACATGCATTTATGATAAAAACCCTACAAAAAATTGGAATAGATGGTCTTTACCTCAAACTGATAGAAGCCATCTTTGAAAAACCAACAGCTATTATCATACTAAATGGTCAAAAACTGAAATCCTTCACACTAAAATCAGGAACAAGACAAGGATGTCCACTATCACCACTCTTGTTCAATATAGTTCTGGAAACATTAGCCATCTAACGAAAGAAATCAAAGAACTCTTCTCTGCAAACTATGGCACTCTGAAAAGAGAGATTGAAGATGATATCAGACAATGGACAGACATCCCCTGCTCTTAGGTAGGAAGGATTAATATAGTGAAAATGGCCATACTTCCAAAACTGCTATATAGATTCAATGCAATTCCAATTGAGATCACAGCACCATACATCACAGACCTTGAGAAAACAATCCAAAAATTCATTTGGAGCAAGAAGAGACCTAGAATAGGAAAAGCAATTCTAGGTAACAGAGACATGGCAGGGGGTATCACAATCCCCAACCTGAAACTATACTACAAATCTATTGTGATCAAAACAGCATGGTACTGGCAAAGAAACAGACCTGAGGACCAGTGGAACAGATTAGAAGATTCAGAAACAACGCCAGACACACTCAGCCATCTCATCTTCGACAAAGGCACCAAACACCCTCACTGGAGGAAAGATAGCCTCTTTAATAAATGGTGCTGGAAAAATTGGGCTTCAACTTGACAAAGATTAAAACTAGACCTGTATCTCTCAGCTTGCACTAAACTAAAATCAAAATGGATGAAAGATCTAAATATTAAAATAGAAACTCTGAACCAGTTGGAACAGAGGTTAGGTAGAACCCTTGAAGACATCAGTATAGGAAAAGATTTTATGAACAAAACCTCAGTTGCTCGTGAACTAGCACAAACAATCAACAAATGGGATCTGTTCTTATTAAAAAGCTTCTGCACAGCAAGAGAAACCACCAGCAGTGTGAAGAGACAACCCATAATGTAGGAAAAAATCTTCACCTGCTCTTCCTCAGACAAAGGCCTACTATCTTGAATCTATAAAGAACTTAAAAAGATCAAACATCCCAAATTTAAAGACCCAATCCAAAAATGGGCATCTGAAATGAACATTTCTCAGACAAAGAAATAGAAATAGCAAATAAATACATGAAAAAATGCTCAACGTCACTGATCATTCAAGAGATACAAATGGAAACAACGCTGAGATTCCACTTCACTCCAGAAAGAATGGCTGCTATCATGAAATCAACCAATAACCAATGCTGGCGGGGCTGTGGGGAAAGAGAAATCCTGCTCCACTGCTGGTGGGAGTGTAGACAGGTGCACCCACTGTGGAAATCAGTATGGAGATACCTCAAAGAAGTAGGACTGGAAGTCCCATTTGACCCTGCTATTCCACTGCTGGGGATCTTCCCCAAAGAATTAAAAGAATCATACCACAGTGATATATGTGCGCCCATGTTCATAGCAGCGCAGTTTGTAATAGCTAAACCTTGGAAACAGCCCAAATGCCCATCAACTGGATACTGGATAAAGAAAAAGTGTTTTTTTTATAAAATGGAGTAGTACTCAGCCATAAAATATGAGAAATTAGAGACATTTATAGCTAAGTGGATGCACATTGAGGCGGTACTCTTAAGTGAAATAAATAGGACACACATGTGTAAATACCGAATAGTTTCTCTGGTGTGAGAAACTGAAAGTGTAAATAAGGATTAAATGTATAATAGGTAGTGTGAAATAGGATGAAAAGGGAAAAAGTGGAAGGAAGTGGGAGGGCTAGGGGAAAGGATAGAAGGGAATGGGATTAATATGAGAAAATGGAAAAATAGGAACAAAATCTTGGTAAAGAGGGAGGAATGGAGGGGTTGAAGGGAGAGCTGGGCAAGGGTGAAAAATAAGAACCAAGAGAGACTATGAAAAGGTGCAAATTTCCAATGATGAATGTCATTATGTTGTATACCTAAAATGTACCAATGATTAGAATGAATAATCGATAATGTAAAATAGGAAGCAAAGTTCCAAAGGGGTAGGGGTAGTGGGAGGGGCAGAGGAAAGGAAAGAAGGGAAAGAAAAAAATGCTGAGAAATGGAAAAAATGGAAATAAAGTCTTTGTAAATAGGGAAGGGTGGAGGGGGTGAAGGGAGGGCTAGGAATGGGGAAAAAATAAGAACCAAGATGCATTATGTAAAGGTCCAATTCCCAATGAGAAATGTAATTGTGTTGTATACCTACAATGTACCAATAAAAGAATTTAATACAAAAAAAAAAATTGAGATAGCTGTGAACAGATCTTCATTGTTGACATAACTTTTGAGATCTACTGTTGGATTTATATTCCATCCTGTCCTTTGGTGGAATTGTAATGAACCAACTTTATTTCATCCTTCAGTTATAAATGCAATAGGAACCTAATGAGGCCTATATAAGGTCTGTTAATTCTAGGGTCAGTGGCTGTCATATTCCCCCTCTTGAAGTTTAGCAAGTTCTTTATTTCTAACTTTTAAAACCTAAGACTTAAATTTTCACAGGAGCCTGTATTCATCTGTAATAATATCAGAGTTAATGTCATCCTAGTATGTAGTCATTAAGTTCATTGCTTTCAGTGGTACCTTGACATTTACTTCCTTTGAATACCAGCTGAGTAAAAGTTCTAATCAACAGCTTATATCAACTCTATTTGCTGCTTTTTAAAAAGCAGACTTTGAGTGGGCAGATATCATTAAGTACATTTTCTTCTACTCTACCAAATTGTTTTTAAAAGACAATACTGTTTACATTAAGTATGATCAAGTAACAAAATCAATGGAATGATATGAAGCAAAGCAAATATATCAGACATCACTCATTTATTCCAGTATAAAGACAATAAGAACAAAACCACTCAATTTTGAAATAGCCCATGTGTCAATGAAAGTAATACACAAATAATCTGACAATTGTAATTGGCCATGGCAGTGAGTGGTTCAAAATATCACAAAAGGTCTGTTACAATCTATCCAATTATTCACAACTATTTATTTGGCAACTTAAATTTGACATTAATATTTACCATTTGCATAAGTGATTCTAACCAGTGAAAGCCAAGCCATTTAAAGGGGTATTTATTAATAAAGCAATTGATTAATGATTATAGACTGGAAAAATGGAAGTGAAAGAGAAAGCCACAGGGCAGGAGAAGGTGTATGTGTTCTAACAACCAACAAAGAATTCCTTTCTAGAACATGTAAATAATTTTCACAAATCTATAAGAAAAATAGACAATTTTATAAAAAATGAACCAAAGATGTGAACTGGCTTCAAAAAAGAATGTTCAAATAGCCAACCAGGAACACTTTTGGAAGTGAAAAAGGGAACTATTGATTATTTTTCCAAGACAATTGATATAAACTGGGACTCTTTTGGCAAACTGTCAACAAAATTATGGAAAGATGAAATATCAATCAATGCTGTAATGAAATATCATTATGAAAATACTTTTTTAAAAAGTCATCCCAAGTGTTTTCTAGGATGTAACAGAACTATGCCTCAGACATTGCTGGAGGAGAACAAGTGGTCTAGGGCGTGTTGGAAAACTGGCATTATTTACCAAGTAAAATACTTTCTTCCTCCAGCTCACCAGTTCCAGTCCCACAAATTATGTCCAACTTGGCAGTGCACTAACTAATAAACAGGGCTGAGGATTTAGCTCAGTGGAACCATGCCTGCCTCATAAGTGCAAGGTCATGAGTTTGATCCCTGGTAAATAAATAAATAAACAAATAAATAAAATGAAACAAAACACAGGCACAAAAATCACTGATAGCTATATCTATAATAGTAAAAAACTGGAGAAAAGCTCTGTGTTCATTAATAATACTATCAATCAATAAAGATTTGCATAAACATACAATAGAATATTACTCAGTAGTAAAAAATAAACACCTACTACAGCCAAATCTCAAAAACAGTATGAAGCAAAAGCATCCAGACTAGAAAGAAAGCATCTTTGTCATATTCTGTCAATAGAAAGTCCTGAAATTTCTGAGTCTTCTCTCCAGAATTAGCAGTTGGGACAGTGGTTACCACTAGGCAGAAAGGAAATGAATGAGGCAAAAAGAGAAGCTGTTGAGATTCTATTTCTTGAATTCATTAATGATTACCTTTGTGGTTATTTGTGACTATTCAGGAAATTCTAAATCTTATGATTTTCCACCTTTTTGGTTACCTGCTTTTACATTTCAGTAAAAGATTAATTACAAATTATTAAATATTGCTTCAAACTCATTCCAGGAAAACACAAAAAGAAAATAATAGACGTCACATACAAAGACACAAAGAATACTGATTAAGGGCTAACCTAATTCTCTAAATACAAAAAAATAAAATCCCAAATTGAAAAATTCCTCTGGACCTTGGGTTCAATTCAAAATGCCTAGAAACTTTTCAGAAGTTCCCCCATTATAGACAAGAGTCTTCATTTCATGGGACAATAAATGCACAAAGGTAGGTATTCAGCAAACTCAAAAGATAATAAATACACAATATAATATGAAGATGCTGTTGTTCTAGTTGAAAGTCACAGGGATATTGACACTGATACAGAAGTGTAGCAACTGTTGCCTATCCTGCTGCACTGTCAGATGTGTTGGCCCATATTTGTTGGACTAGGTTCCAGGTCCAATTTTAGATGAGAAATCACTAATCTATTATTGTTATTGAACTGACTCACACATTGCCCAAATTCCTCATCATTAACATCAGAAGATAGAATGCTTCTAATCCAATCTCTTTCTAATCTAAAAATTCTTACTGAATACCCATTCGGCCTTTCTAATGCAGTCAAAATACAATCCAAGAAATTCTTAATAAAGCCGCCATTGCAACAGCTGTCAGTAAAGGACTTCTTGTGGCAGTAGTAATCTAGAAAACTAAGAAAATGTTCCAACGTTTCAAGCCAAAAATTCTTTTCTTTTTCATTTTCTGTATAGTTCATTTAATAAAGATTTTCCTGGTACTTACTACTGTCTTCATTTTTCTTTGGAGCTGACCTTGGTAGAGAGTTTTTTTTCTCACACCCCTAAACACATGTACCTAATAAAATATGTGCATTTATTTCTGTAACATAACTAATATATTTCTTTTGCTCTGATAGTATAAATTATGCAACTATAATTTTGTTTTAGCCTCAAGGAATCTTAGAAAGGTAGCCTAGATATGATTGGATAAGAACTTTTTCTTGAATCCTTAATATAGCGAAGGTAAAACAAAATTACAGCACGCTTGGCATTGTCCTACCTAGTACAGGCATTTTACTGTTTCACACATAAAAATAACCCTTAGCCAACCAGACTCAGAAACATATTGAGGTGAGACTATTCGGCAATGGCCAGATTGTTACCACTGGGAAGCAACCACACAACTCCTCAGAAATTAAAAACTATTCTAGGAGGAAGGAAATGAGAACCTGAGAAACAGTCCTCAGGCCAGGGTAAAAGGAAAAGTTTCCTTGTCTTTCAGGCTTGGTAATTGTCTTTTGACCCGAGTTCTTGAATCTAAGCCATGGAAATCACTGAAACAATTTCAATGGTGAAAAGGTGCTGTGTCGGCCACAGGAAATCAGACAGGACAGGACTGAGCCCTCGAGTTAGTGTGGGAAAGGGTTCTGTTTTCAGGCTTTCTGATAGTTGCTGTCCTTTTCTGTGTGATTTGCCTTCATTACTCAAAATCTTGAGAAACGTTCATTTAAAGCGCTGATCCATGCCTCCTCATGCTGCAAACAAGTAAGGAAAATCACATCCCATTCTCCAGATGGTGTAGCCAAGGCCCTGTCCCCCACCGCCCCTCTGAAAAGGGGCAGAGCAGGATATCCGTGCTTTCTGCAGCTGCCCCCAGCACACCTGTCACCAGCAGCACAGTCTTTCCTAGCACACACAAAGGAGAACTGTAGAGACCTCTAGGAAGGAGCTGAGGTTCACTCTGAGAGGAGGTAATTTTTAAAAGTGAAACCATTGGGACTTCATACTATCATAAACTGGATATTAAAAGTAAGTATGGCTTTATTTTTTGTCACAAGCCTGTGAGGTCTGAGGCTTTGGGATTATAGTAAGTTTATATATTCGACCCAAGTGATAGCTAATATTTAAGCCTCTATAATCTGTATCTAAATTCTTCTTTTTCTGGGTTATTAACTATCTATTCTAAGTGTATTTTTGTTTTTGCTCCTTTTGGTCTACAATTTGATTCCACGTGTTCTTGGTATAGAATGTACATGCAAAGGTAAAAATCAGACAGGAAATTATTAAGCATAACAATAATAAATAAGCCTCCCCAAAAGTACCATTCTAAATTTTCATTTTAAATGCATTAGCTTTTTAGCTGGCAGAGTGACCTAAGGAAATACACTTTATATTACTGTGGTTTGGTTTCTTTCTCTGAAACATGAGGTTGTGGAGTTGGAGCTTGTCTGAGGTCCCTTATACAGCTAAGATTCAAACATGAAATTTATGTTCATGTAACTTGGTATAATTTCCTAAAAACATTTCTATTAAGTAGAAGATTTATTCTTGAAAACCATATAACTAAAAAACATTAATCAAACATTTAAAAAGAGGATGTTATTCTTTTATAATAGCACAAATATTTTCTGAGAGATAAGCATGAAGACCTGAAAGCTCGTAGCCACACAAATGAGAAAAATGCAAAAGGTTTCATGTTATATTCTGCTTAAAGAATCACAGAGTAGTTCATAAGAATTTAATACACAGAAAGGATAGCCTGTGGATGTGAGAGAAAGTACATGTAAACAAAAGGACTGCACTTTGAGCTTGAATTAGAAAAAGAAATCACTTCCTATGTCTTCACACAGAATAATCAAGTGAAGTAATACAGCTAATTTAGTTGAAAATAGTAATTTTTGCCCCATAATTGAGTCGTACAAGGGATGTCTTATTGAGATATATAATTATACTTATATATAACAATTATATATGTAATTATTTCTATCACCACTTCACTTTGTATTTATGCATGACTTCATCACTCATTTAATCAACAAACATGTGTCAACCACATAGTATGTGCCTAAAAATGAATATAAGGCAACAATTATAGGCAAACTGACTTCCTTATAAAAAATTGAAGTATTCTTCATGGTTCTTCCAGTCCAGAATGCTGCTTATATGTTAGCCTAATTAGGAGGTAACTCCCCATTGGATTAGACTTTCCAGTTAAGTAGAGGAATTTGGAACTATAGCTGCTGTGGTTAATATTGATAATAGCCATTATTCTCCCAGACAAGGTAATGGTCCACCTTGCCATCTGCCTTCATTTCTCACCTATTAAGCAGAGCCTCTCAGTAATAAACTTAAGATGCTTTCAGTTCTCCCCAATTAAAGATGTAGGTCATGTGTAGATTGATCCTCAAAGGTGACGCGAGAGTTTTCAGACCTTAAGGACAGCCATTGAGTAGTTGTATGAGAAGCCACGTGGTCATAAAAAATATGTAAATAGAAGGAAATCTTGATAAAGAAGAATCTCTCATTAAGACGACAGTACTTTGAGGAGACTACTCTTTTAATTTTTTTCTGTGCTTCTCCACCATTCCTTTCTTTCTATTTTTTAATTAAATTATTTTATTGGTACATTGTAGGTATACAACACAATTACATTTCTCATTGGAAATTGTACCTTTGCATAATGCATCTTGGTTCTTATGTTTTCCCCATTCCTAGCCCTCCATTCACCCCCTCCACCCTTCCCTATTTACAAACACTTTATTTCCATTTTTCCATTTCTTGGCATTTTTCCTTTCCCTTCTTTCCTTTCCCCTGCCCCTCCCACTACACCTACCCCTTCGGACCTTTTCTTCCTATTTTACATTATCGACTATTCATTCTAATCATTGGTACATTTTAGGTATACAATATAATGACATTCATCATTGGAAATTTGCACCTTTACATAGTCTCTCTTGGTTCTTATTTTTCACCCTTGCCCAGCCCTCCCTTCAACCCCTCCATTCCTCCCTCTTTACCAAGATTTTGTTCCTATTTTTTCATTTTCTCATATTAATCCCATTCCCTTCTATCTTTTCCCCTAGCCCTCCCACTTCCTTCCCCTTTGCCCCTTTTCTTCCTATTTCACATTACACCATTCCTTTCTTATGAGTCAAAGTGTCACATTGTTTTTTTCTTGAGTCCTTAATGAAATCATAAAGATAGGAAGTATTATGTATGAAGAATGTCCAGATAGCTTTTATGCAGTTATTTTAATAACTAAGTTACTATGGTTGCTGAAAGAATGTCTTAATACTAATAAGAACTCAAAACTCTTTCTATGAGTTGTGTATCTACTTATGCATGTATTTTTATTATTCAAGTAAGAAAATCATAAAATGTGACCAGATGAGAGGTCATAAAGAAAAGTCCTCCTGAAAAAGATTTAGGAGAAAAACTATTTAACTCGTTGATCCCTGACACTTTTCTTGACTTATTCTATCAACTCCCCTACAATAAAAGAAGAAAAATTCTTCTTATTCATTATACTTCATGTCATATATTTGACAGATCATTCCAGATAGCCAACCCTTCACATGTGAACCATTATTTACTGTTAATATATTTTCTCTGAATTCACTAATGTCAGTTGCCTATTTAAAGATTGGAGATTGGGAAACTGAGGAATAGAGAAGTTAAATAATTTTTAGAGGAAACATGTCTAGAAAATGTCAGAGGCAGATTTTTATTCCTGGATGGCTAGCTCTAGAAATATTGAGAAAATATGGATGAATTGAAATTTCCATAGTTACTGAGAGGAATATTAAATAATACACATGAGGTAGAAAATAGTTCGGTAATTTGTCAATAAGTTAAAGATAGAATTGCCAAATTAGCTAGAAATTCCACTGATAGGAATATGCCTAAGTATAATGAAAACACATGTCCACAATAAAGTTTGTACATAATATTTATACCAACATTATTTATAATAGCCAAAACATGGAAACAACCCAAATAGTTATCATCAGATGAAATAATAAATTAACCATGGTATGCCTATAAAGTGGAATATTATTCAAGCATACAGAAGAATAGAGCAGGCAGACAGGCAGGTCCTGAGTAGCACAGAACACTGAGAATCAGCCCGCTGAAGACAGGCAGGTCTGTGCAAGCCCTACCAAGGTACTGAGTCTCACAGAAGATGCCTAATCACCCCTCTGAAGACAGGCAGGTCTGCCCATGCCCTACTGAGGTCCTGAGTCGCACAGAGCATGCTGAATCAGCGGGCTGCAGACATGCAGGACTGTGCACACCCTACCGAGATCCTGAGTCATGTGGAAGATGCGTAATGACCCCTCTGCAGACAGGCAGGCCTGCCCAAACCCTACCTAAGTTCCCAGTCCCATGGAACACATGCCGAATCAGCCTGCTGCAGACAGCCAGCCACGTGATTCAACACTACAAAGATGCAGAGGACACCACACGACCAGACCAAGGTACCGAGTCCCACTGTTCCCGGTCCAGAGGTAGGGGCTTCTGAGCCGTCATCCCACTGCTCCTGGTCCAGAGGAAGGAGCTTCCTGGTCACCATCACTTCTGCTGCTCCCAGCCCAGAGGAAAGGGCTTTTGGGCCACCTTCTGTCCTGCTGCTCCTGGCCCAGAGGAAGGGGCTTCTAGGCCACCATCCCTCCCACTGCTCACAGCCCAGATGGAGGGGCTTCTGAGCCAGCATCCCACTGCTCCTGGTCCAGAGGAAGGGGTTTCCCAGTCACCATCCCTCTGGCTGCTCCCAACCCACAGGAAAGGGCTTTTGGGTCACCATCCCTACCGCTGCTCCCAGCCCCTGTCCCACCTCACCCAGCTCAGAGAAGGTAATCCATGCAGGCATTAACAGCCCCGCGCCCCAGTCGAAATGAGAAAACATGTAAATAAGTCTCAAAACCAGACTTCCAGATCACCTACAGCAAACCTAAAGGGAAATGAAATGGAACGCTCTGATACTCAACCACCTGGGCCCACTGAACTGGCAACAAAAGGGGATCTGGAAAAAATGAAATCAGAAATAATTTCTCAGATAACAGAAGAAATTGTGCCCCTAGTGCAAGACATGATTAATAAATCTAGAGAGGAGCTCAGGAACATGATGGAATCCCAACATAAGAAACAAATGGAATCCATAAAACAGGTGCAAATAGATTTCCAGGACATGAAAAACTCCATTGAAAGTCTACACAGCAGAATGAGCCAATGTGAGGACAGAATTTCAGATATAGAAGATAAGATTGCAATTAGTGACCAGGAAAAGAAAAATTGCTTCAAAATTATAAGGGAACATGAGAAATCAATCCAGCAGCTGCTAGATGATGCAAAGAAGACTAACATAAGACTGATTGGGTTCAATGAAGAAAAAGGAGAGTGCAGATGACATAAAAAATATCTTCAAAGAAATAATGGCAGAAAAGGTTCCAAGCAGGGGAAAAGAGCTTGACATACAGATAAGTGAGGCATATAGGACTCCAAATAGCCTTGATCAAAAAAAATCTACACATAGGCATATAATTGTTAAGATTCCAGAAACTCAACAGAAGAACAAAGTTCTCCAAGCAGTCAGAGAAAAGAAACAAATCACATACAAAGGAAAGCCCATCAGAATCACAGCAGACTTCGCAACACAAACCATCAAGGCAAGAAGAGCTTGGAGTGACATATTCCAAGCACTAAAAGAAAACAGCCTCCAACCCAGATTGATGTACCCTGCAAAACTATCTTTCAAAATGGATGGAGAAATAAGATACTTTCATGACAAAGAGCACCTTAGGAACTTGGTGAATACCGAACCAGCACTCCAAAGAACTTTACACAATATCCTAGGAATAGACATTGAGGATCACAACCCCAGGAAGCAAAGCAGAATGAACCCATCTGGCATGACAAGAAATTAAATGGAAAGGGGGAGAACTCAACAAAAAGAAACAGTCATGCCAATGACAAGTCAGTATGTTTCAGTTAAAACCATCAACATTAATGGTCTCAATTCATCAATCAAAAGAAATAGACTGGCAGAATGGGTCAAGAATCAAAATCCAACAATATGCTCCATACAAGAAACACACTTATCAAAAGGAAACTCATAGACTGAAAGTTAAAGGGTGGAAAACAGTACTGCATGTGACAGGAACCTGAAAAAAGCAGGATTAGCTATTCTCTTGGCAGATCAAGTAGATTTCAAACCAGTACTGATTAAGAGAGATGAAGAAGGACAGTACATCCTTGTAAAGGGAAGAATCCAAGAGGAAGAGATGACAATCATAAATATCTATTCACCAAACACTAGTGCACCCAACTATACAAAACAAATACTAACACACATGAAAAGTCATATATGTACTAATACAATTGTAGTGGATGACCTCAAAACCCCACTGTCACAAATAGATAGATCAACTAGACTAAAAATAAGTAATGAAATATTAGAACTCAATCAAACTTTTGAAGAAATAATCTTAACAGATATTTACAGAGTCTTCCACCCCACAAAATCAGAATACACATTCTTCTCAGCTGCACATGGGTCATTCTCAAAAATAGACCACATACTCACACATACAACATGTTGAAGTAACTGCAAAGGAATTGAAGTTATCCCCTGTATATTATCAGACCATAGTGCAATGAAATTGGAGATCCATAGCAAAAGAAACTCAAAAATTTCATAAACACATGGAAATTGAACAACACACTTCTGTATAATCAATGGGTCACACAGGAAATTAAAGAAGAAATCAGACAGTTCCTTCAATTAAATGACAATGACAGTACAACCTATCAGAATCTACGGGAAACAATGAAAGCAGTCTTACAAGGGAAATTCACAGCGGTGAATACACATATTAGGAAAACAGAATGATCCCAATTAAACAACCTGATGCTGAACCTCAAGCTTCTAGAAAAAGAAGAGCAGGACAACCCCAAAGCTCATACAAGGTAGGAAATTATAAAGATCAGAGGAGAAATCAATGCAATGGAGACTAAGAGAACCATACAAAAAATCAATGAAACCAAGAGTTGGTTCTTGGAATGAATCAACAAAATTGACAAATCTTTAGCCAACCTTGTCAGAAAAAGGAAAGAAAAGGCCCAAATCCATACAATTAGGAATGAAAAGGGTGAAATTACAACAGACCCAGCAGAAATCCAGAGGATCATCAGTACCTACTTCCAGAACCTATACGCCAATAAGATGGACAACACAGAAGAAATGGACAGATTCCTAGATACATGTGAAATATCAAAGTTGAACGAAGAAGACCTAAAAATTCTGAACAACCCAATATCAACCAATGAAATTGAAAATGTAATTAAAAACTTATCAACTAAGAAAACACCCAGGCCCTAATAGCTTCACTGCTGAATTCTACAAGACATTTAGAGAGGAACTGCTGCCACTACTGTTTAAACTCTTCAATGAAATTGAAAGGGAAGCAATACTCCCAAATTAATTCCTGGAAGCAAGCATCACCTTGATCCCCAAAGCAGAGAAAGACCCAACTGAAAAAGAGAACTATAGGCCAATCTCACTAATGAACATAGATGCAAAAATCCTTAATAAGATACTAGAAAATAGAATGTAGAAGATCATCAAAAAGATCATACACCCTGATCAAGTGGGATTCATCCCAGGGATGCAGGGATGGTTCAATATATGCAAATCAATCAATGTAATACATTATATCAATAGAGCCAAGAACAAAAACCATACGATTATTTCCATAGATGCAGAAAAAGCATTTGACAAAATCCAACATGCATTTATGATAAAAACCCTACAAAAAATTGGAATAGATGGTCTCTACCTCAGACTGATAGAATCCATCTGTGAAAAACCAAAAGCCAATATCATACTAAATGGTCAAAAACTGAAATCCTTCACACTAAAATCAGAACAAGACAAGGATGCCCACTATCACCACTCTTGTTCTATATAGTTCTGGAAACATTAGCCAAGACAATTAGACAAGAGAAAGAAATCAAAGGAATAAAGATAGGTAATGAAGAAGTCAAATAGTGTTTATTTGCAGATGACATGATACTCTATATAGAAGACCCCAAGAACTCCACCAAAAATCTTCTAGACTTAATAACCAAATTCAGTCAAGTAGCTGGTTACAAGGTCAACACACAAAAACCAATAGCTTTCCTCTACATGAATGACTGACTCACTGAGAGAGGATTAGGGCAAATAATTCCTTTCACAATAACATCCAAAAAACTGAAATACCTAGGAATCAACCTAACAAAAGAAATCAAAGACCTCTTCTCTGAAAACTATGGCACTCTGAAAAGAGAGATTGAAGATGATATCAGAAAATGGACAGACATCCCCTGCTCCAGGGTAGGAAGGATTAATATAGTGAAAATGGCCATACTTCCAAAACTGCTATATAGATTTAATGCAATTCCAATTGAGATCCCAGCAGCATACTTCATAGACCTCGAGAAAACAATCCAAAAATTCATTTGGAGCAAGAAGAGACCCAGAATAGGAAAATCAATTCTAGGTAACAGAGACATGGCAGGGGGTATCACAATCCCAAACCTGAAACTATACTACAAAGCTACTGTGATAAAAACAGCATAATACTGACAAAGAAACAGACCTGAGGACCAGTGGAACAGATTAGAAGATTCAGAAACAACACCAGACACACTCAGCAATCTCATTTTCGATAAAGGAGCCAAACACCCTCCCTGGAGGAAAGATAGCCTCTTTAATAAATGGTGCTGGAAAAATTGGGCTTCAACTTGCCAAAGATTAAAACTAGACCTGTATCTCTCACCATGCACTAAACTAAAATCCAAATGGATGAAAGATCTAAATATTAAAATAGAAACTCTGAACCAGTTGGAACAGAAGTTAGGTAGAACCCTTGAAGACACTGGTGTTGGAAAAGATTTTATGAGCAAAACCTCAGTTGCCCGTGAAGTAGCACAAACAATCAACAAGTGGGATCTCTTCTTATTAAAAGGCTTCTGCACAGCAAGAGAAACCACCAGCAGTGTGAAGAGACAACCCACAATATGGGAAACAATCTTCACCTGCTCTTCCTCAGACAAAGGTCTACTATCTTGAATCTATAAAGAACTTCAAAAGATCAGACCTCCCAAATTTAAAGACCCAATCCGAAAATGGGCATCTGAAATGAACAGACATTTCTCAGACAAAGAAGTAGAAATAGCAAATAAATACATGAAAAAATGTTCAACATCACTGGTCATTCAAGAGATGCAAATGAAAACAACGCTGAGATTCCACTTCACTCCAGAAAGAATGGTTGCTATCACGAAATCAACCAATAACAAATGCTGGCGGGGCTGTGGGGAAAAAGGAACACTGCTCCACTGCTGGTGGGAGTGTAGACAGGTGCAACCACTGTGGAAATCAGTATGGAGATACCTCAAAGAAGTAGGACTGGAAGTCCCATTTGACCCCGATATTCCACTGGTGGGGATCTTCCCCAAAGAATTAAAAGAATCATACCACAGTGATATATGTGCACCCATGTTCATAGTAGCACAGTTTGTAATAGCTAAAACTTGGAAACAGCCCAAATGCCCATCAGCTAGAGACTGGATAAAGAAAATGTGGTTTTTTAATAAAAGGGAGTACTACTCAGCCATAAAAAATGAGAAATTAGAGACATTTATAGCTAAGTGGATGCACATTGAGGTGATACTCTTAAGTGAAATTAATAGGACACACATGTGTAAATACCGAATAGTTTCTCTGGTGTGAGAAACTGAAAATGTAAATAAGGACTAAATGTATAATAGGTAATGTGAAATAGGAAGGAAAGGGGCAAAGGGGAAGGAAGTGGGAGGGCTAGGGGAAAAGAATAGAAGGGAATGGGATTAATATGAGAAAATGTAAAAATAGGAACAAAATCTTTGTAAATAGGGAGGAACGGAGGGGTTGAAGGGAGGGCTGGGCAAGGGTGAAAAATAAGAACCAAGAGAGACTATGTAAAGGTGCAAATTTCCAATGATGAATGCCATTATCTTGTATACCTAAAATGTACCAATGATTAGAATGAATAATCGATAATGTAAAATAGGAAGAAAAGGTCCAAAGGGGTAGGTGTAGTGGGAGGGGCAGGGGAAAGGAAAGAAGGGAAAGGAAAAAATGATGAAAAATGGAAAAAATTGAAATAAATTCTTTATAAATAGGGAAGGGTGGAGGGGGTGAAGGGAGGGCTAGGAATGGGGAAAAAATAAGAACCAAGATGCATTATGTAAAGGTACAATTCCCAATAAGAAATGTAATTGTGCTGTATACCTATAATGTACCAATAAAAGAATTTAATACAAAAAAAAAGAAGAATAGAGTAATATATGTATTACAACACTGCAAACCTTGAAAACACTGTGCTAAGTGAAAGAACTTAGGCACAAAGGAAACATGACATGACTCCATTTATTTGAAATGTACAAAATATGTAAATCAGTAGACTTAAATCAGATTGGTGGTTTTGGGGTTTTGGAGCAAAAGGGAAATGGTAGTAAGCCTAATGGGTGTAAGATTTTCATTTAGGGTGTTGAAAATGTTCTTGAATTACAGTTCCAACTCTGTCTACAAACGCTTTTGTTTGCAAACAGTTTGATTCACATACTGAAGTGTTAGGCAAAATTTTGTGGTTTTTGTGAACTCTGCATCCGGTGATGAACACAATCATGGCCATCTTTCCCACATGAACATGAACATGGTCATCTTTTCCAGAATCGTGGAAGAGAAGTGCCCCTGTATATAGTGCTGATGACTATACAGCATGGTGAATGGTGAATTCTTAATGTCATGTATGTATCACATACCCCTTAAATTACTGTGATGACTTTATCTAGATGTTCTCCCCTCAAAGTCTCATGTTCATAGGTGTGGCTTTTGAGGGGTGACTGGATCATGGGTGTTTGATACTGGATTAGCCTACTGACGGGCTTATAGCTGGCTGTGATGTTGGGAAGGGAAACCTGATGAGAAGAGGTGGGTCACCAAGGGTGTGGCCTGGAGATGGGTATATCCCACCTACTTCCTTGAGCCCTGTGCTGCTTTCTGCCTGACATCTGACATTCCAGGGACTATTTCTCTCTGCCATGCTGCCCTGCCTTGGAACCAGTCTACTGTTGACTGAAACCTGTAAAAAGCATGAGACAAAATAAATATTTTGTCCCAGGCATGAGGAAGCAACTAAGACACATACCAAAGAAATCCACGTGTGGCTCATTTATTTGAATCTAAGTGATGATCCAGGCCAATCACTGTGCGACAGAAACCAATGAAGAGTCTGAGACATAACTCAGCTCTGATAATACCCTCCCTCATTAACACACATTACCATATACTCAGTACCTTATTTAAAAGAGCAGAAGGTAAAAGACAGTGCCTGAGAGACTACTCAGTTGTCCAAAGAAAATGAGCTCTTTTGCCTAAGTGTTTTCATTATTTCCAAAGGTTACATTTTCCTTATTATGACAAAATATTTTATACTTATTGTATGTATTTTTTAAATTTTAGCATATTGGGGCTAATAGGGGTTGAGTTATGTCTCCCCCTGAAATATGCTGAAATCCTACATTTCAGTGGATCATAATGAAAGTTCATTTGAAAATAGGGTTGATGCAGCTGTAGCTAAAATGAGGTCATACTGGAGCACACTGGGCCCTCAGCCAACTTGGTTGGTGACCCTCTAAGGAAACAGAATCACACAGATAACCCCATGTGATGACAGAGGCAGACAACAGAGGCACAGCTTCAAGCCAAGAAACACCAAGGACTGACATCTCCCGACAGAAGCTAAAAAGAGACAAAGAAGCCTTCAATCCCAAGTCTTAGCAGAAGAATGGCCCTACTGACACCTTTATTGTAAACTTCTACTCACTTTTAACTGTGAGAGAATAGATTTCTGATGTTTTAAGGCATCTAGTTTATGCTATTGTGCTCTAAAAGCCCTACAAAATGTATACAGGGATTCATAAAAAGATCAGATGAATTACAGAGATACACCTTTATAAATGTGAGTGAAGCATGGTAAAGTGAGGCCTCTCTGCCATAGAGTAGAACCCAAAGTTAAGCAAGTCCTTGCTGGCATTGTTTTAAGCATTTCATAAGTATCATTTTATTTAACATGAAGTATCACATAATACTTCAATCATATGAGTTAGTTCTGATACTGCTTCCAATTTAGTGACAAAATCTGCACTAATCCTTTTTAAATAATTACTTTTTCAAGGGATGTATTATTCTCCTCTACAAATTCTGTCTGGTGAATAATGAAGATTTGTACTATTATGCAATTTTCATTGCATTAAGTATTAGAATTTAAAATGTTTAATTTCAATGAGGGAAATAATTGGCAAACCTCTTTTTCTTCAAAGCTTGTTATATCCAAGTTAAATCTATAAGAAAAAGACCAATACAGACCTCTTCTCTGTTATATTCATATAATGTGCTAATAACCATTATGTATAATAAATTGCAGTAATTCAAGCATTATTCCACTTCTATGCATAGAGAAAAACCACTATGTTCAAAATAAAAATCTGTTTTAGGTGGATAGACTATAGGTAATAAGCTGAAATTATATTTTTTTAAACTTCATGAAAATATGGACCATTCTAGATGATAACTACAGTAAGAAATATTTAAATGTCTTTATTCCTGATAATTATTGGATATTTTGCTCTTACATTCTACCTATTTATTTTTCTTTATCACATATTTCAAAATAACTGCAAAGTGTCACGGAAAGATAGAAGCCCTGAGATTCTTTCAAAGCCAGTACATCAAGACCTTGCATGAAAATAGGAGTATCCATGCAGACACATGCTTTACAACAAAGTGGTTATCAGCAAATAAACATTAATCTCAGGCAGAGGCAGCAAGTGCCATTTCTCCACCTCCACATTTTTCTAATTCATATTCATTGTGTGGAAGCAAATAAATCCATTTGAATTTGTTTCATTCTTCCATGTCCTTATTTCAAAATATGAAGAGATTCCATTGTTTGACAAGCCCTAAAGCTTTCCAATTGATTTTTGTCATTATTATTCATTATAATCAATTTGGGTATGCTATTAAAATCAGCATGGTGGGCTTTAGAATTTAACTGCTTAATAAAAAACAAAAAGTAGCACAAACATAGTCCAGTTTTTATACTTGCAAATTTATTTTGGGTGTGTATAATTCTTCTTTTGCTTTAATGCAAGATATAAAACATCAACAGAAGAGTAAAACCTTGTAATTAATGTATAATTAGGTAATAAACATTGATATATATAATCACATAACTTGGTTCTGAAATGTAAAACATAGTGATCTGGAAAAGAAAGTCAAGTTTATAAAAAATAGAGATAAAGAATATCCGTGTGTGAAAAAGTTTTCTAATGATATGAAGATGCAGGATAACTTCTGTGAGGATCTAGTAGAGGCTGCTGATGAGACCTGATATAAAGACATGTAAAGCGGCATGATACCTGTGTGCCCTTGCTACTAAAATTGCATCGCCAACCTTTCTGCTCCCTCCACCTTCCACCCCACCAAGTAAAGGGAGATTCCAAGTATGCACTTTTTTTCTTGGCTGCACAACACAGGAGACTAGAAGTTTTATATGCTCAACTGCTTTTTCATTCATATACCTAATATGCATTTATTGTCGGGCAATAACTGTATCAAAATCAGAAGGTGTAGCTCCTGCTTTGAGTAGATCACTCCCAAGTAAGAGCAGTATGCCGCTGCGTATAAGTAGCAAAACATGCATCCCTTATCCTTTGCTGAATAATGAATCACATCAAAATATAGCTGCTTAAAACATTTATTATGCCACAAGCTCTGTGTTTCAGGTGTTAAGGACATGGCTTAGCTAAGTCCTCTGTTTGCTGGTCTTTCACAAGGCTGCAGTTAAAATGGCAACACAAGGGTTGTGGTTTCATCTGAAGACTATATAGTAAAGCATTCTCCTGTAAGCTTGCTGAGAGCTTTTTGGCAATATTCCATTTCTGTGGGCTTTTGGCTGAAGGCTGCCCTTAATTCCTTGCCATACAGGTTTTTCCTATGTGGCAACTTTCTTCATCAAAGTGCAGAAGCCAAGAATGCAATGGAAAAAGCCTGCCAGCAAATTGAAAATCACAGATTTTATAACATAATAAATAAGTAACATATCATGTATTTTGCTATCTTGTATTGATTAGAATCAAATTACTAGTTTCAGTCTTCTCTCAAGAAGATAGGATTACACAGGCACAAATATCAGGAGGTAAATCTCAAGGGGTCTTCATAGAAGTCCATCTAATACTAGGCACAACATGGTCTGCTTGCCATACTGATTCTTTTTACCGGTTATCCATCCTTTTTTACTGGCCCTTCTAGTGGAGTTGCTCTGGGACACTAAAAACTTGGGACTTTAATGAGTATCAAGCTATGAGGGATAGGGTGAATAGCTTTTACTGAGGTGTGGTAGCAAAAGAAATTGTGGAATGTGAGATGGTGGCTAGAATGTGGTTAGTAATACCCTACGGATGGCTGGGGATTTAGCTCAGTGGTTCTGCTACCTGCCTCGCAAGCACAAGGTCCTGAGTTTGATCCCCAGTACCAAAAAAAAAAAAAAAGTAATACCCTACGGAGAGGAAGGCAAAAAGAATAGGAAGCAACCTTACATCTTCATTGACTACTATCCCAAGATATTAAAAATAATACAGATAATGTTACTCCTATAAACAGCTTATTTATGTTCTCCAGTAGTTCTACCACTAAGCCCTTCTGAATCTTTATTGCTATTTCTGGTGACTAGATGAATAGAATTGAAAATTGTGGATAATTCTCTGCATACCTTATGTGTGCTTAGGGAGAGAAATAAGACTCATGTCAGAGCTTTAAAAGAATAGTAATGGCTACTATGATTTTACTTAGGAATTATAATTTTAAAATTTTAAAACAGTTCTGTCTGTGGTGAATATCAAACTTTTACCAGAGTCAGTAGGTAGTTGCTAGATGGGTAAGTTTATAAAGGTTTGCACAGATCTAGGACTTAAATAATTTTCAGGTAAAGTTAGGTGTCATCCTCACCAACATATATAATCACATTTCCATTTTATTTGCACTGCTAAGGCTATACAGTGCACCTCCCCAGAGTTCTCTTTGCTATAAATTCATTCTACTGCCATAGTGGAAAATGATGGTCTTATATATGTGTTCCTTTAGTATACCATAATCTCCTGATCTTCATCATGGTCCCTATTTCTAATATATACAGTCACTCATTAATGTGAAAAAAAGAGGTTAATAAATCATGGTGACATTCAGGGCCTGAAGCAAATAAAACAGCTTCTAAATTTTCCAAGGTCTCTCTGTGGTCTTAATGTATTTACTAAAACTAAGGATTTACATTATGAAGGTCATTGGAGATATCCTTCATGATAAGATCTACATGACACAATCCTATTATAATCATCTGTGACATTTTTAAAAAAGGGATAGTTACCTTATTGGCTTCACACTTTAATAATTAGGGCTTATTGTACAATTTCATACATGCCCATGATTCTGTTTAATTTAAAAGGCTATAGAGTGAAGCAAAGACTTTGATCTTCAAAAGGTTGAGCATGAAAAGCAGCAGTACACTACGAATTCTTGTAATTGGCTCAAATCAATTAGAAAGTGATTAGTATTGGAAAGCCTGGTAAAACAAATTCTAGAGTATTTATTTTCTCATAGATACATATTCAATCATGGTAACTTTAAGGGGCTTTTTTTGGGTTTTTTTGGGGGGGGTTGGTACCAGGGATTGAACTCGGGTCCTTGTGCTTGTGAAGCAGGTGGTGAAACCACTGAGCTAAATCCCCAGCCCTGGTAACTTTAAGTTTTTAAATCAATATTTCTAGTGAAAAGATTAATTTGTATACATTTTCAAATAAATGCATAGGATATTTAAACTGATCTCTAATTTCACCTTGTCTAACTTTGATTTAGAAATCCATTTGCCAAAGTTAGATGATTTACAGAAAATAAACAGGAAATACTGCTGCTTTTATTTTATGTTAAAACTTCAAATAAAGAAATACAAATTGGTCTTCAAATCTGTGAGTCAATCACACTTGTAGCAGAGGTTAATAATTGTTCTCCAAAAGCCATGTTTTTACTTTCTTGCTATAAAAGAGACTAGACTACGTTTCCCAGACTCTCTTGCAATTAAGTGCTCAGATCAATAAAATCTGAGGGGAAATAACATGTCCCACTTCTAGGCCTTGTCCCTAAAACTCCCCCGCAAACTCTTTTCCTTTCCAAGATACCAAAAATGAAAGCAATTATGACAATCGTTAAAGCCAAGTGTTAAAGATAATAGTTTATTACAAACTAGGCGAATATATAGAAGAATGACTCCCCCATCCAAAACTGTTTTGTGAGTATTAAATAAACTTATGATAACTATTTATATTAGAAATATCTAAAGTGATATTTCACAGGTATACAAAATAAGAGGATAAAAATCCTCTTATTGTGAATTATATTAATGCTTTGAATTCATTTATACGAATAAGATTTATATAGTAAAGTAATTATTGTCAGGTCATTATGTTCTTTAAGAAAGTATACTAAATATGTATGTATATGTGACCAGAGGGAGAAAATGATATCACTGATTAAATATTTTACATAGGGGCAAAGAAAGGAAATTTTTTTTTAAATCTCTTCAATTACCTGTCCACTATATTGCTGAAGAAAAAAAAAAAATGAGAATGTGGGCAGTATTCTCTAGAGTCATGTGGATGGGGAACTATAATTTTGTGGTCAATTATGGCAACATAAGACAGTCTTAAATCAGAATTAATTTTTATTGCCAAATAGAATCTGTCTGGAAACAATGTTTGTAATGAAATTACTGGAAGATTTCTAACCACAGCAGTTCAATGAAAAGACTGTAGCAATTGAAAATGAGTTGTTTCTTTTTAGTTTTTTTTTTTTTCTTTTGATTTGTGAACTGTCAAAATTAAAAATGGAAAGTTTTTTATTTGGTTGGCTAGTTTCTTCACTAATGCTTCATTAAATATTCAAAACTGTGTTTCAAACTAATTTTGTATTACCTTGCCTAAGACTTTAAATATTCAATGTTGTTAATTTTTGAAAGGGCATTCGTCACACTAGATGATAACCAAGCAGCAAAGAAATATGCAGAAATGAGCCTCCTACTGAGTTATTTACTTGGAATAAGTGTATTCTATAAAATGTTTGACCTAAAGTATTTATTAGCTATACCAACCCAGGAATTAATAATATATGAGTTACATAGAAATTCATCAAAATTTAATATGAACTATATGGAAAGAAAAATTAACTCTGTTATAACTTTAAAAAAAGTAAAGTCTGTATTGAAAGCAAAACAAACAGAACAAATTTTATTAAAAACCTGAAGAGATGTTAGAGCAAAATTTCTGCAATTGCATATATCATTAGAGAAATAAAGCTTAAATGTACTATAAGCTAGTTTTAATAGCATTTTTCAACTTGGAAATTTATATCACTTTCATACTCTGAAGATAAAATAAAAATTAGTAGTACTTTAGAGATAAATAAAACAAACTAATGAATTCTTTAAAATACCATTTATGTAATAAAAATAATAATTTTGTATACTTCAGGTCACTTACTTTTGGAATTCATTTAAGGTACAGAAATAAAATGTGTTTTCCATCCTAATTTGCAAACCATAACTTTATGGTTCATTTAAATCACATACACCTCTGTAAAAGTTTTGAAGAGATTTAAGAATTTAGTCAACTTTTTACAATTTGTTCAAAATGTTTTCTTTGTAATTTCCAAGCCAACACATTTACTGATTTCATGCCAAAACATTTCTCTCTTCCACATACGAGCTAAATTGGATTATTCATTAAAATTTATATATTAGTAAATTAAATAACTGTAATCACATACCATGTGATAGGCACTGAATTATTCTAGGAGCTGGAGTTACAATGGAGTATATGTTATCCTTATCTTCAGAAGGCTTAGACTCTAAAGGAGAAAGTACATGTTTTCTAAAGAAGATATTTTTGGCATCTATGTGGCTAAGCAGCAAGACTGACTTAATTTGTTCAATAGGATGTTCCATTTTCCTGTGAGAGCCCACCATCATTTTTCAGTTTAGACTTGAAGGCTTAACATTTCAGATTCAATATGGTACAGACAACATGTGTCTGACTGAATACCCCAAATCTTTGGTTATGGCTGCAAGAACCAGATAACTTAATTCTGGGTGAGGAGAGATAAGCAGAAATACATTACATGTTATGACCTAGATCTAAAATGTCCCCCAAAACTTTCATGTGCTCAGAGTCAGGGCAATTGGAAGGTGGCTCAGTCATGAGGGAGCTGTACCCATCAGTGAGCTCATCCATCCAGGAGATCAGCAGACAGGGTCTGGTTGGAGGTGAGGCATGGTTTGCAGGCTGTGGGACCTGGAAAGTTGTATAGCCCTCCTCAGCTCCTCCTTTTTCTCTCTGCTTGCTCCTCTGGGTCCTTCCATCATACCTGTTCTGCCCTGAATCCAGCCAACTGTGGACTGAAAAATGAGTTAAAATAATCCTCTCCTCCTTTAAATTGTGGGTGTAGCGTACTGTGCTCCGGCTATGAGGAAAGTGACTAAGACAGTACACTATGAAAAAAGACTGCCTCTCTCAGTTGATATGTATGACCTCTCTCTTGAGAATAGTGCATCTTTCCAGAGAAGTACCTAGATACGCCCCTAGGATGAGTTGAACCACTGACATAATTCATTTTATAGGTGATTCAGTCAACTAAAACACACTGAGCAACTATTATGTGCCAAAGTTGATTATAGATACTGGTAATAACAGGGACAAATTATGAACAGAACAAATGAAAATTCCTGTTCTTGTGGAGTGTACATTCAGAAAATAAACTTGCCAAATAGATGAAGTATATATTAGGTATCAGGAAGAGCATTATTAAAGCAGACATAAGACATCTGAACTGCAAGAGGTAGGGGCATGGCCAGTGGAAGTTTCAGACAGGGTGCAGGAAATTCTCACTGAGAGGATCTTGACTCACATAACAAAAGCTTATAATAATCCACTCAGGTAAACATGAATAGTGTGGAAAATGTCCCGTTAACTGGGTCCCCACAGTGAACTTTGCCTTCCCCAACTGCAGTGATGCATGAGTTCCCTGCTTCTCTTTCCAATGCAGAAATTTAACCTTATAACCAGTATTGGGGAGCTCTCTTGCCCACCTTGTCTCAACTCTGCAATTCTGTACAATAGCTAACATATTAACAAATGTTAACACTGTATTTACAATAGGCCATGCACTGTTCTCCTGCATATTACATATATAACATATATTTCATTTTTACTGCAATCCTCCAAAATAGTCACTATTAATATCTCTTCTTTATGGATGAAGAAATAAATTAGACACCATACATAAGATCAGACATCAAGGAAGAGGTAGGGCAGATATTTGAACCAGTATGCAAGACTTTGCATTCTTCTATATTTTCATCTAGAGATGACCAAGTACAAAGGAAAAGGTCTCTAGGACCTTTATCCTTATTGCAAAATTATATCCATTGCTAGACTTGGTATCAGCGGCCAATCACTCCTCCGACTACCTAGAAAGGGGAATGGCAAGGGGTAAAGAGAAACAAAGACAGTAAAGACTTGTGTAATTTCAAAGTATATGGAGGGCTGGGAAGTCAGTGCCTCAGAGTGGGCAAAGACAAACTCTCCAAGCTAGCCATCATTTATTGGGTACACACAATAAATGGAGGGAGTATCAGGTGACCTAGGGGGCAGAGGTGATTCTAGCATAATGAGGAGCTGATGAGGATCTTAAGTCATGAGGTTCTTTGAGGAGGACCGGACAGAGAGCATTCTAACAGTAATGGATGGGATGACTTAAAGTTGAGAAGAAATTAGTCCCTCCCCAGGTGAACATTTCTCTTTTGCTTTACTACTCTGTTCTCAAAGAACCAGGATGTCTTTGGCTGATGTAATCTTGCCTTTGAGGACCACAGCTTCACGGAACCAGAGGCCTCAACTGTGACCGGAGGAAAAATGGAGTTGTTTCCTCATGCCATAGCCAGCTCAGGGGCAAGGTACATTGAGCCTCAGACAGCTATAGTCCTACTTTAATTATGAAATGATTTTTCCCCAAAATTTATGTAGAAATGCTCCCAACAACCTGGAGTCCTAAGTCATATCCCAACCCAATGTCTTGATCCCATGAACTTACTGTCTGGATAGACAGCCTGATCCTAGTGTCTAAATTACATACTAACTTCCCAGCTAAGTCTATCTCCCAAAGTGGCAGATTCCCTCAAATAGTCTGTGGATCATCACAGAGACTATGGAGATCTTTGGACATTATAACTGGCTTCCCCTGTTGCATTTCCAAAGCCAAACTTTATAGATGGATCTGTTTCTCTAAAAAAGATAGTCAACTCACACATATGTGTGGTAGCATTTGATAGGGACCCTTAAAATACAGCCAGAGGCACAAGGGGAATAATAAGTTCCATCAACTTGAAAGGCAAGTAAAATTAAGGCACACTGACTATGAAAATAGAGTTTTTTGAGACAAAGTGAAGATAGCCATCAGGAAATGTTACCCAGAATACGTTCTCCAACATGGTGTCCAAAGGATCTAGTTTTATAAATTTTTTTAAAAAAGAAAGAATATCAAGAGAATTACAGTAAGTTGGTTATTACAATGATCTTAGTTGCCAAAAATAGCACAGATTGTTGATCATTTGCAACTCGTTCATTCTATAAACTCCAGGCAAGTATTATAAGTGTGAAAAGACTTTTAATGAGATTTTTATTGTCTTTATGGTGTCAGGGAGTCAGAAGAAACCTATTGTCCTAGGTTGGAATGATCTAGGTAACTTTGGTCTTGATTCATGCATCACTCAGGCAAAAAGAATCTGTGAACTCATTCTTGTGACATTTTAAATCCTTCCTTGAGCTAAAATTAGCTGGTGATTGTTGCTAGGCAGTAAGTATGCTATAGTTTGGATTGTGGATGTTTCCCTAAAGGTCCATGTGTTAGAGGCTTAGTCTCCAGACCTCAGAGCGATACCATCGAGGAGCTGTGCACCTTTCAGAGCAGGGGTCCTATGGGCATCCTCGGGAACTCAGGGCACACCTCCTGAGCATGTTGTGGGACTCATGGAGAGCCTGTTCTCTCTCTTTTGTTTCCTGGCCATGAGATAAGCCCTTTGCTCTGCCACATCCTCCTGCTGTGATATGCTGCCTCCCCACAGGTCTGAAACAGGGGGGCCAATCGGTCATGGGCTGAAACTACAAAATCTATGAGCCAGCTTCTCACAATAAGATAATTATTTCAACAATTCCTTGATAGTAATGGAAAGCTGACTGACACAAAATATTTTCCCATGTATTAACTCACTTAAAGAGAAACTGAACCTAGGGGACATTATGTTAAGTGAAATAATCCAGATACATAAATATAAATATTACATGACCTCACTTTCATATAGAATCTAAAATAGAAAGACTCATAGAATCAGAGTAGAAAGCCAATTGCCAGGGGCTGTGGGGTAGGGTAAGAATGGGAAGGTATTAGTCAAAGGGTATACATTTGCAGTCATTGGATAAATAAATTCTGGAGACCAAATTACAGTGTTATATACTTGAAATTTACTGAGAGATCGCATCTTTCTATTCTTACTACACATATAGACAAAGCTTGATTTTGGTAATCATTTTATAATGTGTTTATATACCAAACATCACATTTTACACATTCAATATATGTGATTTTTGTTTGTCAAGTATACCTCAAAATTTTTTGAGAAAAAAGAGAATGAAGAGGGATATTGACCTTTCACAACCATATGCACAGGGACATTCTCAGGTAAGGTCAAGAATTTCTATTCTTTAAGGAGATTCTGAGAGAAAGAAGTCTAAGTCACTTTGAGATTCTTTGAAACTTGAGTAGAGTTAGAAGAAGAAAAAAATTCAAACCAAGAGCAATGTTCTGTCTACAAAGGTTAAAAAATATTGAGACACACTGTTCCTTTATTATGGGGAACCTCTTGAAGAGTTACTTAGTTATACAATTTAAAAGCAGCCAATTCTGTGGCTTCAAGGAGAAAAACTGCATTAAACAAAACTGGGAAAACCACCTTAAAAATAGGATTTTGTATCTATGCATCTAGGAAAAATTGATGTCATGTATGAATGGAGACCAATGTGCCCCTAACACCATTAATTGTTCAAATGAAGAGTTTATTTTTTAAGCTACTTTCAACAGAAAATCCAAAGCTAAATGGCACGCCAAGGGCAAGGACACCTGTTCACAAATGCTATGGGACTCTAACCACCAGCAGTGCTGGGTCCACACCAGACTGCAGCATAACACCCAACGGAGCAGAGTCTTTCTATCTACACCACAAGAAGTATTCCATCACAGCTCTAAAGTCAAGGGACAGTGGCTTTGGATGTACAGGGCCATGGAGAAAATGGATAAACCTTGGCACAGGTCTTGGCATTCGGTGGGATGTGACAGTGGCAATGATGCTCCTTTAGGTGACTCTGAGGACTCTGGGAAACAGTTACAGGCCCCTGGGTCAGAGAAGAATAACTATTAGCTCTAAGCATGGTGATGATACCAGAAAGACTGATTTGTGACTCCATGTAGTGCATGTAATGCACCTTCAGGAATTACAAGATGGGAATTAAATACTAGTGCATCATATTTGCATTTACCCCTGTGGTTGCAGAGGTTTCCTAAACCTCCCCTGTGTTAGAGTTGGAAAAAAAAAAAAAAGAGTCTCTGTTTGCTCCAATGATTAAGCCTTTGGAGGAACAGGGGTCTTCTAATGTCGCACCATCCTTGTTGACCTTCTCAGAGAAGTTATTAGTAATCATTTCCCTTCGCATATCTTAGGTGGAAGACACTTCTATTTATTTTCTTTGTGACTACATTTGTGAGGTGTTTTATTTCCTCTGTAACTTTCTTTCTTGTATCTTTATTTTTTAAGCCCTAAAAAGGAGGCAGAAAATAAGACTTTCAATATCTGTTTATATATCAAGACAGCAACAAAGTTTACAATTTTTTTTTCCTGTTTACCATTTAAAGAAAAATTTTCCAAGCAATTGCTTTTAGCAAGTTTTACATATTAGATTGCATATGTTGCCATGTATTAGGAGGAAAATAATCTCAATTATTATCAGAAGATACAAATGTACAGAAATTCCTACATAGGTACAAAGACCTATAGCAGTAGCAAAACATGTGATGATAAATAATATAATTTTTAAAATGTTTGGTAAAAAAAGAATTAATAGGCTATGAGCATTACACTGGATGGGTAAAAATCTGTGGTAGTTTACACATGAGAGAATGCAATTGTTTCTTTCTAAAACACAACATTCCTATGCAAATGCAAAACTAAGATACTAAGTAAACTTTCAAAATTATACTCCCAGCCAGGTGCGGTGGTGCATACTTGTAATTCCAGCACTTGGGAGGCTGAGGCAGTAAGATCACCATGAGTTCAAGGCCAGCCTGGGCTACAGAGTGAGTTCTAGGCCAAGCCTGAACTGCATTATGAAACTCTATCTCAACAACCACTCCCCACCCCCACAAAAAAAGCATTTCCTGAAGCCTCGAGGATGCAAACATTGAGATCCATGCATGGGTAAACCACAGGGAAGGATCATGGAAGACAATGATATTTAGTAGATTTTTATTGACAATAGAAGGCAAAATCCTACAGAAGACACCACAGTGTTCTTAGAAGTTGCCCTTCTGCCAATGACACTGCAAGACTAAAGCAAAGCTGACTGTTTTCATTACAGCAGTAACAGAAATTCATAGTAAACTGTTAATAACTATAATAAATTTGAGATAACACTTTTTGCAAGTCATTGTAACACTTTAATGAAAAAATATTTTTAAAACAATTTAAGCCTTTATGTTACATAGTAGAAAGTATTCCCATCCAAATTTCATTTTCCAGTTATTAGCTGTAAAGCCTAGAAGAGTTGTATTCTAAAGTTTATTATAAAACAATCTAGGTGTCAGGAAAGACTTGTCAACTAAGAAACCCTAGTAAAAGACAGACATGTTTAATTATGATTTTGAAAATTTCGACCATAGCAAATGCTACTATAAAATGTCAGAATATCTTGAAATAACTTTGATATTTTTTCTATTGACAAATAAATGCTTAATAAACAAATAAACTTTATTTATTTATTTATTTATATATTAATTGGTACATTTTAGGTATACAGTACATTTACATTTATCATTGGGTGTTTGTACCTGAACATGATGTGTCCTAGTTCTTGTTTTTCCCCCATTACCTATGCACCCTTCACCCCCACCACCCTTCCCTATTTACATAGACTTTGTTTCCTTTTTTTTTTCCTTCTCATAATTTTCCCTTTCCCTTCTTCCCTATCACCTTCCCTTCCTACCACCCCTACCCCTTTGGACCTTTTCCTATTTCAAATTATCAATTATTCATTTTAATTATTTTCATCCTTATTTACACTTTCTGTTTCTCAGGCTATCTTTTCTGCAATGAGGGTGGTTGGCTCCTTTGTCAAAGATGAGGTTGCTGAGTATGTCTGGAGTTGTTTCTGCATCTTCTAATCTATTCCACTAATCTTCAGGTCTGTTTCTTTGCCAATACCATGCTGTTTTTATCAGTAGCTTTGTAGTATAGTTTCAAGTTGGGGATTGTGATACACCCAGCGATGTCTCTGTTGCTTAGAATTGCTTTTGCTATTCTAGGTTTCGTCTGTTTCCAAATGAATTTTTGGATTGTTTTCTCTAGTTCTGTGAAGTATATTGTTGGAATTTCAATTGGCATTGCATTGAATCTATATAGTAGTTTTGGAAGTATGGCCATTTTCACTATATTGGTTCTTCCTACCCAGGAACAAGGGATATCTTTCTATTTTCTTATATCCTCTTCGATCTCCTTCTGCAGAGTGCTGTAGTTTTCAGTGTAGAGGTCTTTTGCTTCCTTTGTTAGGTTAATTCCTAGATATTTCACTTTTTTAGATGCTATTGTAAAAGGAATTATTTACCAAATTTCTCTCTCAATGGGTCTGCTATTTGCGTATAAGAAGGCTATTGTTTTTTGAGTGTTGACCTTATATCCAGCTACACTACTGAATCTGTCAATTAGGTCTAGAAGATTTTTGAATGAGTTTTTTGGGTCTTCTATGTAAAGTACCATATCATCCGCAAATAATGACAGTTTCTCTCCTTCCTGTCCTATCTTTATTCCTTTTATTTCTTTCTCTTCTCTAATTGCTATGGCTAATGTTTCCAGAACAATATTGAACAGGAGTGGTGATAGTGGCCATCCTTGTCTTGTTCCTGATTTTAGTGTGAAAGTTTTCAGTTTTTGACCATTTAGTATGATGTTGGCTATTGGTTTCTCATAGATAGCCTTAATCAGATTGAGATAAAGGCGTTCTATTCCAATTTTCTGTAGCATTTTTATCATGAATGGGTGTTGGATTTTGTCAAATGCTTTTTCTGCATCTATTGAGATGGTCATATGGCTTTTATCCTTGACTCTGTTAATGTAGTGTATTACATTTATTGATTTATGGATGTTGAACCATCCTTGCATTCCTGGGATAAATCCTACTTGGTCAGGGTGTATGATATTCTTGATGACACTCTGTATTCTGTTTGCCAGTATCTTGTTGAGGATTTTTGCATCTATGTTCATTAGGGAGATTGGTCTGTAGTTCTCTAACAAACAGATTTTTTAAAAACTCTAAAATTAATATCAAAGAGGCAGGGAAACCAAAGGAAATGAGCAAAGGTCATGGACAGGAAAATCCTAGAAAAGCAACTTCAAATGCCTAGTAGGTATTTACAAGATATTTAAACCCACTAGTAACTGGAAAATACAAATTAAATTAAAACTTAAAATCTGCAGACCTCAGGCACATAATAATTGTAAAGGAGTATTAAACCAATTGTGAGAAATGAAAGGATGCTCTCATATATGCTGATAGAAATGTACCATTTATTTTACATCTGACAGTAGCTATTAACACTCAAGACATGCTCTTTCTCCTGCAATGCCTTTTCTAAGAATGTTTCCCATAACATTTGCCACCAATAAAGAAAGTAATTGAGCAAAGAATGTTACACTCATCCTTTAAATATAAAGCATTCAATTGAAAAAATTGTTTCTTGTATTAACTTACTGGGTCAGATTTCCATAAAAGATTATGAATAAGAAAAAGAAAATGCAGAGTGTGTGTACAATACAAATGTTTAAATAATGACCAAAGATCTATAAATGTATCTGTATACATTCATATATATACACAATTTCCCTGTGATTAAATGAATTTGGGGCAAAGTATGGAATAACACAGGGTAAGGTGTTACTATAAATGAGTGAAGAAAGTAGATAAGGGTAGAGGACAAGGATTTAAGGACAAGGAACAAAGAGAAAAGGCTAGAACTGATATCTGATACTACAGTATATTTATGCCGATGTTTACTTTCATTAAAATTATGAAATAGTTAATCATTGAAAGTCAGCTACCATCTTTGAGAACTGGATGAAAACTAAGGCCCTAATTTGTAGAAAAATCAACAGTTGCATATAAATACAAAAAATTGCACGTAGTTCTAAGGGCGATTACGTAGGCCCTAAAACTCATCTATGGAAAGCAGATTAAGTGAATCTCAATCAGCTTGTGGATGTGTGGACCAGGAACCATAGCCCAGTCAAGATTATTCCACCAACTTGGCATAAGAAAAGATGGAGTGGGACTGCTTTGGCCAAGTTTAAGGCTGGAGTCAAGATAATTGTTCCATTTAAATGGAGCCTGTGTGTGTACTCAAGGGCTAGCTGATTTAACCAGATGCAGTTGACCAGTGTTCATCTCTTTCATACAAGTTATATTAAAATCCATATTATTTTTCTTCATGTCAGGAGAAAATCTGAACTTGAATTTTTATTCAAGGAAAGTTGAAATTTCTGGGGAAATCATTCTAGTGAACTAAATAAAATTAATGCATTCTTTTTGGCAACTTAAACACAGAACCTCAGGGTTTATTCTTTCAATTATGTGTCCTCTTTGCCTGTGTCAAGATATTATCCCTTGGGCTGTACACACAAAGAACAGGAAGCCAGCCAAAACTATTTTCCATCAAAATGTCCAAATAGAAAGAGGAATAGAGTTAACTGGCTTGGAAATACATGGGCAATCCTGAAGTTTAGCTTGGAACTAGATTTTCAAGCCCAGCGTTTCCTTTTTTCTAATAGTCAAGTCTTTCAGCTATAATGTAGAAGTGCTTTTTCACAAGAACAGAGTTTTTAGGAAAGGCATCTTAAGAGAGCCATGCAGTAAGACCTACTTTCAATCACAGCCTACCAGGGGCATCAGGAATAACATGAAATGCCAAGGCAGGTGACTGTATTTTCTCCTTTCTTATTCAGACCTGAGGCCACCCCTGATGAAAAGTTGCTAAGTTACATGGGGACCTGGTAATGAGACTGTTATAGGCAAGGCATTAAATGAGTTCAAGAAACTCATTCATCTTATTGATTGTGCTTGCAATCTGGAGAGAACGCATTTACTTTGAGTACAATACAAATAAACTTCTAGAGCACCTTTGACGTAAACACATCCCAAGGCACTTTTCAGCAAACTACAATACTAAAGCATGCAAGTGCACTGTCAGAGAAAATGGATGAGTTCAAATATCTAAAATTAAAGTTTAGGTTAAATAAAACTTTAAATTTAGCATTTTGCCTTCTAAGATGTCATATTCAAGAATGGGGATAAATGCTAAGTATATGCTCAGGTCCTGGGAATTATCAATATTCATTAGCATAAAGGTTGTCCTTAGTGATGGAAGAAATACTCTCCAGATATTTTATTTTATTTTATTATTAACTTTGAAACGTGTGTTTCTTAAGAAGTATATCTGCTATGTTCAAGCACTAACGAATCTACAGTAAAAATGACTCTGGAAGTCATTTAAGTCTGAGTTATTTGGTTTTGCTCACTTTCTTGGTCCACTTAGTAATTGCTACAGATCTACTTCCTTGTCCGTAGGTGAGCATGGCCCAGCCAAACATTACCCAGATGACATGTTGCATGTCCTCACTGCTGCCCACCAGTTTGTGATGGCAAAAACAGGAGCCAGCATTTCCTCTTACTCTCTTACTACTGAAAGTCATTTGGAAAAACCTCTTCAAAGGTGTTGTTCATTTTCCAAAAAAATAAACACTGGTGTAACACATATCATTTACATTTCAGCACTCTGATGACACCACATGTGCATTTGATTGTTCTGTTGAAATCTATAGTTTTTTTTTTTTAATCTGAGACTAGTATTCTCCAATGATCAAATAAACTACATCTTTACCAAACAGCATTTCACTTTGTGCTAGCTACATGCACACAGCTAATAAAGATAGGGGTCATAGGTAGTTTTCAATGGTTTGCCTTCACTCAAAATGATTTAATATTTTATTTGCTGTTTTATAATTCTGTGTTATCAAGCAATCTGTGTTTGTGCTAATATATTATCTTTTTATTATCTTTTAGATGCTAAATGTTAACTTTTTGGAGTATGTCACGAATGTTGTTGATGTTTAAATAGTTTTTAACTTGAGAGGCAGTGTGCTTTCAATAATATATGTGTTCTTATTACTAAGGGGGTTTGTTGTGAGGATAAGCATTAAGAAAAAATACATTATTTATGGTAGAATGATCTTATTTACAATCAAATATTTGTGGTTAAAAAGCACTGTCATGCATACCTTAACAAGGGGGATATATTCTGAGAAATGTGTTACTAGGTAATTTCATTATTGTTCAAACACCACAAAATGCACTTACACAGACCTAGATGGTTTAGGTCAATTATGCAATGCAGCCTCTTGATACAATCAATAGATGCAGTAAAAATGAGATTCATGGGGTACTATTGGTTAACAGAATGCTATTTTATAGTAATCTTTTGTTAATAAGACAGGGATATACTCTAGAAAAAGAAAGAATACACTCTAAATTTTAAAAGTATGATTATTAAATACATAAACCACTAACAATCATTTATTTCCATTGTCAAGTAGTATATACTTTACATAGTTAGATGTACCATGCTTTTATGGGCAGTTAGTAGAGTAGATTTGTTCATACCAGCATCACCCCCAAAAGATGAAGAATTCAGTGTGCTGCAGTGTTACTTTGGCTGATGATAGGAGTTTTTCAGCTCCATATAATCTTATGGAACTAGCACTGAAAGTGCAATCCAACACTGACCACAATATCATCATGGGGCAATGACTGCATAAGAAGATAAAGAATGAATCTGAAAGTGTTTCATATGCTGTCCACAGATCATCACATCTTTGATTTCATCTGAGACTTCAAATCACCATTTGGCCCTCTGACTTATTTCTGAGTCTGACTTGTCTTCAAAACAGCTCCTTGAAAGCTAGAATAGTTTTCCATGCACCATCAGAGCCATTAAAATCTGCAAATATTCCATGTATTTTAGTTTTCCAATTCTGAGCAATGAATTACAACTACAAATAGTTTAAAAGAGTACAAATCTATTCCCTCACATTTTTAGTAGGGCCAAAGTCTGGGCACAGTGTGGTTGAATTTTTCACTCCAGATATCACTCTGCTGAAATCAAGGTGTTGGGCAGGTCCACAGCACTCACCTGTGGGCTGAAGACCTTTTTGAAGTTCTCTGGTATTGATAAGACTCATTCCTGCACAGCTGTGGTATGGAGGGCCCATTTTCCTACTACCTGTAAGCCAATGATTGTTCTTAAATCTTATAACTTCCCTGCATTCCTTGTCCCATGACCCATGGTATAGGCCCTGCTAGCTGGAGCATATTTTTCTGACATTCTTTCTGTGATAACCCAGAGAAAACTCTCATCTACTAAATAAAATTTGGTTAGGACCATGTAGAAAATCTCCCTGTTTTAGAATCAACTTTATATCTGCAAATTCCTTTCACAGAGACACTTAGATTAGTATATAATTGAATATCTAGAAGAAGGTTCCAGAGGCTAACAATCTTGGGCATATATCTTAGAGCTGTACTGAACATCATATTCAAAAAAAATCTTTGTTTTTTCAAAACCACTACTTCTAAAGTAATAAGTAAGTAGAACAGAAAAGCCAATCAATGAAAACCTGTCCCTCTGTCCCTTTTAAATGTCAGATTTCAATCTGAAGCATGGAGGTACACTATGCGCCCGGCAACTGTTGTGAATTATGAAGTGAGATAAAAGAGAAGAATGGGGATTATGCTTAGGTTTGAGTCAGGTGTTTGGGGTAGACGGAGTGACCTCTTGTGTGTGTGCCTGTACTGGATAAAGGATACCTGCTGACAGACCCACCCCCTCAGGCACTTCCAGGTGGAGCCCACAGAGAACGGTGACAGAAGCCAATTCAGTGACCACCTCTGTGGCTCAAACCCAAGGGCCACCCATGGACCATCTGCAACCACAGGCCTGAACCCACCTTGCAACAAATGCTGGAGTAGCCTGTCCCTTCCAGTCTCAAAACAGAATCTCCCTCTTCTCTTGATGAAAAGATTCTTCTCTTGATTTTTCACTTTGTTGGCTTCATGTCTTTGTACAGATATAAGCTTAAAATCACTATACAGAGCCCTCACGTTAATATCTCAGTCACATATTATGTATTATCTTGACATATAGATCCCTAATTTTGTTACAATCTAAAGTTATCTTATAAGTATTCATCTCTCCCCATGGAACAATAGCTCAATAATAGACTGTGTCTTCTTTGTTTATTACCATGACAAAGTGCTCAATTAATAATGTTGAGTAATTAAGTCAAAGAATGAATAGTCAAGAGGTCCACAACTCCTCTTAAGCAGGTGCCACATCTGTTTCCTCTTCTTTTGCCCATGTCTGCTGGTGAAGCAACCTGGTAAGCACCTGCATTCACATATTTCCTGTGAATTCGTCAACATCTATGGTCCTGTCCTGGACATGTGGTAACATTTAAACAAAAATTATATACTCTTTATAAACTTTTGCTGAAGTTCTACTGCCTATGAGCTTAGGACTTTTCTTGAAGATTCAGGAGATATTAGTGTAGGAAAGGAATGCATATATAATGTATAGAAATAGTATTTGACAAAAAAAATGCTTCTAGGTTAAACCTTAGTTTCACAACTTAGACTAGTTATGTTTACTTAAGCAAGATCTTTAACATCTTTAAGTCTCAGTATCCTCTTATTAAAAGAATATACTAACATAAAAAAAAGTCTTCAATATATGCACATAAATATAACAGGTTTTAAAAATAAAGTATTTGCTGCATACCATAGTGACTTTGTACAGTAAAATCTTGTATCCATATGTACAGATTTTGAAAGGGATTTTAAGAACCATCTTCACAACTATCAGACTCTTGGTCAAGTAAAGAAAAAGTTGTTCATGTAGGAGTAAAAACAGTATCGGCAACATCGCTCCTTTGGAGAGCACCATCACTGGGGTGCCAAGCCCATTCATTCCCCTTGGAGGGCAGTTCTACCTGCCTCGGGTCTTAGGCTTGGTGAGAATGGGGTGCCTTCTAAGGGCAAGCAGAATGCTATCTGTGCATTTCTTATAGTCCATGAACTAGCAGCCTGGGGCTGGTCCAGGTGAGAGAATGGTTGAAGACAGTTGAGGGCACTGTAGAGCTTTTTTCATGTCACCTCTCCCACCTTGGTCTTCCGTCTTTCCTGTGCCACACATTTAAAGCACCCATGAGCTAACTAAAAGAGGAAGAAGGGTACAAGGGGAAGAAATAAAGATGAGACCAGCCAGATTCTGCCTTTCAGCCTGCAGCACCACTGACCTGGAAGAAGAACAGCTTTATTACCAAGCCAAGTTCCACGTTTCCCTTTCTTGAACTGAGTATTGTAGTTAAAAGATGGAGACCAAATGATTGGGCTAGGAGAAGAGGTAAAGTTAAGACAACACCAAAACTTTGTACATTTCTGTATTGTATAATTTCTTAAGGATAATGAACTTACTGCTTTTATTTTTAAAAAATAATTTAATATGAGGAGCTGTCATGTAAGAAAAGACAGTTCAAGTCTAGTAATACTCTATATCAAGATGCATGTTCATTTCTTGGCCAAAAACTACTCCAACAGAAATTGTAATTGCAGTGAAATACATTTGACATTGTCTGGAGTAACCACAAACTCCAAGAGCAATACTTATTCCTTAAGAAAGATTACTCTCAGAAGGTAGCAGGTGTTCCACTTCTGCAGATACTAAAGAGGCACAAGAGAGGAAAGAAATCATTTTATTTGGTTTGCAATAGTTTGTCAAAAGTCTTGGAAAGTGCAATTTCTGAGATGCTTTGGACAAGAATATAAATTGTGGAGAATTCAAAGAGAGTGGAGAAAAACTGGAAGCAATGGCTTTTGACATGGTAGAGAGGAAGACAGTAGGCCTCATCTTCTCAAGATGATGATGCTTCCTTGGATCAGCAAGATCAACTGAGGACAGTGGCTACTTGGTTGGAAGTAGAAAGGCCTGTGCGTGTGTATGTGAAAGCATAGAAAGACAGGTGCAAGACAAAGATTTAAGATGCAGAAGAAAGGGGGAATAAAGAGAATTGCAGAGGTCTGCATTTTAAAAAACAAGAAGAAACATTTTACTTTTATAAGAGCTATTATTTATTTTATGCCAGCCATATACTAGACATTTATATAAAATATCTCACAACAATCCAGTGTCATAGTTACCATGATGTCCATTTTAAAGATGAGAACCTCCCGCCCACAGAGCACCGAGGAGGTGAGCCACACAGGTGCCAGAAGACGCCCCTCTCCACCCCCGGTCAGTGCTGAGCCATTACCTGGATCCACACTGCAGAGTTGCAGGGGTCATAAAGTACATTGATCTGAGCTTGAGAAAATAGACAGAAGTGAACAACAGAAAGAGGGCTTATCTGAGGCCCCTTGATGAAAATTAAAGCCCACCGGAAAAGTGAAGAAAATCTCTGCAATAAAGGCACACCAGACCACCTTAGTTGGGGGAACAGCAGTGTGGACAAGAGCAGCATGGCTACAAGCAGATCCCAGCCAGGGCTCGGTCCCAACCCCAGAGGCTGGGGCCCAAGCCAAAGGCCTTCTTGGAAAAGAGCTGCACAAGCACACAAGCAACAGCCAGAGGTTCACCACAATGCCATCAGTAAGTGGACAGGACCCTAGCCAGAAGCTTGCTCACACAACAGGAACTGGAGTGCACAGCCCCCATCCAAGGGCTCCCCCCAGACAAGAGCTAATTAGGGGCCCTAGCCAGTGGCACACCAGATACCATGCCAAGTGTGCACAGACCCCAGCCAGAAGCCTGCCCAGACAACAGGTCAGCTCAGGGATCCAAAAGGCAACCTTTCTGAACCCAGGATTTAGTGTACTGGTGAGCAGCAGAGAAAAGGCAGCTCAATGGATTGCTGAGAATTGAAGACTACTGGTTGAGCAAAAATTTGTCACAACAAAGGCACAGCAGGCTGCATCTGTTGAAATGAGAAGATATGTAAATGAGTTTCAAAACCAGACTTCCAGATCACCTAAGGCAACCCCAAAGGGAAATGAGATGGAACAATCTGATACTCAACCACTTGGACTCCCTGAAGTAGCAATGAAAGAGGATCTGGAAAAAATGGAATCAGAAATAATTTCTCAAATAACAGCAGAGATTGTGTCCATAGTCCAAGACATGATTATTAAATCTAGAGAAGACACAGATAAAAAAAAAAGTAGAGGACCTGAGGAACATGGTGGAATCCCAACATAGAAAACAAGTGGAATCCATAAAACAGATGCAAACAGATTTCCAGGAGAATAAAAACTCCATTGAAAGTTTATACAGCAGAATGAACCAAAGTGAGGACAGAATTTCAGATATAAGAGATGAGATTGTAATTAATGACCAGGAAAAAAAAAATTCTTTAAAATAGTAAGGGACTATGAGAAATCAATCCAGCAGCTGCTAGAAGATGCAAAGAATAACATAAGACTAATCAGACATATATACTGGCTCTAAGCTGCGGTGACCAGCAAGGTGAGACAAGACAAGCAGCTTGAAGCTCCTGCGGCCATCCCGGGCCACGCCCACGGCACGGTGAGGTCCACTTAGCCACGCGGGTGCCTCCAATGCTCAGTCCCTGCACCCCCCCACCCCGTGTGCCGCCTACCTTCTGGCTTTTCTGCTACCTGGTCCCACAATACAGAGGCACAGGAGATTATAAAGACCCTTGTCCTGAGCGCCACAAGATAGAGCAGAAGTTAGTAACAGAAAGAGGAATTCTCAGGCTCCTTGAAGAAAACTGAAGCTCAGCAGAAAAGTAAAGAGAACCTCTACAATAAAGGCACATCAGACCACTGTACTTGGTCTGCTGCTGGCTTGCTGAGACTCATTGACTTGTATATGCACAGGGATTCCTACGTTTCCTACTGTGACAACAGAGACATACCTTGAAGGAGGCCCATAATTTCTAGTGCTATTTGCAAAAAAGGGGAAAAAATTGTTTTTCTTATTTTTAATTCTTAATTTTTACTTTTTTTCTACTCTTCAAAGTTTTACTTTTCTTTCTGTTCTTTCTTTTATCTTTTCTTTATCTCTCACTCATTCTCTCACTGTCCTGCATTGCTGCTCATCTCCTCATTTGTTCCTTTCTGCACTGAATTTGGATTTCTCCCTTACTGTTCTTTTCTTCTCTTTTTCCTTCTCTTGATTATCACTAGGTTTAAAGGAAAGTAAATTTAGTATCTAGCCTCCTCATTGCTGTTAGGTGATTCTATTCACATCTTTGTTCTTTCATTCTGCCTTTTCCTCTTGCCTTTAACAACTTCTTAGAGTTTATGTGATCTTTCTGTGTCTTCTGGCCTCACTGCTAATCTTACCTGTTCTTTCTACCTGTCCCTCCCTCCCCAACTCCTTTTAACTGCCCACCCTGAAGGTGAAAGATGCTATATTGAGAGTTTATTCATTATAAACTTGTGTTGGGTTGGTCCGCAGTTTTAATTTAACTCACATAGTTAAAAGTGATAGATTAATAACTACCACAAAATTGTCATTTTCTAAGCTGTGCTTGATGCTATGGTATTGCTGACTATGTCATTTGGGCTAACATGTTGTGATTGATCTAATTAGTTTTCCTTGCTGGTATAAGAAAAATACAATAGCTTCAGAGTCATTAGAGTCTCAAAACCCAAACACAAGCTATATCTGGAAGACACCTCTGAAAAGCAATCATTCCACAAGGGTTTTAAACACAAGCAACAAAGATACCTACATTAAGCAATCTTGAAATATCAACCCAGTAATTAAATCAAGGACAGTATCAAAAACAAAAATGAGAAGACATTTAAGCAAGGCACAAATGCAGGCTTCCACTCCACAAAAAGGAAATTCAGGGGGAAATGAGGTGGAACAGTCTGATAAGCAACCACTTGGACACCCTCAACTGATGCACAGGAAGTAACAAAACAGATGCATGAGGCTCTAGAAAATTTCAAAACAGAAATAATCTCCCAGATAAATACAGACATGATGAGCAGAGTGAAAGACATGATTAGAAGCTCTAGAGCAGAAACAGATAAGAGAATAAATGAGATCAGAAACATGCTGGAAGCCATGAATGCCCAGCATAAGAAAAAAATGGAAAACATGAAACAGATTCAAACAGATATCCAGGAGATTAAAAACTCCATTGAAAGCATGCAGAGCAGACTAAGAGAATCTGAAGACAAAATATCAGATATAGAAGACAGGATAGCAGTTAAGGACCATGAAAACAGAGATTTTATTAAAGATAGTAAGAGACCATGAGAAATCAACCCAATAGCTGCTAGATGATGCAAAGAATAACACAAGACTCATAGGAGTCCACCAAAAAACAGGAGAAAGTACAATTGATCTAAAAAAATGTTCACAGAAGTAACAGTAGAAAACTTCCCAGACAGAGGTGGAGAATTGGACACACAGATAAGTGAGGCATATAGAACTCCAACCAGCCATGATCAAAAAAAAATCTACACCTAGACATATAATAGTCAAGATCCCAGAAACTGAACAGAAGTACAAAATTCTACAGGCAGTTAGAAAAAAGAAAAAAATCACCTACAAAGGAAAGTCCATCAGAATCATGGAAGACTTCTCAACACAAACCCTCAAATTAAGGAGAGCCTGGAGTGAAGTATTTCAAGCCCTAAAAGAAAACAACTTCCAACCTAGACTGTTGTATCCAGCAAAATTATCTTTCAAAATTGATGGGGAAATTAGATACTTCCATGACAAAGAGCACCTGAGAAATTTCATGAACACCAAACCAGCACTCCAAACAATTTTAAGCAATATCCTAGAAAAAGACAATGAAGGTCACAACTCCATGAGGCTCAGCAGAGAGAAGGCACCATGCAAGGTAAGACACTAAAGGAAAAGGGGGAAAAATAAGAAATAAAAGAGTCAACAAAAGTAAAACATCATAACAAGGATGAGTCAATATCTGTCAATTATAACTATCAATGTTAATGGCCTCAATTCACCAATCAAAAGAAATAGACTGCCAGAATGGATTAAGAAGCAAAACCCAGCAATATGTTGTATACAAGAAACACATCTAACTCAAAAGGAAATCCATAGACTGAAAGTAAAAGGATGTAAAACAGTTCTCCACATGACAGGAACCCAGAAAAAAGCAGGCAAAGCAATCTTATTTGCAGACAAAGTAGATTTCAAACCAAAACTAATTAAGAGAGACAAAGATGATCACTATATCCTTGTAAAAGGAACAATCCAAGAGGAAGAGATGACAATCCTAAATATATATGCACCAAATACAAATGCCCCCAACAATACAAAACAAATATTAATGGACATGAAAAACCAAATAAGCACTAATACAATTGTAGTGGGGGACCTCAAAATCCCTCTATCACAAATAGACAGATCAACTAGAAAAAAAATTAACAATGATATTCTGGAACTAAATGAAGCTATTGAACAAATGGACTTAATAGATGTCTACAAAGTGTTCCACTGCACAAAATCAGAATACACATTCTTTTCAGCTGCACATGGGTCATTCTCCAAAATAGATCACATGTTAGCTCATAGGACATATCTAAGTAAATGTAAAAGAATCAAAGTTATCCCCTGTATATTATCAGACCATAGTGCAATACAATTGGAGATCAATAACATAAGAAACCACAAAATACTCACAAACTCATGGAAATTAAACAACACACTCCTGAACAACCAATGAGTGACAGAGGAAATTAAAGAAGAAATTAGACAGTTTCTACAAGTAAATGATAATGCCAGTACAACATACAGGAATCTTTGGGACACAATGAAAACAGTTCTATGCGAGAAACTCATAGCAGTGAATGCTAACATTAGGACAACAGAGAGAATTCAGTTAAATAACTTAATGCAGAACCTCAAGCTCCTAAGAAAAAGAAGAGCATAACAAAGCCAAAGCTCATACAAGAAAGGAAATTATAAAGATCAGAGCAGAAATCAATGCAATGGAAACTAAGAGAATGATACAAAAAAAATCAATGAATCAAAGAGTTGGTTTTTTGAAAGAATAAACAAAATCAAAAAACCTTTAGCCAACTTTATCAAAAAAAAAGGAAAGAAAAGGCTCAAATCCATGCAATTAAGAATGAAAAAGGTGAAGCCACAACAAAGCCAGCAGAAATCCAGAGAATCATCAATACCTACGTAGAGAACCTGTACTCTAATAAAATGGAAAACAAAGAAGAAATGGACAGATTCCTAGATACATATGAATTGCCAAAATTAAATGAAGAAGATATAGAAATTCTAAACACCCCAATAACAATGAGTGAAATTGAAAATGTAATAAAAAACTTATTAACAAAGAAAAGCCCAGGTTCTGATGGCTTCACTGCTGAATTCTACAAGATATTTAAAGAAGAACTATTGCCATTACTCTTTAAACTCATCAAGGAAATTGAAAGGGAAGCAAGGCTTCCAAATTCATTCCTGGAAGCAAGTGTTATTTTGATTCCAAAACCAGGGAAAGACCCAACGAAAAAAGAGAACTACAGACCAATCTCCCTAATGAACATAGATGCAAAAATCCTCAACAAGATACTGGCAAACAGAATACAGAGTGTCATCAAGAATATCATACACCCTGACCAAGTAGGATTTATCCCAGGAATGCAAGGATGGTTCAACATCCATAAATCAATAAATGTAATACACTACATTAACAGAGTCAAGGATAAAAGCCATATGACCATCTCAATAGATGCAGAAAAAGCATTTGACAAAATCCAACACCCATTCATGATAAAAATGCTACAGAAAATTGGAATAGAACGTCTTTATCTCAATCCGATTAAGGCTATCTATGAGAAACCAATAGCCAACATCATACTAAATGGTCAAAAACTGAAAACTTTCACACTAAAATCAGGAACAAGACAAGGATGGCCACTATCACCACTCCTGTTCAATATTGTTCTGGAAACATTAGCCATAGCAATTAGAGAAGAGAAAGAAATAAAAGGAATAAAGATAGGACAGGAAGGAGAGAAACTGTCATTATTTGCGGATGTTATGGTACTTTACATAGAAGACCCAAAAAACTCATTCAAAAATCTTCTAGACCTAATTGACAGATTCAGGAGAGTAGCTGGATACAAGGTCAACACTCGAAAAACAGTAGCCTTCTTATACATAAATAGGAGACCCATTGAGAGAGAAATTGGGGAAATAATTCCTTTGGCAATAGCATCTAAAAAAATGAAATATCTAGGAATCAACATAACAAAGGAAGCAAAAGACTTCTACACTGAAAACTACAGCACTCTGAAGAAGGAGATTGAAGAGTATATAAGAAAATGGAAGGATATCCCTTGTTCCTGGGTAGGAAGAACTAATATATTAAAAATGGCTATACTTCCAAAACTACTATGTAGATATAATACAATACCAACGGAAATTCCAACAATATACTTCACAGAACTAGAGAAAACAATCCAAAAATTCATTTGGAAACAGAAGAAACCTAGAATAGCAAAAGCAATTCTAGGCAACAGACACATGGCTGGGGGCATCACAATCCCCAACTTGAAACTATACTACAAAGCTACTGTGATAAAAACAGCATGGTACTGGCAAAGAAACAGAGCCAAAGATCAGTGGAACAGATTAGAAGATGCAGAAACAACTCCAGACATATTCAGTCACCTCATCTTTGACAAAGGAGCCAACCACCCTCATTGGAGGAAAGATAGCTTATTTAATAAATGGTGTTGGAAAAACTGGATTTCAACCTGTCAGAGATTAAAACTAGACCCATACCTATCACTGCACACTAAAATAAGAACAAAGTGGATTAAAGATCTAAATATTAAGTCAGAAACACTAAACTTGCTGGAAGATAAGTTAGGTAGAACTCTTGATGACATAGGCATAGGAAAAGACTTTATGAACAAATCTTCAGTAGCACAGGAGCTAGCACAAAGAATCAACAACTGGGATCTCATCATATTATAAAGTTTCTGTACTGCAAGAGAAACTACCAGCTGAGCTAAGAGACAACCTACAATGTGGGAAGAAACATTTAGCAACTGTAGCTCAGACAAAGGTCTACTATCAAGAATATATAAAGAACTGAAAACAATCAGACCTCCCAAATTCAAAGACCTAATTCAAAAATGGGCATCCAAAATGAAAAGACATTTCTCAGACAAAGAAGTAAAACCAGCAAATAAATATATGAAAAAATGTTCAACATCACTGGTCATTTGAGAGATGCAGATGAAAACAACACTGAGATTCCACCTCACCCCACAAAGAATGGCTGCCATCAAGAAATCAACCAATAGCAAATGCTGGCAGGGGTGTGCAGAGAAAGGAATCCTTCTCCATTGTTGGTGGGAATGTAGATTAGTGCAACCACTCTGAAAATCAGCATGACAATACTGCAAACAACTAGGACTACAGGTCCCATTTGAACCAACTATTCCCCAAAGAATTAAAAGAATCATACCACAGCAATATATGTGCACCTATGTTTATAGCAGCACAGTTTGTAATAGCTAAAGCTTGGAAAGGAAACAGCCCAAGTGCCCATAGACTGGAAACTGGATAAAGAAGATGTGATTTTTTTATAAAATGGAGTACTACTCAGCCATAAAGAATGAGAAACTAGAGACATTTATAGCTAAATGGATGCATATTGGGGCCATACTCTTAAGTGAAATAAATAGGACACACGTGTAAATACTGAATAGTTTCTCTAGTGTGAGAAATTGAAAGTGTAAATAAGGATGAAAATGATTAAAATGAATAATTGATAATTTGAAATGAGTAAAGGTCCAAGGGTTTGGGGATAGTGGAAGGGAAAGGGGAAAAGGAAGAAGGGAAAGAAAAAATTATGAGAAAAAAAATTGGACTCAAACTTTGTGTAAATAGGGAAGGGTGGAGGGGGTGAAGGGTGCACAGGTAATGGGAGAAAAAATAAAAACTAAGATACATCATGTTCTGTTGCAAACACCTAATAATAAATGTAAATGTATTTTATACCTAAAATGTACCAATAAATATATATATATTTAAAAAAAGACTAATCAGAATCAATGAATAAACAGAAAAGAGTGTGGAAGACATAAAAAACTCTTCACAGAAGTGATGGCAGAAAACTTCCCAAGCAGGGGAAAAGAACTCGACATACAGATAAGGGATGAATATAGGACTCCAAATAGCCTTGGTCAAAAGAAAAAAATCTACACATAGGCATATAATTGTTAAGATTCCAGAAACCAAACAGAAGAACAAAATTCTACAAACAGTGAAAGAAAAGAAAAAAATCACACACAAAGGAAAGCCCATCAGAATCACAGCAGACTTCTTAATGCAAACCCAAAAAGCAAGAAAAGCTTGGAGTGATGTATTTTCAGCCCTAAAAGAAAACAGTCTCCAACCCAGGTTGATGTACCCTGCAAAACTATCTTTCAAAATTGATGGAGAAATAAGATTCTTTCATGACAAACAGCACCTTAGGAGCTTCATGAATACCAAACCAGCACTCCAAAAAATTTTAGACAAATTCTAGGAAAAGTCAATGAGGATCACAACCCCAGGAAGCCCAGCAGAATGAATCCATCAGGTACAACAAGAAATTAAATGCAAAGAGAGAGATTCCAACAAAAAGAAAAAGCCATGACAATGATAAGTCAATACATATCAGTTATAACCATTGATGTTAATGGTCTCAATTCACCAATCAAAAGAAATCAACTAGCAGAATGGGTCAAGAAGCAAGATCCAACAACATACTACATATAAGAAACACACTTAATTGTAAAAAAAAAAAAAAAAACCCTCATAAACTGAAAGTTAAAGGGTGGAAAACAATACTGTATGCCACAGGAACCCGAAAAAAAGCAGGAGTAGCTACTCTCTTTGCAGATCAAGTGGATTTCAAGCCAAACTCTGAAACAATTCTGGTCACAATAATTTCAGATAAGGGACAGTCAACCTGTATGTACAATTCTATTGTGAACGTGCGTTTTCATTTCTGTTAAGTAAAAACTTATGAACAGAACTGTTGGTTCTTAACAGTAATACAAGAAATTTCTATATTGTTTTCCTAAATGGTTTTATCATTTTACATTCACATTAGCAATATTAGAAAGTTCTAACTGGTTCACACCTAAGCTGACATTTGTTCTTTTAAAACTTTTAACTTCATCTCCCTCATGAGTGTATAATACGATCTTGTTATTGTACTGATTAGTATTTTTCCGATTCTAGTGTTGCACACATTTCCTTGTGCTGTACTGGCTATTTATCATCTTCTTGTGTCTACTTTTTAATTGGGTTTTCTATTAATGAGCTGTAAGAGTTCTTTATATATTCTGGTCATAGGTTATATGTATTACAAAAATGTTCTGGTTAAAGACAACTTTTCATTTTCTTAACAATGTCTTTTAAAGTTCTAAATTTTGATGGAATCTCATTTATCAATTTTTTCTTTTATACATCATGTTTTTTGTGTCCTAGGAAATTCTTGCCTACCCTAAATTCATGAACATTTTCCTTTATAATTTCTTCTTAAAGTTTTACAGTTTTAGTCTTTCATATTTAGGTTCATAGATACTTTCAATTTATTTTGATGTATGGAAATGAAGGGTTGAGGTTAATTTTTTTACATAAGGATACCGGGTGTTCCGGTACCATTTGTTGAAAACATTATCTTTTCCTCTGCTCTTGAGTTGAGTTTATGATCTATAAAATGTTAATGTTACATAATCTTTCAAAAATCAGTGGGCCATATATGTGTGGTTCTATTTCTGGATTCTCTGTTTTATTCCATTGATCTATATGTCTTTCCTTACACCAACACTGCCTTGATTACTGTAGCTTTAGGTAATAGATAATAAATGTCTTCCAACACTGTTTTTTTTTTGTTTGTTTGTTTTGTTTTTACTTTTCCAGGTCCTTTGTACTCCTACATAACTTTTAAATTTCAATATCCAATTCTTCATTTATAGCAAGTATACACAGACCTGAATTTTTATATAAACCTTGTGCTTTCTAATCTTGCTAATTTCAAATACAAGTTCTACGGGCTCCTAGATATTTCTTAAGTGTTTTCTGTGTAGATGATCATTTCATCTACATATAAATATTTTACTTCTACCTTGCCAATCCTATGCTAATTGATTCTTTTTATTGCCAGACTATTTTTGTTTGGGGCTATTTTTCAAAGTTTAATGGACAGATGAAGAGTAGGCATATCTGTCCTTGTTCCCCACCTTAGGGAGAAAGGACTGTATCTTTTCCATTCATATAAGGTGTTTTTGCTGGAAGTATTGAGATCATGTCTCTTATCTGTTGAGAATGTTCTGTTCTACTTTTAGTCTCCTGATAGTTTTTAACATGAACAGCTATAGAATTTAGACCAATAGTTTTTCTGCAACTACTGATAGGATCATATGGCTTTTTCCTTTCCTCTATTAAAATGATGACTTATGGGGGTAGATCTTCCAATGCTGAACCAACACTGGCATTCCTATAATAAAGCCACTTACTACATACTGCCAAATCAGACTTCTAATAGTTTATTTTGTTAATCAAATTTTTATTCATGTTCATACTTTTCGCTTCTATTATCTTTATCCATTTTTAGTACTAGCACAATGTTGATTTCCTAAAATGAGGGGAGACGTTCCTTCTTTTTTCTGCTTTAAATTTTTGATATAATTTATAAGTTAAAATGTATATGAGCCTGTTGTTGTCATATAGGTAGGTTTTCAAGCTAGGAATATACTTTCCTTAATAGGTGCTATTCAAATTTTATATTTCTTCCAGAGTCAGTTTCATTAATTTGTCTTCCAAAGTATTCCATAGAAGTTGTCAAATTTATTTCAAAAAAGATTTTTGTAATATGCTTTCTATATCCTTTTAAATTCTAAATCTTGATATTGTAATTTTTAAAAATTGTATTGTATTGTAATTGTAATTTTTAAAAAATGTATAATTGATATCATGTAATAGGAAGAAAAGTGCTAAAGGAGTAGGGGAAGTGGGAGGAGTAAGGGAAAGGAAAGAAGGGAAAAGAAAAAATATGAGACAAGGAAAAAATGGAAACAAAGTCTTCATAAATAGGGAAGGGTGGAGGGGTTGAAGGGAGGACAGTGGAATGTGGAAAAAATGAGAACCATGATATGTCATGTAAAGGAACAAGATCCCAATGATGACTGTAACTGTATTTTATACCTAAAATGTACCAATGAATATCATGGAAAATAAAAGATAAAAAAACTGCAATGCACAGGGTTGAATTATTGACTCAAAGTCATCTGAGTTCAGCAGGCTCTAAAATTGCTCCTCTTCCCACAACTCACTCCATTTTTTAACCGTTTTAAAGAAAGAAGACTAGTCAAATAGTTGTCAATGGAAAAAAATGTACTGAGAATAAAATCAGGGGGATTTAGTAACTAAATAATTTATATTCTTCCTAATAAAGAAGCTAAAGCAATTTTCTGAGAACATAGAAGAAACATGCAATTGAAAGCTAATGAGGCCCTGCCTCCATCCCAGGCTGTGAGGGCAGAGAAGCTCAGCCAGTTCCAGAACCTGGAAGGAAGCTCCCCACTTCCATCCCACACTCCTAGGGCAGAGAAGCTGAGCCAGTCCCAGAATCCAGAAGGAAGCTCCCCTCTTGCCATCCCAAGCTCCTGGGGCAGAGAAGGTGAGCTGCATGGGTGCCAGAAGCACCCCCTCCTGTGGAAATGAGAAGACATATAAACAAGACTCAAAAACAGACTTCCAGATCACCTACAGCAACTCCAAAGGGAAGCGAGATGCAACAATCTGATACTCAACCACTTGGACTCTCTGAACTGGCAACAAAAGAGGATCTGGGAAAAATGAAATCAGAAATAAGTACTCCCATAACAGCAAAGATTTTGCTCATGGTGCAAGACATGATTAATAAATCTAGAGAGGACACAGATGAAAAAATAGAGGATCTGAGGAACATGATAGAATCCCAACACAGGAAACAAATGGAATCCATAAAACAGACACAAAAAGATTTCCAAGAGATTAAAAATTCCATCGAAAGTCTACACAGCAGAATGAACCAGTGTGAGGATAGAATTTCACATATAGAAGATAAGATTGCAATTAGTGGGGAGGAAAAGAAAAATTGCTTTAAAATTGTAAGGAAACATGAGAAATCAATCCAGCAGCTGCTAGACAATGCAAAGAAGAATAGCATAAGACTGACTGGAGTCAATGAAGAAAGAGGAGAGAGTGCAGATGACATAAAAAACTGTTCACAGAAGTGATGGAAGAAAACTTCCCAAGGAGGGGAAAAGAACTTGACATACAGATAAGTGAGGCATATAGGACTCTAGCTAGCCTTAATCAAAAAAAATCTACACATAGGCATATAATAGTTAGGATTCCAGAAATCCAACAGAAGAACAAAATTCTACAAGCAGTGAGAGAAAAGAAACAAATCACATACAAAGGAAAGCCCATCAGAATCACAGCAGACTTCTCAATGCAAACACTCAAGGCAAGAAGAGCTTGGAGTGATGTATTTCAAGCCCTAAAGGAAAACAGCCTCCAACCCAGATTGATCTACCCTGCAAAACTATCTTTCAAAATTGATGGAGAAATAAGATACTTTCATGAGAAAGAGCACCTCAGGAACTTCATGAATACCAAACCGGCACTCCAAAAACATTTTAGACCATACCCTAGGAAAAGTCAATGAGGATCACAACCCCAGGAAACCCAGCAGAATGAATCCATTGGGCTTGACAAATTAAACGCAAAGGGGGAGAATCCAACAAAAAGAGAGTCATGACATGGTTTTTAAAACTTTTAACTTCATCTCCCTAATGAGTGTATAATTCAATCTTATTATTGTACTGATTAGTATTTTTCTGATTCTAGAGTTGCACACCATTCCTTGTGCTATACTGGCTATTTATCATCTTATGTCTACATTTTAATTGGGTTGTCTATTAATGAGCTCTAAAAATTCTTTATATATTCTGCTCATAGGTTATATGCATTGTAAATATGGTCTGTTTAAGGACTACTTTTTATTTTAATGATGTCATTTAAATTTCTAAATTTTGATGGAATCTCATTTATCAATTTTTTTCTTTTACACATCATGTTTTTTGTGTCCTAGTTAGTTCTTGCCTACCCTGAATTCAAAAATATTTTGCCTTATACTTTCTTCTTAAAGTTTTATACTTTTAGGCTTTCTTATTTAGGTTCATAGATCCCTTCAAGTTATTTTCATGTATGGAAAAAAAGGGTTGAGGTTAATTTTTATATACAGATACCAGGTGTTCTAGTGTCATTTGCTGAAAATACTATCTCTTCCTCGGCTCTTGAATTGAGTTTATATTCTATAAAATGCTAATGTAAATAATCTTTCAAAACTCAGTGAACCATATATGTGTGGCTCTATTTCTAGATTTTCTGTTTTATTCAAATGATCTATATGTCTTTCCTTACACCAACACTGCCTTGATTACTGTAGCTTTAGAAGAAGTCTTAAAATTAGGTACTAAACGTCTTCCAACACTGTTTTTGTTTTTGTTTTTGTTTTTAACTTTTCTAGCTCCTTTGTACTCCTACATAACTTTAAATTTCAATATCCAATTCTTCATTTATAGCAAGTATGCACAGACCTGAATTTTTATATATAGCTTATGTTTTCTAATCCTGCTAAATTCAAGTACAAGTTCTAGGGGCTCCTAGAGATTTCTTAGTATTTTCTCTGTAGATGATCATTTCATCTATATATAAAGATTTTGCTTCTGCTGTGCCAATCCTATCCTAGTTGTGTCATTTTATTGCCAAACTATTTTGGTGGGGACTAGGTTTCAAAGTTTAATGGACAGATAAAGAGTAAGCATATTTGCCCTTGTTCCCCACCTTAAGGAGAAAGCATTGTATCTTCTCCATTCATATAAGGCATTCTCGCTGGAAGTATGGAGTACATGTCTTTCATCTGTTGAGAAGTTTCTGTTCTACTTCTAGGCTCCTGATAGCTTTTACCATGAACAGCTATAGAATTTAGTCCAATACTTTTTCTCCAACTAGTGACAGGATCATATGGCTTTTTCCTTTCCTCTGTTCAAATGATGACTTTTGGGGGTGGATCTTCCAATGCTGAACCAACACTGCCATCCCTAGAACAAAACTACTTTCTACATCCTGCCAGATCTGACTCCTAGTAGTTTGTTTTGTTAAATAAATTTCTATCTATGTTCATACTTTTTTCTTCTATTATCTTTATCCAGTTTTAGGATTAGGACAACGTTGAGTTCCTAAAATGAGGGGAGAAGTGTTCGTTCTTTTTTCTGCTTTAAATGTTTGATATAATTTATCAGTTAAAATGTTTATGAGCCTGCTGTTGTCATATAGGTAGGTTTTCAAGCTAGGAATATACTTTCTTTAATAGGTGCTATTCAAATTTTATATTCCCTCCAAAGTTTGTTTCATTCATTTGTTTTCCAAGGTACTTCTTAGAAGTTGTCAAATTTATTTCAAAAAAGATTTTTGTAATATCCTTTCTATATCCTTTTAAATTCTATAAAACCTGTGGTAATGTCTCCTAGATCTTAATATTTTAATTTAAAAAATATATAAATGATATTGTGTAACAGGAAGAAAAGGTCTAAAAAAGCAGGGGAATTGGGCAGGGTAGGGGAAGGGAAAAAGGGAAAGGAAAAAATATGAGAAGAGGAAAAAAATGGAAACAAGGTCTTTGCAAATAGGGAAGGGTGGAGGGGGTGAAGGGAGGCCAAGGGAAAAGGAAAAAAATAAGAACCAAGAGACTCATGTAATGGTACAAGATCCCAATGATGAATGTAACTGTATTTTATACCTAAAATGTACAAATAAAGTTAATGGGGAAAAATATATATTAAAAAAAAAGAAAGCTAATGAGGAATAGAATTTGGATTTAGTCGCTGTGGGCTACATGTCAGCTAAGCCACAAGATATGCATAAAAAGACTATGATCTCTTATCTTTAGCAGAAAATAAAAAAGCCTCTCAAATGTACTGTATTTGAGTTCCTGGGCAATCTCCTTCAGTTCAGTAGTCATGACATTTTTAATCATGTGTATTAATGATTCACACTGGAAACATTTTATAATTTATTTGTTTCTCATGCTAGGGATCAAGCCCAGAGCCTCACACATGCTAACAGTTGTTCTCTTTAACACTGAGCTGTACCCCCAGCCCCATTCAAAACTTCTTAGCTTCAGATGATGAAGCTGAAGTTCAGGATATCAAAAATTAAGTGGATCATGGTCTTCAGTGGTACACATCATATCAAGTGAAATGAAGTCATGGTGTGTTTTTTTCTTTCTGAAAATCAAACCAAGGAATTCATTCATTTCTTAAAGTTGCTTTGAAGTTTTTTTGCCAAGGAGCAGGAAGACTTTGTCAATCCATAGTTGTATATTTTTAAGGAGTAAACAGTAGATCAAATGGGTATTAACCTTAGAAGTTAAGGTTCTTAACCTTAGAGTCTTCTCATTAGCCTCATCTTTCTGTCTGTGAGAGAAATAGGAGACTAACAAAATGCTTCTTTGCATTTCTGCCAACCTAACAGAAGAAGCCTTTATTTAAATTATAACTCATTTCATTGCCATGGTGTTATATATTAGAAATTGATTACCCCATTTCTTCAGTAATAGAGTCATTAAATTTGGGAGAGCTTTTGTTTTATTTTTTAAAATAAGGAATAATGAGTTTATGAAAGTGAAACCTTTATTTTTATTTTGTCTATGATTTCAAGTAAAGCATGCGACTATAATTATAGCATTAAATTGAATCTCAAGACAATTATTATTTTCTGAGTAAAATGAGGTTACTTACAAGGTTTCTCGTAAATCAAATATGACATATTATCAACTTTTTAAAAGCATTGCAGAAAATCCGACTTCCACTTTTAAACAAACAGAGAATTTGTCAAAGGTGTAAGTTATTCCTGTTCAATAGCTTTCTAGTGACTTTATCATGTCCCTTAAAGGTGGAATAATTGCTATCTTTTATGGTTTTTAAAAAATATTTCCAAGCTTTTAATTGTTATTCAGTATTTTTTACAGTTAAGCTGGTAAAATTTTGACACAACTTTTTAAATGATAAACTTAAGTCCTGAGACTTGGGAGAAGGAGAGGGAAAGGTTGGGAAATAGAAAAGAAGGCACAAATTAAATGGAAATATATTTGTCTGAATATTGAATGCTTCACATTTTTTTAAATCTCCTTATAACTTACCAAATGGAATAAAAAATAAACTGAAGTTGTTGTTTTTGCCCTTTAAGAATGTGGAGTCAATGAGGAAGTTCATATGTAAGTGAAAATGCTGGAAAAGAACATCATGGTAAAATATTTGCAAGTTCATTGTAGTGTGGTACAGCCTCTGGGGCCCAGGGACACCCAATATTTTCCCTTAAGGGTTGGTATGTGGAGAAATAGCAGCTGGGGCTGGGGTTAGTTGTCACAGACTTCCCCCAGGGCATGTCTCTGAGGAGCTTTCCAGGAAATGGAGGATTGAAATTAGGGCCAGGGTGACAGAGAATTTCTTCCTGGGGTGCATTCTTCATTAATTCCCCCAAGCAACATTTAATATTCTCAAAAAATTCAATCTGTATAATGTTTCTTTAAGTTAGACAGTATGATTTATTTGTTGAATAACTTTTCCATAAAATTTCTGTAGCTTTTTCACAGACCAGCACAAGTGTGTATGCTTTTCTTTATTCAGCTACTATTTGAGACAGGGATATGTGACTTCTCTTAAAGACAGATGCTCAATATATAGCTGTGGGTAGCTACAAGTTATAATAGGAATTATAGATACCATTTACAGAGCAAAGGTGAAGTCACAGGTACAAAGAAATGGGCTGTTTTGTGTGTGTAATCCAAAGATTCCCTGTGGACTCTTAAAACTATGTCTTTAGTAAATTTCATTTTCAAACAAGAGTCTGACAGAATTCTCATAATATTGAGAGAGAAATAAAGACTGTACAGTATTACTATTAGTCTTCATATTCCTACATCCAGAAGTAGCAGATCTACAGTGCTTTCAGTTAATTTTAGAAGTGAAAAATGGTAATCAAATATTTACCAAATTTGATGGGATGAGAGAACAAAGACAATTCATTTTTTCTTATTCTAAACTATGACTCTACAATCATGACTCTAAAATCAGAAAATGAACTCATTCACTCTTGAGCCTGGGAAAGTCTAGGTGTACCCTGAGTAATCATGGATGGAGAAATAAAGGAAAGATAGAATGAATGAATGAATGAATGAAAGCTATTTAAGAAAAAAGGGAAACACTGAACAAAAATTCAGTCTTGAAAAAAGTATATGACACTCAACAAATAATACAATTTTTTTCAAGACACGGTCTTACTTTGCAGTTAAGCAAAAAATAAATAAATAAATAAAAGAGCTGCCTGCAATGGGCTGGGGATTTAGTTCAGTGGTTCTGCCATGTGCCTCAAAAGTGCAAGGTCCTGAGTTTGATCCCCCGTACAAAAAAAAAAAAAAAAAGAGCTGACTTTGTAGTTCAGGATGGGTTTGAACTCAGTATGTACCCCAGGCTGATCTCAGATTCATGGCAATCCTCTTGCCTCAGCCTCCTGAGTGCTGGGATTACAAGTGTGTGCCTCCATACCCAGAAATAATACAATTTTAGAAGGAACACAAATTTTTTTCCCAGAAGGATGAGTAAAAAGCACAGAAACTCTGCAATGCAGTCTGTAGAACTCACTTGTAAGGACTCTATTAAAATCTTAACTAAGCATCACCTTCCTCTGAAATCCTTGTCCTGTGGAGAAGGGCAAGGGGCTTTATCCTGCCAGTTATGACATGGAGGGTGGTAAATCGACCATAAGATTAAATAAATCTCAGCAGTGTGAGTTGACTCCTGCTGTCTTTTGTCTGTCCCACATCTAAATAGTTAAGAGTCCTATGCACTGCTGAACATCTGGAAGGGAAGGGAGGAGGTTTATTAATGCCTCACGTGGAGCTCTTTTCTCCAAATGGTAGATCCTTTCCTTTGGCACCAGTAAATCAATCATGTGCAATGTGCAGAGATAGCTGTGGTTCTCTGGCATATGTGGAGTGATGAATTTAGAAATGGAGTCCACTCACTTTCACTGAGACCAAAGAAGACTTAAGTACCCCATGTAGATGATGTTCTTGAATAAAAGGACAAAATTGCTTGAATATTTGGCTCAGAAGATCTTTCTTTGTTCCTCAAATCACATCAAAGTTCATTTTGTAAATAGGGATTTATCTTGATATGAAGTTCTGAACATTTTGCAGTATGCTAATGAAAGAAATTTGGACCTTCAAGATTGTGTTTAGAGATGTTTTCTTGATGTATGCATATTAGCTCCAGGAGATACTCAACAATATTAATATTCAAAACCCCTCATTATATGCATCTTTGTTGGCTAAAAATCCAGGCTTTCTATTTATTACTATGAGGTTGACAAAGCTCTTACAGGCCTATTCAAAGAAATAACAAAAAACAAATTTTTAAAAAGTGGAAATTAAAGATATGCAATAACTTCAGAAATCAGCTCAGGAAGAGGAACTACCAGGGAATGCCATTATTCTGCTAAAGAGTGTGTATAGGGTTAGAAATGCCCAAATTTGGAAGTTGTTGTACCCATCAACAGTCAGGAATAGGGTAACTATATAGGCTTCTAGCCCAAGAGACTCCAGTTTTATCACCATTGTACACCTGGTTTAGCATTTGTCCTAGAAAGCGCCACTTTTAATCAATTAAAATTCAAATTGCAATTAAATAACTGCAATAAGGTAAACCAGAATGCTTTTGATTGACTTTTACCTTGGACTTCCAGGTGCTGCCAAGGTCTCATCTAAACTGTATGAGATCCATGTGCCAGGACCAGAATTCTTGCTTTAAGGAGTGGGTAAGTCTGAAAGACCCATGTCTCAGTTCCTGAGTTTTTCAGGTGCCCCATGACTTATTCCTAACTTTCCAAAGCAAGTTGTTGGCTCATTGATAAAAGGAAAGCTCCATCACATTAGCAGGTACAGTTTGCCAACTCCTTCCTCAGTGTTGATGGGCACACTCAACACTGCTGCTCGTGCAGGCCACTTGGTGGCACACACAATTGTGAAGAAGCTACACCTCTGTACCCCACTTGTAAGATGCAAGAAGCCCCAGACTGCCAATCACTGGGGTCAGGGGTCAGTGGCCAGTGGGAACTTGGGCAAGTGTAGGCTAAATATGTGCTGTTTATATGCAGGAAAGTGGAAGGAATAGAGTAGCTTGGCCAGAGTATAGGTAAATCTAACTCTATTGCTGTGATAACCAATGTGACTCCATTTTGTGCTTCAATGCCATTTTGTACCTGTGCTTGAACAAAGTGCTTATGCTTGAAGAAAGCACCCAAAATCCCCACATCCTGCCTGGCAGTAAACTTGCTGCAGTTGCAGGATGTTTTGTAGCTCACCTAGTGTGCATAAAACTTCCTTGTACCCCCCACTAAACTGGTATGATTCTACTTCTGTAAGATTCTGCTTGCTCTCCCCTGAGCCCTCCCCATCTGAAAGCATGATTTAAAAGGAGAAATCAAACTGCTTCCCATTGCCAAGGAACCTTTCTGGGCACTAGCCCCCCTCGGCCACCGGCTGTAATAAATGGGCTCGAATCTGGCACAGAATGTGACGCATCTCTATTGCTCTAACTCACTGGTCCATAACATTGCCAGGTTGAGGTTTTCTATTGTTGTAGTTTGGTTTTTGCTGCTTTTTCTGTTTTTGTCATTTGTAGAAGGATATCTCCAATAACTATTTATTCCATTGTATGTTAATCCTTTTTTTTTCCCCTTCAATTCTTGGCATTGAATCCAGGGCCTTCCAACTGAGTTATATCCTGCTAAATTGCTAAGTTGCCCAGGAGGGGAGCTCAAACTTGTGATCCTCCTTTGCCTAAGCATCCCAGAGTTTTGGTATTACAGGAATGGACCACCATGCCAAGTGTGTTGTATTTAGTAGAACTTAGTAAAATTCTTGTACTTAGCAGAAAACTCTTTTAGAAGTAAAAAGTTCAGAGGAAAAGGAAAAAAGTCAATGAAATTCATATTTAATTTCCATTTTTCAAGAAAGTTCATATATCACTTATCCAAAATATCTGCCAACATTTTCTACTTCTGTTCTAGTCTTTTCATGTAAGGGTATTTTTTCGCTTGCTCTATTTTAAAATGTTTCTAAATAGAGAAAATTAAGAATTGCTAGCTGGGTGTAGTGGCATATGCCTGTAATCTCAGCACTTGGGAGGCTGAGGCAGGAGAATTGCAATGAATTTAAGATCAGCCTGGGGTACATAGTGAATTCAAGGCCAATCTGAACTGCATAGAGAGACCCTGTCTCAAATGTCCCCCCCAAAAAAGAATTGCTGTAAGTATGTGAGGCAATGGATACGTTAATTAGTTTGCTTATAGTAATCAGTTCACAACATATATATATCTCAAAACATGCCCACTCAATGAAAAAAGAAAATATATCCCATTAAATAATATATAAAAGTGAAACACTTATAATCAAAACTGTGGCACAGTTTGTAATAGCTAAAGCTTGGAAACAGCCCAAGTACCCATCAACTGGAAACTGGATAAAGAAGAGGTGTTTTTTTTATAAAATGGAGTGCTACTCAACCATAAAGAATGAGAAACTAGAGTCATTTATAGCTAAATGGATGCATATTGAGGCCATACTTTTAAGTGAAATAAATAGCACACACATGTGTAAATACCAAATAATTTCTCTAGTGTGAGAAACTGAGAGTGTAAATAAGGATTAAAAGGATTAATAAATAACAATTGATACTTTGAAATGGGAAAAGGTCCGAAGGGGTAGGGGTGGTGAGAGGAGATGGGGAAAGGGAAGAATGGAAAGGAAAAATTATGAGAAAAGAAAAAAAAATGGAAGCGAAGTATGTAAATAGGAAAGGGGGGAGGGGGGAAGAACACACAGGTAATGGGGAAAAAATAAGAACCAAGATACATCATGTACAGGTACAAGTACCCAATGATAAATGTAAACGTATTGTATACCTAAAATGTACCAATAAAAGAATTTAAGCAAAAAAAACCCTATTCTTAACATTTTATATCCCTAAATATAAATTATGTACATAAACACACATATATGTGTGTCATATATTTCTTATTTTATGAAAAATAAAACAAAAAGCCATAACAAAATAAGAGAATAATTGTTAGTACACTGTATCATTATCTTCCAAGTAGTTATTCAGTACAAGACATCAACAAAGAGATTCTCTCTTACAAAGATGAAACAGATTCTAATACACACATTTATATATATGAACACATGTCCAACTTTTTCTTTTTACTCATTTATTAATCACTGGCATCTTCTATCACTATAGGACTATGACATTACCCATAAGCATAGTTTTGACATAAAAATCACTTTTGACGTGTGCTCACAATTTAGCTAGATGTTTTTGAAGACAAGAGAATATAATTAATACTATCTATTTTGTAATGGTGTCATGCATACTGTAGAGATAATTCCATAATTTATTTTCTCACTGATATGTATCCTGTTTTAGAAATTTATTCAACAATTTGAGACATGTAGTTCTAATTCATTCTCTTTGACTTCTACATATTATTGCATTGTATGATAATGCCACAATATAATTTTCCATTCTGAAAAAGTATTTGCATTGTTTCAATCATCTCATTCTTACATGAAATGTTTTTGTGCACATTCTTAAACACCTATATAAAAGTTTCTCTAGATATTTCTCAATAGGTAAAATTGACAGGTCTTGGGGATCTACACATCTGTCCACCACCAGATACTATGAGACTATTTTACAAAGTGATTTAGTCTCTTAAAACTGACTGTGAGTCCCCTATGACCTGTATTCCTGAAATCACTGAGTGTTCTCATTTATTATTCTTAGCCTGACAGACTTAAAATACTATCTATAGTAGTTATTATTTTAATTTGCATTTACCCGATTTTGTCAGAATTTTTAACTTTTCAAAATGGGGCATTTATTCATATAGATTGGGGTTTTTTGTTGTGGTGGTGGTGGTGCTGGTTCGGTTTTTGAGACAGAGTCTCACTTTGTAGTGTAGGCTGGCCTTGAACTCACTATGTGCCTCAGGCTGTCCTCAAACTCATGGTTATCCTCCCTCCTCAGCCTCCTTCATGAGTGCTGGGAAAACAGACATGCACCACCATGCCTAGCTATTTATTTAGATTCTTAAAAAGATACATCTTTGTTTGAATTCCATATGACCTTATCCATATTTCTGTTTTCTCACTTATAAAATAAAGAAAATATCTATACCAACTTTACAGGAGTGGGTTAAAAGATCAATGAGTTATGTAGGTAAAGCACTGACAACTCCACTTGGAACAAGGACTAAGCTTCAGATACTACTGTGTACTAAGTACTTATGATGTGCTCAACATGCTATAAAGTATTAAATTAAAACACATAGCCTTCTACTCCAATGTGAATTTAACTCTTGATTAAGTGTTCAAAATTAATGATAAAGAAATGTTATTTTCCCTGTGCTTTTTAGTGAAAAAAGTTAAAAATAATTCAAAAAGGTTCAAAAAATTACTAGGAAAGCTTTTTTAAAATAGTGACTACATTAAACATGCAGTTCAATTTGGCCTGCTTTTCATTTCCTTGCTACAGTTTCTATCAAGCAACAGCAAGTAATCACATGGAAACTTTGTCCAGGGAGAACTTGAGAAGCAGAAGTAACCTATATACAGGAGATAATAGCTTCCATTTATTAACAGATGACTGTGTGCCAGGCAGTCTTCTCAGTACTGTGTGAAGCTACATTTATCTCCTAACCCCAAGAGGTCCTTTGCAAGTTGTGCTCATGTCCAGATGGAAGTTGGTATCCCTGGCTCTGCTTCCCTCAACAATCCACGGGGCAAACTGAATATGGAACAGAACTGCAGACAGATTCTACTTCCAAAAATACTGCTGCTTTTGTTCTTACTTTTCTCTAAGTAGCTCAAGAGCCAAAGAGGAGGCTGGCTGTAGGGGTGGCAGGAGAACAAATTTCGAAAGAAGAGAAAACCTTCAATCCAGACTGTAACCATTCTTAGATTTTATGTTCTGCCAAAAAAAAAAAAAAATAGGACTTCATCTCGGATATGAGAAGACAGAGCAGAAACACAAGTGCAGCAGCTGCAGCAGCTCAGTCTGTGTGGGAGGGATTGCCTGCCGGTCAGAAGGCTGCCACATCCCGCTCCAGAGAGGATAACTAGACAGAGCCTAGATGGGATTTGCTAATTGTCATGGTCAAAGTAGCTTTCCAGGACACCTTGACTGTCCTTGATACGCTGTGCCCCGCTTCCAGGTCTCCTCACTAGGAGACCTCCCCGACCCCTGATGGTCCCGGCAGGAAGAAGAAGTGTGTGAAGCCGATAGTGGTCCACGTTAGTTTTTCTATCTGTTAATAAAAATAATAATAATATATTTTCCAAGATTCAAGTAGGTGTGGTTTTCATGTAATATCCCAGGAAAGAAACTGATAAACACATGAAAAACACTGATTAAAATACAAAAATATTAACACCAAGAGGTGACAGTTTGGTGGCAACTATTATACTTCTCTGGGCATTGAGTGACTGTTGTGTTTTTGTGCCAGTTTTAGAGATTAATCTTAGAATTTTTGCAGCATGTACTATGAACTTAATGTAGTATATGAAAGTTTTCAATGAAATAAAAAGTAAGTCCCACTGTACGCATCTTTTAAGGTCTGTATTGAATGACAAACATCAAAAATTGCTCTCAGTAGATCAATGAACTGGTTATAAGTTATATCTTAAGGACATAAAATATAGTATAGGAATAAACAAAGCACCTTGATGTTTTTTTAAAAACTATTAAAGTCAGATAAAAATAATATACGCTATGTGAAGTAAATATCTATTATATCAAAGGATGTAAACAAATAGTTCAGAAAATAGGAAATGACACACATGAACATACATAAAAATGAAAGAAAATGCAGGTTAAAACACATAAAATCTCTTCAATTAGGAAAAAATGGTTTTAAATGATAATATCTCATTCTGGCAAGGGAATAAAGAAATGAGTACTCTCACACATCTCTGATTGCATTTTTAAATGCTCCAACACTTTAGGAAAGCAATTTGGCATTATATTAATAGTCATAAAAATATTCATGCTGTCTGAGGAAGAACCCATTTATGCAAATCTACTTTAAAGAAATAATCAAAAACAAAAAAATGTTATAAATTCAACACAGCATTATTTATCATAGCCCCCAAGTAGAAAAAAATTAAATGCCTTATGATAAAAAAATCAAGTTTTAACACATTCAATCAGAATATTCAATTAGAATATTCCCAATAGAATTAAAAATCATAAACAGTTATGCAGCAATATGGGATGTCCTTATGGCATAAATGGCAAATGAGTAACTGATTCTGAAGCAATTTGTAAAAGTAAATTATGACAAACAACATGGATTCTTTAAAAACCTACTTATGTGTACAAATCTATAAAAATAGGTTTATACATGGAGAAAGTTGATAGAAATTTACCCTAAATATTTATCTTAGCATGATAGAATTTTCTTTTTCATCTTTCTGAGTTTTACATAGTTATAACATTTTAAATATAATTTATAGAATTTTAAAATTAGTTGTATAAATTTAAGGAAACACGAATCCAATGCACTGGAAATATAGAAATATTGTTTGCAGAGTAACTCAGTGAAGAGAAAATTGAATGTATAGCACACAATTTAGAAAACTGTAAAACTGTAAAATGCAAAAAATGTATATCAGTTACCATGGCAAGTAATCAAAACAATGTTTAAATTAGTAAACAGATTTAAATGCTTTTTTATTTTATTTTTATTTTTAAATGCTTTTTTTTGAAAAAGTAAAACTAAGCAGAATATTAGCTAAAAAATTCTTTGAAGACATAAAATAAAGTGAAATAAGGAGGAGGGAGGAGCAGAAAGAGAGAGAGAGAGAACAGATTTACTATATTTCTGGGAAAATTTATAGCAACATCTAACTCTAGGGTCAGATAAAAAGGAAAATGAAATTTTTGAAATATATAAAACATAAACTATACTATCTAATCTAATGAGGGTTAACAAATTATAAAAGCCTTTCAACTAATGTTTTATCTTTTCAAAAACTTTTTTTAAAAAGAAAGCAAAATCTAATCAAAGCAAAATCAGCATGTCAAAATTTTTTCTAGTAATTTCATGTTCAAAGATGTAACTAGAAATTAGCATACTATGTAGCTTCATATTGTAGCTTTCTGATTTAAAAATAATCTCCCTATTCCTCATTTTTCTCATTCATGAAAGAAATTTGTATGTTAAATCCTAATAAATTCTCAATTTTTATCATATTTAACCTATAAAATGGCAAAATTTGGGCAATTTTATGATTCAGCCTTATGATTTTTCTATTTATAAAATCACAGAGAACATTTTAATGAATAGCTTTCCACTATATATTTCTGGTGAAGTAAAATCACTCTCACTGCAGATTTTCATCATTACCAAGCAAACTGGTTCCAGAAAACCCAAGGACAACAAAATTTGCAGATGCTCCTGTTCCTTGTGCAAAATTGCATAATAATTGCAAATAACCCTAGCACATTCTGCCTTATACTCTAAACTGCCCCTAAATTACTTGTAATAACCATTGCAATGTAACCACTATGCAGACAATTGTTGCAGTATATTATTTAGGAAATAATGATGTGAAAGAAATCTTTACATTTTCAGTATAGATACTTTTTTCTGTTCAATATTTCTGATCCATAGTTGGTTAAATCATTGAATGGGGTAACCACAGAGATGAAGGGCCAACTATATGTCTCCTTTTCTTTTTTCTAAGGCAAAATCTCTGCCTCCTTGTTTTAATTGATGCACAAGTCATTTTGCTCCAAGTCAGTGGCCTGTGTACTTCTTATTCATTAAAGAAACCCTCACAAAAGCATGAGTCTCAGTTTTTAATCATATGAATGACAGAACGATTTCAAGAATTAGTTTTAGTAGAATGGAACAATATGCAACAGAAATTATATGGAGAGATAGATGCTTGATAGATAGATGATAGATAGATAGATAGATAGATAGATAGATAGATAGATAGATAGATTCTAGAATGGGACAAAGACCTTTTTGGAAATGAATGAATGGCTAAAGTAGAAAGCAGAAGAGTCTAAAACCCAGTAACCTTTAATAGTGTCGACATGATCAACAACTGACTGTTCTCTACCAACAAAGAAATCTCATTTAGCTATGTTTCCCACAATTTTACTAAGTGCTTAACCATTGTAGATACTTACATTCTCTATCTTTGAGGCAGAGTCAAAGGACTTGTTTCATTATTTTAATTCAATCCAAAAGCAATATGCAAAATTGACACAATATACAGTTAAAAATAATGAGGGCTGGCAATTTAGCTCAGTGGTTTCGCTGCCTACTGCGCAAGCTCAAGGACCCAAGTTCGATCTCCGGTACCAAAAAAAGAAAAGAGCAACAGTTAAAAATAATGAAAATAAATGTAATTAATTAGAAATGTTGGGAATTAAGTAATGATGAAATATGTGACCTATAAAAAGAAAAATCCAAAACTTTCTTGAGAATTATTCTTTAAAAAAAATTCAATAAAAGTTTTCTAGTTCACTGCTAGGTGAAAGATTGCTTTTTCATAATACTAAAAACCCTGGTAGTAAGGTCATCTGTGGACGCCCTCCTCCCTGCTTCAAGTGTCACGTTAATGGACCTCTCCTTAGATTTTGAACTGTTAACCTTCTCCTGTTTCAAGAATATTTCTTCTAAAACCGTCAACATCCTCTCTCACATGCTTACCCCACTTTCTTTTCTAATTCTAATTTTCTTCCTTCTCTTTCCCCTTTCTAGTCTTATTATTGAGATTCCTTAGTTTTTGTCTCTTATTTTTGCATATTTTTATGTCAACAAAAACACTGACTGACCTCATACCACTGTGCAATTAATTTGACTTGTAAAGTATCATCTTCTCTATACCATGAGCTAGATTGCAAACTCTTTTTTTTTTTTAGATTGCAAACTTCAAAAAGTTTTTTTAAGATGGAAAAGTTAATTCATTTTTGGATAATCAGTAACTTCTTAACCTGGTGCTTATTATATAATAGGTCCTTAAGTATTTGTTAAAAGAATGAATGGACAAAAACTAATATTTATGCTAATTTATGAAAAAAATTCTAAATGAAAATTTTAAACATTTTATAAAGTTCTCAAAATGATCTAAAATATTCTTGGAAATAACAGCAATTTTATTTTATTTTTTTTATTTATTTATTTTTAAATTAAATTCGTTTATTGGTACATTTTAGGTATACAACACAATTATATTTCTCATTGGAATTATACCTTTACATAATGTACCTTGGTTCTTATTTTTTCCCCATCCCTAACCCTCCCTTCACGCCCTCCACCCGTCCCTATTTACAAAGAATTTATTTCCATTTTTTCCATTTCTCATCATTTTTCCTTTCCCTTCTTTCCTTTTCCCTGCCCCTACCACTACCCCTACCCCTTTGGACCTTTTCTTCCTATTTTGCATTATCGATTATTCATTCTAATCATTGGTACATTTTAGGTATACAATATAATGACATTCATCATTGGAAATTTGCACCTTTACATAGTATCTCTTGATTCTTATTTTTCACCCTTGCCCAGCCCTCCCTTCAACCCCTCCAGTCCTCCCTATTTACAAAGATTTTGTTTTTATTTTTCCATTTTCTCATATTAATTCCATTCCCTTCTATCCTTTCCCCTAGCCCTCCCACTTCCTTCCCCTTTGCCCCTTTTCTTCCTATTTCACATTGCCTATTATACATTTTAGACTCCATTTACACTTTCAGTTTCTCACACCAGAGAAACAATTCAGTATTTACACATGTGTATCCTATTTATTTCACTTAAGAGTATTGCCTCAAGGTGCATCCACTTAGCTATAAATGTCTCTAATTTCTCATTTTTTATGGCTAAGTAGTACTCCATTTTATAAAAAGCCCCACATTTTCTTTATCCAGTCTCTAGCTGATGGGCATTTGGGCTGTTTCCAAGTTTTAGCTATTACAAACTGTGCTGCTATGAACATGGGCCCACATGTATCACTGTTGTATGATTCTTTTAATTCTTTGGGGGAAGATCCCCAGCAGTGGAATAGTGGGGTCAAATGGGGCTTCCAGTCCTAGTTCTTTGAGGTATCTCCATACTGATTTCCACAGTGATTGCACCAGTCTACACTCCCACCAGCAGTGCAGCAGGGTACCTCTTTCCCAACAGCCCCGCCAGCATTTGTTATTCGTTGATTTCATGATAGCAGCCATTCTTTCTGGAGTGAAGTGGAATCTCAGCATTGTTTCATTTGCATCTCTCGAATGACCAGTGATGTTGAACACTTTTTCATGTATTTATTTGCTATGTCTATTTCCTTGTCTGAGAAATGTCTGTTCATTTCAGATGCCCATTTTTGGATTGGGTCTTTAAATTTGGAAGGTCTGATCTTTTTAAGTTCTTTATAGATTCGAGATAGTAGACCTTTGTCTGAGAAAAAGCAGGTGAAGATTTTTTCCCACATTATGGGTTGTCTCTTCACACTGCTGGTGGTTTCTCTTGCTGTGTAGAAGCCTTTTAATAAGAAGAGATCCTACTTGTTGATTGTGCTAGTTCATGGGCAACTGAGGTTTTGTTCATAAAATCTTTCCCTACACCAATGTCTTCAAGGGTTCTACCTAAACTCTATTCCAACTGGTTCAGAGTTTCTATTTTAATATTAGGCCTTTAATCCATTTTGATTTTAGTTTGGTGTATGGTGAGAGGTATAGATCTAGTTTTAATCTTTGGCAAGATGAAGCCCAATTTTTCCAGCACCATTTATTAAAGAGGCTATCTTTCCTCCAGTGAGGGTGTTTGATTCCTTTATCGAAAATGAGATGGCTGAGTGTGTCTGACGTTGTTTCTACATCTTCTAATCTGTTCCACTGGTCCTCAGGTCTGTTTCTTTGTCAGTACCATGATGTTTTTATCACAGTAGCTTTGTAGTAGAGTTGCAGGTTGAGGATTGTGATACCCCCTGCCATGTCTCTGTTACCTAGAATTGCTTTTGCTATTCTTGGTCTCTTCTTGTTCCAAATGAATTTTTGGATTGTTTTCTCAAGGTCCATGAAGTATACTGCTGGGATCTCAATTGGAATTGCATTAAATCTTTATAGCAGTTTTGGAAGTATGGCCATTTTCACTATATTAATCCTTCCTACTCAGGAGAGGGGATGTCTCTCCATTTTCTATCATCTTCAATCTCTCTTTTCAGAGTGCTATAGTTTTCAGAAAAGAGGTTTTTGATTTCTTTCATTAGGTTGATTCCTAGGTATTTCAGTTTTTTGGATGCTATTGTGAAAGGAATTATTTGCCCTATTTCTCTCTCAGTGAGTCTGTCATTGGTGTAGAGGAGAGCTATTGATTTTTGTGTGTTGACCTTGTAACCAGCTACTTGACTGAATTTGGTCATTAAGTCTAGAAGACTTTTGGTAGAGTTCTTGGGGTCTTCTCTGTAGAGTATCATGTCATCTGCAAATAATGACAGTTTGATTTCTTCATTTCCTATCTTTATTCCTTTTTATTTCTTTCTCTTGTCTAATTGCTGTGGCTAATGTTTCCAGAACTATATTGAACAAGAGTGGTGATAGTGGATATCCTTGTCTTGTTCCTGATTTTAGTGTGAAGGATTTCAGTTTTTGACCATTTAGTCTGATATTGGCTGTTGGTTTTTCATAGATGGCTTCTATCAGTTTGAGGTAGAGACCATCTATTCCAATTTTTTGTAGGGTTTTTATCATAAATGCATGTTGGATTTTGTCAAATGCTTTTTCTGCATCTATGGAAATAATCATATGGTTTTTGTTCTTGGCTCTATTGATATAATGTATTACATTGATTGATTTGCATATATTGAACCATCCCTGCATCCCTGGGATGAATCCCACTTGATCAGGGTGTATGATCTTCTTGATGATCTTCTGCATTCTGTTTGCCAGTATCTTATTAAGGATTTTTGCATCTATGTTCATTAGTGAGATTGGCCTATTGTTCTCTTTTTCAGTTGGATCTTTCTCTGCTTTGGGGATCAAGGTGATGCTTGCTTCCAGGAATTAATTTGGGAGTATTGCTTCCCTTTCAATTTCATTGAAGAGTTTAAACAGTAGTGGCAGCAGTTCCTCTCTAAATGTCTTGTAGAATTCAGTAGCGAAACCATCAGGGCCCAGGCTTTTGTTAGTTGATAAGTTTTTAATTACATTTTCAATTTCATTTGTTGATATTGAGTTGTTCAGAATTTTTAGGTCTTCTTCTTTCAACTTTGTCAATTCATATGTATCTAGAAATCTGTCCATTTGTTCTGTGTTGTCCATCTTATTGGCGTATAGGTTTCGGAAGTAGGTATTGATGATCCTCTGGATTTCTGCTGGGTCTGTTGAAATTTCACCCTTTTCATTTCTAATTGCATGGATTTGGGCCTTTTCTTTCCTTTTTCTGACAAGGTTGGCTAAAAGTTTGTCAATTTTGTTGATTCTTTTGAAGAACAAACTCTTGGCTTCATTGATTTTTTGTATGGTTCTCTTAGTCTCCATTGCATTGATTTCTGCTCTGATCTTTATAACTTCCTCCCTTGTATGAGCTTTGGGGTTGTCCTGCTCTTCTTTTTCTAGGAGGTTGAGGTTCAGCATCAGGTTGTTTATTTGGACTCGTTCTGTTTTCCTAATATGAGTATTCACTGCTATGAATTTCCCTTGTAAGACTGCTTTCATTGTGTCCCATAGATTCTGATATGTTGTATTATCATTGTCATTTAATTAAAGGAACTGTCTGATTTCTTCTTTACTTTCCTCTGTGACCCATTGGTTATTCAGAAGTGTGTTGTTCAATTTCCACATGTTTATGAAATTTTTTGCGTTTCTTTTGCTATGGATTTCCAATTTCATCACACTATGGTCTGATAATGTACAGGGGACAACTTCATTTCCTTTGCACTTCCTTAAACCTGTTCTATGTGTGAGTATGTGGTCTATTTTGGAGAATGACCCATGTGCAGCTAAGAAGAATGTGTATTCTGATTTTGTGGGGTGGAAGACTCTGTAAACATCTGTGAAGTTCATTTGTTCAAGAGTTCGATTGAGTTCCAGTATTTCATTACTTATTTTTAGTCTAGTTGATCTATCTATTTGTGACAGTGGGGTGTTGAGGTCCCCCACTACAATTGTATTAGTGCATATATGACTTTTCATGCCCATTAGTATTTGTTTTATATAGTTGGGTGCACTAGTGTTTGGTGCATAGATATATATGATTGTCATCTCTTCCTCTTGGATTTTTCCCTTTGCAAGGATGTAGTATCCTTCTTCGTCTCTCTTAATCAGTGTTGGTTTGAAATCTACTTGATCTGCCAAGAGGATAGCTACTCCTGCTTTTTTTCGGGTTCCTGTCACATGGAGTATTGTTTTCCACCCTTTAACTTTCAGTCTATGAGTTTTCTTTTGAATTAAGTGTGTTTCTTGTATGCAGCATATTGTTGGATTTTGATTCTTGACCCATTCTGCCAGCCTATTTCTTTTGATTGGTGAATTGAGACCACTAACATTGATGGTTATAACTGACATGTATTGCCTTGTCATTGCCATGACTCTTTCTTTTTGTTGGGTTCTCCCCCTTTCCATTTAATTTCTTGTCATGCCAGATGGGTTCATTCTGCTTTGCTTCCTGGGGTTGTGATCCTCAATGTCTGTTCCTAGGATATTGTGTAAAGTTCTTTGGAGTGCTGGTTTGGTATTCATGAGTTCCTAAGGTGCTCTTTGTCATGAAAGTATCTTATTTCTCCATCCATTTTGAAAGATAGCTTTGCAAGGTACATCAATCTGGGTTGGAGGCTGTTTTCTTTTAGTGCTTGGAATATGTCACTCCAAGCTCTTCTTGCCTTGATGGTTTGTGTTGAGAAGTCTGCTGTGATTCTGATGGACTTTCCTTTGTATGTGATTGGTTTCTTTTCTCTGACTGCTTGGAGAACTTTGTTCTTCTGTTGTCTTTCTGCAATCTTAACAATTATATGCCTATGTGTAGATTTTTTTTGATCAAGGCTATTTGGAGTCCTATATGCCTCACTTATCTGTATGTCAAGCTCTTTTCCCCTGCTTGGAACCTTTTCTGCCATTATTTCTTTGAAGATATTTTTTATGTCATCTGCACTCTCTCCTGTTTCTTCATTGAGCCCAATCAGTCTTATGTTATTCTTCTTTGCATCATCTAGCAGCTGCTGGGTTGATTTCTCATGTTCCCTTATAATTTTGAAGCAATTTTTCTTTTCCTGGTCACTAATTGCAATCTTATCTTCTATATCTGAAATTCTGTCCTCACATTGGCTCATTCTGCTGTGTAGACTTTCAATGGAGTTTTTCATGTCCTGGAAATCTATTTGCACCTGTTTTATGGATTCCATTTGTTTCTTATGTTGGGATTCCATCATATTCCTCAGCTCCTCTCTAGATTTATTAATCATGTCTTTCAGTAGGGGCACAATTTCTCCTGTTATCTGAGAAATTATGTCTGATTTCATTTTTTCCAGATCCCCTTTTGTTGCCAGTTCAGTGGGTCCAGGTGGTTGAGTATCAGAGTGTTCCATCTCATTTCCCTTTGCGGTTGCTCTAGGTGATCTGGAAGTCTGGTTTTGAGACTCATTTATGTGTTTTCTCATTTTGACTTGGGGGTTACTGTTAGCGCCTGCACCGATTACTTCCTCTGAGCTGGGAGAAGTGGGACAGGGGCCGGGAGTAGTGGTAGGGATGGTGGTCCAAAAGCCCTTTGCTGTAGGGTTGGAGCAGTGGGAGGGATGGTTGCCAGGAAGCCCCTTCCTCTGGTCCAGGAGCAGTGGGATGGTGGCTCAGAAGCCCCTACCTCTGGTCTGGGAGCGGTGGGAGGGATGGTGGCTGGGAAACTCCTTCCTCTGGGCCAGGAGCAGCGGGACAGGGGCCGGGAGTAGTGGTAGGGGTGGTGGTCCAAAAGCCCTTTGCTGTAGGGTTGGAGCAGTGGGAGGGATGGTTGCCAGGAAGCCCCTTCCTCTGGTCCAGGAGCAGTGGGATGGTGGCTCAGAAGCCCCTACCTCTGGTCTGGGAGTGGTGGGAGGGATGGTGGCTGGGAAACTCCTTCCTCTGGGCCAGGAGCAGCGGGACAGAAGGTGGCCCAAGAGCCCTTTCCTCTGGGCTGGGAGCAGTGGGAGGGATGATGTCTGGGAAGCCCCTTCCTCTGTACCAGGAGCAGTGGGACAGTGGCTCAGAAACCCCTATCTCTGGGCCAGGAGCAGCGGGACTCAGTACCGATGTCTGGTGGTCCAGTGTCCTCTGCGTCTTTGTAGTGTGGAACCAGGTGGCTGTACAGAGGAGCCAGGGGTCTGGGGTCCAGTGGATTGTTGCCAGGGTGCAGGCTGATTCAATGTCTTCCCTGGGACTCGGGACCTTGGTAGGATGTGTGCAGACCTGCCTGTCTGCAGCAGGCTGATTTGGTGTCTTCTGCATGACTGGGGACCTCAGCAGGGCATGCACAGACCTGCCTGTCTGCAGCGGGCTGATTCGGTGCCTTCCCAATAAAAGCAATTTTAAAAATAGGGATGTTAAAAGTTCTATCAAACTATATTATATATAGCCAAATAAAGCCATTTGGTAAAATTGGAATGAGATATGACTACACATCCACCAAATTCTCTAAAATTAAAACAACTGGCCCTACAAAATATGCCAAAATATGCCACTGTAGGGAGGAACTGGCACCCTCAGATTGCTGGCACTGGGCAGATAAAATTGTAAAGATCATTGGAAAACAGTTTGGCAATTTTTTATAACATGAAATACATATTACCCATATGTCTCATCTAATTTTAAGTATATATCCAAGAAAAATAAAAGTATATATCAATAAAAAAATAAGAAATAGAAGAATTTCATTTCTTCAGCAGATGGAAAATTGGGAAGGAAAAGTGTTTCAGAGTTTTAAAAATTGAGGGAGATACATGGGTGGTCTTCCTCGGGATGAGTTCCTGTCCAGGAGAAGTGCACAGAAAGTTTACAGAGTATGATGCATGTTCAGACACTCTGTGCCCTAAGCTTGGCTATGTGTGCCTGTAATAGGTTTCTGTTCAGGAGATAAATTGTAAACAGAGATGTTTGTTTGTCTGAGGGGATGTCAGTGAGACTGAAAGGATGGGAGAATGGACTATCTGAGTAGGAAACATAAATCTGAAATTAAATCTGCCTTGACACTGCCCAGAGTGACTTATTCTGTCCTTTCCAGAGGAAGATGACTGATAGCAAAGTTGCAAGTACATGGATTCTTAAATGAATTGCTCACATGGCTCCCACTGATGCCCTTTCCGTGTATTCTCTCTGATACCCAGAGTAGCAAGCCTCGGGCTGATGCCTCTGCAGCACCAATCTACCAAAAACACATTTCTATGTGTTCATTTTCCTTCTGAACTTTCATATAGCATCCAAAATTAATTATTTCTTATGATATTCAAGAATTATAAGACTGTAACAGAGTAAAACAATTCAAATGTAATCGACAAATACGAGATCAACCCAAAACAAAAGCAAGAAGTAAATGGGCTAGGCTTGTGATTGGCAAGCACAGAGAATGTGCACAGATTTTATTTTCTAAACAGGTAATACTCTTAAAAGTACAAAGACTGAGTCTCTACCAACATGAGTGAGTGAATGGATGAGCAAACAAAAAGAAATAAATCTCCCTTGCAGAATTCTAAGTAATTTATATAGTCAATCCATCCTTAAGACAGAGAGCATGAATCACCAGTCCACAAATGGGAGCCATACATAAGTAGCTTTCTTTCAACAAGAACAGTGTGGGGAGTAACTTTTCAATAAATCAGAAAAATGTAGGAAATGTATTTTCCTTAGCTAGCATTTATAATCATTTAAAAGTCTGCAATCTTTGGGTTTAAATTATCCATGATTTCTACAGCTTTATGTGTTAAAATTACTTTGGTGTCTTTTAAATTGTATTTATTTTTGTCTAGATAATACAGTCTTACAGTTTAAATATAAAAAGTGTACATAGTGAAAAGTCCACCTCCAAACTTCAGCCAAGAAATTTACTTTATGTATCCTGTCAGATTACATGACTATCAGAAAAGCATGTATTTGTGAGTATAATTTTTTCTCCTTTCCTATACTTAGACAAATGCTCACATATCACAAATATTCTGAACTATGCATTTTCCATTTATCAGTAGATCTTAGAGATTATTTTCACATGAGTAATTAAACTTTCTTATTTTTTTTAAAAAAGTGCCAGTAATACTAATGAAAAGGTGAAAACTAAAACTGTGTTGAACAACCAAGATGTAAGGCACACTACAATAAAGGGATAAGATAATATATGCTGGCTTGGAATAGATTAAAGTTAATGGTATACATTCTTGAAGTTATATAAAGAAAAATAACTACCATAATTCTTATATTATGTGTCTATAGCAGAGATATATGCTTTAACAATTAGCAAATCTAAGTATTAAAATGGTATCTTCTTATAAAAATGAACAACAAATTCTTGGTATGCTGAAAGTACCCCTTGTACACATGAAGTGTCTGAAGAGCAATTCCATAGAGATGGAGAAGCTCCTTAAAGTGACCCTTTCCTGTCACCATCACCCTCCCTGCTCCAGCATGATAAGTGCTGTCAAGATGTCTAATTTACCTGTGATTTCCAAGGGTGCATATTGTGGGCTATGTGCTCACTGCCTATCCCCAAGGTCAAGAATATGATATGTTTAATATGATATGAATCAACAGAGGTTAGAAGTAAAACAGACAAGTCAAGAAGTAAAATTCAGAGTAGGACTGCAGTTCTAAAAACCCACAAAGGTAATATCATGTAATGAGTTAACATGCTAGATTTATCAGCTTGTGCAGTCACCTTGAGTAGGTTGTCTGATGTGTATGAACCTCAGGATTTCTCATCTCAGCAGGGCACATTGGTGCATGCCTATAATCCCAGACTCAGAAGGATGAGACAGGAGAATCCCTGAGAGTTCAAGGCCAGCCTGGGCTACATAGTGAGTTCAAGGCTAGACTCAACTATATGGTGAGACTTTATTAATACATGTGCCTCACTAAAAAGTATGTGCCATGTTAAGATGTATAAAGATGAAACAAATACATATATACACAGACACACATGCCTTTATGCACACACATATATATAGTGTATTCATGTATACCAATATTACATTATACATATGAATATATAACCATAGAGTAAATAGACATATAGAGAATCACTTATTTTTTGAAATAGTGGTGATGATTTTAATTACCATTCTAATGAAGAGGATTGAGAATTACCTCAGTAATATTAAAATTCAAGAGACCAAACAAGTTCAAAAAGAAGTCTCTGCAGAGAGGAAATGATGCCCAAACATTACTAAAAAGGTAAATGGTTAAATTAATCTATTAACAGAAAACAATCATAATGTTGTAAAACAGGATAACCACAACATTCTATCTAAAACAATGTGGTTAGGCAGGATTGCATGTAAATGAGTAGACAACAGTGTATCACAGACTATTAAGCACAAAAACAAACACAAGTCCAGTTGTTCATATCAGGCTATATTAAATTCAAGGCAAAATAAAAGGGAAGGAGAAGGGCCTTTTGCAATAATAGATTATTTCACAATAAAAAATACAAATCTAGTGAATCTTTGTGTTTTAATCTCATACACTACATAGAAACTGTAGGAATCAATGAAAATGTGACCATAGTCAAACGTTTTAACACATTCATCCAGTTCCATAATAAATCAAAGAGACCAGAAATAATAGATATAATTGACTGGGTATTATAATAAAAACAACTATAATAAAAATATAAAATTTATGTTTATGTTTGGCAAATTCTGTAAGCTAAAAACAAATACCTGTAAAATATTTATTTTAAATATATCTTATACTCCATCAAAATCATGTCTTCCTGGTTATTATTTTTTTCCCATTCCCTTCCCTCCCCTCAAATTCTCCACCCCCGCATTTACAAAAACTTTGTTTCCATTTTTTCCTTCTTTTTTCATTTTTTTCTTTCCCTTATTTCCTTTCCCCAACCCCCTCCCTAGTTCCCCTTCATGTACACGTACAAATTCCCAATGATGAATGTGATTATGATGTATACCTAAAATGTACCAATAAACTTAATGAATAAAAAAAGTCTTCAACAATTTAAAAAATAGACATAAAACTGCATTCTAAACATGTTAATAGTTTTAAAAATCATTCTTAAAGATGTTCTGGAAAATCAAAACTAAAGTAGAAAAATATATTTAAAGTAGAAATAACAAAAATACTAAAACTGTGTGATAAAATTTTTTGTATAGAAAAATATATACTTTAAGCAATTTGATTACCACTCTTTTTTCTTTCTTCTTGTTTTTTTTTTTTTTTTTGTGACAGGGTCTTGCTTTGTAGTTCAGGCTGTCTTTGAACTTACTATGTGATCCAGGCTGGCTTTGAACTCATGGCAATCTTCCTGGGTCAGCCTTCTGAGTGCTGAGATTACAGGCTTATGCCACCATGCCAAGCCAGCAATTTGATTACTAAACCAGAAAAAATAAGTATGGAATAATTAAGCATTCAGAGCAAAAGTTTAAAAAGAGAAAATAAAAGAGCTTATAGGAAATAAAAATTGGAAAATGAAAATCATAAAATTGATAAATTAAGAGGTTTGTGAAATTGTATTTATTTGTTATCATTCACCCTTTCAATCAATAAAACTAGCAAAATTGCTACACTGCACAATATTAACAAAGACGTTGACCTTCAAATATGGCTTTCCTTTTGTAAACAACACTTTGGTTCTTTTTTTTTAAATTCTTTTATTGGTACATTGTAGGTATACAACACAATTACATTTCTCATTGGGAATTGTACTTTTACATAAGGCATCTTGGTTCTTATTTTTCCCCATTCCTTGTCCTCCCTTCACCCGTTCCACCCTTCCCTATTTACAAAGAATTTATTTCCATTTTTTCCATTTCTCATCATTTTTCCTTTCCCTTCTTTCCTTTCCCCTGCCCCTCCCACTACCCCTACCCCTTGGGACCTTTGTTTCCTATTTAGCATTATCGATTATTCATTCTAAACATTGGTACATTTTAGGTATACAATATATTGACATTCATCATTGGAAAGTAGCACCTTTACATAGTCTCTCTTTGTTCTTATTTTTCACCGTTGCCCAGCTCTCGCTTCAACCCCTCCATTCCTCCCTATTTACAAAGATTTCATTCCTATTTTTCAATTTTCTCATATTAAATCCACTCCCTTCTATCCTTTCCCCTAGCCCTCCCACTTCCTTCCCCTTTGCCCCTTTTCTTCCTATTTCAAATTACCTATTATGCATTTAGTCCTTATTTGCACTTTCAGTTTCTCACACCAGAGAAACTATTCAGTATTTATAGATGTGTGTCCTATTTATTTCACTTAAGAGTATTGCCTCAATGTGCATCCACTTAGCTATAAATGTCTCTAATTTCTCATTTTTTATGGCTGAGTACCACTCCATTTTACTTAAAAAAAACCCCACATTTTCTTTATCCAGTCTCCAGTTGATGGGCATTTGGGCTGTTTCCAAGTTTAGCTATCACAAACTGTGCTACTATGAACATGGGTGCACATATATCACTGTGGTATGATTCTTTCAATTCTTTGGGGATGATCACCAGCAGTGGAATAGCAGGGTCAAATGGGACTTCCAGTCCTAGTTCTTAGAGGTATCTCCATACTGATTTCCACAGTGGTTGCACCAGTCTACACTCCTACCAGCAGTGGAGCAGGGTTCCTCTTTCCCAACAGGCCCACCAGCATTTGTTACTGGTTGATTTCATGATAGCAGCCATTCTTTCTGGAGTGAAGTGAAATCTCAGCATTGTTTTCATTTGCATCTCTCAAATGACTAGTGATGTTGAACATTTTTTCATGTATTTATTTGCTATTTCTACTTCTTTGTCTGAGAAATGTCTGTTCATTTCAGATGCCCATTTTCAGATTGGGTCTTTAAATTTGGAAGGTCAGATCTTTTTAAGTTCTTTATAGATTCAAGATAGTAGACCTTTGTCTGAGGAAAAGCAGGTGAAAATATTTTCCCATATGGTGGATTGTGTCTTCACACTGCTGGTGGTTTCTCTTGCTGTGCAGAAGCCTTTTAATAAGAAGAGATCCCATTCTTGATTGTTTGTGCTAGTTCACAGGCAGCAGAGGTTTGTTCATAAAACCTTTTCCTACCCCAATGTCTACAAGAGCTCTACATAACAACAACAAAAAAAACCTAACCTCTGTTCCAGCCAGTTTAGCTTTTCTGTTTTAATATTTAGATCTTTAATCCATTTCGATTTTAGTTTAGTGCATGGTGAGAGATATAAGTCTAGTTTTAATCTTGGGCAAGTTGAAACCCAATTTTTCCAGCACCATTTATTAAAGAGGCTACCTTTCCTCCAGGGAGGGTGTTTGGCTCCTTTATCAAAGAAGAGATGGCTGAGTGTGTCTGGCGTTGTTTCTGCATCTTCTAATCTGTTCCACTGGTCCTCGGGTCTTTTTCTTTACCAGTACCATGTTGTTTTGATCACAGTAGCTTTGCAGTAGAGGTGCAGGTTGGGGATTGTGATGCTCCCTGCCATGTCTCTGTTACCTAGAATTGCTTTTGCTATTCTGGTTCTCTTCTTGTTCAAAATGAATTTTTGGATTGTTTTCTCAAGGTCCATGAAGTATACTGCTGGGATCTCAATTGGAATTGCATTAAATCTTTATAGCAGTTTTGGAAGTATGGCCATTTTCACTATATTAATCCTTCCTACCCAGGAGGAGGGGATGTCTGTCCATTTTCTGATATCATCTTCAACCTCTCCTTTCAGAGTGCCATAGTTTTCAGAGAAGAGGTCTTTGATTTCTTTCATTAGGTTGATTCCTAGGTATTTCAGTTTTTTGGATGCTATTGTGAAAGGAATTATTTGCCCTATTTCTCTCTCAGTGAGTCTGTCATTGGTGTAGAGGAAAGCTATTGATTTTTGTGTGTTGACCTTGTAAGCAGCTACTTGACTGAATTTGGTCATTAAGTCTAGAAGACTTTTGGTGGAGTTCTTGGGGTCTTCTATATAGAGTATCATGTCATCTGCAAATAATGACAATTTGACTTCTTCATTTCCTATCTTTATTCCTTTTATTTCTTTCTCTTGTCTAATTGCCATGGCTAATGTTTCCAGAACTATATTGAACAAGAGTGGTGATAGTGGACATCCTTGTCTTGTTCCTGATTTGAATGTGAAGGATTTCAGTTTGTGACCATTTAGTATGATATTGGCTGTTGGTTTTTTCAGAGATGGCTTCAATCAGTTTGAGGTAGAGACCATCTATTCCAATTTTTTGTAGGGTTTTTAATATAATGCATGTTGGATTTTGTCAAATGCTTTTTCTGCATCTATGGAAATAATCGTACAGCTTTTGTCCTTGGCTCTATTGATATAGTGTATTACATTGATTGATTTTTGTATATTGAACCATCCCTGCATCCCTGGGATGAATCCCACTTGATCAAGGTGTATGATCTTGATGATCTTCTGCACTCTGTTTGCCAGTATCTTATTAAGGATTTTTGCATCTATGTTCATTAGTGAGATTGGCCTATTGTTCTCTTTTTCAGTTGGATCTTTCTCTGCTTTGGGGATCAAGGTGATGCTTGCTTCCAGGAATGAATTTGGGAGTATTGCTTCCCTTTCAATTTCATTGAAGAGTTTAAACAGTAGTGGCAGCAGTTCCTCTCTAAATGTCTTGTAGAATTCAGTAGCGAAACCATCAGGGCCCAGGCTTTTGTTAGTTGATAAGTTTTTAATTACATTTTCAATTTCATTTGTTGATATTGAGTTGTTCAGAATTTTTAGGTCTTCTTCTTTCAACTTTGTCAATTCATATGTATCTAGGAATCTGTCCATTTGTTCTGTGTTGTCCATCTTATTGGCGTATAGGTTTTGGAAGTAGGTATTGATGATCCTCTGGATTTCTGCTGGGTCTGTTGAAATTTCACCCTTTTCATTTCTAATTGCATGGATTTGGGCCTTTTCTTTCCTTTTTCTGACAAGGTTGGCTAAAGGTTTGTCAATTTTGTTGATTCTTTTGAAGAACAAACTCTTGGCTTCATTGATTTTTTGTATGGTTCTCTTAGTCTCAATTGCATTGATTTTTCCTCTGATCTTTATAATTTCCTCCCTTGTATGAGCTCTGGGGTTGTCCTGTTATTCTTTTTCTAGAAGCTTGAGGTTCAGCATCAGGTTGTTTAATTGGGCTTGTTCTGTTTTCCTAATATGCGTATTCACTGCTATGAATTTCCCTTGTAAGACTGCTTTCATTGTGTCCCATAGATTCTGATATGTTGTATTATCATTGTCATTTAATTAAAGGAACTGTCTGATTTCTTCTTTACTTTCCTCTGTGACCCATTGGTTATTCAGACGTGTGTTGTTCAATTTGCACATGTTTATGAAATTTTTTGCGTTTCTTTTGCTATGGATTTCCAATTTCATCACACTATGGTCTGATAATGTACAGGGGACAACTTCATTTCCTTTGCACTTCCTTAAACCTGTTCTATGTGTGAGTATGTGGTCTATTTTGGAGAATGACCCATGTGCAGCTAAGAAGAATGTGTATTCTGATTTTGTGGGGTGGAAGACTCTGTAAACATCTGTGAAGTTCATTTGTTCAAGAGTTCGATTGAGTTCCAGTATTTCATTACTTATTTTTAGTCTAGTTGATCTATCTATTTGTGACAGTGGGGTGTTGAGGTCCCCCACTACAATTGTATTAGTGCATATATGACTTTTCATGTCCGTTAGTATTTGTTTTATATAGTTGGGTGCACTAGTGTTTGGTGCATAGATATTTATGATTGTCATCTCTTCCTCTTGGATTTTTCCCTTTGCAAGGATGTAGTGTCCTTCTTCATCTCTCTTAATCAGTGTTGGTTTGAAATCTACTTGATCTGCCAAGAGGATAGCTACTCCTGCTTTTTTTCAGGTTCCTGTCTCATGGAGCATTGTTTTCCACCCTTTAACTTTCAGTCTATGAGTTTCCTTTTGAATTAAGTGTGTTTCTTGTATGCAGCATATTGTTGGATTTTGATTCTTGACCCATTCTGTCAGCCTATTTCTTTTGATTGGTGAATTGAGACCATTAACGTTGATGGTTATAACTGACATGTATTGACTTGTCATTGCCATGACTTTTTCTTTTTGTTGGGTTCTCCCCCTTTCCATTTAATTTCTTGTCATGCCAGATGGGTTCATTCTGCTTTGCTTCCTGGGGTTGTGATCCTCAATGTCTGTTCCTAGGATATTGTGTAAAGTTCTTTGGAGTTCTGGTTTAGTATTCACAAAGTTCCTAAGGTGCTCTTTGTCATGAAAGTATCCTATTTCTCCATCCATTTTGAACGATAGTTTTTCAGGGTACATCAATCTGGGTTGGAGGCTGTTTTCTTTTAGTGCTTGGAGTATGTCACTCCAAGCTCTTCTTGCCTTGATGGTTTGTGTTGAGAAGTCTGCTGTGATTCTGATGGGCTTTCCTTTGTATGTGATTTGTTTCTTTTCTCTGACTGCTTGGAGAACTTTGTTCTTCTGTTGAGTTTCTGGAATCTTAACAATTATATGCCTATGTGTAGATTTTTTTTGATCAAGGCTATTTGGAGTCCTATATGCCTCACTTATCTGTATGTCAAGCTCTTTTCCCCTGCTTGGAACCTTTTCTGCCATTATTTCTGTGGAGCCTTTTTGTATGTCATCTGGACTCTCTCCTGTTTCTTTATTGACTCAAATCAGTCTTATGTTATTCTTCTTTGCATCATCTAGCAGCTGCTGGGTTGATTTCTCATGTTCCCTTATAATTTTGAAGCAATTTTTCTTTTCCTGGTCACTAATTGCAATCTTATCTTCTATATCTGAAATTCTGTCCTCACATTGGCTCATTCTGCTGTGTAGTCTTTCAATGGAGTTTTTCATGTCCTGGAAATCTATTTGCATCTGGTGTATGGATTCCATTTGTTTCTTATGTTGGGATTCCATCATGTTCCTGAACTCCTCTCTAGATTCATTAATCAAGTCTTGCCCTAGGGCCCCAATTTATCCTGTTATCTGGGAAATTATTTCTGATTTCATTTTTTCCAGATCCCCTTTTGTTGCCAGTTCAGTGGCTCCAGGTGGTTGAGTATCAGAGTGTTCCATCTCATTTCCCTTTGTGGTTGCTGTAGGTGATCTGGAAGTCTAGTTTTGAGACTTATTTACGTGTTTTCTCATTTCATCTGGTGGGGGGTGTTGTTGGCGCCTGCACGGATTACCTCCTCTGAGCTGGGAGAGGTGGGACAGGGGCCGGGAGCAGCGATAGGAATGGTGGCCCAAAAGCCCTTTCCTCTGGGCTGGCAGCAGTGGGAGGGATGGTAACTGGGAAGCCCCTTCCTCTGGACCAGGAGCAGTGGGACAGCAGCTCAGAAAGCCCTACCTCTGGGCCGGGATCAGCGGGACTCAGTACCGTGATCTGGTGGTCTGATGATCTCTGCATCTTTGTAGTGTGGAACCAGGTGGCTGCCTGTGTGCAGCGGGCTGATTAGGCGTGTAACCCTTTGGTTCTTGGTACTTCCAGAGGGAATTCTGTCTCATTTAGAACTTCTTCTCCATGTCCTAAATAGAAATGCATATTGCATGAAAGTTCTTTTTCTTAAAATAATTAAATTCTTGGATGGAAGAAGGAAAGGAAGGAAAGAAAAAACCTGGTGCTGGCCATGTTAAACAGCAGAAGAATTTTTTTGAAAGCATAGCTATAACTCCCTGGCTTCCAGAGAAGGCTTACACAAGACACTTATTTATAAGAAAATGAGGACCCAAGACAGACTCTCAGGCTGAGCAAGAAGAACTCATTAGTAGTTTAATCAGATTGCCTGATCTAAAATGAATATTCTCCAACTATTTTTTTTCTCTCCTTGTCCCATTCTACTTAACATGTGAAGACCTGGTAAATTTTAATCTCATTTCTTTGTCAAGGATGGGCAGAATAATGCATTTTTCCCATACCAGAAATGAACATACTGTGAAAAGCTGTAATTCTCCCAGAGAACAGATAATCTATATAATACTGGGGGGTTTTTTAAGGCTCTAAATGAGTGGGGCTAACTAACCTTCATCATTCTTGATATTCTTCCTGGTTCTCTCTGCTCTACTGATTCTATACACTAGAGAAATTTTATCCCCTCCCCTGACTTTTGTTTTCATCTATATTCTGAAATGTTTTCACATATATATCCCAGTCCAAGGCTTCATCAAACTTCAAACCTTTATACTGTGCTTTGAATTTATTCATACATAAAATAAGGGTATCTTAGACACCCCATGTCCCAAATTAAATTCATTTCTGATTCAGTTACCCGATTCTAGATAATTTACTGAGACAGTCACAGTGAATGTGAAATCAAAGATGTTAAGAAAATCCAGGCTCTATTTGAAATTAAATCATTGGTACAGATTCTGAGAAGGTATCAGATAAAGTAGTGTATGAGATAAAGCCAAATTTAGTCAATCAAAGTAGTGCCTGAGAGAATAAGCATTGGGATGAATTATGGAAATTTTCCTGAGTAAATATTAAATGAGCAAAATTAAAGGTAGATAATGGGACATGGAGAGATAGATCTTTTGCAAAAGGGAAGAGGACCTACATAAGGAAGTAGAGGGGAAGGAGATGAAAAAAATTGAAGATGTGTTATGTCTATGCACCAACTCCCCACTAAGAATGTAATCACTAAGCAATTCAAAGAAGTACTCATAAAAAAATTTAAATCAATAAATAAAATTTTAAACAGAGAACACAAAACAATGGTAAGCTCAAAACAGATGAAGCATGAAATGAGTGTGTGTATGTAGATAGAAGCAACAAGGCAGTGAGGTAGAGTGTTTAAAGATACATATTGATAAAATAAGAAGGATATGTGAACCATTTGAGGAGTGTTTCTTAGGAAAGAACTCATTACAAGACTTAATTTTTGAAGAATCCAGAGAATTAATTGGAGGAATATTGGAAGAAAGATCTACTTGGCATCTAGTGGAATGGCCCAGCTGAGAGGTGATTGCAGTTCAGGACAGTGGCAGGCAGTGCAAATCAACAGGAAGAGAATTATTTTAACAGCAGCTTCAGACACTGAATTTCTAAAACCGTGAAATGAATGTAATTTGAAGCAACCATTAGTGACTTTGAAAACTGGATAATTTGTGGACGCCATTCATTAATTTTAGAAATAAAAGAAGTATAGGAAGCTTAGCTGTGGCAGTGGGAAACGACTGAACATTTATGTTTTGAAATATTTAAGGCCCCTATGGGGGAGGTCACTAGACTACTGCATATAGGGATTTGGAAGTCAGAATAGAGGTCTGAATTACAGGTAACAGATTCAGGAGTCAGGAACCTAAAGCCATAAAATTAAATCAATGTTAAGAACAAGGTTTCATCAAGTTTACTTTAAAGATCTGATTGCCTATTGTGAACTATTCTACAATCAGGGAACATTTATAAAATGGAATGCAAGTTTCAAGGACCTGAGTAGAGGAATTGGTGTTTTAGGCATGAAAGAGGTGAAGAAAATGGAAACAAGCAACACAACCAGGCTCACCATTTCAAACTTACTCTCCTTCTGGGGCTAACACTGTGCATACTTACTTATGGTACTGGTTCTGGTAAATTGGGCTCCTTCTGATTGGTTGTTGTGATCCTCTTATTTATTTTTTAGAAGAGTTGTGTTTCAAAATCCACTTTAATTAGTAGCATTCGGCACCCAGCACCCACCCATTTGGTTTGCTCTGGTCTTCTGAGGGTAACTGTAGGAGCTCAGTCTAAACAATGGTCCCTCATAGAAAGACAGAACCAAAAAAGAGAACCATAGGCCAATCTCACTAATGAACATAGATACAAAAATTTTTAATAAGATACTGGAAAATAGAATGCAGAAGATCATCAAGGAGATCATATACCCTGACCAAGTGGGATTCATCCCAGGGATGCAGGGATGGTTCAACATATGCAAATCAATCAATGTAATACACTATATCAATAGAGCCAAGGACAAAAACCATGTGATCGTCTCAATAGATGCTGAAAAAGCATTTGACAAAATCCAACATGAATTTATGATAAAAATCCTACAAAAAATTGGAATAGATGGTCTCTACCTCAATCTGATAAAATCCATCTATGCAAACCCAACAGCCAATATCATATTAAATGGTCAAAAACTGAAATCTTTCACATTAAAATCAGAAACAAGACAAGAATGTCTACTATCACCATTCCTGTTCAATATAGTTTTGGAAACATTAGCCACAACAATTAGACAAGAGAAAGAAATAAAAGGAATAAAGATAGGAAATGAAGAAGTCAAATTGTCATTATTTGCAGATGACATGGTACTCTATATAGAAGACCCCAAGAACTCCACCAAAACTCTTCTAGACTTATTAACCAAATTCAGTAAAGTAGCTGGATACAAGGCCAATACACAAAACTCAATAGCTTTCCTCTACATAAACAACAGACTCACTGAGAGAGAAATAGGGCATACAATTCCTTTCACAATAGCATTGCAGAAACTGAAATACCTAGGAATCAACCTAACAAAAGAAATCAAAGAGATGCTGCCCTAGAAGCAGCTGGCTTTTGCTTCTAGGCCCTGGAGGAGCCAGAGCAGTGAATCTGACATGAGCCCTGAATCACCAGTGAGTACAATTTTAATGAGCAGTTCTGTTGACAGCTTTCTAGAACTTCCTGGAGAACTAGTGCTGTGTTCGCACATGGACTTTGATGGGCCTACCTTCTCCAGTGGGGTGGTTCTAATCAGAGCATTCTAGACACCCTGATAATGAGGAGTAGAAGATATTCCTGCATCAACACCAGGACTGAGACAATCACCCTCAAATCCTTAAAAGACCTTAAAAAATTTGCCCTAACCCCTTCCTGTGAGAAAACAGAAATCATTGATACAAAGAGGAATGGAAATCAAATATGTCTAAACCCAGATTCAGCAAAAGTGAAGGAATTGATGAAACAGTGGGAGAAGCAGGTCAGTCAAAAGAAAAAGAAAAAGAAAGGGAAAATGCAAAACAGAAAGAAAATTGTAAAAGTTAAAAGATCCCAAGCTCCTCATCAAAAGAAGACTGCATAAGAGTCCAATTTGCCAACAAAATTTGTTTATAATTTAAATTTAATTTAATTTAAAATTTGTTTTTAATACCAAAATAAGTCTAAGAAGGAATGGCCTCCAATAACATGAGCTTGTCAATTTGACTAGAAAATGTTAAGCACTGTTATGAAATTGTAATTAAAGCTGAAAAGTTGATTTTTTTTTTAAAAAAGGAATCAAAGACATCTTCTCTGAAAAGTATAGCACTCTGAAAAGAGAGATTGAAGATGATATCAGAAAATGGAAAGACATCCCTTACTCCTGGGTAGGAAGAATCAACATAGTGAAAATGACCATACCTCCAAAACTGCTATATGGATTCAATGCAATCCCAACTGAAATTCCAGCAGCATACTTCACAGAACTAGAGAAAAAATCTAAAAATTCATTTGGAACAGGAAGAGAACCAGAATAGCAAAAGCAATTCAAGGCAACAGAGACATGGCAGAGGGTATCACAACCCCCAACTTGAAACTATATTACAAAGTCATCATGATGAAAACAGCATGGTACTGGCAAAGAAGCAGAACTGAGAACAAGTGGAACAGATTAGAAGATGTAGAAAAAACTCCAGACACACTCAACCTCCTCATCTTCAACAAAGGAGCCAAACACCCTCACTGGAGGAAAGATAGCCTCTTTAATAAATGGTGCTGGAAACATTGGGTTTCAACTTGCCAAAGGTTAAAACTAGACCTATATCTCTCACCATGCGCTCAATTAAAATCAAAATGGATTAAAGATCTAAATATTAAAACAGAAAAACTGTACTGGCTGGAACAGAGGTTAGGTAGAATTCTTGAAGACATTGGTGTAGGAAAAGATTTTATGAACAAAACCTCAGTTGCCCATGAACTAGCACAAACAATCAGCAAGTGGGATCTCTTTTTATTAAAAAGCTTCTGCACAGTGAGAGAAACCACCAACAGAGTGAATAGACAAACCACAATGTGGGAAAAAATCTTCACCTGTTTTTCCTCAGGCAAAGGTCTACTATCTCAAATCTATAAAGAATTTTAAAAGATCAGACCTCCTTAATTTAAAGACCCAATCCAAAAAGGGGCATCTGAAATGAACAGACATTTCTCAGAAAATGAAGTAGAAATAGCAGATAAACACATGAAAAAATGTTCAACATCATTGGTCATTTGAGAGAAATAAATGAAAACAATGCTGAGATTCCACCTCAAACCAGAAAGAATAGCTGCTATCATGAAATCAACCAATAACAAATGCTGGCAGGGCTGTGGGGAAAGAGGAACACTGCTCCACTGCTGGTAGGAGTGTAGACTGGTGCAACCACTGTGGAAATCAGTATGGAGATACCTCAAAGAACTAGGACTGGAAGTTCCATTTGACCCAGCTATTCCCCTGCTGGGTATCTTCCCCAAAGAATTAAAAGAATCATATCACAGTGATATATTTGCACCCATGTTCATAGCAGCACAATTTGTAATAACTAAAACTTGGAAGTAGCCCAATTGCCCACCAACTGGAGACCGGATAAAGAAAATGTGGGGTTTTTAAAAATAAAATGGAGTACTACTCAGCCATAAAGAATGAGAAATTAGAGACATTTATAGCTAAATGGATGCACATTGAGGCCATACTCTTAAGTGAAATAAATAGGACACACATGTAAATACTGAATAGTTTCTCTTGTGTGAGAAACTCAAAGTGTAAATAAGGACTAAAAGGTATAATAGATAATGTGAAATAGGAAGAAAACATGTAAAGGAGAAGTGGGAGGGGTAGAGTAAAGGAAAGAAGGGAATGGAATTAATATGAGAAAATGAAAAAATGGAAACAAAGTCTTTGTAAATAGGGAGGGATGGAGGGGTTGAAGGAAAAGTAGGAGAATGGGTGGAAAATAACCAAGAGAGATTATTTAAACGTAGAAATTTCCAATGATGAATGTCATTATATTGTGCACCTAAAATGTACAGAGAAAATTAATTTAAAAAAAAGCAATGGTCCCTCATAAGCCTCAGTATGCTAAAGGAAGAGGGTAAGTGCCAAAACAAAAACCAAAAAGAACCCAACATTTTTAAAAGATAGAGAAAGAGGTGTCCAGAAAAAGGACTGGGAAGCACTGCCTGAGAGATTGGAATAAAGTTAGCAGCAATATCAACTCCCTAAGATGATGATAAAATGCATGTATTGCAAACATGCACTAATAAATTTTTTTAAATAAATGAAATTTTTTAAAGATAGGAGTGATGTCAAAGAATTTTATTTAAATGTGAATCTTTAAAATAAAATAAAAACAGAAGTGAAGCACTTTAAAAGTTAGACTCATTATTTGGGAAAGCAGTTTTAGTGGTAAGATGGAGACAACATTCATACTGGAATAGATTAGACAGCCATAAAAGAGGTATAAAACATCAAGGAAAATGTTTGCTTTGGCTTGGTATTGATTTTTGGAAAGGAACTAAATATGTTTACATATTGATAAAGAATAGAGAATAAAGGTTGGAAATACAGCAGGGAGGTAAACGAATTTAGACTAGAATGCCTGGGTTGGTGGAAGGAGGTGAAATCCAGAGCACGGATGAGGACAACAGAATTAGGTAGAAAACATTAGCTTTGCATACATTTTCATTATAAGGTAGTAAAAGGAAAGGATGGATGTAAGGAGGGATGCTTCTGGAGAACGGGTCTTAAAATTAGAACGCTGTGGGCAGTGGTTTTCCGTTTCTGCATTTTCATGAAATGGGTCCAGGTTTTAGGGGTCAGGATTTAGGAGAGGGAAATATCTGAAGTATTTCATGATGAGAATGTGATGAAGGTGTTTGAGGGAAACAGACAGGAATTCCTGATTACTAGGGTTAGACATCATGAATTTAAAGTGGCAGCGATCTCTAAAGTGGTAAAAAAAAAATTTCAGTAGCTTTAACCCTCCCATTGGAACAGATAGAAAAATAGACACAAAAAGTATATCACCAAAAGTATTATTTAAGTTTATTGTTTCATTCAATTCTTTATGACAAAGTCCAATGGAAGATAGATAAAATGAAACAAAAACTATTGTCTTCCAAAATAAGAAGGCAAAGGCATTTGCATTTAGAAATTAGGGTGCAGAATGTGTCAACCACATTGAAGCTGTTTTAGATAATGTAGCAGAATTAAAAATTGAGGGAAAAAACCTGTTTTTAAATATCTCATGACTAGATTAGAAAGGCAAGGAGCATATGCATGACAGCAATGAGGCAAGTAAATGGAGGCCTGAGCTTCAAAAGGAACCGAGTTTCATACATATAGGGTAGAAAAAGTACTCATATGTGGAATTGACCATCCTGCAGTTTTTAAGGAAATCAACCTAAAGAGTTATAGGTGTGATCAATGGAAATCCAAGTTTCAGTTGAATCAAGGAAGTTAAAAAGTATATTTTGAATCTTAAATTTCAAAACACTAAGATAAACTATGGAACAAGGCAGATGACCTGGAATCAAGAAGCTGTCAGGAGAGATGATCAGAGCATATTGAGATGGGAAGACAGAAAAGGATTGAGGGCCAAAATCATGAACATCTTGACAGGTGGTCAGAAGGGTAAGGATGTTAGAGATAGTGAGTAGACAGGACCCCAATTTATCTAGGTAACTAATCCTAGAATTTTCCTAGTGTGAGTCAAGGGGTCAAAGGATGAAACCCTAAACCCTGATCCTATGTCATGTCCTATTTGTAAACTTGCTCTCCAAAATGTATGTCTCATAGCTAAATCTTAGAAGCAACCTATATGTCCATCGACAGGTGAATGAATTAAAAACTGTGTTATTTGTATACAATACAGTGCTATTTTGCTAGGGGAAAGGTTAAAACTTGAGTCATTTGTAGGAAATTAGATGCACCTTGAGACCATAACACTAAGTGAAATAAATGAGACTCAAAAGGTTAAATGCCACTTGATTTCTCTTATATGAGAAGCCTAAAGTACAAATAAAGACCCAAATAAATGGAGATGGGAAGGGGGTCTGGAGATAGGAGTAGACAAGAAAGAGAGGAAAGAGGGAGGGCAGGTAAAAAGGATCAAGATGCAACATGTATATGTACCAGTTCCCTGAAATTCATGTACTTATTATGTATCAGAAACATATACAGTGGTATCTCTCTTCACAAACTTAACTTGTTTCAAGATTCTGGAAAAGATGGCCACATTTGTGTTCTTATGGGAAAGATGGCCATGGTCACATTTGTCACCAGATGCAGAGTTCACAAACAAAAACAAAATCTTGCCAAATGCTTCTGTTTCCGAAACAGATTGTTCGCAAACAATAGCATTATGATCTAAGGTATCACTGTACCAATAAAAAGAGAATAAAACAAAGTAAATGTCTCATATGCTTACTTCCAAAATAAATATTTTCAGCTCTTTGCTAGCAGAACACTGTAAGGAAAACTATGAATGGGAAAACATGTACTTTAGGAATAAGCGCAAGTTGGAGTCTAAATAACAATAAAGAATTGAATCTCAAGACTTCAAGACTGGCAAAGATCATCTCCGAGGATGAGATACGTGGTCACAGTTTCCTGACAATATGATCTCTTGGAGCCTCCAAATTATATCCCCAGTAGTTTTTCAGAGTCTGAGCTATCCTCAGATCCCACATTGCTGTGGAACTTAATGGCTCTTGAGTAAAGTAATTAAAACATAAATCTACTGTTCTCGCTACTTTGGGTAGTTCTCTTACTTTCCTCAGGTTCTGATGCTTATCTGTAAAACAGATGTGCTTTCTTCATTGAGTTGTCATGAGAATTAAAGTAAATAGTTCTAAAATACTAATACAGTAGTGAAATAAAATCTGTGTTCAATAAATGGTAGCTGTAATTATTTTCTCAGAATAATGTTCCAAAAACAAACATATTGAACTCTTCAGAGACAATATTCATAGTCCCTAGCTGAAACAGAGTGTTGAAAGAAGGGTCTAATTTTAGAATAGGTGCCTCATGTTCTTCATTTAACTTTTCTGGTATGAAGCCAATCCCTTCTCCTTGCCTGCTACCTGCCTCTTAAATACTGCAATCTAGTGGTTTTTGGACACCAGCACTGGAAATTCAAATTCTTAATTCCAGGGAGGGACCACATCACGCTATATTTTTAAGGCATTGCAGGAGAGCCTGGTGTACAGCCAGTGTTGCAGATGAGTGCAGACTATTCTAGAAAGTCACTATAATCTTCAATGCAGTAATTAGGTGAAAATGACATTCATAGAGTGTAGATTATATTTCAGGTATTTTACCACTAAATAAGGGGAAATTTTGGAATAGCTTCTGAATTATTTGGCTCAGTTATTACCCTGTACTTCCAGAGTGGAGTGCAGATAGGGCCTGTTTTATTCTACAGTCACAAGTCATTTGACACAATAAAAGTCTACTCTTTTTACAATCCTACCCTCACATTCTCATCAATGCCTACACTGTTGCTACTTTGCTTTTCTTACCCCAGATTAAAAATACTGACTTTTCTTTCTTTTCTCTTTTTCTTTTTATGGTACTGGGTTTTGAGCTAGTACAAGGCCTTTGTAATGAGCTACATATTCAGCATTTTTTAACTTTTTATTTTGAGGCAGAATCACTAAATTGCTCAGGCTGGGCTCAAACCTGTGATCTGCCTGCTTCAGCCAGAGTGCTGAACTTATATGTATGAGCTAGTTTTCATTGCTTTTAAAATATTTAAAATAGATGCTAGATGTATACATAATTCAAAATCTCTAAAATATATGCAAAGTGAGTTTCCTCCCTTTCCTGCCTCCCAGCTACTTAGCTCCCCTACTGGACATAGGTCCTGTTACCAGTCTTAAGGATATGCTTTGAGATCTCTTCTCTGAAAACTATAGCACTTTGAAAAATGAGATTGAAGGTGATATCAGAAAATGTAAAAACATCCCTTGCTCCTGGGTAGGAAGGATCAACATAGTGAAAATGGCCATACTTCCAAAATTGCTATATAGATTCAATGCAATCCCAATTGAAATTCCAGCAGCATATTTCATGGACCTTGAGAAAAAAATCCAAAACTTAATTTGGAACAAGAAGAGACCCAGAATAGCAAAACCAATTCCAGGCAACAGAGACATGGCAGGGAATATCACAACCTCCAACTTGAAACTATATTACAAATCTACTGTGATAAAAAATCAAAACATCATGGTACTGGCAAAGAAACAGACCTGAGGATCAGTGGAACAGATTAGAAAATGCAGAAAAAACTCCAGACACACTCAGCCACCTCATCCTCAATGAAGGAGCCAAACACCCTCACTGGAGGAAAGATAGCCTCTTTAATAAATGGTGCTGGAAAAATTGGGTTTCAATTTGCCAAAGACTAAAACTAGACCTATATCTCTCACCATGCACTCAACTAAAATCAAAATGGATTAAATATTAAAACAGAAACACTGAACTGGCTAGAACAGAGTTTAGGTAGATCTCTTAAAGACATTGGTGTAGGGAAAGACTTTATGAACAAAACCTCAGTTGTCCATGAACTAGCACAAACACTCAACAAGTGGGATCTCTTCTTACTAAAAAGCTTCAGCACAACAAGAGAAACCACCAGCAGTGTGAGGAGACAACCCACAATGTGGGAAAAAATTTTCACCAGCTGTCCCTCAGACAAAGGTCTACTATCTTGAATCTATAAAGAACTTAAAAAGATCAGACCTCCCAAATTTAAAGACTCAATCCAAAAATGGGCATCTGAAATGAACAGACATTTCTCAGACAAAGAAGTAGAAATAGCAAATAAATACATGAAAAAATGTTCAACATCACTGGTCATTCGAGAGATGCAAATAAAAACAATGCTGAGATTTCACTTCACTCCAGAAAGAATGGCTGCTATCATGAAATTAACCAATAACAAATGCTAGCAGGGCTGTGGGGAAAAAGGAACACTGCTCCACTGCTGGTGGGAGTGTAGACAGGTGCAAGCACTGTGGAAATCAGTATGGAGATACCTCAAAGAACTAGGACTACAGGTCCCATTTGACCCAGCTATTCCTCTGATGATTATCTTACCCAAAGAATTAAAAGAATCATACCACAGCGATATATGTGCACCCATGTTCATAATGGCACAGTTTGTAATAGCTAAAGCTTGGAAGCAGCCCAAGTGCCCATCAACTGGAGACTGGATAAAGAAGATGTGAGTTTTTTATAAAATGGAATACTACTCAGCCATAAAGAATGAGAAACTAGAGACATTTATAGCTAAATGGATGCGTATTGAGGCCATACTCTTCAGTGAAATAAATAGGAAGCACAGGTGTAAATACAGAATAGTTTCCCTGGTGTGAGAAACTGAAAGTGTAAATGAGGATTAAAATGGTTAAAATGAATAATTGATAATTTGAAATAGGAAGAAAAGGTCCAAAGGGGTAGGGGAAGTGGGAGGGGAAGGGGAAAGCAAAGAAGGGAAAGGAAAAATTATGAGAAAAGGGAAAAATTGAAACAAAGTCTTTGTAGATAGGTGGAGGGGCTGAAGGGAGCATAGGAAATGGGGAAAAAATAAGAATCAAAATACATCATGTATAGGTACAAGCACTCAATGATAAATGTAAACATATTGTATACCTAAAATGTACCAATAAAAAATTTAAGCAAAAGAAAACGAATATTGGAGAGATTTCCACTACAGGCTATGTAAATACACTTCACTCTTTATAGTAGCTGTATATTCTCCAATGTTCAAATGGGCTATTTAGTTTTCTTATATAAAATTTACCACTTACAATCAATTTAGTATATTTTACTTGTATTGCACTCTGCCTGGAGAGATTCAGGTAGCTATCTCAACTCAGGGTTCTCTGTATTATGAGAGAATTTTATGTTCTCGGTTTATAAGCTTTATTTTATATGAAACATCACATCCTGGATCCCACAGAACTTGAATTTTAAGAAGACTCTTAATTTATGAAACCTTATTAGAGAAACGATGAGAGCCATATGCCTTTTTGTCTAATGAAAGCAAAGATGAAAAGGTGGGCCTAAAGACTGAGAATAAGACAAAGTATACAGAGGAGATCACAGAATGATGGGATGTTAGAACTGACATTCTGAATATTCAAAAACTGCTAAGAATAATGAAAATCACTTTTTTTCTCCTAGAAAACTTAATGTGAAGTCTTCCTCAAGGAAGCCATCCTGATCATTCTCATGATCTATAAATACTACCATGAGGAGAAAAGTTTACTATTTCAAATCCTAATCATTTTAAAAAAAAATCTCTAACATGTCTATGGAATCAACAAAGCAAAATCCTTTAAACAAACTATTCTCTAATCTTTATTAACTATTTGACTAGATTATATACACTTGAGCATTTACTTAGGTCACTGGTAGGTGTGGGAAAAGTGGAACTGAGAAAACTTTTAATAAAAGAAAATGAAAAAATTAAGCTTAACCATATTGTACATGAAATGAAAGAAATCTCTATCACATGTAGCTGGTAGAAATTTATGAATCAGAACAAAATTTCTAGTGGGAATTTATTGTAACTTAAGTTTAGAAATGGTGGAATTAAAACAATGACACTAAAAGTCTGCCTTGTCATATCTGCATTTCATCCTTCCACTTGGATCTCCCTGTATTCCCATCTTTATAATACAAAACTATTTTAAGGAAATAAAAATCTCACAAGAATGAATATCTGAAGAGGAAATTTAAAAACTCTAAAATTCAGAAAGCAGGAGGGAAAGTGGTATTTCACACACATACACACACACTAAAGCAGAAGTAGAGGAAGGCAAGAAGAAAACCAATTTGCAGAAATTCCAGAATTCTGAGGAATTTTGGGCCCTTGATATCTCAGTAAGCGAAATTAAATGTACAGTTGTTTCTAAGAAGTTGAGAGTCTCTTTAAACAATAATGTGTAAGCCCACTTTCTCATCCAACAGATGACTAGAGATTTCTTCATTATAAAGAGTAAAATGGGATCACCAGGCAAGGCCTGGGATGCCATATTGAAACTGCATACATATCACATCTTACATATCCTTCCTTCTCTCACTTGGTAAACAGAATGCTTGCCTTATGCCCAGGATTTAGTCCTCTAGCAGATCAAAAGCTACTTTTCTGAAAAAGCTGATTCATCTAAGAAAGAAAACTTAGAAATTTACTCAAGTGATCCTCCAACAAATCAGTGCAACTACATCACTCTGCCATTAATCCTGGTTTCAAGCCTTGCCCGCATAGATTCTTAGTGGCTCAGTCTCAAATGCAAACAAACCACAAGGTATCTCTAGGCAACTGAGAAAAACCAGAGACCTTCAAAACCGAGGAAATAATAATAATAAAAAGTTGGAAATAATTGAGGCTATGAACAAAGATAAACTTCTTTAATGCATTATGATTATTATCCACAGAGAAAGAAAAAGTCACCTCACATCCATGAAAAAAAATAGAAAAGAGGTGCCAGAGAAGAAGCAGAAGAGGAGGAGAAGAATGTTTAAGTAAATAAGAGAAAAAATGAAATGGCAAGAAATTAGAAACTTCAAACAATGATACATTAAAATCTAAAATTTACATCTCCCAAAAAATACAGCAAAGATATAAGGGAGTGTAATATATGATATTAAAGCTAATTTTTAAAAAAGAAAGCTCAGTGGTTCTGCCACCAGCCTCACAAGTGAAACGTCCTGAGTTTGATCCCTGGTAACAAAAAAAAAAGAAAAAAAAGAAACTTCAGTCCAAGAAAGAATTCCTTTTCATATCAAGGAAAGGATAACTCCCCCCAAAAAGAGAAGGAATGGAAATCATGAAGAAATAGTCATTTGAGAAAAAGCCAGAATTGAAGACAACAAATTCTAGATTAAACAATACATCGATACCAAATGCACTGAAAGAATATAGACTTAACATGAAAATACCATTATGTAGTTTTTTAATCCTAGGCACAAAAGAAGATTCTAGATTAATTCCAAACATATCATTCAGTTTCTCAATAGCAGTATTATAATTTTCTCTGAAGAATGAGGAGACATTTATACCACAGTTTTATATAGTAAGACTTATAAAATGATTTGAACTTTAAAATACATGTTTCTCAGTTTACCATGAGGTTATGTACCAACAAATCCATAACCAACTGCAAACACCAAATCAAAATTGCACTGAGTAACCTAACCTACTAATCATCACAGCTTAAAGTAGCCTACTGAAAGTGTCCTTAGAACACTTACATTTGCCTATTCTACAAGGATCATTTAATATGAAGTTTATTTTATAATAAAATATGGAATATCTCTTGTAAGTTCTTGAATATTGTATTGAAAGTGAAAAATAGAATGGATAACTGTAGAAAGTATAAAGGCTTAAAATAGCTTTTGAAATATATATAAACCAATAGACATGAGTACCTATTGAAATAGTTCAGACAATACTTCATTTTTCACCATTTAAATTTTTTATAGAATGAACGTACTATATATTTTTTTAATTTTTAATTTTTTAATTTTTTTTTATTTTTGGTACCGGGGATCGAACTCCAGTCCTTGCACTTGATCAGCAGGTGGCGAAACCACTGAGCTAAATCCCTAGCCCAATGTACTATATTATTAAAAATAAATATTTAAACAAAGAAGCCCAACTTATCTGTTTTTTTTTTCTTTTTATAATTAATGCTTTCCAAATTCTAAGCACATGTGTCTTGCCTACTAGTAACAACTCCCCACAATGAATGTAATCATTGTACAAATTAAAATTTAAGATACATAAATAAAAATTTAAAATAATTTAATTAGTAAAAATTTAACATTTAGTTTTATCAATTGCATTTAGGTTTACAGTTAATTAAGGAAACCTAAATAAATAATAATTTTCTCTTCAATTTTTTACGTTTTTCTATGTAGAATTTTCACATCGTTTGTAGGACAGAAAAGTGTTTGTAAATGTAATCTCGCTAAATGCCCATACAGGTCTTGAACATTCTTAAAGACACCGTGGAGGACCAGCAAGTTAGCTCAGTAGAAAAGCATATGCCTGGCATGTGCAAGACCCTAGGTTCAAACTGCAGTACCACAAAAAAGCAACGAAACAAACAGAGAAAAGACTGGGCCGGGGATTTAGCTCAATGATGCCGCCCGCTGCCTCGCAACAACAAGATTCTGAGTTCTATCCCCGCACCAAAAAAAAGAAAAAGAAAAAACTTTTCATCCTAAGAAACCTTTATTCAAAATGAAAAATAGCCATAAATTTAGTAGAACATTTTTCCAAGACATTTATCAAAAACCTTACATTTAGAATATCAAAATAATTCCTATGACTCAATAAAAAGCATACTAATAAAAATAAATATTTAGAAAAATATTTCCTAAAGGAAATATATAAGTAACCAATCATACATGAAAAGTTGTAAGGATTATTAGACATTTGGAAAATACAAATTAACATCATAGTGATATAGCACCACTATAGACACAGGAAAGGGCTGAAATTAAACAGATAAGCAGCACCAAATATGAGTGAGAATACAGTAGAAGTGTCAAAACCCACAAAAACCTTAGAAGTTTATTTTCTACAAAGTTAAAGTTTCACTGGCTCTGATTCAGCAATTCTGTATGTAAATATTTAACCACCACAAGGACTTACATGGTAATATTCGTAGAATGTTATTCGTACTCTAAACATTTTCAGTAACTGTTTTGTGTCCACAAAGATCTTGTCTTAGTGCTTTCCTCCTCACTGAAACACAATACACGACATTCACTCACAGTTTAGAAGTTTCAGCCCTTGCACAGTTGGCAGCATGTTGGAAGGGTCTGATGCAGAGGAAATCTCTGTATGTCATAGCAGTGGCGAAACAGGGACAGATCAAGGTAAGAGCCAGGAAGAGATACAGTGCAGCCTTCCAGGTCTTCACTGACCTGCCTCTTCCAGCCAGATGCCACCTCCCAAAAGCAAGTTAGCTATAACCCCTCCTAATCCAGTCACCTTCCAAAAGACCCACCTGTGAGTGCCTGAGGCCATGAGGGGGCTTCCAGATATAAACCATAACGTTCTGTCCTGCCCCCCAAAAGACTCATGTACATCTTTTAATAGAAAATGCAAACACATTAGAAAGTTTAGAAGTTGAAATGTCACTGACCGATTCAGTAATTTTATAAGTATTTAGCACACACAAAGAATTTCATAAAAATATATGAATGAATGTTATTGATAATCTGAAGTTTTTCAATAGCACTTCTGATATTATACATAGAGATCTCATACAATTTTATTAGATTTATTTATTTTTTTAAAGTTTATTTTATTGGTAAATTTTAGGTTTACAATATAATAACATTCACCAATGGAAATTTGCACCTTTACATAATCTCTCTTAGTTCTTATTTTTCCCCCTTCCCCTGCCCTCCCTTCAACACGCACATCATTCCCTATTTACAAACACTTTGTTTCCATTTTTTCATTTTCTCATATTAATTCAATTCCCTTCTTTCCTTTCCCCTTCCCCTTTGCCCCTTTTCTTCCTATTTCATATTATCTATTATACATTTTAGTCCTTATTTACACTTTCAATTTCTCACACCAGAGAAACTATTTGGTATTTACTCATATGTGTCCTATTTATTTCTCTTAAAAGTATCGCCTCAATGTGCATTTATTTAGTTATAAATATCTCTAATTTCTCATTTTTTATGGTTGAGTAATACTCCATTTCATTTTTTAAAAAGAAACACATTTTCTTTATCCAGTCTCCAGTTGATGGGCATTTGGGCTGCTTGCAAGTTTTGACTATTACAAATTGTGCTGCTATGAACATGGGTGCAGATATATCACCGTGGTGTGATTCTTTTAATTCTTTGGGTAAGATACTCATCAGGGGAATAGCTGGGTCAAATGGTACTTCCAGTCCTAGTTCTTTGAGATATCTCCATACTGACTTCCTCAGTGGATGCACCACTCTACACTCACACCAGCAGTGGAGCAGGGTTCCTCTTTCCCCACAGCCCTGCCAGCATTTGTTATTGGTTAATTTCATGATAGCAGCCATTCTTTCTGGAGTGAAGTGAAACCTCAGCATTGTTTTCATTTGCATCTCTCAAATGATCAGTGATGTTGAACGTTTTTTCATATGTTTATTTGCCATTTCTACTTCTTTGTGTGAGAAATATCTGTTCATTTCATATGCCCCTTTTTGGATTGGGTCTTTAAATTTGGGAGGTCTGATCTTTTTAAGTTCTTTATAGATTCAAGATAGTAGACCTTTGTCTGAGGGACAGCTGGTGAAGATAGTTTCCCACATGGTGGGTTGTCTCCTCACACTGCTGGTGGTTTCTCTTGTTGTGCTGAAGCTTTTTAGTAAGAAGAGCTCCCACTTGTTGAGTGTTTGTGCTAGTTCATGGGCAACTGAGGTTTTGTTTATGAAGTCTTTTCCTACACCAATGTCTTCAAGAGGTCTACCTAACCTGTTCTAGCTGGTTCAGCATTTCTGTTTTAATATTTAGATCTTTAATCCATTTTGATTTTAGTTGAGTGCATGGTGAGAGATATAGGCCTAGTTTTAGTCTTTGGCAAATTGAAACCCAATTTTTCCAGCACCATTTAATAAAGAGGCTATCTTTCCTCCAGTGAGGGTGTTTGGCTCCTTTGTTGAAGATGAGGAAGCTGGGTGTGTCTGAAGTTGTTTCTACATCTGCTAATCGGTTCCACTGGTCCTCAGTCTGTTTCTTTGCTAGTACCATGCTGTTTTCATCATGATGGCTTTGTAGTATAGTTTCAAGTTGGGGGTTGTGATATCCTCTGGCATGTCTCTGTTGCCTAGAATTGCTTTTGCTATTCTGGGTCTCTTCTTGTTCCAAATGAATTTTTGGATTGTTTTCTCAAGTAACATGAAGTACACTTCTGATATTTCAGTTGGAATTGCATTGACTCTATATAGCAGTATTGGAAGCATGACCATTTTTGCTATGTTGATTCTTCCTACCCAGGAGCAAGGGATGTCTGTCCATTTTCTGATATCATCATCAATCTCTCTTTTCAGAGTACCATAGTTTTCAGAAAAGAGAACTCTTATTTTGTTAGGTTGATTCCTAGGTATTTCAGTGTTTTGGATGCTATTGTGAAAGGAATTGTTTGCCTTATTTCTCTCTCAGTGAGCCTGTTGTTCATGTAGAGGAAAGCTATTGATTTTTGTGTGTTGGCCTTGTATATTTACTGAATTTGTTTATTAAGTCTACAAGACTTTTGGTGGGTATCTTGGGGTCTTCTATGTAGAGTATCATGTCATCTGCAAATAATGACTATTTGTCTTCTTCATTTCCTATGTTTATTCCTTTTATTTCTTTCTCTTGTCTAATTGCTGTGGCTAATGTTTCCAGAACTATATTGAACAAGAGTGGTGATAGTGGACATCCTCGTCTTGTTCCTGATTTTAGTGTGAAGGATTTCAGTTTTTGACCATTTAGTATGAAATTGGCTGTTGGGTTTTCATAGATGGCTTTTATCAGTTTGAGGTAAAGACCATTTATTAAAATTTTTATAGGGTTTTTATCATAAATTCGTTTTGGGTTTTGTCAAATTATTTTTATGTCAAATTATTATAGAAATAATATATGGTTTTTGTTCTTGGCTCTATTCATATAGTGTATTACATTGATTGACTTGTGTATGTTGAACCATCATCCCTACATCCCTGGGATGAATCCCACTTGATCAAGGTGGATGATCTTCTTGATGATCTTCTGCATTCTATTTGTCAGTTTCTTATTAAGGGTTTTTGCATCTATGTTCATTAGTGAGATTGGCCTATAGTTCTCTTTTTCAGTTGGGTCTTTCTCTGCTTTGGGGATCAAGGTGATGCTTGCTTCCAGGAATGAATTTGGTAGTATTGTTTCCCTTTCAATTTCATTGAAGAGTTTAAACAGTAGTGGCAGTAGTTCCTCTGTAAATGTCTTATAGAATTCAGCAGTGAAGCCAGCAGGACCCGAGCTTTTCTTAGTTGGTAAGTTTTTAATTATGTTTCAATCATTGATTGATATTGAGTTGTTTACTCCAGACATACTCAGTCACCTCACCTTTGACAAAGGAGCCAACCACCCTCATTGTAGGAAAGATAGCCTATTTAATAAATGGTGTTGGAAAAACTGGATTTCAACCTGTCAGAGATTAAAACTAGACCCATACCTATCACTGTGCACTAAACTAAAATTGAAGTGGATTAAAGATCTAAATATTAAGTCAGAAACACTAAACTTGCTGGAAGATAAGTTAGGTAGAACTCTTGATGACATTGGCATAGGAAAAGACTTTATGAACAAATCTTCAGTAGCACAGGAGCTAGCACAAAGAATCAACAACTGGTATCTCATTGTATTATAAAGCTTCTGTAATGCAAGAGAAACTACCAGCCAAGCTAAGAGACAACCTACAATGTGGGAAGAAATATTTAGCAGCTGTAGCTCAGACAAAGGTCTACTATCAAGAATATATAAAGAACTGAAAAAAATCAGACCTCCCAAATTCAAAGACCCAATTCAAAAATGGGCATCTGAAATGAACAGACATTTCTCAGACAAAGAAGTAAAAACAGCAAGTAAATATATGAAAAAATGTTCAACATCACTGGTCATTCAAGAGATGCAAATGAAAACAACACTGAGATTCCACCTCACCCCACAAAGAATGGCTGCCATCAAGAAATCAACCAATAACAAATGCTGGTGGGGGTGTACAGAGAAAGGAACCCTTCTCCATTGTTGGTGGGAATGTAGATTGGTGCAACCACTGTGGAAATCAGTATGGCAATGCTGCAAAGAACTAGGACTACAGGTCCCATTTGAACCAGCTATTCCCCAAAGAAGTAAAAGAATCATACCACAGTGATATATGTGCACCTATGTTTATAGTGGCACAATTTGTAATAGCTAAAGCTTGGAAAGGAAACAGCCCAAGTGTCCATCAACTGGAAACTGGATAAAGAAGATGTGATTTTTTTTATAAAATGGAGTACTGCTCAGCCATAAAGAATGAGAAACTAGAGACATTTATAGCTAAATGGATGCATATTGAGGTCATACTCTTAAGTGAAATAAATAGGACACACATGTGTAAATATCGAATAGTTTCTCTAGTGTGAGAAATTGAAAGTGTAAATAAGGATGAAAATGATTAAAATGAATAATTGATAATTTGAAATGAGAAAAGGTCCAAGGGTTTGGGGATGGTGGAAGGGAAAGGGGAAAGGGAAGACGGGAAAGAAAAAAATTATGAGAAAAAAAATGGATCAAACTCTGTGTAGATGGGGAAGGGTGGAGGGGGTGAAGGGTGCACAGCTAATGGGAGAAAAAATAAAAACTAAGATGCATCATGTTCTGGTACAAACACCCAATGATAAATGTAAATGTATTTTATACCTAAAATGTACCAATAAATACATGTATTTAAGAGTCAAAAAAAAAAAAAGATACTGGGTTGTTTAGAATTTTAGGTCTGCTTCATCCAACTTTGGTAATTCATATTTATCTAGCAATCTCTCCATTTCTTCTGTTTTCCATCTCATTGGTGTATAAGGTTCCCAAAGTTGGTATTCATGATCCTCTGGATTTCTGCTGAGTCTATTGCAATTTCAGCCTTTTCTTTCCTAATTGCATGGATTTGGGCATTTTCTTTCCTTTTTCTGATAAGGTTGACTAAAGGTTTGTCAATTTTGTTTATTCTTTAAAAGAACCAACTCTTGGTTTCATTGATTTTTTTGTATCGTTTTCTTAGTATCCATTGCATTGATTTCTGGTCTGATCTTTAAAATTTCTTCCCTTGTATGAGCTTTGGGTTTCTCTTTCTCTTCTTTTTCTAGAACCTTGAGGTTCAGCATCAGGTTGTTTAATTGGACTCTTTCTGTTTTCCTAATATGAATATTCACTGCTATTAGTTTCCTTTGTAAGACTGCTTTCATTGTGTCTCATAAATTTTGATATGTTGTATTGTCATTGTCATTTAATTGAAAGAACTATCTGATTTCTTCTTTAATTTCCTCTATGACCCATTGGTTATTCAGAAGTGTGTTGTTCAATTTCCACATGTTTATGAAATTTTTTGAGTTTCTTTTGCTATGGATCTCCAATTTGATCGCACTATGGTCTGATAATATACAGGGGATAACTTCAATTCTTTAGCACTTACTTAAACATGTTCTATGTGTGAGTATGTGGTCTATTTTGGAGAATGACCCATGTGCAGCTGAGAAGAATGTGTATTCTGATTTTGTGGGGTAGAAGACTCTGTAAACATCTGTTAAGTTCATTTGTTCAAGAGTTCGATTGAGTTCTAGCATTTCATTACTTATTTTTTGTCTAGTTGATCTCTTTGTGACAGTGGGGTGTTGAGGTCCCCCACTACAATTGTATTAGTGCACATATGACTTTTCATGTCCGTTAGTATTTGTTTTATATCATTGGGTGCACTAGTGTTTGGTGCATAGATATTTATGATTGTCATCACTTCCTGTTGGATTGTTCCCTTTACAAGGATGTTGCATCCTTCTTTGTCTCTCTTAATCAGTGTTGGTTTGAAATCTACTTGATCTGCAAAGAGGATAGCTACTCTTGCTTTTTTGTCAGGTTCCCGTCCCCTGGAATATTGTTTTCCACCCTTTAACTTTCAGTCTATGAGTTTCCTTTTGAATTAAGTGTGTTTCTTGCATGCAGCATATTGTTGGATCTTGCTTCTTTACCCATTCTGCCAGTCTATTTCTTTTGATTAGTGAATTGAGACCACTAACATTGATGGTTATAACTGAAAGGTATTGACTTGTCATTGCCATGACTTTTTCTTTTTGTTGGGTTCCCCCCTCTACATTTAATTTCTTGTCATGCCAGATGGGTTCATTCTGCTTTGCTTCCTGGGGTTGTGATCCTCAATGTCTGTTCCTAGGATATAGTGTAAAATTTTCTGGAGTGCTGGTTTGGTATTCAGGAAGTTCCTAAAGTGCTCTTTGTCATGAAAGTATCTTATTTCTCCATCCATTTTGAAAGATAGTTTTGCAGAGTACATCAATCTGGGTTGGAGGCTGTTTTCCTTTAGGTCTTGGAATACAGCACTCCATGTACTTTTTGCCTTGAGGGTTTGCATTGTGAAGTCTTCTGTGATTCTGATGGGCTTTCCTTTATATGTGATTGGTTTCTTTTCTCTCACTGCTTGTAGAACTTTGTTCTTCTCTTGGGTTTCTGGAATCTTAACTATTATATGCTATGTGTAGATTTTTTTGATCAAGGCTAGTTGGAGTTCTATATGCCTCCCTTATCTGTATGTCAAGTTCTTTTCCCCTGCTTGGAAAGTTTTCTGCCATCACTTCTGTGAATAGTTTTTTTATGTCATCTGCACTCCCTCCTCTTTCTTCATTGACTCCAATCAGTCTTATGTTATTCTTCTTTCCATTGTCTAGCAGCTGCTGGATTGATTTCTCATGGTCCCTTACAATTTTAAAGTAATTTTTCTTTTCCTGGTCATTAATTGCAATCTTATCTTCTATATCTGAAATTCTGTCCTCACATTGGCTCATTCTGCTGTTTAGACTTTCAGTGGAGTTTTTAATCTCCTGGAAATCTGTTTGCATCTGTTTTATGGATTCCATTTGTTTCCTATGTTGGGATACCATCATGTTCCTCAGCTCCTCTCTAAATTTATTAATCATGTCTTGCACTATGAGCACAATCTCTACTGTTATCTGAGAAATTATTTCTGATTTCATTTTTTCCAAATCCTCTTTTGTTGCCAATTCAGGGAGTCCAGGTGGTTGAGTATCAGAGTGTTCCATCTTGATTCCCTTTGGGGTTGCTGTAGGTGATCTGAAAGTCTGGTTTTGAGACTTGCTTATGTGTCTTCTCATTTTGACAAGGGTGTGTGTGTGTGTGTGTGTATGTGTGTGTGTGTGTGTGTGTGTGTGTGCTCCTGGCACCTGCGTGGCTCACCTCCTCTGGTCTTGGAGCAGTGGTACAGCGGTCTGGAAATCTCTGCACTGGAAGTGGTCTAGATTTATTTCTTATGTGTTGTCTGCAAGTTTGTGGTTATAGATATAATCATATACACACATCGTCATTCCTACAAATACTATTCTTTCAAATTAAATTTTGTAAATCTTTACTGTTTGTATACAGAAATGCAGTTTAAAAATTATTAAATATCCAGAATCTATTCTGAATTATCCTATTCTATTAATTTTAGGTACTTTGTGTGTGTGTTTGTGTCTGTGTGTGTGTGTGTGTGTGTGTGTGTGTGTGTGTGTATTTGAGGGAGGAGGACAGGAAATTCTATATTGATAATGTCATCATTTATGAATATTGATAGGTTTTGTTTCTTCCATTATGATTTCCTATCCTGATTTGAACTTTCATTATAGCCTGAATTAGAAGCCATACTATAAAGAAATCATGTCTTTCTGTGATTTCAAGGGGAAGAGGACTACAGCATTTCCATATTAATAATGATGTTTGCTTTATGTTTTATATAAGTAGATTTTATCAAGTTAGAGAAATTTTCTTTCACTTCAGATATTCTGAGTTTTTACATAAATAATGATGAATTTTATTGAAAGCTGTTTTCTGTCTCTAATGAGATGCTCATATGTTGTTTCTTCCTTAAACTTTTAATATGATTAATTGCATTAATTAATTTTGTTATGTTAAAACATCATTGGATTATTGGATGAATTTAAAATGGTCACGATAAATTAATTTTTTATATTCTGCTTGGTTTGTTTGCTAATATTGTGTTTAGAATATTTACATATATATTCATGAACAAGATTTCTCTTTGTAAGTTTTGTTATTTGCAATTTGAGAAATATTCTATTATATGGATAGTTTCATATGAGACAGAAATTAGAATTTTGGTCTTTGTATTCACTGTGTGAAAGAAAACTTTCATTATTGATTTAATATCTTTTATAATTATAAGACAACTCAAGTTCATTATTCTTAAGTAAGTTCTGTAAGGTAACATATATATACAGTATATATATTTCTAATCCCTCTAGTCTGAAGTTTATTAGCATAAGTTTATTTATTTATTCTTTTCTTTTTAAATTTTATCTCTGAACAGCATTCCATTGCATGGAGGTATCACAGTTTGTTTTATCATTCACCTGCTGAATAACATCTTAGTTGCTTCCAAGTTTCAGAAATTATGAATAAAGCTTCTGTCAACCTTTATGCACAAATTTTGGTGTGGATATGAATGTTTAACTCACTTGGCTAAATGTGAAGGAGCACGGCTGCTGGACTCTGTGGTGAAAATGTTTAGTTTGGTAAGGAACACCAAAACTATCTTCCACAGTGGTGGACCATTTCGCTCCAGGAGTGAGTAACAGTTGCTGTTGCTTCACATTCTTCCCATTATGCATGTTCTGAATATTCACAATGTAACAGGTATGTAGTGTTATCTCCTTGTTCTAATCTGTGATCCCTTGGCAGCATATGATGTTGACCAATTATCTTCTCATAAGCTTAAGTAACTCCCGTTTCGGTGAGATGTCTTTTTTGTGTGTGATCTCTTACTATTTTTGGCATTCTGTTGTGCTATAATGTTTTACTGTTAACCTGTTCTGTTTTTTAGGATTTGCTGTGATTACTGAATTGAAGGCTTTATGTCTTTCATTAATTCTGAAAAATATATAAGCTGTTAGTTCTTTAAAAATTTTCTGCTCCATGTTTTTTATAATTTCTCTTAAATTCTGATTAGATATTTTTTAACCCTTCTCATTTTCAATGTATTGGTCTCGTGTTATATTCAAAGTGATTTTTCAAATAACACAGTTTATAGTTTCATCCTCTCTACCTAATCTGCTGTTTTAGCCCCTCCATTCTTCTTTTATTTCAATTATTATTGTTTACATTTCTATTATTTTCCTCCAAACCTGTTTGATAAACTTTGGTGATTTCTTCATTCGTACTTTTATTTTTTATATCTTCTTTTAATCATTTAAACAAATTGGACATATCCTTTTAATGTACTGTACTCAGCAATTCCACAATCTAAATTTTTGCGGGCAGGTCTATTTCTATTGCCAGTTCCTCATGACAACTTCACTTTAAGTGTTTATGAACTCTGTTTATTAGTTCAGAGTGGTTGCCACTTTCTCTAAGAGGTGATTCCTGAGCTTTGTTTGAAGATTTATTCCCTGAGGGAGTATTAGCCTTTGTTTTTGTGAAGTATGGGGGAGTCTAGGCACTTTAAATTTAAATTCTCCTCTTGCAATTTTCAGACCATATAACAAGAAAAAAGTCTCCATTTCAGGTGAGAGCTGACAAGAGAATGTTTGCTAAGCTACACTGAAGTCAGTGTTGAAGTAGATAATGTTCTTTCCTGCTTTCCTCTGGCTCTATGAAAGTGATTTCCAATCCAACTTCCGGCCCCATAAGGAGCAGACAGATTGTACTCAGCTCCCTTGCTCTTCTCCAAGGCAAAGATGAGTTCCAGCATATCTGGTGCCTTTGGGCATTGCCCTGGACTCATACTGTCTTTGTTACAGGCTCATTTGATTTCCTGCCTTTGCATCCAGGTTTCAGGATCACTTGTTCAACATAGTGCCAAAAAAGGAGTCTAACATTTGTCATTATATCTTCTTATAAGTATTTTGAACCATTTGCTGGATTAAATATTATACATAAATCCATTTACATACATCTAAAATATATGTCCTGAAGGTCAAATGATCTTAAATTTATTTATAAAAATCTCAAGATATATTTAGTAATATTGTTTTTGTCTGGGGTTGATCTCACAATGTTAAATGCAAAAATCTTTCCCAACCTAAAAAAAAAAAGTGTTACATACCTAGTTCATCTAAACTGAATGACTCTTCAAGATTACACTTTTAAGGCTATAGGAAATAACTATCCCTTATTTTACCACATTTAGAAAAGAGAACCTAAAGCCTTGTTGATATTGATAAGAATTTCTAAAGAACAACTAAAACTATTCCTAATGTTTAGTGGGATGGATATGGGGGTTTCTAAATTAATTGCAAAAATAATTTTACCTGCTGGGAATATAGTAAGTTGTGTTATAGATTTTTCTCCCAAATGTGATTGATGGAGATGGTCTCAAATCTGCATGGCCTGGATCCTGGCTAAGTGTTTCACACTGTTCTTATCCTGTATTGCCTGCTGTTCAGACTTCCCTTTATGGGCAATTCCTAAATCCAGCCAATTTTTAGTGTTTGGCTAGACACTATTTCCAACCCTGTGATTTTCATGGTTATCATATCAGTCATTTCTGTGGAAGGCTGTGTTTCCTTTCAATGTGCTATGTGCTGCTGAAAACACTGTAATAGTCCCTACATTTTCTCATATGAACTCTCTTTTGCAGTGACAATACTGGCACTTTCTTGTGTCACCTGTTATCATTGCTCTTCTACTTTTGCAGCAGTGTTGGAGGGCCAGAATAGGGACACATCTTAAATGCCCTTTGGCTGAAAAAAAAAATCATGTCCTGCATGGAATTTTAGCTTCAGTGCAACACACCACTGCGACAGCCTTTTGACACCATCAAAAACATTTTCTGCCCTCTCCACTACAACATGCCTTAAAAAATTACTAATTTGGGGAGGTGACTATATTTAGCACAAAAATACGTGAAGTTTAAATATAGGAATTAGAAAAATTATTATATTAATAATTAATCTAAACATTTTATTCAAACAAAATTTTTTTTTATTTCACAGATCCTATATCAAAAAGTTTATTTTCATCCTCTAAGGAAAGAGAGTGGAGAGGTATATAGCACAGCCCTTTGTGAAAACCCTAACTTTTCCCTCATGATTCCGCTTATTTGTTCCAGTTTGGTTTTGTGGGTTTTGTTGTCTGCAGTATAGGAAACATTCCCTCCTGGTTCCTGAATAATGTCCATTCTCCCCCATCCCCTTCTCTAATTCCTTGGCTACTTGTGGAAAGTGATAACAATAAATGGAAAAATTAGGATGGCATTGTTGAAAGACAGGACAGAGTTGTCTCATGAGAAAGATTTAATGGGGAGTCTGGTCCTATCTCAAGCACCTCCTGCACTGGAATGATAAAATGCACATGAAACTCCAATGAAAATGTTTCACAACATTGTTTACTAATAGATTTGACAAATTTCAAAAGAATGTTCCCATATATAAGTAAGTTCTATATAGCTTACGTACTCTTGTACCAAACCCTTGATAAAACATTGTAAACTTGGAAAGAAAAGTGTTTCAATGGACCCTTCTTTTGTCCCTCCTATCCTTCTCTGAACCCCTTCATTTTACCTTAATCTCCTTGTTTCCTCTTGCTCCCTCTTTTTTTCCTCCTGTTAACAGGCTCTCTCTTTATCTTTCAAATATAAAAGCCTTAGATCCACCTAGAAGTTAATGGCTAAAGGTTTCTTCTTTAGTGCGTTTGCTACTGCTCATTTCTTCTTGAGCTATAGGGCAGGCACACATGAGTAAGAGTAGAAGAGGCAAGAAGGAGAAAAGCAGCCCCCAACAGTCGTCAGGAGTAACCTTAACACCCACAAGTTCTCATGAATGTAAACAGTTTCACAAAGAACCAGCATCAGACAGGGCTCTCTCTGACTGGTTGTGGAAGAGAAAACCAAGACCACTCCAGAAACATATTTGAGCACAGATTAAAAACAAGAACACTGTGTACACCTCAATAATGTCAAACACCCCTTTTTAATAGAATTTCTACCGTTTTCTGAGAGTATCAGAAAAAAAAAACCTGTATTTCATTGATTACTCATCCTAAATCACCTACCACAAGCATGAAACTCCATAAGGAGCCCTTTCTATGACCTTCTTCTTGAGATGCCCAGTGGTTCCTGAAGGTATAGTTTCCTTTGGTGCCACCAGCACCAACAATCTCTCCTTGCTTGACTATGGGGGTTTGTGGTGACTTCTGGCTGGGTGTTAGCAGTTCCTTCTCTCATTTAGTCTTTCCTTTGTGATGGTTGTGGGGATTCTTTATACATTCACCAAAGAACCAAGTGGACCCTTCAAGTGAGCTTTGTTTGCTCAGAGACGGCTCTCTAATTCTCATGGAAAAAATGTTCTTGCTATGAGCAAATTTTTAATCCTGCCCTTTGTGACTCAGTGATCATAGTACTGTATACCAAGGATTATTAAGATCTTTTTTCAAACTCTCTTGTAAGAGTTACGGCATTGACTATAACAGCCTCTTTTAGAAGCCTAAGGTGGGGAAAAAATAAGAACCAAGATGGATTATGTAAAGGTGCAAATTTCCAATGATGAATGTCATTATATTGCATACCTTAAATGTACCAATGTAATTAATTAAAAAAATTTTAAACATGTACAATAAAATTTTGTAAAGGTTAAAAAAAATGCACTTCTCTTAATTCTTCTCAAAATCTCACCTATTTCCCATTTGGTCTTGCCAATGTTGAAGAAGTATATTCCACTACATCTCATCATACAATAAAATAGGATACACTAGATTTGTTCATATATTATTTTTAAATGTTGGCTATTAACTAAAATCTCACTACAATTTTTACCAATCCAGGAAGTAAGCTCCATTCTAATACTGTTTCCATACTTGTTATTCAGAACCAGTCATCCCCGAGGCAATTTTAACATTATTTGAAAAGCACAAATGAAGATTTCTCAACTGAGAAATTTCCTTCCCACTATGCTGCCACTGGGAAAGAAAGAAATTAACATTTATTGAGTTTCTTCAAAACATGAAGCACTCATACAAATTTATCTCACTTAATCCTCACAATATGCTGCACAATGGGACTGTTCAAATTTTGACACTTGAGGAAACTAGTGGCTAATGGTTTCTCTGCAGAGCAGGGACTCTCATGTTTTATTTCCGCAGGACAGGTGAGTGGTACATCCATTGTAGATCTTCAGTAAAAGCTCAGTTGAACAAATGAAGCTTACAACAGTTAAAAAAATTGCCTAAAGTCAAAAGCTTTCTAAGAAACTAAAGATTCAACTCTGATTCTGAGTCCACCTTTGTAATATTTATTAAAAGCCTAAATTATGTCAGTTCCTAGATAATGTGCTATTTAACAATTAAATCTATATCATGGTACAATTATGACCATGGTAAAGAAAGGAAATCTCTGTAAGTGCCTTTAGTCATCTGTTTTATATTACTGTAACAAAATATCTGAAACTAAGTACCTTATCAAGAAAACAAGCTTACTTAGCTCATGGTTCTGAAGGTCTAAGAGCATGGTGGTAGCTTCATCCCAGTTCTGATGAGGCCTTATAGTAAATGGCATCAACATGGTGTGACAATGGTGGGAGTGGGTGCAAAAGAGGTAACATAGGGAGACCAGAAACCACAGGCCAGAAGAGGCTCATCTTGGTCTTTTTATAGCAACCTACCTGGTACAGTTATAACCTGGTGGTAGAGCTCTTGACTACCATAAGCAAAGTTCTGCATTTGATCCCCAGTACTGAAATAAAAATCAAATATGATGACCCATGGTCTCAGGACCAAATTCTCCCCATGAGTGCACTATTGTTCTTTCTGAGGGCAGCACCCCAATCTCCCACTGGACCCCACATCATCAAGATTCCACTTATAGTACCATTACACTGGGGACCAAGCTTCCAACAAACACATGAACCATTGGGGAAGAAAGCACATCCAAACCATAGCACTATCCAATACTTTAATCTGCTCCTAGTAAAAATAGCAAGTATGCACTCTTATTAAACTTCTAATTAAAGAGAATCACATCAAGATTTTCTGGAGACAATTCTCCCTTTGACCATAAAACTATAGAAGTCATTGATATTTTACATTGTGAGATTAATCAGCATCTAAGTGTTCCTTTGCTTGAATTTGTAGCAGGATTTTCTGAGTCTGTAATTCTGAAATAGAGAGCAGGTTTGTGATATATACCAATCACTATGATGCATATTATAAAAGAATAGTCCAGCTTAGATATGATCAAAATGTGTTATACACACGTACAAAACACCAGTTTGAAAGTTAATATTTTGTAAAATTAATGTGCACTAATAAAATACCTTTAAAAAATAAATAGAAGATCAAGTGAAAAAGCAACATTTTTTATTATTCAGAATATGCCAAGCCCTGGGCAATGTCATCCCAACTAGAATATGAAAGACGTGTAATACAGCTTAGTTCTACCCAACTTCCATGATGTGCCTCATAAAGAATAAGGAAGTGAAACAAAGCTGAAGAAGTAGGGAGAAATATAAATTAATATACAATAAAAGAAAAAATATATTTTATATAAGTGAAATCTAAATTTAGAGTTAGGAAAGGAGAACGGAGAAGAAAAGGAGGAGAAGGGGGATGAAGAGAAAAAAGGAGGAAGTAAGAGAAGAGAAGAACCTCTCCTGGCTTTTCACTCACTGATTCCATCACAACACAAAAACACCCAAGCCCACTGGGATATTTCATCTTGTTTTTCAACTCAGTTGGGCAATTCAATAGTCTTTTCACATGGAAATAACCCAAAACTCTCCCTATTCCTGATACAGTGGGCTGCTTGTGATCCACTGCTTCTAATCATAAAAGGATGCCACTCAAATCAGACTGCATAAAATTGATCCCAATTCTAATGAGCTTTTAGGAGTTTATTGAAAAATCTTTTAGGCTCTCAACTCTGCTAGTAAACATCATTTTACTCACACACAAAAAGAGATTCTGTCAATACCAAAGAGAATGTGCCATCAATAGAGTCATCAATAGTCTTCCTGGCTGGGTCTTCTTGTGCCGCTGGCTGTGACACTACAGACTGGTCTCAGCACTTCAGTGTGTGCTCAGTCTCCTCCTAAGCAAGGTCAGCCTCAGCCCTGGAATTGTCACTGCATGTACAAAGTGTCTGTGATTTTACTTTCAAGTAAGAACTGAAGATCTTTCCCTCCCCATCCTTTCTCTGCCTATGCCCTTAATTTGTATTAGTGTTTTGTTGCTGTTATAATAAATTACAAAAATTTGGTGACTTAAATCAACTTTCAATGTGGAAATCCTAGAGCTCAGAAGTTTCAAATCATTTTTAATATGTTACAATCAAGGCATTGGTAGGTCTTGATTCTTTTATGGGAAATCTGAAAGAAAAGCTGTTGTATTTCCTTTTCCAATTGCATTTGCATTCTTTGGCATGTGATCTCTATTTCCATCTTTAAAGCAAGAAGAGTGGCATCTTCTCTTCCCTCTGCTTTTTGCTTCTGCCCTTACATTTTGTCCACAACTTCCCTAGGCTGTCATTTCCATTTCTTGTCATGTCTCATGAACTATAGGCTGAATAGTGACTCAAAGCAATTATGGCAGATACAAAAACTTTCATGTTAGTGATGTATGTTACACCAATTCCACCCAGCTGTAGACATTTTTCAGCCATGAGACAGACAACATTGCATTGTATAACCACAGATGCCGCAGTGTTCTGAAGCACCACCTAACAGGCAAAGAGTGGGGATAAAGCCCTGTCCTTCTCTACAGAGGAATGACACAAGGACTCTAATGCTCAGTTTACTCTTCTCAAAGGAAGCTTCATGAAAAAAATAACTTTAAACAACATAAATCTGATAGATTTTACTTTTGCACTAAGGGATTCGTGAATGGGGCAGCACTCAAACCCAGAAGAGGTTCAGAGAGCCTGCCTTTAGCAGTATGACCAGGCTTTAATAGGCTGAATAGCAAGGAAATTACTTGATTGGCTAATGATAAATGTCTGCCTTTTTTGGGTCTGATCAGATACCTACTTCTAATATTAAGGACCAATTGGTAGATTGTGACTGGCTACAAATTAGCTGTTTGTACTTAGCTGGAACTTCTGTACAGTAGTTTCCCTCTCCACACACTCACCAAATCAGTTACTATGAAAGGTTCTGAATTGAGTTTCCCTTCACTTCTATAAGTGATTCAGGTATAAAAATGACCCCAAGTTAGTACTGTTTTTGTTTCAACATCTTCAATTTTGAAATAAGTGTTCAACTTCTTTAAGCGTGGATCACCTAAAGCAAGAATGAATGAAGAAGCTATTTTCCAAACTGCTTTGTAAGTTTAACGTAAGAAAAACTGAGGAGGTTGGCCCATAGATTCTCCCCATCCCCATTGGAATGTTAGAGAAAAGAAGTTCTGTTTTGTCATCTTGTCATATAAAGTCAGTTCTACTTAGACTATTACATACATGTTTCCAAAAATCATAATATGCAAAAGAATGCAATAAAAACCACCAGATTCTATGAATTTATGGACACAACACTTAGAAACTAAGATGATACATTAGAAAACAGAATAGGAGGGAGGCAGGGGAAGGGGGAAAAATAAGAATCAAGATATATTTTGTAAAGGTACAACTCTCCAATGATGAATGTCATTATTTTGTATACCTAAAATATACAAATAAAATTAATTTTAAAAAACAGAATAGGAACCTATTAAAAACAGTAGCACTGTTGTGCACTTTTAAATGACTAAATTATGCAAAAATGCTATAATAAATATGACACTTAACCTTGAGAAATATCTTAAGTTTGAAGTGGGCATCAGGATTGCAGCTGATAAATTATTGTGAAGTGGTGAATGCAGGAGGGCTGTCAAAGAGGATAGGAAAGAAAATCAGGCAGAAGGCTGATGTCAAATGTAAATGGGTGTGGCTCATAATATTTGCAGTGAATTGAAATAGCTGGCAGATGTTTGAGGAGAGAGAGAGAGACAGAGAGAGAGAAAGAGAATGTGTGTGTGTGTGTGTGTGTGTGTGTGTGTGTGTGTGTTATGCATTCTAGAGTGGCCAGGCCCAGCTGTGAGCAGTTTGCTCTGTTCACCTAGTGTTTCTTGTGGATGAAATCATGCATAAACAAACATGAAATTTACATTATGCTCAACTCGTTATGGGATACATTAGTTGTGTTGGAACAAATTTGGGTTTTCAAAACAAGCATAATAAAAGAACTGAATGTATTTTTATAAGAGTAATCTGATCAGATCCTCCTCAGGAAGAAATGAAATAAGATAGTAACCTACTGAGTTATTATTAAACATAAGTTGTTTTCAGGTGTCAGGCATCATAGAGTTTTGTCACATCACAGATGGTAAGAACTGAAAATCTTACCCTACCAATGACAAAATGGAGATGAGGAAAGTGTGATGTCTTACAAAGACACAAGAGAAAATCCAGTCAAAGAAGCAGATTATTCTAACATAAAGGAAATTTCCACTGAATTCTTAGTCCAAAATATTCTAGGTAGCTACATGCTGTATGAGTCCAATTGTATGACACTTTAGGAGAATTAAAACTATAGAGATTGTAAAAAGACTCATGATTGCTAAGGGTTACTTGGGAGAGGGGTGAATCTTCAGAGCATGGAGGATTTTTTACTGAATTTATTCTGTATGATACCATAATGGTGGATACATGTCCTTATACATTTGTAATTCCCATAGAATAGACAACACTAGGAGTGATCCACAATGTGAACTATGAACTTTCATTTTAAAAGATGTGTCAATGTAGATTCATCATTTATAACAAATGTACCACTCTAGTGGGGGATGTTGATAGCTGGGAGATTTGTGCCCTGCACTGAGCCAAGAGTTTATGGGAAAGCTCTGTACATTCCTCTCAATTTTTCTGTCAGCCTAGAACTACCCTGAGAAGCCTTGAGACCTCAAATAATGCTGTTCCTTGGCATATTTTCCAACCTCAGTTCTGTCATAGTCCTCTGAACTGAAGACGAGATCATCCAGAGGAGAAGTAGCAAATTAATATTGCTTACATTGATCAGAAGCAAGGATGTGTTTTATGATACTTCAGTGTCTGAACCGTTTTTCTTTAGAATGAACAAAGGGTGATAGTTTCTACATCCCATGTAATGCTCTAACTGCAGAAAAGCAAATGAGTACAACAATGTGTGAGCACTAAGGGACAGTTGGCAAGGGCATCTGATTGAAAGTGCATGCAGTTGTCAGTTTCTCTTCCAAAAAGAAATGGAGCAGGAAACTGCAGGGCATTTCTTGCAGGTGATTACCTAGCTGGGTTCCAACCTAAAGGAGGGAGATCCTGTGGTCAATCTGTATGAGAGTCACACATGGATGAAAGAGCAATGGTATTTTTAGTACCACAATACTACCTTCACCTACCTTTAATGTATCTTCTTCATCATATTAATGCAATGCTAGTATATTACCTGTTTTAGTCAGCTTTCCGTTACTATCACAAAATATCTGATAGAATCAACTTACAAAGAAAGTTTATTGTGGCTCAGTTTAGCAGTTCCAGTCCATGGACAGACAACTGGCCCTATTTCTTTTGGGCCTGTGGACAGTTAGGACATTATTTGGGGAGTATATGGTTGAACAAAACTACTTACCTCATAGCTAAGAAGGAAAAGAGAAAGAGGAAGAGGCTGAGACTGAACTATCTTCTTTGAGGCATGTCTCCAACCATCTAAGGACCTCTTGATAGGCTCCATCTCTTAAAACTTCAAATTTCCATATAGTGCCAGCAGGAGGACCAAGCCTTTAACACATGAAATGTATGAATTTTTTTAAACAGACAAAAATCCTGACTTCTAAAATATGTTTAATCCCTGTATGATAAGTAATTGGAAACCTATGTGATTTTCAAAGCATTCCTGTCAACCTGGTAACATATGTTAAGTTTTAGCGCAAATGCTAAAGAGACTTGCAATTATCCCCAAATGTGTTCTCTTTTGAGCACTTGGCTGAACATAATTCTCAATGTTCCTTTCAGGTATTTGTGAGCAGATGACCAAGTTAGAGACAAAGAGATGTTTGAAGCTTCCATGTCACATGTTTAAAGGCAAATCTCTTGCTCTGGAAATCCACCTTTCCTTAGCACCCAATTCCCACTAGCTTCAAATAGTCATGAATGAAGTTTTGAAACAGTTAAAGAAAAATCTAAGATAAATGTGATTTAACAAAGTTTATTTGAACAAGAACAGTTTCTAGGACTGGGCAGCATTCCAGATAAAAGTTGGAATGCTGAGATTCCATCTCACTTCACCAAGAATGGCTATTATCAAGAAATAAGCCAATAACAAATACTGGTGAGGCTGTGGGGGGAAAAACCCTTCTCCACTGTTGGTGGGAGTGTAGACTGGTGCAACCACTGTGGAAATCACTGTGGAGATTCCTCAAAAATCTAGAACTAGAGGCCCTGTTTGACCTAGGTATTCCCCTTCTTGGTATCTTCCCCCCAAAATTAAAGCATCATACCATGGTGATTTATGTGCCCCATGTTTAGAGTGGTACAACTTGCAATAGCTAAATCTTGGAAACAGCTCAAATGCCCATCAACCAATGAATGGGTAAAGAGGATGTGGTTTTTTTATGCAGTGAATTGTGGGAGACTATCCCATTGATTATCCCCAAAGCAGGCTGTGAGCAGTGCAATCTGTACAGAGTTAGCCCCACCATTGGTATGTTTTAAGAAGTGAGCCTGACTGAAGCTCACATGACTCACAAGGGCATTGTGGATGACACATGGGACAATATCACCCCCCCACTAATGGCCATAGCAGAGACCAGAGAAATGGTCTGTGAATCAATGGGGCTTAATATGAGGTAACACACAGCCAAGGTCAGAGTGACTTGCACGCAAATTACTTTCCCAAAATTAAAACCTTTTTAACTAGGACAATGATAATTATTAACCACAGTCTATATTTTGTCTGTTCTGTTCCTAGTTCAGAATGCTTTGTCTCTTTCTTTACAAGCCTTGCCTACATCAACAACATAGCCCTAGCAACTACACTCAGCACCTTTACCCTGGCCTATAATGTCACCAATAGATATCAATGGCTTTGGCTGGATGGGGTCTTTGCTGGTTAGCACTGGCCATCCTGGCTCCCATTATCTGTTTCTTTAACCCTGTCTCTGTGTCTTTCATCTCACCTTGCATCATAACACCAAGCAGAAGATTGGGACCCACTGCACGTATCTCAATAATGAAGTACTACTCTGCCATAAAGAATGATGAGCTTGGCACATTTCTAGGTAAATGGATGCACCTTGGGGCCTTACTCTTAAGTGAAAAAAATCAGGAACGCATGAGTAAATATCACATTGTTTCTCTAGTGTGAGAAACAAAAAGTGTAAATAAGGACCAAAATGTAATATATATATTGAAAAATGGGAAGAAAATATGCAAATGGGAAGGGGAACAAGGCAAGAGGAGGGGGAAAGGAAGGAAGAAACAAGAAAATAGAGAATAGAAGGAAAAAATGGAAACAAAGCCTTTGTAAATAAAGAGGTGAAGAGGGTTTGCAGGGAAGGGAGGGCAATGGGAAAAAAGGAAAGGCAAGATATATCAAGTACAGGTACAAGTTCCTATAATGAATGTGATCATTATGTATATCTAAAATGTACCAATAAAAATTTAAAAAAAGAAGATGTGGGTTTTTTTATGCAATGGAGTACTACTCCATCATAAGGAAGGATAAGCTTGAGACATTTCTAGGTAAATGCATGCACCTGGAGACCATAATTTTAAGTGAAATAAATTGGGCACATATTTAAATACCACATTATTTCTCTGGTGTGAGAAACCAAAAGGGTGAATAAGGACCAGAACATATAATAGATATTGGGAAATGAGAAAAAAATGTTCAAATGGGAAGGGGAATAAGGGAGGGGAGGATCAAAGGAAGGAAGGTAGAGACAAGAGAAAAGAAAATAGAAGGGAAAAATGCAAACAAAGCTTTGGTACATAAAGAGGGAAACAGGGTTTGAAGGGAGGGGAAGGGAATGGAAAAAAAAATAAATGAGACCATTGCTCAGAATAAAGAAATAGAGGAAGAATCGTGTGGGGAAAGCATTGCTAGATAGATACACTGGGAAATTGTAGGGACAAAGTTTTCTGTAAGAAATTAACCTCTGAGGGCCAAGGATTTAGCTCAGTAGTTCTGCCACCTCCCTCGCAAATGCAAGGACCTGAGTTCGATCCGTGGTACCAAAAAACAAAAAAAAAAAGAAAAAGAAATTAACCTCTGAGATACAGTTTCCTAATCTAAAAGAGTGGATGTCTCCCTCTGAGCTGGTGTCATGCAGAAATGTGTTGATGTGTATGAAACGTTTAGAAATATGTTTATTAGAAAGTAAGTGATTGCATTTCTTTTTTCTAGGTTAGTAATCTTTATTTCCTTTTTATTACCCATTAACTTTATTGGTACATTTTTGGTATAAAATACAGTTACATTCATCATTGGGATCTTGTACCTTTACATGAGTATCTTGGTTCTTATTTTTTCCCCCTTCCCTTGCCCTACCGTCACCCCCTCCACTCTTCCCTATTTGCAAAGACATTGTTTCCATTTTTTTCCTCTTCTCATATTTTTCCTTTCCCTTTTTTCCCTTCCCCTACCCCTCCCAATTACCCTGCTCTTTTAGACCTTTTCTTCCTGTTATACAATATCAGTTATACATTTCTTAAATTACAATATTAAGATCTAGGAGACATTACCACAGATTTTACAGGATTTAAAAGGATATAGAAAGCATATTACAAAAATCTTTTTTGAAATAAATTTGACAACTTCTAAGAAGTATCTTGGAAGACAAATTAGAGAAAACTAACTTGGAGGAAATATAAAATTTGAATAGCACCTATTAAAGAAAGTATATTCCTAGCTTGAAAACCTACCTATATGACAACAGCAGGCTCATAAACATTTTAACTGATAAATTATATCAAACATTTAAAGCAGAAAAAAGAACGAACACTTCTCCCCTCATTTTAGGAACTCAACATTGTGCTAATCCTAAAACTGGATAAAGATAATAGAAGAAAAAGGTATGAACATAGATAGAAATTTGTTTAACAAAACAAACTATTGGAAGTCAGATCTGGCAGGATGTAGAAAGTGGTTTTGTTATAGGGATGGCAGTGTTGTTTCAGCATTGGAAGATCCACTCCCAAAAGTAATCATTTTAACAGAGGAAAGGAGAAAGCCATATGATCCTGTCTCTAGTTGGCGAAAGAGTATTGGACTAAATTCTACAGCTGTTCATGGTAAAAGCTATCAGGAGCCTAGAAGTAGAACAGAAACTTCTCAACAGATTAAAGACATGTACTCCATACTTTCAACAAAAACTCCTTCTATGAATGGAGACAATACGATGCTTTTCCCCTAAAGTGGGGAATAAGGGCATATATGCCTACTCTTCATCCGTCCATTAGACTTTGAAACATAGGTCTAAACCAAAATAGTCTGGCAATAAAATGACACAACTAGGATAGGATTGGCACAGCAGAAGCAAAATCTTTATATGTAGATGAAATGATCATCTACAGAGAAAATACTAAGATATCTCTAGGAGCCCCTAGAACTTGTACTTGAATTTAGTAGGATTAGAAAACACAAGGTATATATAAAAATTTAGGTCTGTGTATACTTGCTATAAATGAAGAATTGGATATTGAAATTTAAAAGTTATGTAGTAGTACAAAGGACCTAGAAAAGTTAAAAAAAAATTGTTGGAAGACGTTTAGTACCTAATTTTAAGACTTCTTCTAAAGCTACAGTAATCAAGGCAGTATGGGTGTAAGGAAAGACGTATAGATCATTTGAATAAAACAGAGAATCTAGAAATAGAACCACACATATATGGTCCACTGAGTTTTGAAAGATTATATAATATTAGCATTTTACAGAATATAAACTCAATTCAAGAGCCGAGGAAGAGACAGTGTTTTCAGCAAATGGCACTAGAACACCTGGTATCCGTATATGAAAAATTAACCTCAACTCTTTTTCTCCATACATGAAAATAACTTCAAGGGATTTATGAACCTAAATAAGAAAGCCTAAAAGTATAAACCTTTAAGAAGAAATTATAGGGGAAAATATTTATGAATTCAGGGTAGGCAAGAACTATCTAGGATACAAAAAACATGATGTATAAAAGAAAAAAATTGATAAATGCGATTCCATCAAAATTTAAAACTTTAAATGACATTGTTAAAATGAAAAGTAGTCCTTAAACAGACCATATTTACAATACATATAACCTATGAGCAGAATACATAAAGAATTCTTAGAGCTCATTAATAGACAACCCAATTAAAATGTAAACATAAGAAGATGATAAATAGCCAGTATAGCACAAGGAATGGTGTGCAACTCTAGAATCAGAAAAATACTAATCAGTACAATAAAAAGATTGAATTATACACTCATTAGGGAGATGAAGTTAAAAGTTTTAAAAGCCTTGTCATGACTTTTTCTTTTTGTTGGATTCTCCCCCTTTGCATTTAATTTGTCACACTCAATGGACTCATTCTGCTGGGTTTCCTGGGGTTGTGATCCTCATTTTCTTTTCCTAGGGTATTGTCTAAAATTTTTTGGAGTGCTGGTTTGTTATTCATGAAGTTCCTGAGGTGCTCTTTCTCATGAAAGCATCTTATTTCTCCATCAACTTTGAAAGATAGTTTTGCAGGGTAGATCAATCTGGGTTGGAGGCTGTTTTCCTTTAGGGCTTGAAATACATCACTCCAAGCTCTTCTTGCCTTGAGGGCTTGCATTGAGAAGTCTGCTGTGATTCTGATGGGCTTTCCTTTGTATGTGATTTGTTTCTTTTCTTTCACTGCTTGTAGAATTTTGTTCTTCTGTTGGATTTCTGGAATCCTAACTATTATATGCTATGTGTAGTTTTTTTTTTATTAAGGCTAGCTGGAGTCCTATATGCCTCACTTATCTGTATGTCAAGTTCTTTCCACCTCCTTGGAAAATTTTCTGCCATCACTTCTGTGAAGAGTTTTTTTATGTCATCTGCACTCCCTCCTCTTTCTTCATTGACTCCAATCAGTCTTATGTTATTCTTCTTTGCATCCTCTAGCAGCTGCTGGATTGATTTCTCATGTTCCCTTACAATTTTAAAGCAAGTTTTCTTTTCCTGGTCACTAATTACAATCTTATCTTCTAAATGTGAAATTCTATCCTCACACTGGTTCATTTTGCTGTGCAGACTTTTGATGGAGTTTTTGATCTCTTGGAAATCTGTTTGTATCTGTTTTATAGATTCCATTCCTATGTTGGTATTCCATCATGTCCCTCAGATCCTCTATTTTTTTATCTGTGTCCTCTCTTGATTTATTAATCATGTCTTGCACCATGAGCAAAATCTTTGCTGTTATCTGAGTAATTATTTTTTATTTCATTTTTCCCAGGTCCTCTTTTGTTGCCAGTTCAGAGAGTCCAGGTGGTTGAGTATCAGATTGTTCCATCTCGTTTCCCTTTGGGGTTGCTGTAGGTGATCCAGAAGTCTGTTTTTGAGACTTGTTTACATGTCTTCTCATTTCCACAGGAGGGGGTGCTTCTGGCACCCACGCGGCTCACCTTCTCTACCCTAAGAGCCTGGGATGGTGGTGGGGGAGCTTCCTTCCAGGTTCTGGGACCTGCTCGGCTTCTCTGCCCTAGGAGCCTGGGATGGCAGCAGGGGAGTTTCCTTCTGGGTGTTGGGACTGGCTGAGCTTCTGTGCCCTAGGAGCCTGGGATGGATGCAGAGAGCTTCCTTCTAGGTGCTGGGACTGGCTCATCTTCTCTGCCCTAGGAGTATGAGATGGAAGTGGGGAGCTTCTTTCCAGGTGCTGGGACTGGCTGAGCTTCTCTGCCCTAGGAGCCTGGGATGGAGGTGAGGAGCTTCCTTCCAGGTACTGGAACCAGCTGAGCTTCTCTGCCCCTGCATTTCTAAATACATAATCTATTATTCTGTATTATATGTTCTTATCTGGATTTAAGTAAACTGTTGAAATATTGTAAGGTGAGGGAAAAAAAGGTTGGTTCAGAATGTCCCACCCCATCATATGTGCAGATTACTTTTATAGCCAGAGAGAAGCAAGTTATATAGAGAAACAACCTGATTGGCTACCCTTGGCATCTGGATTGCATGGACATGGTGTAATGAGATATTTCCCTTATATAGACACGGTCCAATCAGTTGGCAGTCAGTGATTGGCTGATTCTCAATTGTTATAATTGGCTGAGATTCTGTGCTAAGGGTATATACTCTTAGGGCACATTACAACTCCTTTACACATCAAGTTAAGGTACAGTGCACTAGGTACAGAGACTGCTTTGGTCTTTGATCTGTGTATGGAGACAGATTTAGGCCAAACAGCTTAGTTAATGAAACTATGCTCTGGAGTGGCGAAAACACTCTGCCAGCCTTAGCTACTCCATGATTTTGTGAAATAGGTATCACTTATTCACCACCAAAAGTGACCTGAGAGAAAGAAAAAATTCTGTGCTATTTAATTTGTGGTATTTGAGATTATCATTGTTACAGCACCTGACATTTCCCCTACTGTAGGGACAGAATCTGCCTATGAGATCACTAACTTGAAATGCGCATATGTTGATTTCATAAGGTTTCATCGTTCCTACTAAAAAATGAATATTTGTCCTCAAATTCTTTCAAATAGTTTTCTTTGATTAAATAAAATGCTCTTTATGCTCATTGACACCCCCACCTCCTTATTGAATCCCAGTTAGCAGGCAAAACAATTAGCTGGTCAACATTGACCCAAATGATGAAATTGTTTTCCTTTCCTTTGTTTCCAGGCATTTAATTGAAATTCTTTTAACTAAAAACTTTCCCAAATAGTGATCTTTCCTCTCTGGTATGGTGTGACAGTAGCAAGTGTGACAGTCCTCAAAACCTGTGTAGATCTCAGTTACCCATGTCTGTAATGCTAGCACTTGGGAGGTAGAGGCAGGAAGATCACTATGAGACAGAGGCCAACCTGGGCTACATAGGGAATTCAAGTAGCCTGAACTGCATAGGGAGACCCTGTCTAAAAGTAGGAGGAGGAAGAGAAGGAGAAAAGTGCTAAAACAATAAGCATTTCAAAATATATCGTTATAAACTATGGGTATTTTTTTATAATTGATTTCTTACAGTGCTCCAATTCCTAATTATTTTAGAGTTGATCTATTATTTTTATTAATATTCAAAATGCTTCTTTTCCACAACACATTGACTTTATCCAAGTATACTAGGTTGCCAGAAGAATACTGGCAGATGAGTACATTTGGCAATCAGAAAATTCTCAGCCAGGGCAGTGAAGCTCAGCCGGCCCCAGCACCCAGAAGGAAGCTATCCGCCTCCATCCCAGGTTCCTAGGGCAGTGAAGCTCAGCCGGCCCCAGCACCCGGAAGGAAGCTCCCCCACCACCATCCCCAGCTCCTAGGGCAGAGAAGAAGAGCCGCGTGGGTGCCATAAGCACCCCCACCCCACCGTGGAAATGAGAAGACACATAAATAAGACTCAAAAACAGACTTCCAGATCACCTACAGCAACCGCAAAGGGAAACAAGATGGAACACTCTGATACTCAACCACCTGGACTCTCTGAACTGGCAACAAAAGAGGACCTGGGAAAAATGAAATCAGAAATAAGTACTCGCATAACAGCAAAGATTTTGCTCATGGTGCAAGACATGATTAATAAATCTAGAGAGGACACAGATTAAAAAAATAGAGGATCTGAGGAACCTGATGGAATCCCAAAACAGGAAACAAATGGAATCCATAAAACAGACACAAACAGATTTCCAAGAGATTAAAAACTCCATCAAAAGTCTGCACAACAGAATGAACCAGTGTGAGGATACAATTTCACATATAGAAGATAAGATTGCAATTAGTGAGGGGAAAAAGAAAAATTGCTTTAAAATTGTAAGGGAACATGAGAAATCAATCCAGTGGTTGCTAGACGATTCAAAGAATAATAACATAAGACTGATTGGAGTCAGTGAGGAAAGAGGAGAGAGTTCAGATGACATAAAAAAACTCTTTACAGAGGTGATGGCAGAAAACTTCCCAAGGAGGGGAAAAGACCTTAACATACAGATAGACGAGGCATATAGGACTCTAGCTAGCCTTAATAAAAAAAAACTACACATAGGCATATAATAGTTAGGATTCCAGAAATCCAACAGAAGGACAAAATTCTACAAGCAGTGAGAGAAAAGAAACAAATCACATACAAAGGAAAGCCCATCAGAATCACAGCAGACTTCTCAATGCAAGCCCTCAAGGCAAGAAGAGCTTGGAGTGATGTATTTCAAGCCCTAAAGGAAAACAGCCTCCAACCCAGATTGATCTACCCTGCAAAACTATCTTTCAAAATTGATGGAGAAATAAGATACTTTCATGAGAAAGAGCACCTCAGGAACTTCATGAATATCAAACCAGCACTCCAAAAAATTTTAGACAATACCCTAGGAAAAGAAAATGAGGATCACAACCCCAGGAAACCCAGCAGAATGAGTCCATTGAGTGTGACAAATTAAACGCAAAGGGGGAGAATCCAACAAAAAGAAAAAGTCATGACAAGGCTTTTAAAACTTTTAACTTCATCTCCCTAATGAGTGTATAATTCAATCTTTTTATTGCACTGATTAGTATTTTTCTGATTCTAGAGTTGCTCACCATTCCTTGTACTATACTGGCTATTTATCATCTTATGTTTACATTTTAATTGGGTTGTCTATTAATGAGCTCTAAGAATTCTTTATGTATTCTACTCATAGGTTATATGTATTGTAAATATGGTCTGTTTAAGGACTACTTTTCATTTTAACAATGTCATTTAAAGTTCTAAATTTTGATAGAATCGCATTTATCAATTTTTTTCTTTTATACATCATGTTTTTTATGTCCTAGATAGTTCTTGCCTACCCTGAATTCAAAAATATTTTCCCTTATACTTTCTTCTTAAAGTTTTATACTTTTAGGCTTTCTTATTTAGGTTCATAGATCCCTTCAAGTTATTTTCATGTATGGAAAAAAAGGGTTGAAGTTAATTTTTCATATACGGATACTAGGTATTCTAGTGCCATTTGCTAAAGACACTGTCTCTTCCTCGGCTCTTGAATCGAGTTTATATTCTGTAAAATGCTAATGTTAAATAATCTTTCAAAACTCAGTGGACCATATATGTGTGGTTCTATTTCTAGATTCTCTGTTTTATTCAAATGATCTATATGTCTTTCCTTACACCAACACTGCCTTGATTACTGTAGCTTTAGAGGAAGTCTTAAAATTGGGTGCTAAACATCTTCCAACACTGTTTTTGTTTTTGTTTTTGTTTTTGGCTTTTCTGGGTCCTTTGTACTCCTACATAACTTTTAAATTTCAATATCCAGTTCTTCATTTATAGCAAGTATACACAGACCTGAATTTTTATATATACCTTGTGTTTTCTAATCCTGCTAAGTTCAAGTACAAGTTCTAGGGGCTCCTAGAGATATCTTAGTATTTTCTCTGTAGATGATCATTTCATCTACATATAAAGATTTTGCTTCTGCTGTGCCAATCCTATCCTAGTTGTGTCATTTTATTGCCAGACTATTTTGGTTTAGACCTATGTTTCAAAGTCTAATGGACGGATGAAGAGTAGGCATATATGCCCTTATTCCCCACTTTAGGGGAAAAGCATCGTATTGTCTCCATTCATAGAAGGAGTTTTTGTTGAAAGTATGGAGTACATGTCTTTAATCTGTTGAGAAGTTTCTGTTCTACTTCTAGGCTCCTGATAGCTTTTACCATGAACAGCTGTAGAATTTAGTCCAATACTCTTTCGCCAACTAGAGACAGGATCATATGGCTTTCTCCTTTCCTCTGTTAAAATGATTACTTTTGGGAGTGGATCTTCCAATGCTGAAACAACACTGCCATCCCTATAACAAAACCACTTTCTACATCCTGCCAGATCTGACTTCCAATAGTTTGTTTTGTTAAACAAATTTCTATCTATGTTCATACCTTTTTCTTCTATTATCTTTATCCAGTTTTAGGATTAGCACAATGTTGAGTTCCTAAAATGAGGGGAGAAGTGTTCGTTCTTTTTTCTGCTTTAAATGTTTGATATAATTTATCAGTTAAAATGTTTATGAGCCTGCTGTTGTCATATAGGTAGGTTTTCAAGCTAGGAATATACTTTCTTTAATAGGTGCTATTCAAATTTTATATTTCCTCCAAGTTAGTTTTCTCTAATTTGTCTTCCAAGATACTTCTTAGAAGTTGTCAAATTTATTTCAAAAAAGATTTTTGTAATATGCTTTCTATATCCTTTTAAATCCTGTAAAATCTGTGGTAATGTCTCCTAGATCTTAATATTGTAATTTAAGAAATGTATAACTGATATTGTATAACAGGAAGAAAAGGTCTAAAAGAGCAGGGTAATTGGGAGGGGTAGGGGAAGGGGAAAAAGGGAAAGGAAAAAATATGAGAAGAGGAAAAAAATGGAAACAATGTCTTTGCAAATAGGGAAGGGTGGAGGGGGTGAAGGGAGGGCAAGGAAAGGGGAAAAAAATAAGAACCAAGAGACTCATGAAATGGTACAAAATCCCAATGATGAATGTAACTGTATTTTATACCTAAAATGTACCAATAAAGTTAATGGGGGAAAAAAAAGGAAAAAAAATACAAAAAAAAGAAAAGAAAAGAAAAGAAAATTCTCAACCTTATTGAGAAAAATACTGGTATTCAGAATCCAGAGTGCTGATATTTGGTTTGAAATATCAATGATATTCTCTTGTTACTTAATAAACAAGAATGTCAGATTTCTACTACATTGGATTTTTTTTTTTTTTTGTACGGGGTGATAGAACTCGGGTCCTTGTGCTTGCGCAGCAGGTGGCAAAACCACTGAGCTAAATCACTGTCCCCTACTACATTGGATTTTAGGACCCTATATTTTGTGCCAGAAAAACTGGGGGTTTGTTTTATTTTTTCTTGTGCTGGTCAACCAAATGTAAAATAGAAAGAAAGAGAAAGGAAACTCAAACATGGGAAGGAAAAAAAATGAGTCTGCTGTAGTATCTTATTCCTTCCCTCCTGTGACTTTTTTCTCTTATTAATTCTTTATGAATGAATTTGATACTGTTAAAATGCAATAGTCCCCCTTAACTGCAGGGAATACACTCCGACAGGCCCCATCAGATGCCTGCAATCAACCATAGTACTGAATCCCATATTACTCTTTTTCCTTGATATATGTACCTATCATCAAGTTAAATTTATAAATTAGGCACAGTAAGAGATTAACAACTATGACTAGTAATAAAATAGGAGAATTGTAACAGTATATTATAATAGAAGTTTTATGAATGTGGCCTGTCTCTCTGTCTCTCTCTCTCTCTCTCACAGACACACACACACACACACACACACACACTTTTTCCATGTAAATACCATATTGTACTTTCAACTTTTCACTTAAAGGAAGGACTTTATTACTTCTCTTTGGCATAGCTGAATTGCCAACAATATTACTCTTCTGCTCTGTGGCCATCACTATGTAAAATAAAGGCTGCTCAAACACAAGCTCTGAGACACACAACAGTCAAGACACATAGTGGGGATACACACAAGATGGCTACCAAGTGATACAGTCAGTTGTGTATGCAGTGTGAATGTGATAGACAAAGGGATGACTCATACCCACGGCATAATGAAGATTTTATTACACTACTCTCAAAAGTGTGCAATTTGAAATTTATGAACTGTTTACTTCTGGAATTTGCTATGTAATATATTTTGTCTGCAGTTGATCGTGTGTAACTGAAACTGTGGGCAAATGAAACCACAACTAAGGGGAGATTACTGTAGAACAGTAGTCCCCAGTGTTCTAGTGGTCACAGTCTTGACTGAAATACTATTTCAGTAGATCTTCACTTGATATTCTTCCACTTTCCTGCTCTGTAGCCTCATGAATTTCCTTCAAACAACACTAAACTAAGGGTTTCTCCTAAAGCTCAATATCTGATACCTAATCTTTAGTTTTTCCTGGAATAAAGTGATGCTGTCATACTTCTTTAGGGTTTATGTATATGACGATTGCTCTAAAAATTATTTTTCCACCCCCCCCATCTGTCAACAGGACTATTCTCTATCCTTAAAGCTTGGGGATTAACTGTTCTATGTTCGTGTACCACAATCTCCCTCAAACTCAAATGTTCAATCAAACTGGCTTCTTCAACTAATTCCTACTGAAGAACCACATAGCCCAGTGGGGTATTCTAGGGATAGTAGACCAACGTAAGTGTGCTGCTTTTCTCTTGGCAGAAATGCGGCACTGGGCAACTTCTTTAACCTTCCTAATAATAGAAATTAGGCATAGCACCTGGACTATGATAAATGTGTTTAATAAATACAAGGAATTATTGACCATCAGTCACAATTTACCATGAGAGTACAATCCTATCAGAGAAAATATATATTTGCATAGAACATATTTCAAGTCCCAGGTTTTCTCCTTGCCTTGATTTCATAAACACATACAGATGTTTCAAAGTAGTGGTTCAGGATACCCTACTGGGATTGCTCATCTAAACATCAGCCTGTGGTGTTCAGCCATTAGGTGACAGCTCCCAGAGGGCCAGACATCCAGGTAAAGGCTAAGGATCTGAATCCAAACAGGAAGCCAAGTTATGTCCATGAAGTGAAAGATAAGGGGGTTGGAGATGAGAAGAGGTACATAAAACAGAATCTGATTTCTAGCAGCAAAACCCAAATGGTACTGTTATCTAGATCATATATCTTCAACAGCTTGCTCTTAGCTTCCTCCCTACAGTAGTTAATAAGAAAAAAATCAGACCATTTGTCCAACTCCTAAAGTTAATAAGAGCAGCTTTGTAATTCTGTATGTAACAGATATTTTATTCTGCAACTATGATGATAATTAATCATGGATTTGGAGCCAGACCACTTGGGTTCAAATCCTGCCTGTTAGCTCTGTGAAACAGGACAAGTTACTCAACTTCTCTGTCCCTCATTTTCTCACCCAAAAGCTAGAAATAATAAGAGTAATTATCTCCTAGGTTGTTTTGAGGGTAAAATGAGTTAATGTGTTTAAGCATTTAGAACATTTTGTTCTAAGCAAAGAGTAAGTGCTAAAAGCATTTGCTCCCATCATTACTATTACTATTATCATTGCATTTCAACACATTACTTTTCTCAGAGGAATTGTCCCTCTAATGGCACCAGAAAGCAATTTAAATGTCAGTGATGGAGTCAAGAGCAATCTTCTGCTTGATAGGATTCTTTGTTATATGAAAAGCTTGCTATTTGTAGCTGTCCATGTATCAAATGTACAACATATGCATCTACAGAAGTGAATCATGAAGGCAGATAAACTTGGGTCCAAAAAGTGACATTCATAACCAAATTCCACTGCATCTATTTTCACTCCAAATTAGCTTATGAATACATAAAATAAAGAACTTAAACCACATCAATTATTAGCCTTCACTTCCTGATTCACAGCAAAGTCTTCTCCCTATTTGCATAAACAGAAAGCCCATTCCAAAGAGGTGGATGGAGAAGTAGCTCAACATTTAAAGTTGTTTCACTACCACAAAAATGAGAGAGTTTTACTGACTTGGGAAAATTTTATTTTCATCATCCTTCCCTTTATGTGCATAATGTATGTACTATTGCACAAAGCTGAACAGTACCAAAAGAGGTTGCCACAAGGCCTTAAATAGGACCCCAAATTGTGCTCTGAGTGGAGTGTAGCCCTGAGAGGGTATATATGCATCTGTGTATACTAGCGGAAAGAAAATCAATTCAAATGCATAATTAGACATTTTCAAACATGATTAGGTTGTCTTTCTAAATGTCATATGAAGGATAATGCATGCCCTTCTAATTTATTTTTCAAGAACCAGAGGGAGATTTATTTTCAATGTCAACTGGAAGGTGACTTAAATCTATAACATGTACCCCAAGAAATATAAGTCTAAGGAGGTAAATAGAGAAGCTGCAGCCCCTCCAATAAGTTTTCCTATTAACTCAGAGGCTAAAAGGGGAAATCATACACCCAAATACTCTCAAGACTCCAACAGCTAATAAAAATGAGCAGAATGAGCTGGAGGAGTGTGTGTAGTAAACTGGAGGTCATATAACTGCCAAAGGACATGAGCTGATTTTTGCCATGTATAAATGATGGCTACTCTCATATCCACATAAATTAATTTTTTCAAAAGAAAATGGGAGTCTCTATTTTTAGATTAATTTCACAATTTAAAAATCTTGGCAACCAATGCAATTCTCAAAGAGATGCATTGCCAAAAACCGCACACACACACACACACACACACACACATACACACACACACACACACAGAATTAGTCTGCAAATTTGGAGAAAAGGCCCAACTGGAGCCAAGTGAAAGAAGGTCTAGTAGAGCAATTCCCAGGACCTCCTGTTATACAAGTCAAGATAGCTATAGAGGGAGATATAAAATCTTTAACTGTTGCTTAAAAACCAAGCTTTGCAACCTGATGTGCTGCCAGGAGATCTCTGAGCTAAAGGAATTAAGATTTGCCCTGGACCAGAAGCAGTTGGACTTAGGGGGATATATTTGAGGAGGAAAAAAAGGAGAACAAATTTTGTAAATTTCCTTGTAACAGGTTATTTTCTTTAAAGATCCTGGAGATGTTCAACAACAACAAAGAGGTGGTAAAAATTCAGAAATAGAGGAAATGGAGGTTGAGCTATGATGATAAATGAAGTGAGGAAAGTAAGAAACAGCTCAAGGAAGAAATCATTCCAATCCCAGTGAAGAATTCATAGAGGGAGATCTTGAAAGCACAGTTCAATTTGAAAGTTTTTAAGGGTCACAAAGACGGGAAACATGTGCTACCTCAATCTAAAGGGTAATTTCTTCTAAAAGTCTGTATGCTAATCCTCTGCTCCAGGGGACAATAATGTAACCTTAGTTGATGATAATGTTTCTCCTGGAGGAAACTTTATTTTGTTGGCCTTGGTGGACCTCAAGATTTCTATCAATTATATCAACATTTCCAAAACAGATTTCGTCTTTTTCCCCATTTTTATGTTAATCTGGGTATTCCAAGAAGCACACAAGATTAAATATCCAACAATTTTATGAGATGAGATACTAATGAAGGCAATGGTGTGAGGATAATTGTCTAACAAATTCGTCACTGCAGGAAACAGTCCTCAATTTCAATGTGTTCTCACTGTCCCACTCAGTGGTCCCATCTTAACCTATTTCAAGCTTTTAACATGATGTCACTAAACCCCAAGTTGAGAAGAGATATCCAGAGTGCTTGGGGTCCACTACCAGGCCTGCGACTCCAGCAAGCCACTATACCTAAGGGAAATAAGGAAGCAGCTTACTACAGCCACGACCTAAGTGAGGGACGAAGGGAGAGAAGGTAAATAAAAGCTGGATGACAAGGGTAGCAATGAGTCTGAAAGCTGAAGTTCTCATCAGAGGTGCCATCCTCCTGTCTCAGTCTCCTGAGTGCTGGGATTATAGGAGTGAGCCACTGCCACTCAGCTGCAATTTGAAGATTAAGGGCCATACTATACTATATACACTATTACAAGTTTTGGTTTAAAAAGTCAAAATCTTTGTTTGCTTGAGCTCTGGGCTCTAGAGTGAGTGATATAAGATTTCTCCTCTTTTTTGTAGAGATCTAAGGAATTGTTAGACTCAATTAAAATTTTATTAGACATTTTAAAGAGTAATTGTTAAATATGCTGTCTTTCTTAAGGTGCTGGAAATGCTGTGTTCTTATCTGACACTGGTTACATCCATTGTTCAAGTTGCTGAAATGCAATGAGCTAGAAATCTATATGTTCTGTTTCTGTATGTACTTCGGTAAAAGTTTTCCAAAAAATATTTGCCTTTCAGCATAGTTTTGGTTCCTGTGAAGCAGACTGAGTGGGAGTTTAGTAAGTAGATCATTTCTTTTGGGGGGAATGTTCTCAAGACCAAGACATTTTTAAAGGCAAGGAAGAAAGCAGGATTGTAGTTTCAGTCTAAGGTGCAATGACAGGGTGCCGCCGCCATACACACCCAGGGGGCGTTCTAAAACTAAAATACATTCCAGATTAGCGACATCTGGAGTAGTACTGATTTAGTTCAGCCTTTATGCACTACCACTACTGTGTCATTGCAGTGGGTACTCGTGGGCGAAGTGGCTCTCTGTGGCCAAGGAAGTTCCAGAAGGCACTGACAACTGCAGTTCGTCTGCTCAGGGAACGTCTAGCAGGGAACACAGACAAGTCTCTTTGCCCGAGGAGATGCACCAAAGTACCCACTACAACTCTGTAAGACCAATGTGTTCTTTTGGCCCTTCATTTTAAAACTCTATGTCATTAAATTTTTAAAAATCCTTTTGAGTGGTTCCTTTAAATCAATAGATTATTGTTCAACACATCTACATACCAGCATCGTTATTTTAAAATCATAGGCTACGCATAATTCTCTCTCCCCATAGAAGTTTAAACTGGGGATTGACACTTCATTTCAAATTTATGTAGAAGTGTTTATATCTATTAACTTTATCTTCATGTGAAGAATTCTACAAAATTCCCTTTCCCTGGATTTCACTTTGGTCTTATTTTAGTCAGAATTTGAGTAACTGTCATTTATGTTGATATTTTGATCCCTGTTTCTCTCTCTCTTCTCTTCTCTCTCTCTCTCTCTGTCTCCTTTGATCAGTAACTCTCCCAGAGTGGTACAGTCAGTCACAGAGCCAGAATTTGTACCTATGAGGCCTGGCTTTACTGCCTTGCATCTGGCCTACCAGAGACAGATGTACCAGGAAGCAATGAAACTTGAAATTCAGGTCCCATGTTGGTATGAGACCCTCTAAGGTCCTGGACCTAATTTTATAATACGTTCATTTGTGTAAGTCTCAGGCCTCACAGAACATTGTTCCATCCAGTGAGCTGTCAAGGAGAACACTGTGTCAGGACCTCAGCCCTCTCTCGCTCTTTCCAGCAAATGGCAGTCCTCACAGCTGGTAGTGACCATCCCAGGCAGTACCCTAGCAAGGCTGATGGACTCATATCTCAGGACATCTCAAATTTACTTGAATACCACTGATGAGCACAGTGGTCACAAAGGCTACATCAGCCTGTCCATGTGCTTACAGTGCTTCAAGTGACCGCACAGCTAATGATTAGCAAAGTTCATAACCTATCATACACCCATCCAGGGCAAAGGTGTGAGATTCCCAAGATTAGAAGAATGAAAAATGAGATTACCACTTTAAAAGTTTTCATTTTATTTATTTACTATTTATTATATAACTCTATTTTTTAATTACATAAAGGGCTACTCACAGGCATGAAGGTCGAAAAGGACTTCCATGAGAAAATAATCCAAATAGGTTTTTCCTTTTCTCTACCTGAATTTTGGGTTAATGCTTGTCTTGCTAATATAGAAACACCTTCCTGAAAATATTTCAAAGATTTTAGAGCCAACTTTTTCCATATTTCATATAAGCTGTCCCCTTGAAGGATAATTACAAAAGGGTTTCTCTAAAGAAGGGAGGGGAAAACTAACAAAAATTCATAGTGGTCCACACATTAATTGTTTTTATGTGTTCTCACATAGTCATCAAGCAAGTAAATATTTCCCAAAAATTTTTAAGTAGCTAAGGGTATAAGAGTTGAAATAATACTGCATGTGGAAGTTAAAACAGTTAGTTTATGGTGAAGTCAAGCTTTCAAACCAAATTGGCTGATTTCCAAACCCAAGGATTAATCCAAGTCTTCCTAGGATAGTTTTTTGGATTATAATTGCATTGCTTCTTGTAAAACCACAGCACAGTGGGGATTAGGTTCTTCAACTCGTCTCAAAGCTAGTGTGTCTGCCCCTTTGATGGGAGGAAAACTTTTGGGACCACCTGCAGTGCAGGTAGAATTTTTGTGGGGAGATGTGCAAACTACCTGCATAAAGCCACAGAGTCTACAGGGTACTTTCCTGCCAGGAGGAGATATATTTGGGAAATAATTAGAGATACATTCCAAAGGTTTATGTACACTTGTGCTCACCACAGTGTCATTTATAATAGCTACAAACAGAAAACAATCTAAATGTTCCACGGTATGGAAATGATTAAGTGAATTAGGAAACATCATATAATGAAATATTAGTTCCATTAAAAAATCATATTTTCCAAGACAATTAAATTCAGTACCTGCTCCTATATTATTTCCGGATGCTGGAAGACAAAAAAAAAAAAAAGACTATGAAAAGCATTACAAGGACAAGGAGAAAATTTTTAATATGGACTACTTATTAGGTAGTATCATTATATCATTTATTAAATATAAATATTCAGATACATCAAATGTAATTTATAAAATGTGCTAATTCTTGGAAGATACATAATTACATACTTAAAGATAAAAAGTAATATTTTCAAAAAATATCTAATATGAATAAAGTACTGCAAATATGTACTAAGTAAAAATAAAAAAGAAAGATACAAAAGATTACAAAGATACTGGAACATAAGCATTAATTATTTTATTCTGCGCACATTTCAAGATTTTTTCATTTCCTTACCCTGTGAGACAAATTCAAGGGCAGAATGAGCATATTCTTGAGTTAAATTAATGCAAAACAGACTTGAAAAGTAACCCAATCATAGAAGTTACCAAAGCTTTCTAAACATGATAGGCTGCAGTTATGTCCTTACAGCGGGAGCACCAAGAGATAATAAGAGTAGGAAAGTAAAGATCTCACCTGAAAACCTACATTTTATTAATAAATTAGACTTCAGAGATGAATACTACTTATATTTAAAATACTCTAGGACAAAAAAGTCCAAAATAAAGTAGTCAAACTGTAATCCAATGGGGAAGAACACTCTTGGTGTTTTTGATCCTCAGGACTAAACACCTACCCTTCCTTTGAGCTAAATTTAGAGAAATAGAGAAGAAAATGGCAATGATCATGGATTCCACTTTGGTTATGCCCACTAAATAAGAATTTACTTGTGAATTACAGTCTCCTGGAGAAACTACCATCAAATCATAAGGGGTGGAAGGTGGAAGTGGGTGAGGAGACAAGTAGTTAAAAGGGGAAAAGGAGGAGGAGGAGGCAGCTTGTGGAATGGTGGGAGGCCCCACATGGGACACCATCCATCCTCAAGGAAATGTCATTTTTCACAGTCCTAGACAGTGAGACCAAGGCTCTTGAATAGTGCCACAGATAACAATGGCAGGCACACTTCTCAGTTTTCCATTTGGGCAAGCTCTGTTTCCTCTTTGGCACTACATCTGCTTGGTTTGGTTTTCATTTCTGGAAAGCTAAAGGGAAAATTTTGCCATAATTTTTTCATGGTTGTTATGCAAACTCAGAAAGTGAAAAGGAATATAGATTCAATCTTTCACATACACCCTGTGACAGACCCAGTGTAGACAATGGTGCAGCAAAGACTCCTTCAAGATAACTGCAGAGCGGGTGCTGGTGGTGGTGCAGGCTTGTTTCCTTGACAATGTCAACTCTTTGGGGACAAAGAAGAAGAAGAAAACAAAAGGTGTTGTGGCCTACTAAAATTAAATGCAATGTACAATAAATTAAAATGTATTGCTTTCATATTTCTTTACCAACAAAATTCTTGTGTTATTGTTTGTAATCAAGGAAGATTATACCAAATGATTGGTGTTTTCATTTTGTGATTTGCTTCCTAGCTTTCAGATATGAGAAATTAAGAAATAAAAATATATCAATAAAATAACAATTAGAGAGACCCGTAAATCATCAAAAGAGGATGTGTAGGTTCTCCTACCCCACAGATCTTTGATCCCAATTGTGTACGATGGAAGGACGAATATGCAAATCCTCAGAAGAAGATTTTTTCTGAGGTTCTAAGCCTAGTTCATATCTGCTTCTCTGCCTTTGAAGGTGATAGGTGAAATGAACAGAGTTGAAAGAAAAAACAGATTTATATCAAAGAGAAGAATGAAAACAAACCCTAAAATAAGCCCCATTACTTATAACTTTTTTAGGGCCTTGTGGGTAGATTAAGAAGTTTGATTATCAGTTTCCTCCCAGCCCACACTACAATTTAAAGACCAAAACCTATGAAAAATTTTATTTTCTTGAAAATTTTAGTTGTCTATTTTATGACATTGACTTGAGTGCTGAAAGGAAATAACGGAGAACCCTCTGTGATTGATGACTTTCTGCAATGTGAGCAAGGTAGAATTTCACTTAAAAAAAAGAGCTGGGAGTGGTGGCTCAGGCCTGTCTTCCCAGCACTCTGGGATTCTGAGGCAGGAGGATGGCAGGCTGAGCCTACCCCAGGAAACAGTGACTTAGTGAGACCCTGTCTCAACATAAAAGATGTAAAAGGGTTGGGGATAAAGTGCAGTGCAAAGACCTTGGGTTAAAACCGCAACACTGAAAAAAAAAAGGAGTAAATTGCCAGGAATTTAGCTCAGTGGTTCTGCTGCCTGCCTCGCAAGCACAAGGTCCCAAGTTCGATCCTCGGTACCCAAAAAAGAAGAGTAAATCTATAGGGACTGACCACCACTGAGAATAGGGAGATTTGAAATTTTTTTTGGTAAATTAAGATGGTACATAATTTTAGGAAATAGAAATGAATATCTATTTCAATTATGTTAATGTAATGGAATCTAGATTTCTTAACCAGCTACTATCACTATTTGTTTAAATTTCTATATTTATTATAGCTGAATATGATTTTTTAAAAGAATGGGGAGACTTAACATTTTCCCCACATGCAGATCTCTGCACATAGGACAAAGACACATTCGAACTGTACAGTTTGTAAGAGTCAAATAAATAAATGCACTTGAAAAAACGGCATGTATTTATAAAACTGGCCTCTGACAGTGGGGTTCAAGATAATAGGGGCTATTTCTAAATCTATATTTGGAATGATCAGCAAATATGTGGGGCAGTCTAGTTGGAGAGTTTGGTTAGAGACACAGGATCTGATCAGCTTTCTCTTATTGACGTTGAACTTGATTTTCTAATTGGCTTTTCATTGTGGGCTCAGATTCATGGAGAGTCTTGGGGGAAGGGGAAATTCTCTTTCAGATAACCTGATGTGAAGATCTGCAATGCATTCATCATCTTAATGAACAGTCATCTGCTTATCCTGGACCTCCTGCCCATCGGAGGCCTGGGGACGTGTCCCTCAGTTGTGGCTATTCAGTGAGCAGATGGTAAGAGGGTTTGTGTTTGTCCCTTCATTTGGGAGGCAAGGGGAAAAGATAGGCCTGAGTGCATCTTGGAAAGGGGTTGGAGGAAAACTGTAGATGAAGGACTTGTCTGTCACATTGTAAAATGTGATATGTCCACACTCATAGTCTAAGAAAACACCAACCTGATGCACAGACTCTCGGACATGCTGCCCTTTCAAAGGTGATGAGACCCACAGGCTGTAATCCTCTCCAATTTTTAAACCTATAAGTGAGAGAAGGTCCCCGGGGGGCTTGGGGAGATTCCCCTTTCTGCTCACAGAGTCCTTACAGATCCCCACTTCCCACTCTGTCTTGTTTCCCACTTCCACCTCCCAGTAGTGTCTCCCACTGGTGAAGATCTGAGCTCCCAACACGGTTGCAGACTGGTCAAATCTTTCTGGGTTGTTGGGTAACTGCTGTCTGCTTCCTCCATATCTCACACTTTTCAGATCCTGAGACAAGACTAGATAGGCACTGGCTGTGGCTGGATCCAGAGTGATCTCTGCTGCAAGAGGAGAAAAAAGTGAATCCTCCTTTGATACTCTTGGGAACCCTCCTATATATGTGGAATTTAAACTAAGTTCTTGGTATTTAGTCCAATTCTTTAAATAGAGCTGGGGATTTAGCTCAGTGGCACCACGCCTGCCTCACGAGCGCAAGGTCCTGAATTCAATCCCCCATACTGCAAAAAAAAAAAGTAACTTAGATGAGTTGTAATGGGGGACAGAGTGTGTTTTATTTTGAACAGAATCTCTGAGATCATTTTGCACTGTTCCACAAAACAATGAGTGAACTTCTAACTGTAAGCAGGAGAGTGTTATGTGGTGATATCCTTTGCTGTAGGTATTCATGTTAACCATGGTTGGCTCTGATGCTTCATTTAGATGGGAAAATATAGGGCCACTTGTCATTTGCTATACTCCTCCTAATGTTCCAAGCAATCGCTAGGCATCTATTTTAATTGCTACAAGTTTTACTTTCTCTAATTTATATAAATAAGAAAACTGAAGTTCATAAAGATTGGGAAACTTCATCAAGGTTACAAATTTATGGGGTATTTGAATAGCGGTTCCTAACCCATATTTGCATTATGCTATATTAAAATATAGTTTCAGGGCCGGGGATTTAGCTCAGTGGTTCCACCGCCTGCCTCAAAAGCAGAAGGTGCCAAGTTTGATTCCCAGTACCAAAAAAAAAAAAAAAAAAATGAAAATATAACTTCATATGTATTAGTGGAATTCCCAGTGACAATCTGACAAAGCACATTGTAAGCCAGTGAGAAGCCTCCTCTCCTGTCCTCTTGGGAGGAGGTCACATGAGAAGCCTCCAGATTTCAGTGACTCTCCAGATAAGATTAAGTGTGTCATCATAAAAATTCATACTTTTATTTATAAACCAAACCCCAACCATAGCTAAGTATCTGTGTGATTGTCTGTCCTTTTAATTTTGCTGAAAATCCTATGAAAGCAAAGACATTTTCAGTTGTATTCATCTGTGTAAGTAGGTTCAGCGCCCCATAATATAACACTGGGCACATAGTAGACATTTACCAAATATTTCTTAAGCCCAAAGCTCATTCAGCTTTCCTTTGAATGCAGATTGTCAACAAGATGAAAGCTGAGAACTAATATTGACCTGTCTTAGCCTTAGCCAGTCTAAACGTCTAGAGCCTTCTACATGGATAGTCTTTGAATGTACCCTCACTGCACCCTGAGTAAATCAGTTTTTATCCTAACAGGAACAGAGCTCAAAATGCAGACACCTCTGCATAAGAAGTATTTGTGCAAATTTAAGGCTGTACAACATCTCTCTCTCTCTCTCTCTCTCTCTCTCTCTCTCTCACACACACACACACACACACACACACACACACACACACACACACACACCAAGGTCCAGGCCTCCTTAGGTAGAAAACAAAGCCAGGCAGAACATTGATCAAATGTCACTGCTTTTGCACTGACACTCTCTGTGCCCCCAATGTGGTGTTTACTGCTGGCTCATGGTACTTAGTGTCAGCTGGTGAACACTTTTGTTAGAAGAAGCTTCCCAGGAGCTCAGTTATGCATCCTTGAATGTACACAAAAGTTAACTTGGGAAATCTCTGTAGGTTTGGCATATCAGTTTGACTTACTGCTGAATTTTCTTAACATCTCCCTCATTCCAGTGACTTGGCACTGACTCAGTTGTGTGGTGGTGGCTTCTGGACATTGAAGCAGCCGTGATTCGCTCCTGTAAGATAGCAGAGACCCTCAGTCTCTCCTGAACACAGACCACGTCACAAGGTCCAACTTGAGAGTCCATCTCGTTCCACCCAACAGCATAAACAAGCTCATCCCCATCTCATAATTTTCTATCGGCATCTGGTCCCCACATCTTACACAACTGGACATAGAATGAAACGTACCTTTCCAAGGCTCCTCTTACTTCCTAAAGATATAAAGGAAAGAAGGTTAGTTTTTGTTCATCCCCATCACATATGTCTATATCCACACATTAGACATAGACATTAGACATAGAATTAGCTCACAGGACCCATTTCCCAGGGTCCTCACACACCTTGAGCAGGAGCTTGTACAGTAGGAAAAAAAAATCAACAGTTCCATCTAGGGACAGTTTTTGGTGAACATGCTATACTTTTCACAGTGACTAGAGAATACTTGATGGTTTTTCTCATATCATTGTTTTGTTGAACCTTTTATTAACAAAGGCTACAAATATTGTTCTCATTATCCAATGCCTCATGGAGCTAGAGATAAGCAAAGGAAAACAGCCTAGTGAGAGCTGAGGCAAAGCCTATGTTTAGTCACAGGTGTTTGTTTGGAAGGCAATAAATTGAATAATAGAATCCTTTGGAATCACCCAGGAAACAGACCTAAATTTGGAATTGGTCACATGGCTTTTGTTTGGAAAGGTCCTGCAGAATGCAGTAGCTGCGACACAGGCAGTAGAACAAACATGGTATGGAAAATACACTCGGCACACAGGACACCTGTGTTCTGCCACATACAGTACTGTCTGTTTGACCAAATACCTTACTGCCATAGATCTGAACTGTTAAGTAAGTGACACTCACTATACACCCACTTAATAGATGACCATCACCTACAGTCTGCATCATATCATCTTTTTCTTCATTAAACAATATTTTTACAATGCTGAGACTGCAGAAGGGCAAGTGTAGAAGAAATCACAATCATCCTGGGTTGGACTAGGATAGGTATTCTGGTTTTTTTTCTCTCCTCCTTCTCAAGACTTTATTGACATAGATGTCAATTCTTTGAGAAAACTAATTTTTGGAAAAAACTTAGTTTTTCAGGTGAAAAAATTAAAATGTACTACCTATATCTTGAAAGGGGCCTACTACATTTTTTCCATTGATTTGTCTAATACTATCATGAATTTTAGCCTCACCTCAAAAGAGTCTAAATTTGAGCTCTGATATGTGCCCTCTATCTGCCCAATCATTTTGCTTAGGTGTCTGACTTGCTGGGTCAGCTTGACTTCATTATCCCGCAGTTTCTTCAAGTTCTCCCTCTCCTCCTTGTCTAGAAGCTGCAGCTGGAGCTGCTCCTCTTCCTTCAGGAACTGGTGCATTTTCATATATTCTGACATGACAACCTGTTTAAAAGTCTTTGTCTCTTCCTGGAGTCACACATGCACACATACACATACACACAAATAATAATAAAGTTAGGAACAGAAACCTCCAGGCCCAACCCATAGATTTCTAATCCTTACAAAGTCCTACAGTTCAACTGTGCCACTCCTGAAACCTGAGGTGTAGCATGCATCTTCTACTGACTAGCTGGGTGAAGAGTCTGAGGGTTTTAAAGGTGTGTGTGCTATAGATACAATAATAAACAAAACCAAAATGTGTATTCCCAGGACTTGTCATTCTCCTGGAAGAATCCAAAAATAAACATGAAAGTACAATAGCTGGTAATCAATACTGTTATTTTAAAAATAAGGCAAAATTGAATAAGGAGAAAATTATGAAAATGTATTTATTCAACAAATATTGACTAATGAAAATAGACATTGGATCACATACTAGAAATAAAAATATACATTACAAATAGTCATTCTTAAAAACTCAAAGTCTATTAGGGGATTCAGATACATTTTTATATCTAATTAAATGTTTGCTTCTTTCCTTTCACTACAAAGCAATATAAATCCAAATCCATGTCTAATTTTAGGCATTTGTTCAGGTATAATTCAAACTACTATTTTGCTTTTATATTCCTTTCTGTTTCTTTTTAATTTGCATTCTCTATTTCCCCCAAACCATTTATGATAATCCTTTTTTAAAATTGATTTCCAGCATATGCTATATGCCTATAAATGTAACTTGTATTTTAAATAAATATAATTAAAGGCATAATGGAGGTATCTTAGGTGCACAAAGAAGGAAAATATAAATCTGTTTGGGATGGGTAAATTTCAGTTGAGACATGAGATTCCAGGGTGGGCAAACAGAGGGTGGCAGCCCATAGCAAGGAAGTGGACAATGCAGGATTAGGGCAGCGGAAAAAAATCCTCTTTCCCCTCTACATCTCACTAGGTATCCTGATTGTCCCCTTTACCCCACAGAATCACATACAAGATCCAAGCTAGGACTGACACTGACCTTACACAGTATCATTCTCTCCTTCTCGTGGGTCAGGACAGCTTGAGCTTCCTTCTTTTTAGGCAAAAGATTTAAGATTTCTTGGAGTTTCTCCTGCAATAGAAACAAACTTTATGGCATATGAGCTAAACACTGGGTCCTGAAGAGATGCTGAAAACCAAGAACTAGAAAATGGCTGGGACTCTAAAGCAAAAGGTAAAAATAAGATCCACACAAGTTTTGCTGTGGTGCTGGTGATGAGCACCCATGATTGTCACTGATGGAGAATATTTGGGACTTAAGGGGTGGAATGTGATTTGTGTTCTAAGATTTATATGAACAGCCCGCCTTACTTTGTGTTGCTCCTCAACCTCACTTGAGAGATGCACTCTGTTTATTCTATGACTTTGAGTTGGCAAAGTAGAGATGCTCTGCTCATCATCAGAGAACACACAAGTGGCTGCCACCATCCTCCGACAGCTGCCTGAGCCATCCTTACTCTGCAGGACCTGAGACCTGAGCTGCCTGCCAATGCTAGCCAGCCTCCCCAGCTGCTCATTGGGCTGGAAGTGAGGCCCCCCTCAAAGTCCTCCAGCATTCAGGGCAAGACAACAGTGTGTTTTGCTCCTCCCAGTTCTTGAGGAGACACATCAGACAAAAGCTGTGCCCACAATCAGTGATCACCGGGCTGCTAAAATAGTCCAAGCAGATGAAGCAAGTGAGTTCTTCCCTCAGATTCTCCATCAAATCTGCTGTAGACATTTTCTCAAGAATGGACATCAGAGCAAGGCTATACTTCTGTTCTGGTGTTAGAGAAATCCTCTCTGTGGTTCTCTTTTGAATAACAAGTTGCTATGCTGTTATTACAAGAAACTCTTACTCTCCTCTCAGCCTGATTTCACCCATTGACATATAAGCTCCCAACACAAAGGCAATTATGACTTAATGTGGAATCCTTTACACTGGGTTCACAACAAACTTTTATTGAATCTCTCTCAATGCAAGCCACACACAGGATACTAAGGATATTTGCTCCTAATAGAGTTTTAATTTTGAGAGTTGGTTATTGCATACACATAGTACGATAAAACCATTTAAATACATTGGTTTGGGGCTAAAAGTTTGAGTTATTTGGTAAATTTGAATGTCTAATAATATCTGACTTGAAAATATTGTCTAAATATTTTAAAAACCTGCACAAGTAGAACCTACTTGAGAACTCAGAGTAAGATTGTAATATTCATTCCTTTTCTCTTTCAGCCATTTTCTTTGCTTGACCCAAGGTCAATTTCTCTGCTTCCTTATCAGGCATGGTGTATTGTTGTTTAATTTTATGCATCCTAACAAAAGAGAGCCATTCCATTGAAATATTCCTTGACTTCAGATTCCCAAAGTTATGGTCACCTATCTGCCATCATGGCAAACATCTAAAGTGACATTCTTCTTGGAAGCCTTCTCAAGAGATTATTACACTATATAATGGATGGAAGGAATAATATCTTAGTATAAATATAGTTTTATTCACTTATTTTCACCCTTTCAAAATGTGCGAAGTAGGTATTCTCAAATTTCTTATCTATTAAATCTTACTGGACAAAAAAGAAATGAGTGTTGTTCTTAGACCTATGAAAATGTAAATGTATAGTCTAAAGGTTGTGCACAGTGAACACTCTGCTTAGTGCCCAATACTATAAATTCACCACACTCATGAATCAGTTCTTGTCACGGCCCACCTTCTATGTACTGTATGCCAGAGAGGAGGATCTTAACACCCTTCCTCAGGTCTCACTGTTTGACCCTCCCACTAAATTCATCATAATATTTTTCTGTACCTGTCATCTCCAGCTCCATGGGCCTCCATTACTCAAGTTATCAATTTTTTTTCTGACATTCAAGGCAGTAACTCATCCTTCTTTCCCAGAATGTTTGGTGTGTTTTTTTTTTGTCTTGACCTTTGATAAAATGAAGTTTTCTGCCCCCAAATGTTTCTTTGTCTGCCTTTCTTCATCCTACCCAAAACTTGCCTTAATGAGCTCATTGACTCAATATGTTTTAAACATATTTCCCTTGTACAGTATCTGTGAATTAAATGAGGTTAGAAGTTAAGGAAAAAAAACATAAGATGGAAGAGTTGTATTGTTTTAAAAAGGAAGAGAGGTGGCCTCGATTGCTTAATTTGTTTCTGGGCTACTGAAGGAGCATAGCAGCAAAATATTACTGGGAGTTAATCCTAAGTAAAGGTCTTGAAAAAAGCCCTAGAATTACTCAAAATGCCATCAATGGAATAAGGCTTTCTGAACCACCGCCTCCATGAAGTGTTTGTTCTACACAAACCCAGGAATCCTTAACATTGAGCAGAATCATTAGAATAATCCTAACAGTAGAGTTATAGTACATCACAAAGCTGGCATTCCAATTTGGAATGGAGAAACAGGCATAGTCTCCAGCCAGTTCCTGCTGATCTATTCCATTCTTCTTCCCTCTTCCAAATATATTCATTCCTTTTGTAACATTCATAACATAGTAATTTTTTTCATAACAAAATAATTGTCTTATTCATCCATGACCACAATAATTTTCAGCACATAAGAAAGGGCTTGGCTTACCTGCAAAAATGTTTTAAATTAACAAATAGAAGGACTAAAGTATTGCAGAATCATAGTCTTATTCTTGGCTGGAAGCTAAGAAACATATAGTCCAACTATCTTCTATAGATGATAAAGGAAGCTGAGACTCAAATAAATTGAGTTGGTCTCCTGACACATTGGTCTGATCAGGACTGGAAACTAGATGTCTTACCTGCCAGTCATTCTCTTTTGTCAACACACTGTACTGCATCTCATTTGCCTTGTGAATAGATGAAAATTTCCAGTTATCTCAAAGAAATGAATCTTGCTCCATTGTTGTCAGAAGGAAATTGGAAAGCTATCATGGCATGAAGGCTACTTTCAATGGCAATACTCTCAGGAACACAGACTTCTTTGCCATGTTTCTGAGCACACTGACTGGACTGAATTCAAAGGTGAAATAAATTCACAAAGTTAGTCAACTTTCCTCAAATATATTACATCAACCCTCAAGGCCCTACAGTGCTGAACATAATTTCGGAGATCAACAATTCATGTAGCTTCTTCTTTAGCTTGTTTCTCATGAGGATGTGATGGTAGGGCTATCCCCGGGGGTTCACAGGAACAGCTGTCACCCAGATGTGGGTGAGGTTAGGACATGGAAAAGAGGAGCTTTAAAGATATGTGAGGACTCATTTATTGGTAAGAGGCAACGGTAAGATGAGGGCTTATTGGAAAATTATCTTGCATGAAAGCCTGGTTTTAAGAATACATCTGTCATTTCATATTAGTGTGGAAAGCACAGATTACATAATAGATAGTTTATAACAAGTAGGGATGGGCACCTGGAAAAATAAAGTGAGATCTCTACCTAACAATTTATCCCAGTGTGGATTTCAGATGGAGATGTGTGTGTGCCCCAACTATGATTTTCTACTTATATTACTTACTTTCATTTTATTCTTTGACCTTATTTATTATGTTACTTCATTTTTGTATGATTTTGTTCTAGATTACCCCACACCTATTTAGTAAGTAAGAAGCATAATTTTAATCATGTGGCCAAAGTATAGAGCAAGTCATGAGAGGTAATAATTGGTAACACAGTGTTAAATTAAAATGGACTATTTAGGAGAGGTGTTTTAAAGCATGCTGCAGAACTCAGGCACCAAAAAGGAAAAGATTAATAAATTTGAATCATTATATATATATATGGTATATATATATTATATATATATGGTACCAATAAATGATTTGCAAAGAAAAGAAAAATAAATAAGTAAAACAAAGACTTCCATACACCAAAATAAACAACCAAAAGAATTGTTTGAAATGGCATCCTAGGAAAGAGAATTTGTAACATGTATCAAATAATTAATCTTAAATTATAAAGATGTCATACGTGAATGTATATTTAAAATAATATTTCTTAATGTCACTTCCTAGACATTTAAAAGACAGAAAATTCATTTGGGTATGGTGGCATACATGTATAATTCCAACACGTTGAACACTTAGGCAGAAGAACCATAAATTTGTGCCCAGTCTAGGGGAAGCAGCAGCTTAGTGAAACTCTTTCTCAAGATTAAAAAAAAAAGTTTGGGATATAATTCAGTGCAAAGGTCTTGGCTTAATCCCCAATACTACTGAAAAAAAAAAAAGATCAGTTAACTACACTGCCATATGAAATCCATTATGTGACTTTAAGGGGTAAAATACATTTTGCCCCCAAAACAATTTAGGTATGAATAATGAAAAATTAAATTTTCATATTTTTTCCTACAAAAATTAACTCATCTCATAGATGTTGATAACCACATCAGGACTAGAAAAATAGGTCTCTTATCTCCCAGTCATTCTTTTTTGTCAACACAATATACTCCATCAACATGTATATAAAGGCATAGGAAAAGTATGGAACTTCAAGGATATGACACCAAAATACAGGGATCAAAAACAAAAATGGAAAAGTTGGATTGTATCAACCTAAAAAAGCTTCTGCACAACAAAGGAACAATCAACAGAGTGAAAAGGTTACCTACAGAATGAGAGAAGATATTCGCAAACTATGCATCAGATAAGGGGTTAATTTCCAAAGCACATAAAGGATTCTTACAACTCAATGGCAAGAAATTCCCAAAACTAATAATCTGTTTAAAATTACTAATTATTTGAATAGACACTTCCCATTTCCCTCAAAGAATACATATAAAAAGACAACAGGTATGTGAATAGATGCTCTATAGTAATTATCAGAAAATTTCAAATAAAAAACCACAATGATGGATCATCTCATATGTTTTAGGAAAGCTCTGATTAAAAAAAGAAAATGCAGGTTAGAGAGGCTGTGGAGAAACTGGAACCCTTCTATCCTGCTGATAGAATGTGAATGATGGAATCACTGGAAAACAGCATGGAAGGTTACTCAAAAAATAAAAAGTGAAACTATTATACAAATCCAGAAATCCTACTTTTCTAGGTGTTTATGCTCAAGAATTGAAATCAGTATTCATCAATGATTCATGTTCATTTGTAGCACTGTTCACAACACCCAACATGTGGGAGCAATATAAATGTCCATAGATGAATGGATAAAGAAAATTTGATACACAGATACTATGGAATATTATTTAGCCTTAAAAAGGATGGACATTCTGTCATGTGTTACAATATGGATAAAACATGGCAATGTTATACTAAGCAAAATTAGCCAGTGGCAGAAGGATGAATCCCATGTGATTCCACTTATGTGATGCATCTAAAATAGTCAGCTTCTCAGAAGCAGAAAGTAGAAGGGCTGCTGCCAGGGGCTGGGAACTGGGGAAATGGTGAGCTGTTGAGGAAGGCCACAAATCTCCCTTATGCAAGATAAACGAGCTCTGTTGCTCTGCTGTACAACACTGTTCCCAGAGTTAACAATATTACGCAGTATCCTTAAAATTTCTTGAGGGTAGGTTTCGGGTTAAGTTCTCTTTCCTCAATAAAGTAAAACTATAACATTGTTTAAAGAAAAAATGGCAACAAAATAGAAACGCCTAGTGATAATATTTGTTATAGTGATATTGCAACATTGGAAAGAATTATTTTTATTTTTTACATTTTTGTACAGTCAGTTTTAAAATTTCTTTTAATCATCAGCACTTTTTCATTAAAGAAATATACTAGGGAATGAGGAGGAGCCAAGAACTGTGGGGTGTCAGTTATAGGAATTAAATTAATGAGGCAATTTTCTTCAAGTTGAAGGATAAAATTATCTCCAAGGATTGGTTTCAGTTGTAATACAATAAATTTTGTTGCCAGTTTGTGATTTCCACAGCAGCTTTTATTTACTTAACTAATAGGCATTGAATCTTTATTATGTAGAGAACAATGAGCCCAAGGAAAGTCATACAAATATGACTAAAAATGATTAATTTTCTTTGGGAACAGGAGATATGTGTATAAAAAATTAAAACAAAACCTACAAAGCAAAAAGATGTGTGCCTAACAGTGGTGGAATTTGCATTTATTATCTCCTTTGGCAAGTCAGTTGAGGGAATATTGCATTCTTCCTGCAATAATTAGGGAAAATTTCTTGAGACAAATGGCATTTGATATGGAGCTTCAAACTAGCAGTATGTGTGCATTCAAATGAAGAAATAAGTTACTATTTAGGAGTAAATTCTTTTAGTATTAAAAAATACTCAAAGTATTTAAAAATGAAGTACATGATCTCACAGTATGTAAAAATATTGCAAGCAGAAACAATCTACATTGCAATATTCTTTTTTAATGATTTTAGTTTTTGTATTTTTTTAGTTTTTTTATTAGTTAACAGTTTTCAACGCATAACAATTATATTCAGCCTTGCGGATTGGTACACATATATATTACAATATTTTTTAAGCAAAGAAATATTTAAAGATCCACTTCAGCTTGGAAATATCCATCTTCAACACTATACAGAAAATAAGGAAGCCAGAGCAGTGGGGCAGTGTCCAAGGGGCGCCCTGGGAGAGGCTGTGCTGAGCCGACCTCCCCTGCAGTGCAGCTGGCTTGGCCATCCGGGCTAGTCGCCTAGGGCTGTGACAAGGGCCACATCTCAATTGAGGATTTAAGTTGAGGTGGTTTGTTTGTTTGTTTGTGGATGCAAAGCTTTTATTGTTGATTCCCTTGCTTTAAGAAATTTTAAGTGTTGAAAATTTACTTGTTCCAGGCTGCACACTGGTGCTTTATACACTTTGTCTCTTAAAGAGATTTTACCTAAAATGTACCAATGATTAGAATGAATAATCGATAATGCAAAATAGGAAGAAAAGGCCCAAAGGGGTAGGGGTAGTGGGAGGGGCAGGAGAAAGGAAAGAAGAGAAAGGAAAAATGATGAGAAATGGAAAAAATGGAAACAAAGTCTTTGTAAATAGGGAAGGGTGGAGGGGGTGAAGGGAGGGCTAGGAATGGGGAAAAAATAAGAACCAAGATGCATCATGTAAAGGTACAAGATTCCAATGATGACTATAACTGTATTGTATACCTAAAATGTAACAATAAAAGAATTTAAGTAGTAAAAAAAAGAGAGAGATTTTAAAAAACAGAGAAAGAGGGGAAAGCCAAAGGGAAACTATGAGTTGGGAAGACTGAGCAGGAAATGTTTTAAAACAACTCAAACAAATATAGATGAATAAGAATACAAATATGTAATCTAAATTTAGGATAGACTGTTAAGAAAATGGAGTTATAGTCTTCTTTCTTTTTAAGTTGGAGTGTGAAATTTCAGATAATTAGAGATAAGTTGGATTATTGCCATGTGAGTAGAATTTAAAGTAGATAAAGGACAATGGCAGGTTTTTGTTTTAAATATTGAGTTCAAAGATCATTTGTTCCATGTCTTGCTTTATCACATAACACCTTTATGAAACTCTAAATCTCTTAACTCTGTAGAAATTATTAAACAACTTTTGGGTTCTAAGGGGTGCGATATACTCATATTAGAAAAAAATTTATAATCCCACATTATACTAGTATTTTATAGCTAAGGATCCAGGTGCTTATGTATATACATGGTTGCTTCCTCATCATTTTAGTGAGAAAGTCCACTTTTTTTTCTTTTTTTGGAAAATCTTAACATTTATTCAAAGTCTATGTCATCATAAAATGTTTCTTACAGGAGAAAATATAAGACTAGGTCATTCAAATAGAAATTTGTGCCAGACAACGTTCTCAGCAGATATATACTGACTTATTTAATCATCCCTACACCCCTGGGAGTTGGATATTAGTTCTAGTCTCATTCATAGATGAGAAAACAAACTATAGTTGTCTTTCTTACCTTGGATCCCCTCAGGTGGCTTCACCTCAGAGTCGATGCTACTGTCATTTCCACAGAACTGAATGAGCCACAACTATTGAACTCAAGTAATTGGCAGCTGTCATCCAAAAGCAAGTTTGCTGGACAACTCAATCCCTGAAGTGCCCTGAGTGCCCTATGCCCTGCCAAGTATCCAATGGTAAGTGGTGCCAGAGTCTTCCATGGGAGCTGCTCTTAAGTTCAACTATTGCTTGTAGTCGCAGATGTTTAAGTTGGAGAAAAGAGCATTCACTTCTAGGTAAGCTTATGACACAGCTTTCAAAAAGAGCCAATGGAACCTCCTGAGAAAAGGCGAACTGGAGCTTTCTTTGCCACCATAGCTTTTCTTGGATACTGAGTAGAAAGACCTGAGGAAATATCTGTTGAGCTAGGGTGCCAGTATGGTTGGAGAGATCCCTAGAGAAGAACAGGGGTTCTAGGTATAGCTAGGAATTTATGAATTTTAAGCATTCCTGCCAACAGCCAACTATTGCACAAGTTTCTTTGCACAGATGCTGCAACTGTAGGAGCTAGGAACTACATGCCCCTGGGAAGCCGAGACACCAGGACAGGCCAATGTTACTGCGAAAGTAACAAAATCTAGGAAAGAGAAAGGAAGACTAAAGGAGTCTTTGGGGAGGAGCATCTCAAAAGACTGGAATCCTTTCTGGCTGAACATCTGAGGATGTAAAGCATATTTTGTGGTCACCGGCTGGGCCAGGACACATATACTCATGTGTCCTGGATATATTCCCTCACTTCTCTACAGAGGCTACCTTTGGGGTGCCTCACTGCTCCCCAGAAACCTTCTGCACAGTGCAGTAGTAGTCTCCTAACAATTCTACATTGTACTCCTTTTCTGGGAGGTTTTCAAAAAGCTACCTGAAGCCTATGCCCTACCTCCAAAGGTTCTGATCGGACTGTTAAGTGCCTTAATTGGTATACAGCACTCAGTTGATGGGTCTCAGCATCTCCTGGAACTTGCTGGAAACGTAAACTCTTCAAACTCACTCCACATCTATTAAATCAAAAACTCTGGAGGTGGGACCCAGTGAGCAGAGTTGTGCACTAACAAGACCTCCAGGTGATTCTGATGCACTGGAAAGTTTGGAATCCACAGGTTTAGGCACTGAATTAGAATTCCTGTTGCTCTCTGGGTGGTTCTAATGTGTACTATAGTTTGAGAGCCAAGATTTGAACAAATAAAACTACCCCATAGGGACTGAGTTCCTAAGCAGCTGGAGACTAATGCCTACAACAAGCTTTCACCCTGCCTCTTACCACCAATCTCTCCCTCACTTGTTAGAGTTCTCCGAATGTATGTGGAGAGGGAATACCATTTTAAGAGAGGCCATGGTGGAAGGACTAAAGTCTCTGGCAACTTCCATAGAGTATGAAGCAAGTAAGAAGACCCTGCATGACACCAAAGATGAGGCAACCATCGATCATGAACTGACAAATTCCTGATGTTGCAAAAATTCAGGTTGAAATGAATAATTTTTATTCTTTCTTTTCTACTTAATCCTTTGTCCCCCTGAAGGGAACAAAGGATGCCTCCGATCTATCAGATTTCAAGGAAAAGCTATTCATATCATTTGACCAAACTACTTGCAATTGATTATGGACGCAAGCTTTACAGGCCTCTCCTCGGTGGCATTTGCCTTAAGTGCAGGGTTACTTACAGATTGAGAGATATTAGGTAGAATATGCAGCTGGAGACCATGGCTGTGCCAGCAGAGCATCTGAGAACCCGTGCAATGGACTTCAAGAATGTCCATGTGAGATACACGAAGAAAAGCCAAAGAGCTTGTGTGTGCTGGATCAGAGAGGCCTTTGTGAGGTCTTTTTTCTATCACACCATGTTTACCATTGAAAACATGCAAGAAATTTTCAAGGTAAGATTGTTTTCTTTCTGCAAATCTCAAGGGCTAATTCTTTGTGTGAGTTACTTTTCTCATTGTTGAGACAAAATACCTGAAACCCAAAGTTACAGGAGGAAAGGTTTATTTGGCTCACAGTTTGTAGAGGTTTCAGTCCAGAGTTGGCTGGCTCCAAGGCAGGGTAGCATGGCAGAGGGACATCACAGAGGAGAGATGGTTCATGCTGGACAGAAGATAGCAAAGTAGCAAAGAAGTAGGCAGGAATGAGCATAACAACAGCCCTCTTTCTGTCCCTCTTATTCTATCCAGGCTACCCTTAGAGAGGGTAGCACTCACAACCAGGATGGGGCACCCATAATCCTAGCATCACAGCCCAAATCAATCCCAGGATCACACACGCTAGATCCAGCTACCTTGGAAAAGCCCCACCTATGATCACATGAGGTTTTAGGGGGACATCTAGATACAAGCCATAGCAGTCTCTTTCATTATTTTCTTCTTTAATACCTCAAAGCTTCAAAATAGTAACTATCATCAATTGTCTGAATCATTTTTCTACTTGATCTGTCAACAGGCAGGCTTGGGAATCCTTAAAAACCTCTATTTTGACTGAAGGTAAGTGCTAATTTTCACATTTTAATTCATGCCTAAGTTTGTGTTCCACTGTGTACTTTATACATTTAGGATAGAAATTTCCAAGCAGGGGTTATAGTAACCCTTTTTACAAATAGGCCCAAGAAATCTTGAATTTTCTATGTGGAATAGTAGAATCTCACAAAAGAAAACCATTCTAGAGAAAAAAAAAAATGAACAGGTAGCTATGCTGGGGTTATTCTGAATAAAGATGACCACATCACTAAGAATGACTCTTTAATGAACTCAGGGTCTGAGGCTTGAGCTCTACCACACCACAGCATAAACATCAATTTGCTCAAATGTGAGGATTTGAACTGTACAAAAGATTGGAAAACATAGTGAGGTTCTGCCTCTAGGAAGGTAACCTTATGAAGGAGCCAAAAGAATAATTGGACAGTCATGATTTAGAGCCTGTACTAAAATGGCTGTAATGGCTGTGTAAAGAAAATATCCCAAGCACAATTCCTACAAAATACTTAAGAACTCTCCCCAAAGGTTACTTCTTCTACCCTAATGCAATTTGGGAGAACAGGAGATACTAATGACATTATTAAGTATGAAGAAGTACAAGTCAGAGTCAATCAAAATCCTTGTATTATTCTGTTTTTTGTGATTATAATGAAATACCTGAGGCAGGCCACTTGATTAAAAAAAAAGACTGTTTATCTGGCTCACAGTTTGGGAAGCTGAAAGTCCAGAATAGGACAAGCTCATTGGTTCAGCCCCTGGGCAAGGGCCTAACAGCATATTGCATTGTGCCAAGTGCTACGGTTTAAATGTTGGATGTCACCGAGAGGCCTGTGTATTAAACTGGTGCTCAGTTTCTTAGCAATGTGAATTGTTTTAGTGTAATACTAAACATATTGGTCCAAACATTATTTTTTCCCTGTACACTGAAATATGATTCCAAGTAAAAGCAGGTAAAACAAAGTACTGTACACTAATGCACCAAATGTGCAGGCCTTTGATGAGGTTATCTCTCTACTAGCATGTTGGACATACACTCCACACTCTTGGCTCAGTTTGAGCAGATGATTTGTCTTAGATTGACTTATTTTGCTCTTCTTAAGTGCATTTTGCCTTTGCTACCCTAACTCAGCCTCCTAAGTCCTTTTTCAAACTGCCCATCAAGGAACTTTTACTTCTGCAAAAGCTGATTCAATAGTTACCATATAGTTTTGTTTTTGTTGTTGTTAGAAGTTTGTATACCTTTGATTCTGCATGTGTTCTAAGGTGTATTAACATTTTGTAAGTATCCGGTTAGAGTTAAGTAGAGATTGGAGTATTCTGCTCTAATATTTATGAAAATACCATTATTTTTAGTACATGATTTGGCAATGTGAGGTATCTTTTTGTATTTTAGGAGAAATGCCTATGTATGGAAAAAATGAAGCATTTCAAAATCAAACTCTCTGTGTAAATGAAAGACACTTTAGTATATGAAGACCCCAGGAAGTGCAAAGTCTAACAAGCAATGTGTGTGCATGCTTTGAGAGTAAGGGACATTTCAATCTTCATGAATAGAAAGCTAGTAGGTTATGGGGTCCCTGGTGTGTGAATAAGAGCTCAGTGAGTCCTACCGGGGCCTCCAAAAAGATTGTAGTCAGCATCTTGATCTTGGCTGCTATACCTGGCCATTGTGCCACTTCAAGAGAGCTGAAAAAGAATTGAAAAAAAAATCAGATAGGAAAGGATGGATCAAATTCATATGGTGTGATGTCACCGAAGAGGAGGATGCTAGGAATCTACAGCATCAGTGCTCTTAGCTCATCCTCCAGCCAAGTGCACCTGCATCTAACCAAAAAGCTAACGATGTACTAGTGGGTAATCATCTTTTCACTGAAAGAAATATCATAACCAGATTCTTAATGCTTTTGAATATGTAAAAATCCATTTAGCTCTGCACGTTGGTGCATGTCTGTATTCCCAGCACAGGGAAACTGATGCAGGAGGCTTGTAATATCAAGAGCAGCCTGGGTTACATAGCGAGACCTTGTTTCAATATTTTTTAAAAAATTGGTTTAGTTTTATTCATAATGTTTTTGGCTTTGTCTTATAGAAATAGCCATGTAATTCCAAGTTAAAACATACAATTGAGTCACTGATTAAGTTTTGTGATTCTAAATAGAGGTCCAAAATATACAAAGCATTGTGATGTTTCAGAATAGACACTTCTCAGAAGTACAGATGGCCAATACATGCATGAAAAACTGTCAACATTGCCGGTCACTAGGGAAATGCAAGTTAAAACAACACTGAGATATTATTTTACTCCAGAAAGAATGGCTATTATCAAGAAATCATAAAGAAATACTGGAGAGGCTTCAGGGAAAAAAGGAACACTTCTGCATTGTTGGTGAGAATTAAACTAGTACAACCACTGGAAATAAGTATGGAGATCAGTATGGATATGCTTCAAAAAACTAAAGGTAGGACTTCCATTTGACGTAGCTATTCCCCTTCAAAGTATCTTCCCAAAAGAGTTAAAGATATCATGTTACAATGCTAAAAGCATGCCCATGTTTATAGTAGCACAATTCACAATAGCTAAATCTTGGGAAAAGCCTATATGCCCATGAACAGATGAATAGATAAAATATGGTATTTATACATAATGGAGTAATACTCTATCATAAAGAAGGATAAACTTGAGGAATTTGTAGGTAAATGAATACACCTTGAGACCATAAGGCTAAGTGAAGTAAACCAGACACACAAATTTAAATACTGCATGGTTTCTCTTATATGAGAAACCCAAAATGTAAATAAAGAGCAAAGTAAAAGATACATAATAGGTAATAGGGGGATCTTTTTCAAGTGGGAAGGGAAATAAGAAAGAGTTGGGGGGTCGGAATTTAACTCAGTGGCACTGCGCCTGCCTTGCAAGCAAAAGGTTCTGAGTTCAATCCCTGGTACTGGGGGAAAAAAAAAAAAGAAAGAAAGATTGGGAAGGGAGGGAAAAATGATTTTAAAAGAGATTTGAAGAAAAAAATATAGAGCTTTTTCAAATGAAAAGGAGATCAAGAGTTGGAGGGAGCTGGGAGGGAAAGGAGACAACAAAGAATTAAGATGTGTTACATGCATGTACAAACTGTTCATGATAAATGTAATCATTAAATCTACAAACATGTACTAATAAAAATGTATAATTTAAATAAATGCATGAGACTTTCAGGTTTTCTGTTTTCACAGGCTTGATTTGTACGAATTCCATACTTAGGTGAATTGAAGTCATACCACTGAAGTACTTAAATATACTGACGATGTTGTACAGATAACTATATGAAATGATCCCAACCTTTATACAGGAAACCAAACAAAAGGCCTTTTGAAGGGGGTAAAGTTTGCTAAAAATAGAACAAGAAAAAATTAACCAAAATTTAAGGAAAGTTATTTTCGAGCTTCGTTTTATAAATACAAAATTTCTGCTAACCTTGGTGGTACATACCTATAATCGCAGCTACTCAAGAGGCTGAGGCAACAGATTTGCAAATGGGTTCAGCCTGGGAAATTTAGGAAGACCATTTCACCATAAAAAAAATAAAAAGGATAGGTAGGTAGCTCAGTGGTACAGGATTTGCCTAAGATGAGTAAGACCCTGGCTGGATTCAGTCCTCATTCCAAAATAAATAATGAGTAAAAGAAATAAAAAACTTACAAATCATCAAAAATATTTGGCCCAGGGATTTAGCTCAGTGGTTCTGCCTCCTGCCTCACAAGGTCAAGGTCCAGAGTTAGATCCCTGGTAGCAAAACAAACAAACAAAACAAACAAAAAACTGCCCCTGTGCACCGACCACTCTCTCACACCCTATATAGCACATAAATTCTCTTATTATTATAGAGGAAGGCCCGTCATGGGGCAGAGAAAGACCATGTGAAACACTAACCTTTTAAAACCCTTAAAGCTGAGAAACTGAAAGTGGAAATAAGGACTAAAATGAACCATAGACATTGGGAAATGGGAAGAAAATATCCAAATGGGAAGGGGAACAAGGGAGCGGGGGAGAGGGAAAGGAAAGAAGGGACAAGAAAAAAAAAAGAATAGAAGGAAAAAATAGAAACGCAGCTTATGTTATCATTATGTATATCTAAAATGTACCAATAAACACTTTCCGAAAATGAGTAAATAAAGAGCTGGGTGTGGTGGCTCATGCCTGTGATCCTAGCACTCAGGAGGCTGAGGCAGGAGGATCACTGTGAGTTGAGGCCAGCCTGGGCTACAGAGTGAGACCCTGTCTCTAAATAAATAAATCAATACCTTAATGCTTTTGGGGAAAAACAAAAATAAAAGTCAGAAAATGCATCTTGATGATTGGATTTTCAAACCATCAATCATTTTAAAGAAGAAAGTAAGCTTTAACTTCCCTGTTTGCCTAATAGTGATTAAATCTAGAAATTCCTCTTGGGCGTTAATGGAAGATACAGCGTGGGTTAAGGTGTTTTTGCTTTCCCTGTACCTCAGTGCCCCCAAGTTCTCATGTTCTCAGCTTGATTTTCCATGGGAAAGTATTTCCTGGTCTGCTGGGGTAAATTCCTACTCTTATATAAGCGTCATAATCCTTTACACTTTTCCTTAGTCAGAGTTGCAATTAATTAGTCAATTAACTAATTTAGCTTTGGGTTTTTTGAGACAAGGTCGTGCTATATAGTCCAAGCTGCAAGTGAACTCACTTTGTAATTTAAATCAGGCTCAGAGTTGCTTTGACCCTCCTCCCTTGGCCTTGTGAGTGCTGGGATTATAGGCATGCTCCACCATGCCCTGCTGGAGTTTCAATTTTATTTAAATCTCTCATTCTTTAATAATCTCTCTCAACCAGGTGTGGTGTCCTATGCCTATAATCCCAGCACTCTGGGAGGCTGAGGATCACAAGTTGGAGAGCCCAGCCTGGGCATTTTAGAGACTTAGTAGAACCTTGTTATTATTAGTACCACTAGTATTGCTATTAATGGGCTCAGAATGTAGCTCAATGTGAAGGGTCCAAGGGTTCAATCCCCACTAAGAAAGAAAGAAAGAAGAAAGAAAGAAAGAAAGAAAGAAAGAAAGAAAGAAAGAAAGAAAGAAAGAGAAAAAACTCTTTTTCATTAGACAGTAATTTTTTTTTTTTTTTTTTTTTGAGATTCTTGCTATGTAGCCCAGCCTGACCTTGAAATCACTATGTAGCCCAGGCTGGCCTCAAATTTGAGGTAATCCTTCTGCCTCAGCCTCCCAAATCCTGAGATTACTGGTTTGTGCCACCACACCCAGCTAGAGTAATTTTGTCAGTGGTTTTCAGATTACTGACCAAAACCTCTAGAAAAAATAAATTTTGGGATGACTTGGAACTTCCAGCTCAGGATAAATTGAGCTTTTCTATGGAAAAGCTACTCGGAATCTCATTTTATGATGCCTGTGATGATTTGTTAAACCAACACAACAGCCAGCACGCTAGAAATACTTTTTTATGATAATTGGGGACCTTGAATGTTTTCCCCACACACCATGGCATTCTAAGACTTCTGTGCATACGGAGACAGAAATCCACTCACTACTGGATCAAAAAGGGCTAGATAGCTGGGCGGCGCCTGTGACCCAGCACTGGGGAAGCTGAGGCAAGAGGATCGCCATGAGTTCCAGCCAGCCTGGGCTACAAGGTGAGCTCAAGGCCAGCCGGAACTACTTAAACCAGACTCTGTCTAAAACAAAAACAAGCACATAAAAACGCTCAAAGGACTAGGCGAGAGATTTCAACTTTTATCTCTATGTTGTAGTTGTCTGCAAGACTTCCTTTAAAGAACTTTTAAACCACTGGCATATGATAATACGAATACGTTACTATCTGTTACTTTTACAAGACTGAGAATACACAATGTCACTAACTCCAACCATGGGTAGGAAGGCTAATCCTAGCCGTCCTCCTAACTGGATTAAAGAACAGAGGGAACCTGGCGCGCCATGATGCTGGGCGTGTCTTGGACAGTGTTTGGGCCACCAGAAGGGGACTGCCCCGGCACCGTCCTATCAGTGGGTGGGGCGGGGACACTGCGGAAGGCTATTGGTTCATTCTGAGTTGGGTGGGTTTCCTTCTGCTTCCTTGCAGGTCAGAGTCCCCACTCCACAGGTGTTGGGCCGCACACCAGTGAGCTCCCTGGATCGCAGGCCTTCGCTCTCTGACTAGAGTTACACCATCGGCTTTCTTAGTTCTGAGGCCTTTGGATTTGGACTGGCCCAGTTAACCAGCATCGTAGATCCCTGGCTTGCGAACCGCCAATCACAGAGACCCCTTAACCTCCATGAACACGTGAGTCAATTCCCTTGTAAATCCGCTCGCTTTTAACATGCAGGATTTATCGGTTCTGTTTCTCTGGGGAACCCTGCCTAATCCAGCAAGATTACAGTTAATCTGTGAGAGCCGCTATATAGGACATGTTTATGCAGGATCCAGTCAGAAAAAACTCGATTTTAGTAAATGTGAAAAGCTTCCTTCATTTTCATGGGAACAGGCATAGAGGGAGTTAGGGTGAATCTTTGGAAAATAAATGCTTCATGACCTCTAATGATCTTTTGGTTCCGGAAGGGGTTGCCTCCTAGGGAAGGGTAAATTTTATTCCTTTGTCATGAAAAGAAAAACAGCAACTGAGTTTATTTTCTTTTTTAGGTTAAATTCTCTGTCAAAGCTATTCTAGGTTTGTCTTGAGGCTATCATTCTGGTTTAATAAAATAATTTTATGTTAGAACAGAATTCTTGATCTGTTTTCCGTGTCCAATATAAGATTCAGAAGCTGCTTAGAGAATCCCTCTCTAACCCTATTTCTTTCTCCCCTCAGGCACCCAGCAGCAGCTCACTGAAGTGTCTGTATTCGTTTTCTATTGCTTTGTAACAAAGTACCGCAAATGTAGCATTTTAAAACACCGCACTTTTTTGAGCTCATAGGTCTGTAGGTCTGCATTTCAGCAACCATGGCTGGATCCTCCGCTCGGGTTTCAGAAGGTTGAAATTGAGACGTTGGCCAGGATGTGTTTGCGTGCAGTTTGGTGTTCTCTCAGGCTCATTTAGACTGTTGTGGGACTCGCTTGGTTCCTTGTAGTTACAGAACTGGCATAGACCCCATTTTCTTGCTGACTGTCAGGGAGGGTTTACACTCAGCAATGAGGGGCCACTGCCAGACCTTCCCATGTACCTCACCCTTCCTCAAGCCCCAGTTCCTCCCTGGAATCTTTCTCAGTACCAGAAGGCCAGACTTTTTTAGGGGTTCACTGAGTAGGTCAGGGCTGTCTAGGATAATCTCTTTAGGGTCAACTGATTCGGGATCTTCTGCCTAATCCCTCAGATTTGAATGTTTGCCAAAGTTTGAAAAAGTACACTTGTATGTGCACTAGGGGGTGAGAATCTTGGGGATCTTCTCAGAATTTTGCCTGCCAAAGTGTCCATTCTGTATCTCGCTATACTTATCTTCCTTATTTACTAAAAATGTCCAGTGAAGGAAGGAGATAGAGAAAACAAGGATTATCCTCCCTTAGGAGTTGCTGAGCAGAGAGTAACTGTTCTCAGGTACCATCCCAAAATCATTCACTTTTTTCCCAAGTTTGTTCTGAGAAGGCTTGAGTACTCAGCAAGGATGGTTAGAAAGGACAAGGGGATTTTCAGGCAAAGCTCAGCAGTGCTGCAATAGCAATCTCTTAACAAGAATATGGACCTGGTTTCACTGTGGTTCTGTCCCTTTTCTACCTCTCCAAGCTTAAGGCCATTAAGAACAAACAAGCCTTACTTTTACTTTTACTGGATCAAATAAAATGTTCCTACCATGGCCAGCCATGGCAGCTCACGCCTGTAATCCCAGCGCTGGGGGAGGTTCTGAAGCAGGAAGATTGCTTCGAGTTGGAGGCCAGCCTGGGGTACACAGTGAATACAAGGCCAACCTGAACTATAGAGCAAGACCCTGTTTCACAAGACAGTGACAACAAAATGTGCCCAGTATGTAGGATCTAGATATAAATATTGTTCTTTTTTTCTCTCTTCTCTCTTTCTAGGAACTAACCAGTTTTTAGAAAATGTTTTTGGTTTGCAGGCCACATATATTACAATCATTTGTCTTTAAACCCAAATAGTCTAGAAGGCAGAGATGATCTGGGTTTTTCACAACTGGACTAACACTGGTGCTTCTTCCCAACACACCCAAATCAGAATAATCACTATAAATCCCACGTCAAGCTGTTTATATGAGGTCTTCCAGAACTTAACGTTGGGTCAGTCAGTGTATTTAAATTAGCCTTGTTTATGAGTGACAGTAGAAAGCAAGCTTATGGTTTAAATGGGGCGGAAAGGGCCAGGGATTTAGCTCAGTGGCGCCATGCCTGCCTGGCAAGCACAAGGTCCTGAGTTAAATCACTGGTACGGGGGGTGGGGGGGGTTATTTTACTTATTTGATATATGATAGGCACCTGGATTCAGGCTCTTCTTTTCTGTTTCTCTGATGTGTACAACTTCTATCCTGTTAGGATATTGATTACCCGCCAGGACTGCTGGAGCTCCTGCCCTTATGTTCTTCCACAGCAGAGCCAGGCTCAAGGGTAAAGGGTGCACCTTCTGCCTTCAACACACCACTTTGAAATAGCACAATCTCTGCCCTAGTCCCTGTTGGGCAGAACATAATGATATGTCCATTCACTGCTTAAATGGAACCTAGGATGATTTTTTTTCTTCCTACTGGGTATAAACCCTCAAGGGGAAAATACAATCTTTATCTCACTGTATCATGTGATTGAAAAAGTGTAGTTAATTAATGTGTCAAGCAGGACATGGTGAACTATTTTGGGCTTGGGTTTTTTTTGTTGTTGTTTCTTTGAGACAAGATCTTGCTGTGTAATCCAAGCTGATTTTAAAGGAACTCACTATGTAGCCCAGGCTGGCCTTGAACTCATAGCGATCCTCCTGCCTCAGCCTCCAAAGTGCTGAGATTATAGGCGTGCTCTACCTCACTTTGGCAGTGGTGGGCCATCATGATGGATTTGATCATCATACCTTCATGGGAACTCAGAACTTTACCTTTGAAAAACATTAGAAAGGGATGTGGGAGTCAAGAATGAGTGAGAAATAGGAATCTGTAAGGCATCCTTGGGTAGGAAGAATATTTATTTCCTTCTGCAATGAGGATTTATATTTGCAGAGACATTTGGCATAGACACCGTATATTTTCAATAATACCAGTTCTTTAGTTTTAGTCCCTCAGACAAAGCTTGTTACATACAAGGAAGGAATTTTTCTTGGTATTTGGGAGCTCATTTATTTTACAATGCTATCAGACACTACTGCTTGGTATTCTGTTTGTCAGCTTTGCCATGCAGACTCTGCATCTTACCTTCTTTCCTTGCTCCCACAATATACAGCACCTGGAGATTCTGTACCATTACTATCTACCCAGTTCACCAATCTTTGAGAGAGAGAACTTCCCCTTAACCCTCCTCAGAACAAACAAATTGGGACCAGAAGTTAAGGAGTACTCTGGTTTGTGTATTGACTCCAAAACAATTTTGAAATTTAATCACCCATGTAATAACATTAAGAAACAAGGCCGTTGGGGCACTGGCCTTGCAAGTGGATGAAGGCCATTTCATGGTGAAGTGGACAGCACAGAGTCCCTTACCAGATCCTGGATCACACTCTGAGACTTCCCAGCCTCTAGAGCTGTAAGCCAAGTAAACGTTTATTTATAATCTTCCCAGTTTAATATTCTCATATAAGGGCAGATAATGGACACAAACAGGAAGTTTTATGATAAAATGATAGAATGATAGGTAAAATGTGGACAGTGGCTACTGTCTCCATGATGTTATTAATTAGAATCCATGTATATTGAAGTGGCTTCAGGTTAAAGAGTGAGCTAGCAGAAACAATACTGTTTACTTTCTTTCAAAATTTAACCACTGAAAATTTTAACCAATCTCTGCTTTCTACCTACTAAGAAATGGTTGACAAAGCTAGCAGTAAATTATTCTAATAGTTATTTTTAAATTATTAAATAGTAATATTTTTGCCTCGAGTTACATCCCCAGACCTTTTTTATTTTATGTTTTGAGGCAGGCTTTTGCTAAATTGCTAAATTGCCCAGGTGGGCCTGAATTTATGGTCCTCTTCCTTCAGTCTCCCAGAGTTCTGGGATTACAGGGGTGCTGCACCATGCCCAGCTAGTATTAGATATTATTTATTTGATATTGGTCAGAGGAGACCAAGACCAGGCACTGAAGTTAACATATGCACTAGTGGAAGTAGCACAAACATGAAGATTTAATAATACAAAGAGATTCTTTATTCATATATACGGCATAAAAACTGCGATTAATAGATGTAACTCATCAGTGTTTTCTTCAAATCTATCTTGTCTCTACCTCCTACTTCAAGAGGGATGATCATTTAAAATTATTGGGAAAGAAACAGTGACAGTTAATTTTAGGTTTAAAAATCTAAAAAAACATGTCAGGCATCGGGAGATGTATATGTTGTAAAGTGCCAAATCTTTTTTTTAAGAGTAGGAAAACTTTATTGGGAGAAAGAAAGCTTCTGCCTAAGAGAGACAGAAGGGGGACCAGAAAGTGGGTTGCCCACCCACCCCACTTTTCAAAGACGTTTTATACAGCAAAGACATATGGTAAGGTGGGTACAAAGTGGGAGAAAACTATAAGACCCAAAGGAAATTTACAAGGTGGGCATGAGGTGGAAAAAAACCATGACCAACCAATAAGATTACAAGTATAGTCACCCAGGTAATATTGATTAAATCGGGGTCAAATGGGACAAGAATTTTCAGGAAGGGTGGGTCAGGGACATTTCCTGGAGAAGCTGAGTTAAGACCTTGGCCCCCCACCCAGGTGATTGATACCTCCTTAGAATATCAATCACTGGTATTCATCCTACCTGGGTATGATAGTTTCTCTCCTTTTACAATGCTGGCCTTCTGTGAATGTCTTCACTGTCCTCCATGTTGGCTCCTCAAGGGCTAGCTCTGCCTAACTGCCTACAAGATATCTAATTAACTTGCCTATCTGCAAAGTTCCCCCCTCTGAAGAAGTACCCCTAACTGCTGTGAGGGGGCAAAGAGCGAAGACCATTCTGGCTACTTCCAGCTGGAGAGGGTCGTAGTTGTGATCAGCAGTCAGAGTTACTCTGCAGAGGATCTATTTTAAAGGCCATTGATAAGTGCCAGGCATTGTCACATTGGTAGCTGTATAGCTTTGAGTCTGGAGGAGACAAAGCCAAACAAACAGTTAAGAATACATGGGCCAAATTATAAGGTCACCAGGATTGGTATGAATATAACCAACAAGTGTCTCCACCAGGAGGAACTAGTAATAGCCTCCCACAAAGAGGATAAGGAGAAGGTCCAGGGGACTTCAGAATCTAACATAGAAGTCATATTGTATAGTTTAGCAGATATGAGCTGTTTACAAGCTCAATCTGATGGGTCCCAGTAAACGAAGTCTAGCACATTTGTCATTGGTTCCATTTGTATGACTGCTTGGAGTTGGCAGCCTCCAGGCAAGGAAAAACAAAACTTTAAGAAATTAGAGCATGTGTAATCTAAGCATGAGCACACTAGAATGGAAGGGCAGGTTGAGGAGAAAGTCACATTTAGAAATTGAAATAGTGATTGTAACCTGCTGGCTCTTAAAGATTCTACCATAGTTTTTCCTAATGATCCATAACCATGGTCAGCTGCTGGTGTAGCTAGCAACTGCCAGAAGGGGTCAGTGACTGGAGCCCCTTTTTGTATCTAGCTTTATTACTATGGCATTTTATACCTCTTTTGGTTATTCTTTTCTGCTGGGTGTTTAAGACCAAGTTAAAGTGAGACCTGTGTCAATCAGTATGAACCTCTTTCTATCTATCAACGTCAGTTAAGTCTCCTCGGGCATTACTTTGGAACTATTAAAGTTCCAAATCTTAAAAAACAGCCTTTCACATTAGCTAGCTTGGGACGGCAGAGTTTTATTTTTATGAGAAATTTAAAAGGTTTACTAAAATATTTATCTTCATTAGAATTTTTCTGAAGAAATAGTTCCATAAAAATCTTTTGACTACACCACATGCAGTAGGGGAATCATACCTATTTGGGAGGTTCAGGCAAGATGATTGCAAGTTTGAAACCAGCCTGGGCTATTCAGTGAGATCCTGCCACAATATAAAAAATAAAAAGGGTCGGGGATGTAACTCAGTGGTGGAGTGCCCTTGGGTTCGATCCTTAGTACCAAGGGTGTGTGTGTGGGGGGGTATAACCACTTGATTTTACCATCTTTACTACTTTTGTGCAATTTCAATTTTTAGTTTCTATTTTCTTGATAGAGGTAGTCAGTAGTTTATGTCTATTGAATATTTGATTAAATACAGTGAATATTCGGTTATGTAAACTCTTATTACTCATGGTGTTCTGATATTTTCCATCTTTCTGCTGCTTTAGTTTGTTTGTTTTGTTTTTTGGAAACATGGTCTTGCTATGTAGCTGAGGCTGGCCTCGAATTCACAGTGATCCCTCCTGCCTCAGCCTCCCAAGTGCTGGGACTACAGGTGTGTGCCACCGCGCCTGGCTTCTATGCTGATTTAACCCTGGCACATGTGTCCTTTTACTAACATTCATTTTAACCATTTTAATAAGAGTGGTAAAAAATCAGCTATCACTCCAGAATTCATCAACACTGGTGACAAACTAATGCTACCCAAACTGAGCTATTGCCAACAGTGTCAAATTTAGCAATAGTATTTTGGGTGGTAAGGAAAAGTGTTTGCCTACACTATTAGGACTAATATTGAGGCTGGATGTGAGGCTAGGTTTTTCCCTCACAGGAATTTGAGAGAAGATAGATAAAACTAATTTGTTTTGTTTTTTGCTTCTTGCCTGCCCTTGCTTGTTCCCTTCAACTAGGACTATGAAAGTACAAAATTTATGTTTGAAGCAGTTGTACGCTTTATAAATCACCTCAGCTACATTAAGTTCTGCAAGACTAACCTTGATTTTGTAAAAATATTTTTGCACATAAAATTTTCCATTTGAATGAACATTGCTGGCATAATAACATATTTTAAAGCTACTTTTTTTTTCCCTGAAAGTCAGCACAGTAGTAGTTTGGACAATATCTACCTTCTAACATTCAATGCCAGTTGTGTTTTAACAATTATACTTCAGGTCCTAAAATATGTTCTAATTATCAGCCAACTTTAAGGTGTGGGACAGGCTTTTGGATTCCTTGTTTCTCATGATGGTGTTAAGCTCATATTCTTTAATTACAGTGAGCAATAAGTAGATCTTAATATCTTCATGATATAGCTTCATTATCAAAATAGATTATGGTAGTGTAAATTTCTTTTTAGGCTATGTGTAATAATATAGAGAAAACAGCTGTCTACAAGCTTTAGGATAAATGTAACATTAATAAGCTTGAGTATGTGCCTCAGTATCAATCATATGTACTCCATTAATATGTATATGACTAAATGGTACATATGAAAGGACATAAAATGGCTTTGTTTCCTGTTAAAGTGAAAACATTCATGAGTTATGAAAGATCAGAAAATGGTGAGAGTAAATAGAGTGACTGAGAAAATCTTCAGTAAAATAATCACAGTAAGTACCCCTCACCATGCTGTGACACACTATTGTTTAGGAAGGCCAAGGTCCCGGCTGCTGGAAAGGACTCTGGATGAGTATAGGAAGCCAGGCTGCTCCTACAGAGAGAGTTCTCTGTCCATGTCAGTGCCCTGCCTCCCATGCATGTTTTATACAAGCTCTCTCAGTCTCACAGTTATAGACTGAGTGGTTTTCTGAAGTTGTGGCAATTAAGTGGCAAAACTGGACAGAGAGCCCTCTCAGACCAACTTCATCACTGAAGCACAACACTTTCTTCAGTGTGAGACTTCGGTAAAAATCCAAACTCCATTTCCTCAGGATGAACTGATTCCAGCTGAAGCCAGCCCATTCACCTTGCTATGGATATACTCTGTAGTTAAAACACAGAAGGGGGCTTGCCCCTGAGTTGAAAGAGATGAGGTAAAGGAAACCTTCATGTTTCTGTTTTGATTTTTACATAGGAGCATCATCTTCCTTTAGATCAAAAGTAGAAGAAAGCTGAGTATGTCAGGTTTTGATGAGCATGCATTGATTTACAGTGACATTCGGATGAGTGTCCTTTACTGAGGTCTGCCATAAGCACTTAATTCTTAAATCCTTGAGCTTTGTAAAGGAGCATGAATGAACTCTGGACCTCGTAGAGATGTGGGAATAAGCCAGTGAGAGAGAGCTAAGCTTTGGATTAAGGAGTCCTCTAGAAGATAACAATGGGGCTGGAACCCATGAGTCACCACTGCTCCTGAGCCTTTTCAGAAATGGGAGGAGGTGGTCGTCTCCAATAGCAGGACTGGGGTACAGCAGTAACAGCCTCACCTGGCACCTGCCTTGCTCATCCAGCTCAGAAGCTGCGAGTCTGGTCCAGTGAGGGGAGAAGGACTATAAATGTGGTAGGACCACTCCAACTTCATGAAGTAAGTCAGGAGAAGCATGACACATGTAATCTTATTATTCGTTCTTTAACAGAGGGAATAAAAATAACATTTCTGTAGGAATATTTTAATCAAAATTTTCCTATATAAAAGTGTAACATTTAAAGATGGTCTTTCTCCTGCTGGTGACGTTACTGTAGCCCTATACAATCAGCTCATTATAAACTAATTCAAATTTAAGGCATGTTACTTTATAAATTGGCAAAATATTTGGTATTTAATACGGATAAGGCAGTATAGTAAGTATCATAAAATTTGGCTTCAAGGGCCAGGGATTTAGATCAGTGGTTTTCTTTTTTTTTGGTATAGTACATCGTGCAGTAATTTTTGCTGATTGTGCTGTGCAGTACAGTACTGTAGTTTTATGTTATTATAGTATATTACTGTGCTGCATGTAAGAGTTATGCAAATAAAAGCAAAGTCATAGAGCTGGAGTTTCCTTTGACCATTTCTTTGCTCTGAATATTGTAATGTGCACACTATATACTTAATCTCCACATTCTCTGCTTTCTCAACTATTAGTGTTTTCAGATGCTACCTTCCTCAAAAGATTGTGGACTGTATCATAAATATATGATAAGAGCTTAGCATACTGGATTGCATTTTTTTATTACATCACTCAAAATTCATAATTTAGAACTTGCTTAAAAACCAAAGTAGAGCCAGGGATTTAGCTCTGTGGCACCATTCCTGCCTTGCAAGCTCAAGGTCCCAATTTCGATCCCTGGCACCAAAAAGAACAAAACCAATGTAGGCTTTAAGCGACACCAAAACCTGAGAACTATGCTGGAGGTTTATCCTTTCATTCAGCGATCATGAAGAGTTTTCCTGTCAAAGTGAAAACATCCATGAGTTAGAAAGGTCAGAAAATAGTGAGAGTAAAATAGAGTAACTGAGAAATCTTCCAAGAAGTTGTCTATTCCAAGACTTACAAGGGAAAAGATTGAATAGAAAGAAAAAAATACAGTAGAAAAGGAAGCTGTTCTAGCTGAGAAGGGGAGGAGCAGAGGAATAAATTGGTCTCTGGGAGAAAGACCGGGGAATTTAATCTTGGAAGAAGGAGTGGGTGAGGAGTAGTAGTCTTTGAGGTAAGAAAAAGGCTATCAGTGTTTGGTGGTGCACTCCTGTGACTCTGGCACTCTGGAGGGGCAACTGAGGCAAGAGGATCACTCAGAGGCCAGCCTGGGCAACATGAGTTCAAGGTCAGCCTGAAATAAAGTACATAGTGAGACCCTGTGTCAAGAAAAAAAAAGTTATCCTAGATATTCTGTAGTGTAGAGCATTCTTTTGGAAAATCAGATAGCCAAGTAGGAGAATGTAGCTGTTATTTTATTTTATTAGCAATTTTTTTTAAAAAGTACTGAAGCTTGATTAGCAGGGTATTAACTGACACAATAAGACTCTTCCAGGGTGGAGAACTGTAAAACTTAGGAGGCTGTACAGATTCCCTCTTTACTGAGACCAGATATGAATTATCTGGGATTGTCTCCTGACCTTCCATCTGTAACAAATTCTTTAGGCAGGTAATTATCCCTACTCTTGATTTTCTGTCTACAGATAATGCAATGATCATTTCCTTCAGCAAACACTTTGGAAACTAACAATTCAGTCAGGCATTATTTCCAGTAAAAAATAGTTAACAGCTTAAGATAAAAATGCTATTGCTAAGGAGAAAGCACAATGAGATTCTCAGATTTTTCTTGAAGGCTTTCTTCTTGTAGAATTGACAATATTTACAGGCGGTTCCTTTGTTTAAAAATATATATTATGCCTGAGGCATTATACAAGGTTTTTGAGATGTAACCAAAGACAAAATATTTATCCAAAGGACTGAGGTTCAGGATCAAGGTCAAAGTTACAGTTTCTAGGGCTTCATTAGAAATGTAAATTAATAGACCCCATCCTGTGTCTACTGAATCAAAGAGACCCCAGGAAGTGTGGTCAAGAAATCTGTTTTATAAAAAAACACATCTTCTTTATCCAGTTTCCAATTGATGGGCACTTGGGCTGCTTCCAAGCTTTAGCTAATACAAACTGTGCCACTAACAAGGGTTAAAATAATTAAAATGAATAATTGATAATTTGAAATAGGAAAAAAGGTCCAAAGACAAAGGGGTGAAGGGAGGGGAAGGGGAAAGGAAAAGAGGAAAAGGAAAAACTATGAGAAAAGAAAAAAAAATGGAAATGAAGTCTGTGTAAATAGGGAAGGGTGGAGGGGGTGAAGGGTGCACAGGTAATGGGAAAAAAATAAGAACCAAGATATATCATGTACAGGTACAAACACCCAATGATAAATGTAAATGAATTGCATACCTAAAATGTACCAATAAAAGAATTTAGGAAAAAAAAAAGAAAGAAATCTGTTTTAATAAATGCAGGTGATTCTAAATCCTCACAGGATTATGATAAGCACTGTTTTAGACCAACTACTGAGTAGGACTTGATTTAAAACTTCAGAAACCTACCTGAAGGCACTGAGCCAGGGACAAGGGGAGCAACACAACTGAGGAAATCTCTTCAGTCTTCCGTTGTGCTTGCTGTTTCCCCTGACCTGAGGAGATTTCTAGGATTACAGAGAAATTATGTAAATTTTCCTCCATCGATCATTTTCTTAATTGTGGTTTTCATTAAATTCCTTAATTTGATCCTAGTATCCATGGAAACTTTATTATTTACATGTAATGTTATATAAGAAAATGTAAGAAATACAGGACAAAGGAAAAAAAAGTTAAGAAAAACAAGAGTGTAGGTCTGATTTTAATACATAACCAACATGCTGTGGAGACAAATTACTCTCCAGTTCTGCTTTCTCTTGATTTTGGTAAAAACATTTAATCTTGTTCTGACCTTCACTGATTTCACTTAACTTTTTGCTGGTTGATATAAATAACTTTTAAAACATTTATTGAGGATCTTGTATGTCAGATATACACACAGCACAGACAAGGTGCTTAATTCCTTGTGAAGAGTGACCCACAAACTTGTTTGCTAGTGCTAAAGTCAGTTGCCCACAGAAAGATGAGGATGTAAGTCACGGGGAGGTACTGAGCAGTGCCCTCTGTGGAAGAGTCATTTGAGCTGTGAACTGAAGGAAAAAACCGAAGCCAGAACTGCAAAACCATGAGGCCGGAGCATCACAGGATGTGGAAACAAAGAAAACACCCCATGAATGTGGATAAATTTGGTGGAGCTGGAGTTGACAGTAGCTGAAGGTGGCCCTGATGAGATTGGATGAAGGTGGGTTTGGAGGGAACAGATCTAGAGTAGGTAATCCCTTCAGATCTCATTGTGGATGCAGGAGGAAGTGGTGATTAGCAGCCTGGTGTAGGTTTTAAAACAGTATTCTGGTCTTTGAACTGAGAGGAGTGGAGATAAGCAGGAAGAATACAAACTAGGAAAATGGCATTCAGTTGGTAAAATGGTGGTTTAACTGTGATTCCAAAGCAGTTTTAGGTATGTTAATTTTTAGTGCTTATTAAAGGTTCAAATGCAAATAAGATGGCAGCTCTGTTCTAGGAAGTATATTTAGAGTGTGGCATACAATTATCAGGGCGAGACAGTAAGACAGAGTTCTGGAATGTTTCAAACTCTGGAGGTTCCAGGAATGTGAAGCAAAAATAAAAATTTGAAAAAACAATAAGAATAATGTTCAGAACCAGACCAGTCTAGGGTCTACTATGTGAACTGCTGCAGGTAGCCTCAGGAGAGCAGAATCAGTGAACTTTAATCAGTGAAGACCTCTAGGGCATATTTAGGGACACTGGAGAAGCTGCCAGAGAGCAGAAGACATAAACGATGAGCTTATATTCAAGGACAAATAAGTAGAAAAAAATGTTTGTAGTTCATATAATAAAAAAGGACCTACTCTTTTACATGTATAAATATCTCTTTAAAATGGACAAAAACTGGCCATAGGCAGGTGTGGCGGCCTACGCCTGTCATCTCAGCCCTCTGGAGGTGGAGGCGGAGGCAGATGATGCATTTTGAGGTTGAGACCAGCCTGGGCTACATAGATCAGTCTGAACTACATAGTGAGACCTTGTCTCAAAAAGGAGGAGGTGGACAAAAACTTGCTAGAAGAAAATTGGTAAAGAAGGTCAGCATATGGCGGGGCTGTGGGGAAAGAGGAACCCTGCTCCACTGCTGGTGGGAGTGTAGACTGGTGCAATCACTGTGGAAATCAGTATGGAGATACCTCAAACAACTAGGACTGGAAGTCCCATTTGACCCCGCTATTCCACTGCTGGGGATCTTCCCCAAAGAATTAAAAGAATCATACCACAGTGATATATGTGCACCCATGTTCATAGCAGCACAGTTTGTGATAGCTAAACCTTGGAAACATCCCAAATACCCATCAACTGGAGACTGGATAAAGAAAATGTGGGGTTTTTTAATAAAATGGAGTACTACTCAGCCATAAAAAATGGGAAACTAGAGACATTTATAACTAAGTGGATGCACATTGAGGCGATACTCTTAAGTGAAATAAATAGGACACACATGTATAAATACCAAATAGTTTCTCTGGTGTGAGAAACTGAAAGTGTAAATAAGGACTAAAATGTATAATAGGTAATGTGAAATAGGAAGAAAAGGGGCAAAGGGGAAGGAAGTGGGAGGGCTGGGGAAATGATAGATGGGAATGGGATTAATATGAGAAAATGGAAAAATAGGAACAAAATCTCTGTAAATAGGGAGGAATGGAGGGGTTGAAGGGAGGGCTGGGCAAGGGTGAAAAATAAGAACCAAGAGAGATTATGTGAAGGTGCAAATTTCCAATGGTGAATGTCATTATATTGTATACCTAAAATGTACCAATGATTAGAATGAATAATCGATAATGCAAAATAGGAAGAAAATGTCCAAAGGGGTAGGGGTAGTGGGAGGGGCAGGGGAAAGGAAAGAAGGGAAAGGAAAAATGATGAGAAATGGAAAAAAATGGAAATAAATTCTTTGTAAATAGGGAAGGGTGGAGGGTGTGAAGGGAGGGCTAGGAATGGGGAAAACATAAGAACCAAGATGCATTATGTAAAGGTCCAATTCCCAATGAGAAATGTAATTGTGTTGTATACCTAAAATGTACCAATAAAAGAATTTAACAACAACAACAAAAAGAATGTCAGCATAGAGTTCACAGAAAAGCAAAAAATAAGTGAAAATATATGAAGACTGCACTGCTAGCAGTAACCCTAAATTTTAACAGCTTTCTTATAAATTGCATGAAAAAGTGTATAACTCTTACGGTTAAGAAAATGACAAAATATAAGGCTGCTGACTGTGGCCTGAACCTCTGCAAACCATAAGCTTTTTTTTTTTAGATAGGATCTCACTAATTCAGGCTGGCCATGAACTCACTATGTAGCCCATGCTGGCTTCAACTCACAGTGATCCTCTTGCCTCAGCCTCCCAAGTGCTGGGATTACAGACAGCCATGAGCCACCAAGCCTGACTTCCTCCCTTTTTTATTTTATTAAATAAAAGTAATATATAAAGAAAACAATGACAAAATGTATAAAAGTTATAGATGCATTTATCAGCAATTCTATTTCTGAGGAATATATATGCCTTTTTTAGAAAGACCAAAATTACCAACTTCCAAAACTCTTTTGTACCCAAATTATTGAGGAATATCTCAGTAAATTTTTTTAAAAAATAGAATGTCACTAAGTCACTGAGTTGGCCAAGCTGAGCTTAGACTTGAGATTCTCCTGTGTCAGCCTCCCAGAGTACTGGGATTGTTGTCATGTACCACCATGTCAGGGAAAAGTGCAGTTTAAATTATTATTAATTCATTAAAGAGAGTTCTTAAAAACTATTTTATGAAACACTTTTTTCTGAAATGAAATTATGGAGAGGATTGGCAGGTTTTATTATTTTGCAAATGTTATCAATTTATGCCTTATCAGAATAACTGCTTTCTCATGCCTGGTTCACATTCTGTACATCGCAACAGGCTGTTTTGTTAGTTGTTTGATTCAGATCTTACTTTATACACAGGTATGTATTTAGAAAAGGGGAGAAAAATTCTAATACCATTTTAGATAACTTTTATTTTTCTGTAATCCAATCAATTAACGTGTTTGTTCTCTTTTGTGTTAAATCTATTGGTCTGTCTTATAATTTGATCACTCTTCTACCCTCCTATAGTTTTTCAACAAAACATGTTGTTCATTTGTGGAAATATGGACTCTCGCAGATCTGCCAGATGTTGACATTGTTCATTATATCAAAAATCACATTTGTTAATGTCAACACTAACTATACTCAGGAAGACTATGTAGCAGGAAGCTCTCCCATTGACAATGGTGAATACAAGTTTTCCAAAGTAATTTTTATATAAAAGTTCCTATTTAATCATTGGCAACTAATGCACTCAGTTTTTGTTTTTGTTTTTTTCATGAAATAACGGGGTCACCTTTGTAAGAAAACATCTTCCAAATTACCAAATTTGAAGTAACTAGTTCTGCTCAATCTTTCAAAAGTAAAAATGTTTACAGATTGTATCTAGGCAATCACTGAGATCTCAATAGCAGCAGTGTATTTTGTGGAGACAGCTATTGAGTTTCTGTAGACAGCATGTTTTTCTGTGAATTTTCCACTTTATATAAATATTTATTATTAATACTTAGTAATTATAAACTTAATAAATATCAAATAAATCAGATACTTCAGGATTTAGTATCTTAATCTTCACAAAGACATAAGGATATTCTTAAAATGTGACTTTTTTTTGAAATGGGAATATGCAAGTATGTAGACTTTAAAAAATATAATAAAAGACTACTGTTTGTCACCTCTTAATAGCAAACCCTAGCAGTTTTATCTATCATCTGTGCAAATGTAAGCACAGTGAAAAAGTAAATTGATTCTTGAGACTGCATTTTGAAAACTCTTTTAAGAGATATCTAAACAAAATACAAAAAAGAATCATATGTAACAAATTAATCTTAAGCATGATAAACTTTTTTTTCATTAAGTTTATTGGTACATTTTAGGTATAAAATACAGTTACATTCATCATTGGGATCTTGTACCTTTAGATGATGTATCTTAGTTCTTATTTTTTCCCCATTTCCCTGCCCTCCCTTCACCCCCTCCACGCTTCCCCTATCTACACAGACTTTGTTTCCATTGTTTCCTTTGCTCATATTTTTGCTTTTCCCTTCTTTCCTTTCCTGTACCCTGCCACTTCTCCTACTCCTTTACACATTTTCATCCTATTAACATTATCAGTCATACCATTTCAACCTTTTTTACATTTTTAGTTTTTTACACCAGAGAAACTATTTGGTATTTACACATATGTGTTCTATTTATTTCACTTAAGAGTATAGACTCAATGTACATCCATTTAGCTATAAATGTCTCTAGTTTTATTCTTTATGGCTGAGTAGTACTCCATTTTATGGAACAATCATATCTTTATCAAGTCTCCAGTTGATGGGCGTTAGGTGTTTCCAAGTTTTAGCTATTACAAACTGTGCCGCTATAAACGTGGGTGCTCGTATAACACTGTGCTGTGATTCTTTTAATCCTTTTGAAAAGATACCTAGCAGAGGGATAGTTGGGTCAAATGGGACCTCTAGACCTAGTTCTTTGAGGAATTTCCATATTGAATTCCACAGTGGTTGCACCAGTCTGCAATCCCGCCAACAATGGAGAAGGTTGCCTTTCTCCCCACACCCCAGCCAGCATGTGTTATTGGTTGCTTTCTTGATAGCAGCCATTCTTTCTGGGGTGAGGTGGAATCTCAGTGTTGTTTTCATCTGCATCTCTCTAATGACCAGTGATGTTGAACATTTTTTCATTTATTTATTTGCCACTTCTATTGTTTATCTGAGAAATATCTGTTCATTTCAGATGCCCATTTTTGAATTGGGTCTTTCAATTTGGGGGGTCTGATTTTTTTTGAGTTCTTTATATATTCTAGATAGTAGATCTTTGTCTGAGAAACAGCTGGTAAAAATTTTTCCCACATTGTAGATTGTCTCTTAGCTCTGTTGGTGGTTTCTCTTGCAGTGCAGAGCTTTTTAATAAGATGAGATCCCAGTTGTTGATTCTTCATGCAAGTTCCCATGCTATGAGGACTTGTTAATAAAATGTTTTCCTATGCCAATATGTTCAAGAGTTCTACCTAACTTATTTTCCAGTAAGTTTGTGTTTCTGTATTAATATTTAGATCTTTAATCCACCTCAATTTTAGTTTAGTGCTTGGTGAAAGACAGCGGTCTAGTTTTAATCTCTGACAGGTTGAAATCCAGTTTTTCCAGCACCATTTATTAAATAGGCTCTCTTTCCTCTGGTTGGCTCCTTTGTCAAAGATGAGGTGATTCAGTATGTCTGCAGTTGATCCTATATCTTCTAATCTATTCCAATGATCCTCAGGTCTGTTTCTTTGCCAGGACCATGATGTTTTTATCACAGTGGCTTTGTAGTATAGTTTCAAAATTGGGTATTGTGATACGCCCTGTCATGTCTCTGTTGCCTAGAATTGCTTTTGCTATTCTAGGTCTCTTCTGGTTCCAAATGAGTTTTGGGATTGTTTTCTCTAGTTCTATGAAATATACTGTTGGGATTTCAATTGGGATTGCATTCAATCTGTATAGTAGTTTGGGAAGTGTGGCCATTTTCACTATGTTCGTTCTTCCCACCAGGAGCAAAGGATGTCTTTCATTTTCTTATACCCTCTTCAATTTCTTTTTTCAAAGTCCTGCAGTTTTCAATGTAGAGGTCTTTTGTCTCCTTTGTTAGATTGATTCCTAGATATTTCATTTTTTTGGATGTTATTGTGAAAGGAATTGTTTCCTTAATTTTTCTCTCAGTGAGCCTTTTTTGTGTACGGGAAGGTTATTGTTTTTTGAGTGTTGACTTTGTATCCAGCTACTCTACTGAATCTGTCAATTCTAGAAGTCTTTTGGCAGAATTTTTTGGATCTTCAATGTAGAGTATCATATCAGCAAATAATGACAGTTTAACTTCTACTTTTCCTATATTTATTCCTTTCATTTCTTTCTCTTGTCTAATAGCTGTGGCTGATGTTTTCAGAATTAATAGATTAGAAAATGCAGAAACAACTCCAGACATACTCAGCCCCATCATCTTTGACAACCACCCTCTTTTAGGAAAAATAGCCTATTTAATGAATGATGTTGGAAAAAATGGATTTCAACCTGTCAAAGATTAAAACTAGACCCATACCTATCGCCATGTACTAAACTAAGATCGACATGGATTAAAGAGCTAGATATTAAGACAGAAACACTAAACCTGCTGAAAGATAAGTTAGGTAGAATTCTTGAAAGCATTGGCATAGGAAAAGACTTGAAGAACAAAATCTCAGTAGCATGAAAACTAGCACAAAGAATCAACAACTGAGATCTCATCTTATTAAAAAGCGCACTGCAAGAGAAACCACCAACAGAACTAAGAGACAACCTACAATGTGAGAAAAAAATTTTTGCAGCTGTACCTCAGACAAAGGACTACTATCTAGAAGACATAAAGAACTGAAAAAAACCAGACCCTCCAAATTCAAAGACCCAATTCAAAAATGGGCATCGGAAATGAACAAGACATTTCTCAGACAAAGAAATAAAAGCAGCAAATAATTATATGAAAAAATGATCAACATCACTAGTCATTCGAGAGATGCAGATGAAAACAACACTGAGATTCCACCTCACCCCAGAAAGAATGGCTGCCATCAATAAATCAACCAATAACAAATGTTGATGGGGTGTGGGGAGAAAGGAACCCTTCTCCATTGCTGGTGGGAGTGCAGACTGGTGCAACCACTGTGGAAATCAGTATGGAGATACCTCAAAAAACTAGGACTAGAGGTCCCATTTGACCCAGCTATTCTCCTGCTGGGCATCTTCCCAAAAGAACTAAAAGAATCACAGCACAGTGATATATGTGTACTCATGTTTATAGTGGCACAGTTTGTAATAGCTAAAGCTTGGAAACAGCCCAAGTACCCATTAACTGGAAACTGGATAAAGAAGATGTGTTTTATTTTTTTTATAAAATGCACTGCTACTCAGCCATAAGGAATGAGAAACTAGAAACATTTATAGCTAAATGGATGCATATTGAGGCCATACTCTTAAATGAAATAAATAGGACACACATGTGTAAATACCAATAGTTTCTCCAGTGTGAGAAACTGGAAGTGTAAATAAGGATTAAAATGATTAAAATGAATAATTGATTATTTTAAATAGGAAGAAAAGATCCAAAGGGGATGGGGAAGTGGGACAGGAAGAGGAAAGGAAAAATTATGAGAAAAGAAGAAAAATGGAAACGAAATCTATGTAAATAGGGAAGGGTGGAGGGGGTGAAGGGCTCACAGGTATTAGGGAAAAAGTAAGAACCAAGATATATCATGTACAGGTACAAACACCTAATGATAAATATAAACATATTGTATACCTAAAATGTACCAATAAAAGAATATAAGGAAAATTTTTTTTGAAAAATGATGTTTTCAGAACTATATTGAACAGGAGTGGTGATAGTGGACATCCTTGTCTTGTTCCTGCTTTTAGCCTGAAGGTTTTCAGTGTTTGACCATTAATATGATCTTAGCTGTTGGTTTTTTATTGTGTTTTTGTTTTTTTTCCCCATTCCTAGCTCTCCCTTTACCCCCTCCACCCTTCCCTATTTACAAAGACTTTATTTCCATTTTATCCAATTCTCATCATTTTTCCTTTCCCTTCTTGCCTTTCTGCTGCCCCTCCCACTACCCCTACCCCTTTGGACCTTTTCTTCCTATTTTGCATTATCTATTATTCATTCTAATCATTGGTACATTTTAGGTATACAATATAATGACATTCACCATTGGAAATTTGCACCTTTACATAGTCTCTCTTGGTTCTTATTTTTCACCCTTGCCCAGTCCTCCCTTCAACCCCTCCATTCCTCCCCATTTACAGAGATTTTGTTCCTATTTTTCCATTTTCTCATATTAATCCCATTCCCTTCTATCATTTCCCCAGCCCTCCCACTTCCTTCCCCTTTGCCCCTTTCCTTCCTATTTCACATTACCTATTATACATTTAGTCCTTATTTACACTTTCAGTTTCTCACACCAGAGAAACTATTTGGTATTTATACATGTGTATCCTATTTATTTCACTTAAGAGTATCACCTCAATGTGCATCCACTTAGCTATAAATGTCTCTAATTTCTCATTTTTTATGGCTGAGTAGTACTCCATTTTATTAAAAAACCCCACATTTTCTTTATCCAGTCTCCAGTTGATGGGCATTTGGGATGTTTCCAAGTTTTAGCTATCACAAACTGTGCTGCTGTGAACATGGGCGCACATATATCACTGTGGTATGACTCTTTTAATTCTTTGGGGAATATCTCTAGCAGTGGAATAGCGGGGTCAAATGGGACTTCCAGTCCTAGTTGTTTGAGGTATCTCCATACTGATTTCCACAGTGGTTGCACCAGTCTACACTCCCACCAGCAGTGGAGTAGGGTTCCTCCTTCCTCAAAGCCCTGCCAGCATTTGTTATTGGTGGATTTCATGATAGCAGCCATTCTTTCTGGATTGAGGTGAAATCTCAGTGTAGTTTCCATTTGCATCTCTTGAATGACCAGTGATGTTGAACATTTTTTCATGTATTTATTTGCTATTTCTACTTCTTTGTCTGAGAAATGTCTGTTCATTTCAGATGCCCATTTTCAGATTGGGTCTTTAAATTTGGGAAGTCTGATCTTTTTAAGTTCTTTATAGATTCGAGATAGTAGACCTTTGAGGAAAAGCAGGTGAAGATTTTTTCTCATATTGTGGGTTGTCTCTTCACACTGCTGGTGGTTTCTCTTGCTGTGCAGAACCTTTTTAATAAGAAGAAGTCCCACTTGTTGATTGTGGTAGTTCATGGGCAACTGAGGTTTTGTTCATAAAATCTTTCCCTACACCAAAGTCTTCAAGAGTTCTACCTAACCTCTGTTCCAACTGGTTCAGCGTTTCTATTTTAATATTTAGATCTTTAATCCATTTTGATTTTAGTTTAGCGCATGGTGAGAGATATAGGTCTAGTTTTTATCGTTGGCAAGTAAAAACCCAATTTTTCCAGCACCATTTATTAAAGAGGTTATCTTTCCTCCAGTGAGGGTGTTTGGCTCCTTTATCAAAAATGAGATGGCTGAGTGTGTCTGGCATTGTTTCTGCATCTTCTAATCTGTTCCACTGTTCCTCAGGTCTGTTTCTTTGCCAGTACCATGCTGTTTGTATCACAATAGCTTTGTAGTATAGTTGCAAGTTGGGAATTGTGATACCCCCAGCCATGTCTTTGTTACCTAGAATTGCTTTTGCTATTCTAGGTCTCTTGTTCCAAATGAATTTTTGGATTGTTTTCTCAAGGTCCATGAAGTATGCTGCTGGGATCTCAATTGGAATTGCATTGAATCTATATAGAAGTTGTAGAAGTATGACCATTTTTCACTATATTAGTCCTTCCTACCCAGGAGCAGGGGATATCAGTCCATTTTCTGATATTATCTTTAATCTCTCTTTTCAGAGTGCTATAGTTTTTAGAGAAGAGTTCTGTGATTTCTTTCATTAGTTTGATTCCTAGCTATTTCAGTTTTTTGGATGCTATTGTGACATGAATTATTTGCCCTATTTCTATCTCAGTGAGCCTGTCATTTGTGTAGAGGAAAGCTATTGATTTTTGTATGTTGACCTTGTAACCTGCTACTTGACTGAATTTGGTTATTAAGTCTAGAAGACTTTTGGTGGAGTTCTTGGGGTCTTCTATATAGAGTATCATGTCATCTGCAAATAAGGGCAATTGACTTCTTCATTTCCTATCTTTATTCCTTTTATTTCTTTCTCTTGTCTAACTGCTGTGGCTAATGTTTCCTAAACTATATTGAACAAGAGTGGTGATAATGAACATTCTTGTTGTGTTCCTGATTTTAGTGTGAAAGATTTCAATGTTTGAACTTTTAGTATGATATTGGCTGTTGGATTTTCATAGATGGGTTTTATCAGTTTGAGGTAGAGACTATCTATTCCATTTTTTTGTAGGGTTTTTATCATAAATACTTGTTGAATTTTGTCAAATGCTTTTTCTTCATCTATGGAGATAATTATATGGTTTCTGTCCTTGACTCTATTGATATAGTGTATTATATTGATTGATTTTCGTATATTGAACCATTCCTGCATCCCTGGGATGAATCCCACTTGATCAGGATGTATGATCTTCTTGATGATTTTCTGCATTCTATTTTCCAGTATCTTATTAAGGATTTTGGCATCTATGTTCATTAGTGAGATTGGCCTATCATTCTCCTTTTCAGTTGGGTCTTTCTCTGCTTTGGGGATCAAGGTGATGCTTGCTTCCAGGAATGAATTTGGGAGTTTTGTTCCCTGTCAATTTCATTGAAGAGTTGAAACAGTAGTGGCATTAGTTCCTCTCTAAATGTCTTGTAAAATTCAGCAGTGAAGCCGTCAGGGCCCGGGCTTTTCTTAGTTGATAAGTTTTTAATTATGTTTTCAATTTCACTGGTTGATATTGGGTTGTTTAGAAGTTTTAGGTCTTCTTCTTTCAACTTTGGTAATTCATATGTGTCTAGGAATCTGTCCATTTCTTCTGTGTTGTCCATCTTATTGGCGTATAGGTTCTGGAAGTAGGTATTGATGATCCTCTGGATTTCTGCTGGGTCTGTTGTAGTTTCACCCTTTTCATTCCTAATGACATGGATTTGGGCCTTTTCTTTACTTTTTCTGATAAGTTTGGCTAAGGGTTTGTCAATTTTGTTGATTCTTTTGAAGTACCAACTCTTGGCTTCATTGATTTTTTTTATCGTTCTCTTAGTCTCCATTGCATTGATTTCTCCTCTGATCTTTATAATTTCCTCTCTTGTATAAACTCTGGGTTTGTCCTGCTCTTCTTTTTCTAGAAGCTTGAGGTGCAGCATCAGGTTGTTTAATTGGGCTCGTTCTGTTTGCCTAATATGAGTATTCACTGCGATGAATTTCCCTTGTGAGACTGCTTTCATTGTGTCCCATAGATTCTGATATGTTGTATTGTCATTGTCATTTAATTGAAGGAACTGTCTGATTTCTTCTTTAATTTCCTCTGTGACCCATTGGTTATTCAGAAGCGTGTTGTCCAATTTCCACATGTTTATGAAATTTTCTGAGTTTCTTTTGCGATGGATCTCCAATTTCATCACACTATGGTCTGATAATATACAGGGGATAATATCAATTCCTTTGCACTTACTTAAACATGTACTATGTGTGAGTGTGTGGTCTATCTTGGAGAATGACCCATGTGCAGCTGAGAAGAATGTGCATTCTGGTTTTGTGGGGTGGAAGACTCTGTAAACATCTGTTAAGTTCATTTGTTCAAGAGTTTGATTGAGTTCTAGTATTTCATTACTTATTTTTTGTCTAGTTGATCTATCTATTTGTGACAGTGGGGTGTTGAGGTCCCCCACTACAATTGTATTAGTGCATATATGACTTTTCATGTCCATTAGTGTTTGTTTTATATAATTGGGCATACTAGTGTTTGGTGCATATATGTTTATGATTGTCATCTCTTCCTGTTCCCTTTACAAGGATGCAGTGTCCTTCTTCATCTCTCTTAATCAGTGTTGTTTTGAAATCTACTTGATCTGCAAAGAGGATAGCTACTCTTGCTTTTTTGTCAGGTTCCCGTCCCCTGGAATATTGTTTTCCACCCTTTAACTTTCAGTCTATGAGTTTCCTTTTGAATTAAGTGTGTTTCTTGTATGCAGCATATTTTTGGATTTTGCTTCTTGACCCATTCTGCCAGTCTATTTCTTTTGATTGGTGAATTGAGACCATTAACATTGATGGTTATAACTGACATGTATTGACTGGTCATTGCCATGACCTTTTCTTTTTGTTGGGTTCCCCCCTCTACATTTAATTTCTTGTCGTTCCAGATGGGTTCATTCTGCTTTGCTTCCTGGGGTTGTGATCCTCAGTGTCTGTTCCTAGGATATTGTGTAAAATTTTCTGGAGTGCTGGCTTGGTATTCATAAAGTTCCTAAGGTGCTCTTTGTCATGAAAGTATCTTATTTCTCCATCAGTTTTGAAAGATAGCTTTGCAGAGTACATCAATCTGGGTTGGAGGCTGTTTTCTTTTAGTGCTTGGAGTATGTCACTCCAAGCTCTTCTTGCCTTGATGGTTTGTGTTGAGAAGTCTGCTGTGATTCTGATGGACTTTCCTTTGTATGTGATTTGTTTCTTTTCTCTAACTGCTTGTAGAACTTTGTTCTTCTGTTGAGTTTCTGGAATCTTAACAATTATATGCCTATGTGTAGATTTTTTTTTTTGATCAAGGCTATTTGGTGTCCTATATGCCTCACTTATCTGTATGTCAAGTTCTTTTCCCCTGCTTGGGAAGTTTTCTGCCATTACTTCTGTGAACAGTTTTTTAATTTCATCTGCACTCTCTGCTGTTTCTTCATTGACTCCAAACAGTCTTATGTTATTCTTCTTTGCATCATCTAGCAGCTGCTGGATTGATTTCTCATGTTCCCTTATAATTTTGAAGCAATTTTTCTTTTCCTGGTCATTAATTGCAATCTTATCTTGTATATCTGAAATTCTGTCCTCACATTGGCTCATTCTGCTGTGTAGACTTTCAGTGGAGTTTTTCATGTCCTGGAAATCTATTTTCATCTGTTTTATGGATTCCATTTGTTTCTTATGTTGGGATTCCATCATGTTTCTGAGCTCCCCTCTAGATTTATTAATCATGTCTTGCACTAGGAGCACTATTTTTCCTGTTATCTGAGAAATTATTTCTGATTTCATTTTTTCCAGATCCCTTTTTGTTGCCAGTTCAGTGGGTCCAGGTGTTTGAGTATCAGAGTGTTCCATGTCATTTCCCTTTGGGGTTGCTGTAGGTGATCTGGAATTCTGGTTTTGAGACTTGTTTACATGTCTTCTCATCTTAACGGGGGGTGAGGGTGGGGGTGGTAGGGGTGCTGTTGTCACCCTAGTGGCTCATCTCCTCTGAGCTGGGAGAGACGGGACAGGGGCCAGAACCAGCAGGTGGGATGGTGGCCCGCAATCCCCTTTCTCTGGGCGGGGAGTGACAGGCTGGATGGTGGCCCAGAAGCCCCTTCCTCTGGACCAGGACTAGTGGGATGGCAACTCAGAAGCCCCTACCTCTGGTCCAGGAGTGGCGGGATGGAGTGTGGCCGGGAAGCCCCTTCCTCTGGGCAGGGAATGGTGGGATGGATGGGAGCCCAAAAGCCCTTTCCTCTGGGCCCGGAGTGGCAGGATAGATGGTGGCCAGGAAGCCCCTTCCTCTGGAACAGCTGTTGGTTTTTTATAGATAGCCTTTATTAGCTTGAGATAAAGACCATCTATTCCAATTTTCTGTAGGGTTTTTATCATGAATGAATGGGTATTGGATTTTGACAAATGCTTTTCATCTATTGAGATGATCATATGGTTTTTGTCCTTGGCTCTGTTAATGCAGTGTATTACATTTATTGATTTATGTATGTTGGTCCATCCTTGAATCCCTGGGATAAATCCAACTTGGTCAGGGTGTGTGATCTTCTTAATGACCCTCTGTATTCTGTTTGCCAGTATCATATTGAGGATTTTTGCATCTATGTTCATTAGGGAGATTGGCCTGTAGTTCTCTTTTTTGGTTGGGTCTTTCCCTGGCTTTGAAATCAAAGTAACACCTGCTTCCAGGAATGAATTTGGAAGTATTGCTTCCCTTTCAGTTTTGTTGAAGCATTTAAAGAGTAGTGGCACTAGATCTTCTCTAAATGTCTTACAGAATTCAGCAATGAAGCCATTGGGACCTGGGCTTTTCTAAGCTGTAAAGTTTTAATTACATTTTCAATTTCACTGATTATAATTGGACTGTTTAGACTTTTTATATCTTCTTCATTCAACTTTGGGAATTCATATGTATCTAGGAATCTGTCCATTTCTTCTATGTTTTCCATTTTATTAGAGTACAGGTTCTTGAAGTAGATATTGATGATCCTCTGGATTTCTGCTGGGTTTGTTGTGACTTCACCTTTTTTGTACTTAATTCCATGGATTGGAGCCTTTTCTTTCTTTTTTTTTTTTTTGATATGGTTGGCTATCAATTTTATTTATTCTTTTGAAAAACCAACTCTGAGTCATTGATTTTTTTGTATCGTTCTTTTAGTCTCCATTGCATTGATTTCTGCTCTGATCTTTATAATTTCCTCTCTTTTAAGAGCTTTGGGTTTGTTTTGCCCTTCTTTTTCTAGGAGCTTAAGGTTCACCATTAGCTTGTTTATTAGAGCTGGCTCAGTTTTCTTAATATGGGCATTCACTGCTATGAATTTCTCTCAGAACTGTTTTCATTGTGTCCCATAGATTCCTATATAGTGTACTGGCATTATCATTTCCTTGTAGAAGCTAATTTCTTTAATTTCCTCTGTGACTCATTGGTTGTTCAGGAGGGTGCTATTCAATTTCCATGTGTTTGTGGAGTTCTTGTGGTTTCTCATGCTATTATTGATCTCCAGTTTAATTGCACTATGATCTGATAATATACAGGGGATTACTTCAATTTCTTTACATTTACTTAAACGTGTTCTATGAGGTAGCATGTGGTCTATTTTTGAGAATGACCCATGTCCAGCTGAAAAGAATGTATATTCTGATTTTGTGGGGTGGAACATTCTGTAGACATCTATTAAGTCCATTTCTTCAAAAGCTTGGCTCAGTTCTGTTGTTTCATTGTTGATTTTTTGTCTAGATGATCTATGTGTTATAGTAGGGTATTGAGGTCCCCCATTACAACTGTATTAGTTCTTATTTTGTTTTTCATGTCCATTAATATTTGTTTTGTATAGTTGGGGGAATTAGTATTTGATGCATATATATATTTATGATTATCATCTCTTCCTCTTGGATTTTTCCCTTTACAAGGATGTAGTGGCTTTCTTTGTCTCTCTTAATTAGTTTTAGTTTGAAATCTATCTTCTCTGCAACTAAGATTGCTACCCCTGCTTTTTTCCAAGTTCCTGTAGTGTGGAGAACTGTTTTCCATCCTTTTACTTTCAGTCTGTGAATTTCTTTGTGAACTAACTGGGTTTCTTTTATGCAGCATATTGTTGGATTTTGCTTCTTAATCCATTCTGCCAGTCTATTTCTTTTGATTGGTGAGTTGAGGCCATGAACATTGATGGGTATAACTGATATGCATTGGGTTATCCTTGTCACGTTATTTTCCTGTTATTGGCTCTTTTATTGTTTATCCCCCCCCCCATTTAATTTCTTGTCTTGCCTGGTGGATTTGCTCTGATGGGTCTTATGGAGTTGTGACCTTCATTTTCTTTTTCCAGGATTTTTTTTAGAATTGTTTTGGAGTGCTGTTTTGGTTTTCATGAAAATTCTCAGGTATTCTTTGTTGTGGAAGTATCTTATTTCCCCATCAATTTTAAAAGGTAGTTTTGCAGAATACATCAGTCTAGGTTGGAGGTTGTGTTCTTTTAGGGTTTGAATACCTCACTCCAGGCTCTCCTGGACTTGAGGGTTTGTGTTGAAAAGTCTGCTGAGATTCTCATGGGCTTCCCTTTGTATGTGATTTGTTTCTTTTCTCTTACTGCTTAGTAGTATTTTGTTCTTCTGTTGGGTTTCAGAGAACTTGATTATTATATGTCTAGGTGTAGATTTTTTTTTATCATGGCTAGTTGGAGTCCTGTGTGCCTCACTCATCTGTATGTCAAGTTCTTTCGCTCTGTTAGGGAAGTTTTCTGTCATTACTTCTGTGAACAGTTTTTTAATGTCATTTGTACTGTCACCCGATTTTTCATGGATTCCTATCAGTCTTACATTATTCTTCATCTAGGAGCTGTTGGATCGATTTCTCATGGTCCCTTATTATTTTTAAGAGATCTCTCTTTTCTATATCTGATATTCTGTTTTCACTTTTGCTCATTCTGCTGCAAATGCTTTCAATATAGTTTTTAATCTCCTGGATATCTGTTTCAATCTGTTTCATGGATTCCATTTCTTTCCTATGTTGGGGATTCATGGTTTCTATTTCTTTCCTATGCTGGGCATCCATGCTTTCCAATCATGGTCCTGAGCTCATCTATTTTTTCATCTCTTTCTGTTCTAGAGTCTAGTCATGTTTTTCATTCTGCTCACCATCTCTGTAGTTATCTGGGAAATTATTTCTGTTTTGAATTATTCTAGAGCTTCATTCACCTGTTTTGTTACTTCCTGTGCCATCAGTGTAGGTTGTCCAGGTGATTATCAGATTTTTCCACCTCGTTTACCTCCGAATTTGCCTTTGGTGAGCTGGTAGCCTGATTTTGCTTAGGTATCTTCTCATTTTTATTTTTGTTGTTGGTACTGTTTTTGGATCAATTCCTGGGTTGATACTTCCATATTGCTTATTGTAAGTATCTTTGTTGGTTGTATTTAGAACCTTTATGAAATGATTGTTTCCCAGAAGTGCCTTCCAGATATATCTGGCCTTTAGATTTTGAGTCTCTAATGACTCTTAGGCCATCACGTTTTCATTTTACCAGTAAGGACAACTGATTCAATCAATCATAATACCTTAGCCCAAGTGATACAATCATCAACAACAATAGCATCAAACACAGTTTAGAAAATGACAATTTGTGGTAGTTATTAATCTATTACTTAAACATGTTAATTAAATCAAAATCGAGGACCAGCCCAAAATATGTCTATAGTGAATAAACTCTTCAATATAGCAACTTTACCCTTCAGGATGGGGACTTAAAAGGAGTTGGGGAGGGAGGGAATAGATAGATATGATAGCTTAGAAATGAGGCCAGAGGGTAGAGGAAGATCACCTATAGGAAGCTGTTGTAGAGAAGAGGAGAAGACAGAATGAAAGAACAAACACAAAAACAGAACAACCAAACAGCAATAGGGAGGCTAGAAACTGTATTCACTTTCCTTTAAAACTAGTTACAATCAAGAGAAGGAAAGAGAAAAGAAAAAGTAAGAAAAAAAAAGAAATTCGAATTAAGACAAGAACAGGGATAAAAAGAGAGAGAAATGAACAAGGTGGGAGAGAGAGCAAAAGAGAAAGGAAAGAAAAGGAGAAAATAAGGGAAAATTTGAAAAGAGAAAAGAATAAATAAAAATTAGAAAAAATATTAAAAATAAGAGAAAAAATTATTTTGAAGATAAAAAAATAAAAGTAAAGGACCCCCTTTACGGTATGCCTCTGCTGTCAGTATAGACAGCGTGGGCACGAGTGTGCAGGTGTAGATCAATTAGTCTCAGCAAGCCAGCAGCTGTCCCCTGAGGTTCAGGGTTATTTCTGCCTGTAAGGCCCAAGTTGAGATCTCTGACCTCTTGCTGAGTTGAATGCTCCAAGGTTCTACTGCAGGTTCCAGCTGCCCTTCCCCTGAAGATAGTCCAGGTTCCGATGGGAGGTGGTGTTCCATGCACCTTACCAACTACCATGGTCTTGTGTGCCTTTATTGCAGAGATTTTCTTCACTTTTCCAGTAGTCTTCAATTTTCATCTAGGAGCCTCAGAGGCCCTCTTTCTCTTGTTCACTTCTGTTCTATCTTCTGGCATTCGGATCAATGTCTTTTCTCACCCACTGCCCCTCTGTGGTGTGGATCCAAGTGCTGGCTTGGCCCCGTAGCCAGAGGTGGGGGGAGGGCACATAGGCTCCCATGTGACTCCACTCCTCTATGCTGAAGGGGTGGGGCCACTGGACATCTCATGCACTGCTCAGAACCTCCATTATAAACTTCTCTAGTTTTTTTTTTTTTTTTTTGAGACAAGGTCTCACTGTGTAGTTCAAGCTGGCTTTGAAATCTCAGAATCCTCCTACCTCAGCCTCCCAGCATGCTGGGATGACAACTGTGCATCACTGTGCTTAGCTAGGAAGGAGCCTCAATGTCTTCTTACACACTGAGTTTTTTAAAAAAATGTTTGAAAGAACAGGAAGTGCTACTGATGTCCAAGGAAAAGAGTTTTGGTGGGAACAAGGGGAGGGGAGAATTAAGAAAGGAAGTTTGGGATCCCAGAGGTCTGTACTGTTATTAGGAAAGCTGGCTAGCAAGTGGTCTGTGGACACTGAACAGAAGAGAGAATCTGAAGAGCTTGGTACTTGCTGTTGTGATGTCACCTAAGGGTGGCTCAGTTAGACCAGGAAAGTAAATGAACAAGGAGTAGGCCTATATTGAAGACCAGTTTCCTCAATGTTAAAATATATCAGGAAGGATATATTTTTAACAGTGTAATTAAAATCATATTTCTAGTGAAAAGGTAGAAATGTTGATCAATGGTAAATCATAGAAGGGAGTATAGATGTGGGGATGCAGCAGGATATGTTTATTCCTGGAAAACAGAACAAAGCAGGAAAAAGTAGTGTCTCACATTTTTTACAAAGTTGCTTTTGCTTTGTTTTATTATTTCTTCAATGATAAGTTCTAGGGTCATGCAAGCTGACCACCTTGGCTGCAGAATTTAAGGAGACACCCAACTCTCTGGCTCATGTGTACCTCTGCTACCTTGAAAATAAATATCTCTTATATTTACTTTTTTGTAGATACCTCCCTTTTAAGAAGCTCTCAAAGAGTCCTTTACTTTTTGATCTTGCCTTGAATATGTGCACAATTTGTACTATGAATGTACAAATTCCCCCAAAGGAACATCAACTAGGGGAGGCTTGGCTTCACCTCCACTAGTTCTGTTGTTCCTTCAGGGGCTATTACACTTACGTCTTCCACTGAACATTTTGTATTTTTTCCACAGAGAGATCCTGTGCCCTGCTGTTGTTTGTAACTATTTTTCAGCCTAGTGCTTAAAATTACCAGAAAATTTGAGAGAGCCCCTCTGATTGGAAATATTAACATATTGCTATCTTTTTCCTCAAGCAAGTGGCTGCCAAAGATTTGTTGGATTTGAGGAGTCCAGGATGTGCTGACCAGTTCTGTCTGCATGGACTCTCCTTGTGTCTCTGATGCATCACTGTAGACACTGAGCTTACCAAGTGTACCTGCTCCAAAACAAGAAGGAAGCCTGTCTGTCTCTTCCTGTTCAGAGTACATGAAGATATTCCACATTTAGCACAAGCTTCAGCTAGGAACTCCATCCAGGATGTCCAAAAGGTGCAGGCTCCAGTTACAGCACAGCACAACAGAAGATTCCTATTGTGAGACACACCTGGAGCCATTAGAGCTGTTCTGTGATGATGACCAAGTCACACTGTGCAGCAAGTGCCTGCAGGCACAGGACCATGAGCACCATGCGGTATATAGTGTACAGGTGGCTGCTGAAAAGTACAGGGTAGGTTTCATGAAAATCTCAAAGCACTGGGGCCAACTCCTTTGATGGATTGGGCAGATATTCTGATCCTCCAAAACCATCCCCTTTGTTAATGTCTATTAAGAAACACCAAAAAAATACCATGCTTAGTCAAGACTTAAACATCAAAGCTATGAAAACATATATTCATCCCTACTAGCTCTTTAGCCCAGTTATTCTAAAGCAATTAACTTTCCTGGAATTCTGTCATGTATTTCTCTACAGAAATTATTCCAAGAAATATTGAATCTACTGAGGGAGAAAGTTGAAGTCGCTAAAAGTATATTGGCTGATGAGCAAGAAAGAATGATGATGATTCAGGTCAGTGCTTATCTTGATTCTTGGAGGAAATTATCAATAATGCTGGATAACAAATAATAGCTCGTAAACAATGTTGAAAGGCAAAACCAGAAAGTGACAAAACAGGAAGCATTTGAAATCCAGGGGGTGTGAAGTGCTGATATGATAAAGAGCTCTTAGAAGTCTATTAGAGAGCTGGGTGAGGTGGCACACACCTGTAATCCCAGCACTTGGGAGGCTGAGGCAGGAGGATCCCTGCAAGTTTGAGGCCAACCTGAACTAAATATATCGAGGCCCTGCTTCAAAAAAACAGAAACAAAAAGTTTGCTGGAAATAAACTAGAAATTCAATAGAAAAAATGATCAAAGACTTAAATTTTGGAGAAAAGAAAATACAAATATCCTTTTTCACCTTTGTAATATTTTTCTTTCATTTTTTCTCTTTTTCTTCTTGGTTTTGTTTTGTTTCTGTTATTTTTGAAAATATGTTTTAAACATCCAAAAAGATTTTGAACTTTGCTCATAGTAAGAGCAAGTAAAAATTATATTAAATAGTGATAATGGTATTTGCAAGTCTTGTTGGCAAAGATCAAAGATCAAAAAGATTTAATACCACAGTTTATAATAGTGGCATAGGAAAATGAGCATCTCAGGTGTTTTTGGTGGCCATATAAACTGTGCAGCCCTAAAGGGCAATTAGGAACTTCCATCCAAATTGAGGGCTCTCCATCTTCTGTTCACGTTTCATTTCTCATTTCAAATCATGTCTTCAGATTTAACCCCATTCTGTTCCAGATGTTTCAAATTCTGGGTCTTTTCTCTCAACTTTTAGAGAGTATACCTGTCCATTTGGAGGTAATAAGGGAGAATAATTACCTAGATGTGTAATAACTTCTCAATCAATCCCCATTTTTTCAACCCCAAACACTATATATTTAACAAATATTGATGTCCACTGTTTACCAGGGAGTATGCAAGTTTCTGGGTAGTTGGCATTGAAAAAGCAGTTTGATTATGAAATTTCATATGGACATAAACAAAATAAATTACACGTGTAATATTTTACCCAGTAATTCCTAGAAGGAGGTTAAGGATTAAACACCCTGTAAGGGTCTTCCAGGCAGAGGGAATCAGCAGCAGTACAAAGTCAGAGATACTGTCCTGTACTTGGCTGAGGCCCTGAGAAGGAAAGTGCATGCTGCAGATAATGAGATCAGAAGATAAAAGGTCTAATAATATTGGACATTTAAAATAAAATAATGAAATCACAAGATGGCATTGTAAGAGAATAAAAGCACTTGGGGAGACCTGAAAAGAAACTTTGCAATAATCAGGACAGGTAATGGTGAACTGATAGTACCTGAGGTGTTAAGCAATGGCCAGATACTTAAACTTTTATTCCATTGAATCTCATAGGATTAAATAGAAAATTTATATCTCCCAAATTTATATCTCTCACCTAGATTTCCAATGGAATACTTTCAGTCCTGTTCCTACTTGGCATCTCTCCTTGGATGTCTAATTGACTAACTGAATTTATCGTATCCCAAACTGAGTTCCTGATATACTCCCTACTGTTAGAAACTAGACTTTTCCATTGTTTCTCTTCCTATATTTTGGTAATTTTTCTTCCTATTCATAGTCTAAAAGCTGTGGGGTCTTCCTTCCTGAATCCATTTTCCTACGCTCACCATCTAACATGTCAGCAAATCTCATTGGCACCACTTTTTAATTTAAAAACTGTGTTGATGTCTTGGCTAATCTTGAATCAGATTTTCTTTGTCCTTCGGATTTATGTCCTTTATTTTTTCCCCTGTACTTTCTTGCCTTGCATTGTCTTTCATTATGGTTAGAGATAGAAATAGGTTATGTATTTGTGGTCTGTCATATTTAATCTAAAATTCATTATGTTGATATTTGAGGAAGGAAGAGCAGCGGAATTTTAAAGTGATAATTGAGTCTGAATATAGGATAAAGTTCCAGCTATTGAGAGAAGAGAATGAGATGAAATTTCTGAGACTCCAAGGATGCAAATTTGACTTGAACATGAGAGAAGCTAATCAGAATCATTTGATGAGACTTGCTACAGAGGTAGAGGAGAAATCCCAGAAAATGCTACAGGTGAGATATTGAAAATCATATCTTTATAATATTTGGGTAATTAGAGAAAGAAGAGCTAAACATTATGTCAGTTCCAGAATAAGATATCCAGTGACAACTACAAATTTATTAAATGTATGTGTGTAATACCTACCTAACAATCCTGTTTCTTTGAACTTACTATCACACCCATGTAAAGACACATGGATATGTAAAATATACCTATAAGATTATTTGTATACATATATTACAGTATTATTCTGCAAATATACTTACATCCATATGACAATACACATGGACAAGGCAGCACTATAAAACTGAGTTTCCGTTTAGCAGTTAACCTTTGAAGCCAGGTTGATGGAGTTCTTATCTGAATTCTACTTTTTACTGTCTCCTGAGTGGTTTCGGACCTATTGCTTAATATCTGACGCAGTTTCTTTAGTTGTAAAATGGAGACTACAGTAGCCCCTATTTCGTAACACTCTTGTTAGTTTTAAGTGACATGATCTGCAGAAAGCTCCCTAAATAATGTCTTAAAATTTTAAAATAATCAATTAGTAGACATTTTTATTGTTGTTGTAACATTTGTTCATAGTAAGAGATTAGATTCAATCTATATCTGTCAATGAGACTCACAAATTTTGCTACATATATAATACAGCATACTCTTTACCATGAAGAGAAGATAGAGTTCTATGTATGTATGAATTAGGAACACTCCCCAAGACAAAAACTAGTTGTCAGATTAGTGGAAGATACTGTAGTCCTATATGCATTATTTATATTTTTATCCTTGTGTACTCATGTGACTACATGGAGTACCTTTGGAAGAGTGAAAAACTGGCAGCCACGGTGGCACACAACTGTAATCCCAGCACTCTGGGAGACTGAGACAGAGGATGGCAAGTTCAAGCCCAGCCTGGGCAACTTAGTGACTTAGCTCTTGTGTCAAAAATAAAGAATAAAAAGAAGGATTGGGGATGTAGCTCAGTGCAAAGGTCCTAGGTTCAATCCTTAGTTCTGCAAAACAAAAAAACCCAAACAAACAAAAAAAGAAGGAAACTAGTACCAGTGGCTTAATTATTTAAATTTTATTATTTATTGATATAATTTAATCTTAATTTTAGCAATGTTACTTGATTTCAATTTTTTTTTTTTGCTTAAATTCTTTTATTGGTATATTTAAGTATACAATACATTTACATTTATCACTGGGTACTTGTACCTGTACATGATGTATCTTGGTTCTTTTTTTTTGGTACCGGGGATTGAACTTGGTTCCTTGCGCTTGCGCAGCAGGCGGCAAAACCACTGAGCTAAATCCCCGGCCCAGGGAAACAGGTTTTTAAAGAGATGGTTGATTACTGAAGAAGAAAAACTACTAGTAGTTCAGTAGTAATAGAGATTCTTCTGCAGAGACTGGACTCTTGGGGGAGAGAGAACATGAATAAACTGAAGGAGAGTGAAGCCAAGGTTTCTGAACACCTTTGCAGCCTCCGAGAGCTCACCACAGAGCTGGAGAAGCAGTGTGGGCATCCTGCCGCAGCCTTGCTCCAGGTGAGACTGAAAAAGCCTTGTTAGTGTTTGAGAAATGAGAAGTGGACAGCTCTCATAGGGGTCACTTACAGAACACAGTATCCAGTGATCTTCTCCAGTTTTTGGTTGCCAAAAGCATTCTGCACTCTCTTTGTGATAAATTAGTGCAGCCATTATGAAAACAGTATGGAGTTTTCTCAAAGAATTCAAAATACAACTATCCGGTGATCCAACATTCCATTTCCGGGTATATTTACAGAGGAAATTATAATCAGCATATCAAAGTGACATGTGCACTTCCAGGTTTATTGCAGCACCCTTCACAACAGCCAAGAAACCGAACAGCCTAAGTGTCCATCAGTTGATGAGAAGATAAATACAATGTGTTTCGTATACTGGATGGGGTAATGGGATCTCTTCAGCCATGAAAAAAGATGAAATTCTGTCATTTAGAACAATCTGAGTAGAACTAGAGAGCATAATATTAAGTGTACTAAGTCAGGGACAGGAAGGTAAGAAGCACATGTCTCACTCATGTGGATAATATAAAAAGGTTGGCTTCAGAGGGTGAGAATAGAGGCCAAAAGCTAGCGAAAATAAGGAGTGAAAAGGGATGAAAAGAGCTTAATCAGTGGGTACAAAGTTACAGAAAGAGAAGACTGAGAAGTTCTGATGTGCAATGCCATAGCATGGCGATTATAGATAACAGTAATATACTATGTACTGTATTTCAGAAAGGTATGAGAAAGGATTTTGAATGTTTTTACCATGAGAAAATTTTTAAAAAATTTTTTTTGAGACAGAATCATCTGGCCCCAAACTTGAATTCATAATTTTCTTTCCTCATCTTGCAGAGCAGCTGGGATTACAGGCATTTGCCATCATAAATTTTCAAGGAAATACATACATTTATCCTGATTTAAATATTACACATTCTATACATGTATTAAAACATCATGATGCCTTATATAAAATGTTTGTTTTTTTAACATATCTGTTAAAAACTTTTAAATTTAAAAAACATTTTGGATTGTTATAAAATCATGGTATAGTGCTTAGCTGCTTCACAATAAAAATTCTCACCTTAAAATTATTAACAATAATTTGAATTGATATTCAATAGGATGAATAATTCATTAAAGTATGATGCATCTGGACTATCATTTCTACAACTATAAAAAAAAAAAGCACCTCTATAGGCACTGAAATAGTATCCTCAAGATATTATTAAGTGAAAAAGAATTTAGAACTGCTTTTTGTTTGGTTTTTGGAGAGTAAGTATATATGTATGCGCAATATATGTACTTGTTAATGTTCACAGACTTTGGGAAAAAATCCCGTATACCTTGGTATTCTTGGGAAAGAAGAATGAGATTAGTTTGTGCAGTGTTTGCTATGGTCAGAATGTTTGTGTGCCCTCAAAATACATAGGTTACAATCTCACCCCCAAGGACCATGTATTAGGAGGTGGGTGTATTGGGTTCTGGGTGGAGCTCTCATGAATGGAATTAGTGGTCTTGTAACAGGGCCTGAGAAAGACTCCCTGCCCCTTTCACCATGCAAGTTTTGAGGGTGATAAAAGCTATTGATGGACTCTTATCAGACACCAAACCTGTCAGTATCTGCATCTCAAAATTTGCAGTCTTCTCACTGAAAGAAATGTATCTTTGTGATTTATCAGCTACCCAGTCTGATATTTTGTTATAGCAGGCTATACCTACTAAGTATTACATACCAAGTATTATATTTTATTCACTAATATACTTTGTATGTTCCAAAAATAAATTACTAGCTTTTAGACTCTGCTTGTATTCCTCTACCAGGTCCATATTTGCCATGAGTACATTCATTTGAAGAATCTTTGTAGGTATATGTGTATGCATGTATGCATGCATATATAAATCAATTTAAACTCTTTAAAAAATTTAGTCCATTAAAAATAAAGGTTTAAAGGGCCGGGGATTTAGCTCAGTGGTTCTCCCGCCTGCCTCGCAAGCGCAAGGACCCGAGTTCGATCCCTGTATCAAAAATAAAAATAAATAAAGGTTTAAAATAACAAATTTAAAAATGTTTACATTTTTTATTGGTACATGTTTGTAGTACATAATGACTACATTCCTCCTAGACAGATGATACATGTACATAGCACATAGTAATTCTTTTTTTTAATCCCCTTCTCTCCCTTTTCTCCCCCCGCTTCTCTCCATCTCTTGATCCCTTTCACTTTCAAAAGACCTATCACCACATTTCCTGTTATCTTTTTTCACTGTTTATTTATAGTTTTGCTCTCTCATGTAAGAGAAACCATGCAATATTTAAGCTTTTGTGTGTGATTTATTTCACTTAACATTATGATCTCAAGATACATCTTGTTTTCCTAAAAATGACTCGTTTATTCTTCTTTATGCCAGAGTGGTACTCCACTGTATATAAATGCAATATTTTCTTTTTCCATTCATCTGTTAATGGACATAGTGGCTGCTTCCAACATTTAGCTATTATGAGTTGTTCTAATATACATGTGGGTATGGATATATCATTGTACTATGGTGTCTTTACCTCTTTCAGGAAGATACCTAGAAGGGGAATAGCTAGATCAAATGGAATTTCTACTTTTAGTTTTTTGAGGAATCTCAATACTGATTTCCATAGAGGCTTACATTCCTATCAACAGTGTAGATGGATTCCTTTTTCCCTGAAGCTGTGCTAGTTTTGTTATTTTTTGATTTCTTGATGATAGCCATTCTTTCTGAAGTAAAGTGCAATCTCAGCTTTGTTTTAATTTGCAGTTCGCTAATGCCAAAGATGTTCAACATTTTTATGTGTTTAGTGCCCATTTATACTTCTGAGAAGTTTCGATTCATTTCAGTTGCCCATTTTTTTTGCTTAAATTCTTTTATTGATACCTTTTAGGTATTCATTTACATTTATCTTTGGGTGGTTGTACCTGTACATGATGTATCTTGGTTCTTATTTTTTCCCCATTCCCTGTCCTCCCTTCACCCCCTCCATCCTTCCCTATTTACAAAGACTTTGTTTCCATTTTTTCTTTTTCTCATAATTTTTCCTTTCCCTTCTTTCCTTTCCCCTTCCCCTCCAAATTCCCCTACCCCTTTGGACCTTTTCTTCCTATTTCAAATTATCAATTATTCATTTTAATCATTTTAATCCTCATTTTTTGATTGATCTTTTATTTTTCAAGGTCTGATTTTTTTTTTTTTTTTTTTTTTTTTTTCAAAGTCTGATTTTTTATAAAATTCTTTACATGTTCTAGATATGAACTAGCTGGAGGAAAATAGTTTTCCCATTCTGTAAGTTGTTTCTTCACTCTGTTAGTTGTTTCCTTTGCTGTGCAAATTTTTAAAAATTTGATATGATCCCATTTATTGGTTCTTGGTACTATTTCTTATACAACTAAGGTTCTGTTCAGAAAGTCCTGGTCTACCTGTATGTCTGCAAGTGTTTTATCTATTTTATCTTCAAGCAGATTAAGTGTTTAACATTTAGATCTCTGATCCATTTTAAATTTAGTTTAGTACATGGTAAGAGGTGCTGGGCTAGATATAATCCTCTGCATGTGGATAGACAGTTTCCATAGCACTATTAAAAATACTGTCATTCCTCCACCATAAGTTTTGGCCCCTTTGTCAAAGACCAAATGGCTGGATATACCTGGGACTGCATCTCCCTCTATTCTGTTTCACTGATCGGTATCTGTTTTTGAGTCAGTACCATGCTGTTTTCTTTCTAGTTTTGCAGTACAAATTAAAATCAGGATTGTAATGGCTCCTGCTTTGCTCTTGTTGCCCAGTATTCCTTTTGCTATTCTGGATCTCTGATTATTCCATATGAATTTTAGGATTATTTTCTCTAGTTTTGGGAGGGATGCCATTGGTAATTTCATTGGGATTGCATTAAATCTATTTTACCAATTTTTTACCATTTTTGCTGAGTACAGCTGGCAGTAGAATTAGTATGACTATTTTGACAGGATTGGTTCTGCCTATCCAGGAACAGGATATCTTTTCATTTTCTGATGTCTCCTTTGAGCTTTTACAGAGTACTGTAGTTTTTGTGGTAGAAGTCTTTCAGTTCCATGGTTAAGTCAACTTCTAAATACTTAATTTTTCTTTATGCTGTTGTCAATGTTATTGTTTTTCTAATTTCATTCTCAGTAAATTTATCACTGGTGTATAGGGACGCCATTGATTTTTGTCTGTTGATTTTGTATCCTGATACATTGTTGAATATATTTATTCTGGGAGTCTTTGGGTGATTGTGTGTGTGTGTGTGTGTGTGTGTGTGTGTGTGTGTGTGTGTTTGTGTCTTACATAATGGATCATGTCATTTGCAACAATGAATTTCCTCAGCTTTCATTTTTCTGGAAATGTTTTCATCTCTCTTTTACTTTGAAAGAATAGCTTTGGTGGATACAGTTGGCAGTTTTTCCTTTAGAACATTGAATATTCATCATACTCTCCTGACTCTGGGATTTCTGCTGAGAAGTCCTCTTCCAGGCATAATGGAACATATTTATGCTATTTGATTCTTTTTTTCTTACTGCTTTCAGCATTCTCTTTTTCTTTGACCTTTGAGAATTTGATTAGAATAGGTTATGGAATTTTCTTATTTGGACTGTATTTTATAGGTGACCTTTGACCTTCTCATACCTGGATTTAAAATTTTTTCTCAATGCTTGAAAAATTTTGTTACTATTTCTTTGAATAACCTTTTTTATTTCTTTATAGTTCTCTAGTCCCTCTTTTATACAGAAGATTTAGGGATTATGGATTTTTTCTCTCATGACATCTCATGACATATTTTTGTTTCATTTTCTTCTGCCTGTGTTTCTGAGTGTCTTTGAACTCACTGATCTTTTCATTTGCTTAATCAGTTCTGTTGTTGATATTCTACTGAGTGTTTCATTTCATTCATAATATTTTTCACCTCCAAGATTACTGTTAGATTTTGTTTTTTATTTCAATCTTTCTGTTTAAAATTTTCAATAAATTGGGGGAATATTTCTCTTTGTTTTCTTGAAGTTCACTGAATTTTTAAAAAAATAACTACTTCAAATTCCTTTTCTGGAAAATTCTTCGTTTGTATGTTTTTAGGATCAGTTGCTGGCACAAAGTTTTTTCTATTCATTGAGGCCATATTTCCTTGATTATTATTTCGTGTAAACTTGTATCTCTGTCTGTACATTGACATAATTGATTCTTTTTCTTTACAATCTGGGCTTGTTAGTCAGTGTTCTATTTTTTGGTGACTTGTTTAAAAATCTACTGAACCTTTGGTTGTATTCTTTTTTAGCATTAGAAGGCACACAACTCAGATTGTTCATTTTGTAGTGTCCCGCCTGGAGGAGCTCTTGGGAGGCACAGAGAAGACCCCAATTTCCACAGTGTCACACACCTAAAGAGTTGGTCTAGTGTGGTGTCTTTCTGGCAAGGATGGAGCCACCAAGTTCTGTGCATTGGCAACTGTGTCCCTATCCCCTCTCTTCATCACTTTTAGGCTCACTGGATAACACTCCACGTGGGCTGCTCTAAGAGTTAGTCTCCTGAAAAAGACTTGGAAGGCTGGGAATACCAAATCTCCACCTCTGGTTCACTCTGCAGTGGAGAAATTTTGAGAACAGTGAAATTTTCTGCACTTGGTATGACAGGTGGCTTGTGGGGATGGATATTGTGGCTGCAGAGAATCATTCTCTATACCATCCAAACATGGTTCCACTCATCTTTGCTGTACAAAGGGATTCCACAGACTCACTTCCTGGTTTCCTTAGCTGTCATGTGAAGGTACTATTATGTATAGATTGTTGCTCAAAATGATATTTCTGTGGGGAATTCACACTAGGGAGCTCTACTCCATCATGTTGCTCTCTTTCAGTACTTCAGCTGAATTTGAAGGTTTTGTGGGTTGCTGGTCAGTTTGAAATTACTAAGTTTTAGTTTTAAACAATCATGTTATATTTTAGACAAAAGACAAAGTAAAAGTGGGCTTATCTGTGCACACATATTGTTTCTCAGTTAAGATGCTTACTTCGTTTTGAATTTGTGTGTATTTTATGGCAGGAAAGCCTGGGCTATGAATCTCCAATTAATAGAGATTAGCTCTTTAATCTTTCAGAGCTGAGGGTGTAGAGTGACACAGACTCCCAGTTACAGTGTAACAGTCCTACACATGAACAATATGAGTAAAAGAGTAGTCTAAATTTAATAAAACTCATCTTTGACTTAGGTCAATCCATGATTGACTTGTAGTCAGCTCTTTTGGTTATCTTTCTAGCAGAGGAAATAGAGAAAATCCCTAGCAGGTATCTCTGGAGATTTTATGATTTTATACACAATCACCTGTGTGCAACAAAATATTTGCATATATATTGAGGTAAAAATGACCTTTGATTGGAGAATAAAATAGAAGAAAACTGAATGAGAAGTTCTTAAATAGCATCAAGATGATTCAGGTAGTAAAATAAGAATACGTAAGAAAATGATCATTTGCATTAATACATTTTAAAATAGAAAAAAATGTATGAAATATAAGAAAGAATGTAGACTATCCTACGAAATAGAAGTTTATCAAGTGATTTTGTAGAACTAAAACTTGTATATGATAAGAACTCTAGATGAATTGAACAGTATACTGGACAGATCAGATTACAGAATTACTTAATTGTAGTTAGTTGGGAAACAAGTCAATGGAAAAATTCTTACATTGAAGCACACAGAAAAAGCATAAAAATAAGGTAACAAATATACGGAACAAATATATAAGCTTTAACATTCTTAATATTGGAGTCACAGAGCAATAAGCAAATTGAATATAGGGAATGTTCTCAGAACTATTTGTTAGTAATTTTTTTTAAAGGGAGAGAATATTTCAACCCACTGCTTCAGAATGGGTCACATATTTCTCAGAGGCAGTAATAATTTTTCTCTTGTTTTATTCAGATTTTCATTTTATTTCCTGTGAGTTCAAACCTTCAGCTGGTCACTTGCACACAGTGCTTCATTTTGGGACTATGTCTTCCACATCAGGACATAACTTTATTGATAATTAGAGTATCTTTTGGTACAATCTATATTCTCATTTGTTGTAACTTTTTTGTGATATATATATATATATATATATATATATATACATACACACATACACACAAATTACTGCAAACACTTGATCAACAAGCTTATGATACAATAGGATGAATATTTACATTTTAAAATTAATTCAAAATGATAGTTTATAATAGCTAAAACTTTAAAATAAATTTAAATTTTTTAAATGAATAAAATAATTATTAAAAAGTTTCTGTAGATAAACCTGTAAGGAACAATTCAGTTCTAGAACCAAGTTTAGTTCTAAGCAATGCAAGAAGATATGACCCATTTGTACTCAGTTCCTGGCTCAGCTCCCTGCTGACCTAGGGGTCCCCTTCATCTGCTCAAGTCTCGCCATTCTCAGTACACAAAGCAAATAAATGAGCACCATTTTAAGGAATGTTTCTCTTAGGAATACAACAAAATTATACCAAGCATTTTTCATACTCAATGTTAAAATTTGATTTCTCAGAATAAGCTCTGTGAGACTGAAGAAGTTACATGGAAATCAAGTTCATCATTGCAAGAGAGGATATTTTCATATGCACAGCTTACAAAACATACTCAGAAGTAACTCTCTCTTTTTTTTTTTCTTCCTAGAATGCAAGATACTGTTTGGAAAGGTAAGTTTTCATTTTGACACAATTGAGCCAGAACCATGAGTCTGATGTGTGGAGTGCAGAGGTTATGGGTGTTGGGAGGGACGGGGAGGTTATATCTACTGAGCAAATGTAACAAGATTGGTCCTCTAGATGGCAGGCCCTGGGGCCTGTGCAGCCAGCTGAAATTGTCTTTTTTTCCCCTTTTTTTTTTAATAGAAATGAGTCACTACTTCTTCAGTCCCTAGTGCCTGCTCGTATCACACACCTGAGTTTATGTCAAATAAAAAGAATGACCAAAATGCTAACAGTTCACAGAAGTAAGTTGGCATACATCCGTGAGTACACAATACATTATTATTCTGTTTAAGAGTTAAGTTATCATGGGGAGTGGTGTCACAAGCCTGTAGTTCCAGCACTCAAAAGGCTGAAGCAGGAGGATCACCATGAATTCGAGGCCAGCCTGGACCACATAGTGAGTTCAAGGATATCCTGAACTACATAGTGAAATCCTGTCTTAAAAAAAATTATCATCTCCCATGAATGAAAATAAATTCTAGTAGTTTAAAGATTAGCAAGCATAATCTGCTATACTCATGAGATAACCGTATCAAGAAAATGTACAGATTTCTTACGTAAATTCTTTACCATCTTCCCAACTCTCAAACATAATTGCAGGCAGATTCTACTACTTAAATATTTTAAACTTCAGTGTAATATTGCACTATTTACAAAAAAAGATTGATATATCCTCTCCCTAATGTAGTTTTCCTTTTCCCAGAGTGTCCTATCAGTGGAGTCACAGAGTGTTGTAGAAATAGTATGTGGCCTTTGGAGTCTAGCTTCTTTCACTTAGCATAATTCAAGTGAGATACATCCAAGTTACTACGTGTATCAGCAGTTTGGCCCTTTTTATTGCTAATAATATTCCATTTTATAAATAGGCCATAATTTATTTATTCTTGCAGTTTCATTTGGGTTGTTTCCAAGAGTGTGCTGTTCATTTTTGCGTGCAGATATTTGTGTAAACATGACTTGGTAATTCTTGATTGACTAGGAGTAGGATTGCTAAACTTTTCTCCCAAACTACCTTTGCAATTTTTCGTGCTTATCAGTAATGCACGAGAGATTCAGTTACTCTACTTCCTCACCAGCATTTGGTACCATCAGTTTGTTTTATTAGATCAACCCTATAGATGGATAGTGGTATCTCACTTTTATTTTAATTTGTATTTCTGGGATGACTAATGATTGAATATATTTTCATGTGTTTATTATTTACTCTGTATATTTCTATTTTGGTGACATATATCCAAACCTTTACTCTATTTCTAAAATTGAATTTCATGTTTTTTCTTACTGAGTTTTGAGATTTCTTCATATTTTATGCTTATCAGTTGTTTTGCAGATATGTGTTTTGCAAGTATTTTCTCTTAGATTTATATTTTCATTTTTCCAATGAGGTCCTCTGAGGAACAGAAATTTTTTTTTTTTTTTGGTACCAGGGATCAAACTCGGGTCCTTGGGCTTGCAAAGCAGGCGATGGAACCCCTGAGCTAAATCCCCGGCCCTGAAGAATAGAAATTTTGATGAAATTCAATTTATCAAATTTTTCTTCTTTTATAGTTCTGGGTTTCCTTAGTAAATGAGTCTTTGACTGCCTCGACAGAGGCTTTCTTCTAGAAATTTTAGTTTTATGTTTTACATTTAGGTCTATGATCTATTGGAATAAAACATATATACTTCAAGAAATGGTACAAACACTCTCCTCCTGTCTTTTTGCTGTTATTTTGTACATGGATATCCAGTAATTTTAGTGCCAACTGGAGATGATGTTTCAGTATCATTTGTTGAAAACACTATTTGGCGTTTCTGTTGAAAAGGTGTATGTCACCAGGCCTGTCGTGGATTCTAATAGGTCTGTTGATCATTGTGTCTTTTTGCCAATACAATACTGACTTGATGGATAACTCTACAGGAACTCTTGAAAGCAGGCACTGTGAATTCTCCTAATTATTTATGTGGTTTTTAAAACAACATCTTGCTATCTTCGTCCAGGCTGGCCTAGAGCTTGCCATGTATGTAGCTCAGGCTGGCTTCAAACTTGTGGTTCTCCTGACTCAGCCTCTCAAGTGCTAGAGTTACAAGCAAGGGCCACCACACTCCACTCAAATTTACTCTTTTTTAGAATAGTTTGTCTAATCTAGAGTCTTTTCCATATAAATTTTACAATCAGCCTTTTGACTTTTTCAAAATAATACTGCTGGAATTAAATGATATTATGTATAAATTGTAGGTTAATTTGGGAAGAATTAACAGTGACAATATCAAGAAATATTAACATGTAAGACTTATATGTATTTTTATGAGATTGATTCCTATTTTATGTTTTTGGTGCTATTGTAAATAGTATTTCTAAATACCAATTTAAAATTGAAATTGTATCTATTTCTAGTTTAGTATTATATCTTCTCTTTTTTTTTTTTTTGGTACCAGGGATCGAACTCGGGTCCTTTCGCTTGCAAGGCAGGCGGTGGAACCACTGAGCTAAATCCCCGGCCCTAGTTTAGTATTATATAAAAATACAAATTATATAGAAGTTATACTGTCATTTGTATCTTATAACTATGCTAAACTTGTTCATTAGATCTAGTGGATTTTTTAAATGTATATAAATTCCTTGAGATTTTCTTTTAGGTCAGTCATATATTTTATAAGGATTGATCAAAAATTATAATGTGTGTTTAAATAGAAAAAAAAATACCATGATAGCAAGGTGTGTTAGCATATCCCTATAATCCCTACACTCTGGAGTCAGGTAGGAGGATTGTCACAACTTTGAGGCCAGCCTGTGCTGCATAGTGAGTTCAAGGGAAGCTTGAACTACACAGCAAGACCATCTCAAAAAAAAGTTATCGTTGTAAAAGACACATTACCATCAATCCCCCCTTTCAAAATGCTCCTCCAAACTTCAAACACACATATCCCATCATTCTTGCCACTTTTGAAGTAGTTCTGCAAGTCCTTTTTCATGGGTGCCTTTAGGAGGTGTGATAAAAAACATGATGATCTGCTGCCAAGTGCCATTCAGTGGAAAGACAGGCTCCTAAAATCATCACAATGTGTCCTCATCTTACTTTTTCATCGGATCTGGATCTTCCCCAAAGCCAAATGACCACAAAAGATGAATGTTTTTAGTTAATTCGGAGCATCAAGGCAGCCACAACAGCACAACTACAGACACAAGAAAGGACTTTCAGAACTGTTCAGAAAGTGATAAGAATGATGGAATAAGTGCATTCGAAACAAGGGTGAGTATTTTGAAGGGAATTAATGGCAATGAGTCTTTTTTTTTTTTTTTGGCAATGAGTCTTTTACTGTAATAATTTTTTAAAAACATAAACTTTCCTCATAGCTTTTGTCACACTTCATACAAATATTAACAATTTAGGTTTTTTTCCCAATCTGTAACCTTCTGTATTTTTCTTGCCTTGATGTATTGTTTCAGATCTGCAGTATGTTAAACAGGAGTAGTGAGAATGGATACTTGCCTCAATCTTGATCATAAAGCAAAAGCAAGCACTAAGCCTTTCACCCTAAAATTTGATGTTAATTGTAGGCTTTTAAAAGTTGCTGTTCAACCAATTAACAAACCTCTGTACTCTTAACTTGCTGAAAATTTTTATCATGAATGGCTGTTGAAATTTACCAAGCACTTTTTCTGTATTTCTTAATGTTTTCTTCTTCTGAAACTTAATAAAGTGGATTGCGTTGATTACATTTTATATACTGAAATAGCCTTACATTCATAGGATAAACACTTGGTAATGTTTGTCTATTTTATATATTGGTGTATTTAATGTGTTAACATTAAGAATTTTTCATTTAGATTCATAAGTGACAATCAGTCTAGCTGCTTGCATTGTAATTACCACTAGCGCATGGAAATTAATTCATTTTGCTTTTGATACCTGGGTGAAATATTTGGTCCGTCGTTAAAACTGTTACGTCTTGCATTCTAATTTCTTATAATCTGTATACATTTTTTGCTAAGCATGCACTCTACCATGGAACTACACCCCCTGGCCCATATCCTATATAGAAATTTTTAATATTTTGTTTTTCTTCAAGCATAGCAAGCAAAATCATTTTAAAGTCGGTACCTAATAATTCCAGTATTTAAAATTCCTTAGATTGATTTCTGCCAACTATTTGGCCAGCACTAGTTTTCTATTTTGTAAGTGTATGTTTATTAACTCTTGATACTAAGTTGATCTTTGTTCTTTAGATATTATTTTTAGAAATTCTTTAGTACCAGGAAAAAAGCTGTATATTTTTTCAGAGAAAGTTTGCATTGCTTCTGCTAGTCTCCTAGAAATACTGAGTCTGGGCTGGCTTGCAATTTAAAGTTCCAGGCATGTGGCTTTTGAGACTCCTCTAATAATGTGAATTGGGCTGCCAGTCCCAGGATTTAAGTTAATTTAACTTTTTGAAGTTAAGTAACAGAAGTTAAAGAACTTGCTGCTGGATTAGATGTCAGAGGAAGTAAGAAATACAGAACTACTCCAGGTTTATAGCTTAATCAGCTAAAGCAGCAAGGGAACTGTTAACTGAGAAGTACAGAGTGGAGATGAATGGGGTTTGGGTTCCATTTTGGATATATTATGTTTGACTTTCCCATGTTATACCCAACTAGTAATTGAAAGTTTGCTTGTGGAGTGAATCATGAACATAGAAAAGATATTTAAAACTGAGGCTGAGGTCACCTACAGAAAAAAATAAAAATAGTAAAAGGAAAGAAGTCCCCAAGACCAAGCTCTGAAAAAAAATCACAAATTTGGGGGCTGAGGAGAGATAGGAGAAGAAGCAATATAAGATATGAAAAGGTCAAGTGGCAGTTTCCTTCGAGTGTAAGGAAGTACAGTGACCTTACTTTGCGTTCTACTTGATTTTGTGGAGATTCTCATAGGTTTTTGAGCCTCTGCTAATATGTTCTCATTTCATTTACTTAGTATCAAGTACTTGCTGTCAGCAGTTTTAGAAGTTTATATCACACAGGAGATATTTAAGATGAGTAGAGTGATTAAGTCACAGGGTACAGTCATGAATCAACTGTTCTTATAGTAGACACCAGTACTTCTGGCTGTTCCAGAATTAGAAAAAAAAAAATCTGTAGGGGAATAGAGTTGGATCCCAGGTAGTATCTGGGTGGGACTGAGTACCAGGACAGTTTTACAGCCACTGGGATGATGGTACTTCTAAAGCTCTCCTTAGTCCACTATTCTTTGTTTTGTTGTTTCTCCCTCACAAATCTTTCTTTGATTGTATCCCTTTCCATCATCTTGTTGACTCCTTTTTCATGTCTATCTATTGAAATATGTAAAGCCTCAAGGCTCCTTTTCCTGGATTCTCCTAAGTTCGCTATATCTGCCTGAGACTTGTTCTTGCTCATTGGGAAGCTCTGCATGTAAAAAGGTCATATCTTTGGCATTGGTTTGGGTGGATGCCTATGTAATTTACATTTCTCTCCCCTGCAGAACATATAACTTTGGATCCTAAAACAGCTCATCCCTGCCTGGCCTTTTCTGAAGACTTGAGAACTGTGAGATTTGGAAATATCCAGCAGGATGTCCCTGGAAACCCAGGGAGGTTTGACTTCAGTGCTTCTGTGTTGGGTGCAGAAAGCTTCAGCTCAGGAAAGCACTACTGGGAGGTAGCTGTGGACAAGGCAACACAGTGGCAGTTGGGTGTGTACAGAGACTGCTCTGCAGACAACAAGGACAACATGCCTGAAGCATCTCCAGATAAATTCTTACTCATAGGATCCATGATGGGTCCCGATTACACCTTCTGGGTCTTTCCCCCTTTAAAAAAGATCCACTTGCAAAAAGAAATGCAAAAAGTTGGAGTTTTCTTGGACTATGAAAATGGGCACATATCATTCTACAATGTGACAAAGAGATCCCTCCTTTATAATTTCTCTCGTCTTGGGTTCCAAGGAGCTCTCAGGCCTCTATTTTCTCTTTGTATTCCAAATGGAGACATAAATTCAGACTCTCTTACTATCTGCCCCCTTCCTGTTTCTTCCTGAAATGTCAATATTAGCACTAAGATCACAAGAGACCAGAAAGTTAAGAACAAGACATTGTAAAAGAGTTTGTGTAAAAGTAATCCAATAAAAGACTTCTATGAGTTGGATCTCGGTATAATGACCAGAGCCTTTGCATTAAAGTGGCTTTCAGCACCTGCTTAGTGGATGTGGTTGCATTTAAGCTGAATTATGAATGATAATATGCAAAAGACCCATAACTAGTTAGAACTATAAATGCATGTGTATCATAGGATTAGAAAAAAGAGAACAAATACAGTCTGGGGTTCTTAGAACTATGATTAGGGCTCTAGAACTACTTCTGAAACCATTTACAGAATTAAATATAATCAGAATTGAAAGCATGGTGATTTCATCATAGCTCATAGTGCCCTAGTTGAATGAAGATGTCCTAATACCAGTCCTGTTACTGACAGGGAGGCCTGTTATTACTGACAGAGAAAGTCAAGACTTCTTAACATGTATCATTCAGTACAGAAAAGAATAACTTGATTTTCCTGGGTAGCAAAGAAAGTGCTACAGAAAATGTGAATTTTTTAAATTATTTTTTCAAATACTCTTTTCTACTTCTCTTTTTGAAAAGGAAAATTAAATTTTGAAAAAAGTTTGGAAATTGAATGCTTTGAAAGATATGAGTAATATTGTGATGATGTCTTGTATTCATTCTTTATTTGCTAATTCACTGAAAAATGCCTTGTCTTATATCTTTGCTCAGGGAGGTATGTAATGCTAAGAAGAACCAAAAATATTTATTGAGGGAGAGACTTTTATGTAAAAGGTTTATCATGCTTTATTTTCCTTACTTTTAACAAACTGTACATATTTGTTAATCTTATTACTCAAGTGTAGAAACTGATACTCAGAAACTGGTTTAATTTTCCTGATGTCACATAGCTGTTAATTATCTAGTAAGTAATTAAAGTAAGGAATTAAATCTAGTTTATTATACCAAAGAACAAGATCTCAACACCCAGCTGGGAAGAGAATAAGACAAGCACAATAAAATGGCACAATCCCTTCCTACACACAAGTACACAGAAAGATAGGTCTTGAATCCTATCACATAGGATTGGATAGGCTTCCTTATTGTGATAAGCACACCTAGGACAGTGATCCAAATTCATTTATATTTCCCAAAAATACAAGCCAATTTCTACAGCAAGGGAAGGGAGCATGATATTTACCTTTCCCTCTGGTAGCTATACTGTGGTATACGGTGCAAGCTAAGTGGTTTTTTGTTTTGTTTGGTGGTGTGGATTGAAGCCAGGGGTTACCACTGAGCTACAGGTTTTTTGTTTGTTTGTTTGTTTTCATTTTGAGACAAGGTCTCACCAAATCATTATGTTACTCAGATTGGGTTTGTATTTGTGATCCTTCTGCCTCAGCCTCCCAGAGAGGGTTACAGGCACATGCTCCCCTGCCTGGAGGCTAAATTCTCAAGGATGGATGGACTAAAAGGGAACAAAAGGCAAATAGAAGAAAATTGAGTTATGGAGATCTGTAAGGCTGTCATCCTTTTTTTGTTTGTTTGTTCTACCTATCTTTTGGAGACATTTTCAATTGACATCTTGGGATTTTCAAAATTTGCTTCTAAAACATCATATAGTTTCTTGCTGTTGTTGTTGTTGTTTGCTTGTTTTACATTTATAAGTTTGTAAGCTTAGAGAAAAATCAGTTTATCTTCATACTGAATGACAAGGCTTGAGGGAAAGTGTCACTGCTTTGAGAAGGGGAGCCAAGTTAGGTGAATGAGTTGAAATGTCAAATTAAGGAATTGGTTGTCTAATTCTTGATTTTTGTTTGTTTGTTTGTGCTGGGGATCAACAACTTGGGACCTTGTGCTTGTGAAGCAGGCCCGCTGAGCTAAATCCCGGGCTGGCTCTCCAATTCTTAAGGATTATCTTCCCTTGAGGAAAAGAACACAGGGAAATGTGGGAGGATTTACCAACAAGCATATGCATGATTTTTTGATGTTTAAAAATCTCATTTTTTGATGTTTAAAACCATCACAAGCATGGTGGTGCATACCTACAGTTTTGGCACTTGGGAAGCTGATTCAGAAGGATCGTAAGTTCAAGGCCAGCCTAAACCACATAGCAAAATATTTTTTCAAAAATTTTTTAAAAAATAAAATGTCATGGGGCCGGGGATTTGGCTCAGTGGTTCTGCCACCTGCCTTCCAAGCACAAGGTCCTGAGTTTGATCCCTGGTACCAAAATAAAATAAAATAAAATCTCATGCATATGTCTAACTACTTAAAATTATCAGCTAAAAATACTTTGAACCAAACATTTATATTGGCATAAAACCCACAGTAATAAAACTAGTTTAGAATGAGCAAAAACTCATAAAGCTAAACCAGTGAGTCTCACCTGGGGTGGTTTTGCGGGAACAACTAGCAGTCTGGAGACATTGCCTGGGGGTCACAGCTCAAAATAATTTGGTGTGATGCTGAAATCTAGTTGGTAGAGGCCATTGATGTTGCTATATATTTTACAGTGCACAGTACAGCCCCACAGAAAAAGAATTGTCTGGCTCAAAATAGAAATTGTTTTGAAGGTGAGAAGTCCTGAGTTAGACTAACAATTATGACAAGTGTGGATAAAGAACTTTGAAAACTCAATCATGGGAAGCATTGTTATACCATTATCTGCATCCTTTCTCCAAAGTCCAGGAATTTTTAGTGTAATACTCATCTACTAAGACCTTAAGGGAAAGTTAATATCACATTGACTTTAACTTATAAACACCGCAATTAATTGTTTACACATTAATAGTAATAGACTTTGGTAATTATGCTATACATTTTTCTTTTCTTTTTTGATTTATTAATTGACATCCAAGAAGACTATCCAATTACAGCTAATTCTACTCTTTCAGGACTCACCTTAAAACCCTCCAGGCAAGGCTCTAAGCACTCTACAGTGGACCCTTATGAACTCATTTCGCTCATGATAGCTAATTGTAACTCAAGTTGGTTGTAAGTCAAGACTATTTCAGTCTCCTTAGTGAGACTTTGGCCCAGGAAAGGATGTTGTAATGTTCCTTCCAGAACTCTTTAAAGGTTAAATCTGTATCTGAGACCATCTGGAAGGACTTCAGGAACAGATCCTTTGTGTATAGCTTCTTTAAGTTAGCTATAGTTTGCTGGTCCATAGTTTGCAATAGAGGAGGTGTATTAGGTGGGAAAACTTGATAGAGAGCCATGGGCAGCCAATTCTTCCAAATCTCGTGGGTAAGCAGGAGCATTGTTCATGATGAGGAGCTTTGAGTGGTAAACCTTTGTCCTCTAGATATTTCTTAACAGGACAGAAAGCTTCCCTGATGCACTCAAGAAAAAGTACTCTTGTTGCTCAGGCTTTTGTGTTAGATCTCCACATGACCTATTCTTCATGACTGTTTTCTGAATACTCTAAAGGTATGAGTGATAAACCAAGAAAAGCTTTATCTTGAGGTGACCACTTGCATTGTCATATAGCAATAACATTAGTCTATCTTTCATAGACTTATGGCCTGGCATTTTCTTCTCTTCTGGGTCATGTACTCCTGGGCATTTTCTTCCAGAAAAAGACGGTTTTATCACAGTTAAAAACTTGGGAGGAAAAGCAGTCTCTCTGTGTCACCATTTCAAAGTGGTGTATGTAATTTTCAGCATCCCTTTTATCAGCACCGTGCCTAGTTATGCTGTGAACCCCACTTCTCACTTGAAAATTGTGAAACCACTCCTTATTCATGTAAAATATTTCACCATTATCACTCGTTGATTGATTTTCCTTTACATTATCTGTATTTATAGCTATAGCTTTTTCACAAATTAGAGTCAGACAGGCTATAACCTGGCATCTGCCTTTCATTTATCCACACTGATAATAGCCTTTCTAACTTATCTAACGTTGTTGAACATGACTCACTAATCTGAGTAACACCTTTAGCAACACTAGCTTCCTTATACAAATCTTTTCTTTGTAAGATTGTTGAGATGGTGGTTTTGACATGCTATACACATTAGCAAGATTGGTCACACAAACAACACTTTCATACTTCTCTACAATTTCCTTCTTTTCAATTGTGGTTGCTTTCTTTACCTTCCTTTCCTTCATTAACTTCTTTTCTAGCTTTTTGGGGGTCATTTTGATAGCAGTAATTGTGGCAATTATATAAAGCCATGTGCACAAATGCATGCATCTGGGCTCAGACTGACACTTATGTATGCTTACAAATGCTTTTCTAGTATTGAAAGTCTTTGTTTACAATTGCACAGGTGGCCAGCATTCAGGTTGTAACTCAAGACTTTGGTTGTAAGTTAAAACTAAAACTCCGATAGTAACCAAGTTGTGTTTGTATGTGAGGCTGGTCATAACTTGAGGTCCACTGTACATATCTTTCTCCATTTTGAAACACAGTAACACTGTTAGGTCTGTGTTTTGCCCTACGACAAAAAGTCTAATTTGTCAGCTTTGTTTGATCTGCAGGGTTTGGGGATGATCTTTTGAAAGAGTCCAGTAGTGAACAGTTTTCATCTTTTGAACAACAAACTACAAATTCACCTTCACCTACACAGATTATTTCTCCTTTTTTTTTTCTATTACAATAAACTTTTTCCTTTTTTCTAACTTGTAATACCTCCAAATATTTCATGAAATTCTAGCTCAGAAATCAGGGGTTGGAAAAATTTTTCTTAAAAAAACCAGAGAATGATTAGGCTTTACTAGCCAGCCATATTAATCCCTCTTAACACTAACTGTGCCACTATAGTGCAAAGGCTTGTACTTAAATGATTGTGTAGATGTATTCCAATAAAACTTTATTTATAAAAATGCAGGATTGGGCCGAGGATTTAGCGCAGTGGTTTCGCCGGCTGTTGTGCAGGCGCAAGGACCCGAGTTCAATCCCCGGTACCCCCCCGCAAAAAAAAACCCCGCAAAATCCAGGCCTTTGTCAATTTGTGCTGTAATTATTACCTCTGTTTAGTATTCAAACCATCCCTCAGTCAGGGCCTTCCAAAATTAACTTCCAAAATGAGAATATTTCCATTTTACAAGCCAATTTTCACCCCTGCATCTTCCGCTAGCCATTACCTAAACTTTCAACTTTCTATTCACTAAAGAGAGGAGTCAAAACCTGTAATCCCAGATGCACCAGAGGCTGGGACAGAAAGATTGCCCAACCTGGGCAACTTAGCAAGACTCTGTTAGAAAACTTTTAAATAATTATGAGGACTAAGGATGTTGTTACTCAGTGTTACACTATCTGCTCCCGAATTCAGCCCATTGTACTTTCTGTCCCTATTCTTCTGCCTATAGGTCTCTATGCTGGCTTTCATATTGCTAAATCCAATGGATTGCATTCTATTTTCACCTTATTCGAACTCTCAGCAGTAGTCACTGCTATTAATCTCTTGCTCTTCAAGAAAAATTTCCCTTGAACTGTCAGCTACAGCATTTTCCTGTCTTCCTCCTACCACTGTGGCTGCCACTCCTTTCTGTTTAGACTTAGAGTCAACCAGCAAATCTTTGATGTTCCTCAGTAGGAGCTCACTTCTACTCCACTCTCCTCAGTGAGCCTCATGATCACAGCTTAAGCTGTCACTTCCCCATGAATGACTCCTAAAACTATACTTCTGACTGTTAAATTTATACTTGTAATGCATGTACTCTTATGTCCAACAGAAGTAAAACTTGGTTTGTATAAAATGAAAAGAATCTTAACTACAACAGTGGTTTGTGCCCTCCAAAGGGGCCTGGTACATAAACATGTTCAGTGCATCTGTGGTAGTAGAATTTCATAGTGGGGAGGGTGATTTAGGAAGAAAAGTCTCTTTCAGGAGCAATAATGACCAAAAACACGTTGAGACACATTGCTGCAACCCCAGGTTGCTGCTTTGACTATTTTCCTGCTAAATGCAGTTGTCACCTTGGGATCCCCAGAAGAGTTACTTTCCGACATACTCACAAAGCTGTCTGCTTTCCCTCACACCCTCTAGAAAATCTCCATCATCTCTTGCCTGTTTCTTTTTTGCTCACTGCTGACCCTTGGTTTCTACACTCGCTCTTATGGGTTATGAATCAGATAACGGTGTCACATGGACAAAAGCTTTCAGTAGCTTCTTAAAGGGCCTAGAAAATAAGCAAAACCTGTCTCTTGGGTCCTGTGTAATCTGACCCCTTGCTTGTGTGCCTTGCTTTATCTGATATCAAATTTCTCCTACCTCTGCAACTTGACTTCTAAGAACTATATCCCCAAACTTAGTAATCAAAGGAAAATGGAGCATGTCCTTTTAATGTCACTCTAGGACATCATCTAACAAACATTTTGTTATTCAAAAATCTGTAAAACAATATACTTAGTTTGGCTTAATCATTTACCATTTGATGAAGACATGACTGTGAAAAGTTGCATATTAACTTATGGAAGTGCTTGTCAGAAACGATCATCTCAAATGTTTTGGTTTTGTTGCGCTCTACGGTATTAATGGTTTTGTGTCTAAATTAAGCACTTATTTTTAAGTCTTTTTCATCCTGACGAACTACATAAACCTCAGCTTCTCATTTGTTTGGAAACCAAAATCACCTGAAAAAAATGTTTTTGCTATCAAACTAGTTGCCTAAGTAATTAGGGAGTTGAATAAAATCTTTTGACATATGTCCCTCTGTATCACTTGAAGCTCATTTCTCTTTAGTTTTCTTCTCCTTAAATTCTTTAATGATCAATTTTAGTAATAAGTTCGTGCCTTAGGAGCATCCAATCTTTACCAGGTTTTGGGGCATTGGAATCTCCTTCTGGAGGTGGTTTCTAGGTTCTTTGTATCCTGAGCAAAGAATTGGTCAAGACAAGTGCAAACATTAGCAAAGTTTTATTAAAAGAGGGAAAACAAACAGACTCTGTTTGGGCCAAGTAAAAGTAGGAAAAGAAGTACACTCTACAGTGTGAAGGAGAACAGAGTGCCTGAAACTCATGTTTTTAAGAGTGATACTTTAAAAAAAAAAAAAAAGTGATACTTTGTCTCAGTCTGCTGATCTTCAGAATCAATGGGTGCCCAGTGAAACCTTCCACCCACACAGGGTTTGCACATCCATTTCCTTGCACCTGAGTCACTCCCCTCCCCCTTCGTGGCTAATTCTTGTTCATTCTTCTGGATCTTAGCCTGAGTGTTACTCCTCAAGGAAGCCTGCCTTGACATTCTTAAAAAGAAGTAATGCTGGAATATCACTGCATCAGTTGCAACTTCTTACTGTAGAAAACAGCAGGAGTTTTATGGGTGGCTGATTGGCTCCTCCACTAGAGTATAAATCACAAGAGAGTGCTTGTTTTTGTTCATCCTTTTAGCTCCTGATGTTAAACAGTTCCCAGCACATAAATAAAATATATTGAAAGAAAGTGGGGAATAAGGCATGTGGTACATGCTTGTAATCACATCTGCTCTGAAGTTAGCAAGTTTCAGGTCATCCTTTGGCTATTTATGAGACCCTGTCTCAAAACACAATTTTAAAAGGCCTGGAAATGTATGTAGTTCAGTGTGTGCGTGTGTGTGCTTGTGTGCATGTGTGTGTGTGTGACAGACAGACAGAGAGAACCTAGTTTGAGATAGCGTCTTCGTATGTAGTTTAGACTCATAGCCCAGGCTGCCCTCAAGCTCATGGCAATCCTTCTGCCTCAGCCTCTTGAGTGAAACAGCAGAAATTTATTTTCTCATAATTCTGGAAGCTAGAAGTTGAAATTGGTTCTCTCTAAGGAGTGTTTCTGTCTCCTAGCTTCTAATGGTTTGCTGGGAATCTTTGGTGTCCCTTGGCTTATTGATATAAAACTATCGTCTTTACCTTCATCTTCATTAAGTTGTCTTCCTTTGTCTCTGTCTCTTTACATGGTATTTTATTTTAATACAGGCACCAGTCATACTGAATGAGTGGCTTGCCTTACAATATCACCACATATTAGGGCAGGAGGTATATTTCAGTGGCAGGGCGCTTGCCCAGCATGTGTGAGGCCATGGCTTCCATCCCTAGCACCACAAAAAGAAAATTAAATAGATACACAGATACCTTCATTTAACTCAATAATGACTTATTTCCAAATCAAGTCATATTCTGAGGCACAGTGTGTGAGGACTTCCACATGTCTTTTCCAGGGGAAGACAATGTGTGGGAAGAACACAATGAAACCTCTAATAAAGTTGATAGGAAGATAATATTCCATGTATAGCAGTGGGTTTGTGAATTCAATCCATTGTGTAAAATCACGTGAGAAAATGTTTTAAAATTCAAATATCCAAGATGCACACTCATACCAATTACATAAGTTTCTGGAGTTGGAAATCAGGTATCACTTTTTTTAAAACTTTCTGGGTGACTACAATATGCAGCCAAGATAAAGAACAAAGTTACTAGAAGCAAGAAATAGAAGACAACACCTGGTGTGTCCAGTGGCTCTAGTCTTGTGTAGCATGCAATTTTCATTTCTAAAAGGCAAAGACTTGGTGATGGGGCTGTGGAGGGGGACGGTGGTTTGGGAGAGAGATATTGCTGAGCCTCGCATGCACCCTCAGAGATAGGCAACCATGCATGCTTCGGGTCTAGCACGGCCAGCCCAGTGGCTGTTTTAGGAAGGTTGTTGGTGTGATCAGATGTAAGCATTATGGAACTATTAGTCTTGAACATCTGGGCCAAGGGAGACCTAGGAAGTCTCAAGCTATCCAAGACTCCTTCAGTGGTGTGGAACAGGTGGGATTCTCTCCTCACACTGGGAAATGTTGCTCGCTGCATTTAAAACACTGTGGGGCTAGGGGTATAGCTCAATAACAGAGTGTTTGTCTGACATGTGCCTTCTCATTAGTGCAATCCCTAGTGTTCCAAAAATAAATAAATTATAAATAAATAAACATTAAACATGTATCTTTGGCCATACAAATTTATGGACTGATTAAATTTAAAAATCTACTTTTATTCTGTAGGTTTAACTTGGAAAAAGTGTTCTCAGTATGTGCAGAGAGATCAGTCAAGCTGTGACGTGTGTGTGTGTGTGTGTGTGTGTGTGTGTGGTACTAGGGGTTGAAACTAGGGCCATTGAGCTGCCTCCTGCCCTTTTTTTTTTTTTTTTGAGACAGGGTCTTATTAAGTGGCTAAGGTGCTCTGACTGGACTCATAAACTTGGAATCCTTCTGCCTCACCTCCTAACGTGCTGGGACTATAGGCATGCCCAGCACGAAGCTGTGAGATTCTGCATAGCTAAACTAATACATGCTTGAGTTAGGAATTAGAGGGAATCCCACAAGAAGCCTCACCACTCACGAAAATCTGAAGCAGCCTCTGTAACCCCCAAATAGAGATAGGGCAGCCTAGGAGAAATCATTTATTTAGGGCTCAAAGAAAGAGAGGTAAGTGACTTCACTGCAGTTTATTTTTTAATGTCATAAACCACAAAAAGGAATTACAGGTTAAAGACATAAAGAACTCATGGAGAATAAGGAAGGAATTTGAATGTTTGATTTCTTGTATTACCTGATTAGAATGTTGATAAACTTTATCTACGGCACTTGAAGTTAAAAAACAGAGAAGTGAGGAATTAGAAAAGACTGAACAGGTTGCATTTTAGTTGTGTCTTGGCAAATTGTAAAGTACATAAGAAAATGAGACTTTTTCCCTGTAGAAAATCAGTATGAGATTGGAAATTGACCTTCACATGGGAAGAAGCAACTGTGTATTGCAATAGATGGATGTGGTAGAATGACGGAAAGGATATTGAGTTTAAATATAACATGTCTTTTTTAAATGATAATTTAAATTTGTTATATATTTGCTATCTGCCAGATAATGTTCCAAATGTGTTCTGTTAACTTAGTTCAAATTCTTGAAAAGCCTGACTATTCTTTCCACCTTCACCACACAGATTGTATCTCCCTGAAGGTATTCACAGACACCCAGGGTTGATTGGAGGGCAAGATGAGAGAGGCCAAGGGCTAAGGGAAGATGGGAATATGAAATTCACATTCAAAAGAGGCAGTGTATAGAGATTTAATGTAAAACAATTATCAGAAAATGTATCTATGTATGATATAATAAAATTTAAATTAAAAAGTAGATTAAAACAGGGCTGGGGATTTAGCTCAGTGGTTCAGCTGCCTGCCTCACAAGCACAAGGACCCAAGTTCGATCCCCGGTACCAAAAAAAAAAGAGTATATTAAACCACCTCATGAATAAGCTTTTCCCCTCAACTGAGGGTTTTAATGAGCATTGTGTTTTCATCCTACAGAACATTGCTTTAATCAGCTAAAGATAGCCCTGTATTGTTTCTTGTTTCAGATAGGAGAACTATGTGTTCTTTCCACATACCAGAGATATGACTGGATTTTCCATTTGAACAGAGTGTGGGCTGAGGGAACTGAACTCTTATCATTGTTCCTTGGCCTATGGATTTCCTGTGGCTAAAAGTTGCTCCTACATCTGATGTTTGAGATTCAGAACTGCAACTATCAGTGAATTCTAGCCTAGGACCTATACAGTACTTGCAAGTTTCCTCTAAGAATATAATCTCCCCCACTTTCCGAGTTGCTTTTTGAGGAAAGAAAGGCAGATATACTAGTTTCCTGGGTTTATAGTAATTTGGGAGCTTGGAGGAGGATTGTGATATATTTCACCTCTTTAAGACCAAAACATCTTTCCATATACTTATGAAGAAGACATGTGAATATCCATCTAGAATACCTTCTCCTGACCTACATTTTTATTGGTTTGGGTTATTTAATTTTTCTGGGTAGAGTTGCATTAACATGAACTCTTGATCAATGGTGAATAGCTAGATAAAAATGAAAACCAATTTCCTCAATTTAGTCCTCTTCACACTTATGAATTACAACTTTAGCTTCCTCTTTAGACTGCAATTAACTCTTGAGCCTCTTCTGCCCACACCATTCTTTCTTTATCAATTCTTTGTCTTTTTCCCTAGCTTCAGTTGTCACCACCTACATCCCCTATTGTCCCAATCTCTTAGGTATCCTTTGCTTTATATAAGCATCAGGGAATCATCTCTTACCTACATTATTATCTCTACAGGATTGATCATCACCTGAATTCATAGTGTTTACTTAACTTTTCATCCTTCTCTAGATTTAAGCTATGTGACAAGGTCTTTAAATAAGTAGTAAACAAGACAACCATCAAATATTTGTTAAGTGACCACCATATGGCAGGTATTTATTTTACATGAGAGAACAAAACAAAGATCATTATCAGACAAGACAGTTTGGCAGTGGAGTTTGAAATACAATTTGTCTAAGGAGCTGTTTGTTTTGTCTAGATAATCGAGACTGAATCAAAGATTTCTCTCCTATGCCTGTAATATTTCATCATGATCCAGTGCCCCTTACATTCTGTTAATTATATCTCCTGAACATAGGAAAGGAAAAAAATAAAGGTGTTACTGAAATGATGGTGAAGGAGAAAAATTCCAGGATGATGATGGCAGCCACTAGCCCAAATGAGAACCAAATATACAACATTCATGGAAGGGTACCATGAAGGGAAAAAATAGAATTGATTATTTCATTATATCAAGAAAAGTTTCCAAAGGGGAGGGGGAAGTATGGAAAGGGGTAGGGAAAAGGAAAGAAGGGAAAGGAAAAATATGAGAAAAGAAGGAAAAAACGGAAACAAAGTTTTTGTAAATGGGGAGTGTTGGAGGGGTGGAAGAGGGGAAAGGAAATGGGAAAAAACAAGAACCAAAATATATCATGTACATACAAATTCCCAATAATGAACGTGAGTGTAATGTATACCTAAAATGTACCAATAAACTTAATGAAAAAAAATGAAAATTTAAAAAAAAAGAAAAAAAGGAAAATTTTACAGACCCACAGGAAAGTTCAAGATGAGATTGTGTTTGGTACATTAAAAACTAAAAAAAGTTACATACTTCTGTAATCCCAGCACTCTTAGGAGGCTGAGGCAGGAGGATCATAAAACTGAGTCCTGCCTGAGTGATTTAGTGAGATCTTGACTCAGAAAGAAAATATTTTTAAAAGAGCTGGGAATATAGCTCAGTCCAAAGAGCTAAGTTTAAAAATATTATGTAATTTATGTAAGAAAGAACTAAGAGTTGAACATGATTGTGTCTATGTTGCAGTAAAGAAGGAGGAAAGGAACTTAGACCTGTAGTTTTGTTTTCTAATTTTTAATTTTTTTTTTGTACAGGGGATAGAATTCAGGACCTTGTGCTTGCGAGGCAGGCAGCGGAACCACTGAGCTAATCCCTGGGCCTTGAATTTTTAATTATGAACTTCATAACACTTTTTATTTTTATGAAATAATGTATATATATATATTTTTTTGGTAAAAGTAAATTCAAAACAATTAAGAATGAATGAATGGTTGTCTTAGGCAACCAAGAAAATTTAAATTTCTGAGATTACCAGGAATATCAGATTACTTTCGTGACAATTATTATATGAAGGTACTTGTTAAAGTGTAGTAACTGAAATCTTATCAAAACTTTTGACTCTCCTAAGAAAATGTATTTGCTTTCAAAGAAAGGGGGAAAAAGTTGAGGAGACCTCACCTAATTAAGGAGGATGATAAGAAAAAGCAAGCCAAGAAGAGGCAAGATAGCAAAGGCCTAAGGAACTCTTCTTACTGCTTAAATCTTGATCAAATAAAGTGAAAATAAATCAATAAACTATTTCAACTTCTGAAGCCTTGTAGAAGTTGGCTGTTACAGGAAATGTAATAAACTGAAAGCAGTCTGATACAGAAAATTATTCTTACAAAATATACTTAACAGGAGAAAGACCTGGAGATTTTCCAAATGGGATTTGGGATACAAGCCAGTGATAAGTAACCCAGTAAGTGGTTTTGTCCTCCAGCGATACCAAATGTTTCCTTCAGTTTGTGTCTCACTGAAGTCTTGTACTCACTGGGCTAATGGTTTGTCAGGTTAATAGCTGTAAGCAAGAGATAAGCAATAGTTTAAATATAGATAGGTAAGAATTATTTTGAATATGTAAGGTATATATATATTTTTAATTAATTTTATTGGTACATTTTAGGTACATAATATGTTTTTGTTTTTTTATTAATTTTATCGGTATATATTTAAGGTTTATTTAAAGTTAATGAAATAAGCTGATCATTAATGTTTCTTAAATAAATTGTGTAATCTTTTGTGAACACAGAATCTTCTAAGGTCCAATATAATAAGAAATTGATAACAATAAATCTGAGGACAGACTTCTTTTTTTTTGGTACTGAGGATCAAACTCAGGACCTTGTGGTTGTGAGGCAGGCTCGGTGCCACTGAGCTAAATCCCCGCCCTAGACGTTTTTTCCCTTAGGGAAAAGACGTTTTGTGCTAAAGTCTATAAAATTTCTATGAATGGAAAGATAAAAATATAATGTGTATGAGTATTTTGAAATCTATTTTTAAATGATACATAAAGGTCAAAATTGTATATATTATGGGGTATCATGTGAAGTATTTTTATTTTATTTCAGATTTTTGTTTTTGTTTTTGTTTTATTTTTGCAGTACTGGGCATGGAATCCAAGGCCTCATGCATGCTAGGTAAGCGTGCTGCCACTGAGCTATACGTGCAATCCCTCCATGTGAGGTTTTGATACATGTACACATTGTGCAATGTTTAAGTCAGTGTAAACATCTATCTTCACAGACATTTGTTCTTTCTTTATAATGAAAACATTCAAAATCTTTTTTTCCAGATTTTGGGAATATATAGTACATTATTGTTATCTGTTTATTGGTCACCCTATTTTTGTATACTCATGTGAACATTATAAGTAAAATTTCTATAGTTCAGCTTAAAGTGAAGATTTTGGGATCCATCCTGACACTGACTCATGACACATAGCTTAAATACCACATTTTTTCTCTTTTGTGAAAAACTCCACATATAAATAAAGAGAAAGTTACAAGATAGGTAATAGAAAAAAGGGAGATATATTTTTGCAAAAAGGAAGGGGAGCAAGAGTTAGAGAGAGGTAGGGAGGAAGAGGGGAAGGGGATGAAAAAGAATTCAGATGCGTTATGTTATATACCAACATCCCAAGAGGAACGTAATCATTATGTCTTGCAAACATGTACTAGTAAAAACTAAAAAAAGTTTCAATGACAGCTGGAATGGAAAATTCACCTTCTCATATATTCTGGTGGCCACTTTACTTCAGTGAAGTCCCTCTACTTATTTATAAAAACAAATTGGGAACATCACGAATGGTGTATGCATCTGTATCTGGATACATAAGTCTGTTCTTCCTGCCAGTATGTAGCTCTCTGGAAATCCTGTCCCTCTGCCACAACAGTAGTGAGTGACAAAGAAGAGTGCAACATTAAAGCATTTGATAAAACAGTCAGGAGGACTGGAGGTTAGTGCCCCTGGGGCTGCCTTGACAGCTCTGCACTCCAGGGACTGATCCAGAGTGTTCCCATCCGTCTGACTCTCCATTCATTCATCAGCAGCATTTTTCCCAGTGTTCCAGGCATGGGTAATATTGATCACAAAGCTATAGCAGTGGTTCAGCCATTGGCCTCCTCCAAACAAGAATATCCAAAGCAGGGGAGAGGGGGCCCTTTTCTGTGATTTCTTAGAACCATGATGAACACCTACTCTCACAACTAGACTGTTGGAGAATAACAGATCTATTAGGGTTACAAAAATAATAGAAATGTACTGGTAGTATCTAAATAGGGTCAGAAATGGAAAATTAGAATATGAGGTCCTAGGGCTGATGTCTGATGGTATTGAAGATGATGTTTATAAGGCAGAGAACTGCAGGAGGATGGGAAAAATTTTTCAAGTGGCAGTTTTGGATTGGTGATCTCAGTGTGGCAAGGATCCTAAGTAAGTTTTGATGAACATCGTTTTTCTTGCTAATCAAGCTATTTTAGGTGATTCGCAGTCTAAATTGTCAATTGTCTTAGCATTCCTTAACATCTGGGTGGGATAGGATGTTGGTTTTAGTTCTCATGTCTTGGGTGAGATCTTTCCTAATGGTCCTATGAAGCTGCCTTGAACTCTCTGGGTCCTACATGGAAAGAAATAAACCACAGGTGTGAGCTTCACTCTGAAATCAGGCTCTAGAGAAGAAGGCTTTGTTTCTTCTGTCTTCTGGTGGCTCCAGGGTTTGCTTAGGGCCACAGGCTACACCAGTCTCTGCCTTGTCACGAGGCTGTCTCCTCTTCTCTATCCTCTGTGTGTCTCTTGTAAGGACATTTGTCTTTGGATTCAGTGCCCAGACAATGGCACGAGAAGACCTCAAGATCTCTGCCACAATTCATTATTCAAAGGCTTCTTTACCAAGCAAAGTCGGTCAACTTAAATTAAAATTAGAGTGCCGGGGGGGTTTTCCTCAGTGGCACCAACCCTGCCTCACAAGTGTAAGGTCCTCAGTTCAATCCCTGGTACAAAAAACAAACAAACAAACAAAAAATAGAGAGATTCTCTAAAAATTTGTGTGGGAATAGAATAGCCCTGAAGTGGCACTATGCATGCTACAGAAAATGATGGACATGTATCAAAGAGGATGAGGCAAGAGAAGTTTTTAAAGGCTAAGAGGGAGAAATTTATCTGAGTCACTTGTTTACAAAGTTCACTGGTCTTGGAAATCTGAGGTCAGAGTTTGTGGTCAACTCATTGGTAGAGATGCAGCTGCAGTCCAGTATTCTGTGCAAACCATTTTGTCTTGACTGTCGCACTGCTAAAGAATGGTAAAGGTAAAGTTTGTTTCCTAAACCCGTACATGCATGGAAGGAATGTAAGGCATAGATTCACATAGAACAATAAGAATATGTTGCCTGTAATTCAAGAACTCCAGGAATCTGAGGCAGGAGGATCACAGGTTCATGCCCATACTAGGCGATTTAGCAACTTGGTGAACCCTGTCTCAAATTAAATAAATAAATAAATAAATAAATAAATAAATAAATAAATAAATAAATGAAGGCTATGAATGTAGCTCAGTGGGATGTCCATGTGTTCAATTCCCAGTACTATTTAAAAAAATAAAATCTCTTGTACAATTTGAGGAAGACCTTCCAATAGTATTTATTCAGATAGGCAAGCATGAGCTCTTCCTCTTTATTATTTTCCTGCATCAGCTTTGTGTGAGTCTGACAAAACTACCACATCTTGGTATTATCAAACTTCTAAGGTCACATTCATAAGGTCCCAGATTTTAGGACATGGATATATTTTTTAGGGACTCACCATTCAAAGTACTATGGGGCCTAATGCTAGAAAAATGAATAATAAAACATTCATTTCTTGCTTTGTTTCTTTTTCAGTTTAGGTACTTACTTTGAGGTCCTGAGCTCAAACCCAGGCTGGTGCATGCTAAGCACATGCTTTACCACTGAGCCAGAGCAGGCTGATAAGTGGGCACTCACTCATACCTAGAGGGTCACAAGGACCTCTAGTGTGGTGTTGCACAATAGGGTGACGACAATTAACAATATGTTTCAAACAGTCATTTCAAAAAGCTAAAAGAGGGCTGGGGATTTAGCTCAGTGGTTCCGCCACCTGCCTCACAAGCACAAGGACCCGAGTTCAATCCCTGGTACCATAAAAAAATAAAATTAAAAAAAAAGCTAGAAGAAAGGACTTTGGCAGTTTTTACCATGAAGAAATAAAAATGTTGGAGAAAAGACATGTTTAACCCAATGTAAGCATTATACAACATATACATATAACAAAATATCATGTCACCATATTCACATGTACAATTTTTATGTTTTTATATATATTAAAATAAATTTAAACAATAAAGCACTCACTATTCTCAAAAGAATTTCAACCATATATAATCACATAGCTTGCCGTCTTGAAGACTTAGTACAAACTATAAGGCGAACACAGAGGAAGAACATTTACCTCCCCCTGTCATTGAGGTGGTGCAAGGAAGGGTGTGGTCACTAAGAAATCTTCTTAGAGGGATCCAGGTGGCTTCTGAGCAGAAGCCTAGGAGATCTGTTTGAGTTATCTAGGACAAGGAAGGTGACTAAGAGGAGGTCATGTAGGCAAAAGGCTTAACGCCATGAGGTCGGGAAGAAGAAAAGGCTAGTTTGAGTAGGAAATTTAACAGTTCAGTGTTGCAGGAATATAAAATTGTGCATTGGTATACAGTGACCAAAGATGAGCTGGGAAGTAACTAGGGCCTCTCAAACCTGAAAGAGAGATGAAATCACCCAGGGCTCTTCTTAAAATGCTGACGGACTACTCAGGTGAGAAGCAGGGCCTGAAATTCTGCATTTCTGAAAAGCCTTCAGGTGATGCTGATGTTGCCTGCTCACCCTGAGCATAAGGATTCCAAATAGTGGATTGGAATCCTACAGGTGCGAGGAGCAATGAATAAAGGTGGCACCTGCAAACCAGGAATGTTGTTGTGAGGAAATAAAACACTCACAATGGCCACATCTGCACATTATTATCCAAAAGAAATGGGCATCTATTATTTGAAAAAAAAAATCCAAATAAAAGGCTAACATTACAGCAACATTTAAAAAATATTGATCTGCTGGGTTTTTTTTTAACTTCTGTGTAAACCCTTGAGGTTCTTTTAAGAAGAATGTTCCAGTGGTCAAATAATCTTGAGAAATCCCTTCCATCTGGGAAGTTGCAGCAAAGATGGCCTAGGGCATTGATGGTGAAACTTTTAGAGCTTTCAGTGAAAACAAACAGCCCACTGTGGCACATGTGCCATAGGTTTGCCACCACTGACCTTTGGGCACTGAGACCTACTATCTACTCATGGAACACCTGGGGCTGTCCCATCAATAAGGGAAGAATTGGCAAGTATCCTGGAGCAAAACTGGTAGAAATGATTATCTCATTCTAGAAAAATGGAATGACTTATGGACATTACTTATGGTAAGATCAATAATAAGTAGATGAAAATTTTTAAAAGAAAGGAAGAAAAAGGTTCTGATTTTACCGTATGACTATGGTAAAATGTAACTATGAGATTTTAGTATGGCCATTATGTGATAATGGTTTTCTCAGAGTTACACCAAGGCATAGCTTCATTTTGAGAGTTTTAAACAAATGGTTCTTCTAAATGATTATCAAGGGGAAAGGCATCAGGGAGGTTTTGAGTATAGATGCTTTAAAATCAAGAACTGCTGTATCCAATTTTAATTTGAATCTGAGGGTTTATCCAATGGTAAGGTGTCTGCCAAAGAAACCCAAGAATTAATTTCTTTACCTAAAAGTGGACCCATTCATTAGTCTCTGCAACTCCTTGATTATTCAGGCTTGGTATTTTATGTTAAGGATATTAAATGTCATTTATTACAAATGCATCATAATCAACAATTTACAGGGAGCTTGGGACCCTTTTCCTTCTTTTAGGGAAGTGTGGTGGGCAGTCTCTAGAGTGGTCCAGACCCTATTCTCCTGTGTTCATGTGTGTGTAATCCCCTCCCCTTCAGGGTGGTGGGAGCTGGCTTGCTTCTAACACATTAAATACAGCAGAAGTAATAGGTTGTTGCTTCAGCAACTGTAACGTTTGACTAAGATGCTCCCTTACTGGCTTTCACAAAGTGAGCAGCCATCTGTGGCAATGCTCATGATAAAGAGTATGAGCAGGCTTCCAATAGTGAGGGAGAAGCTGAGTCTCTCAGTCCAAGAGCCTGTAAGGAACTGAGAAGTGAAAGCTTTCCCAGTCCAGCTTTCAGAAGATAACTCAGCTCTGGCTGACACCATGATTTTAGCTGTCTTATTCTCTCAGGGCTGCTCTAACAAAGCAACCACAAGCTAGTGGCTTATAAACAAGAAAGTATTTTCATAGATCCAGAGGCTGAGAAGTCCAAGATCAAGGAGGTAGATTCGTTGTCTGGTGGGGGCTTGCTTCCTTTCCTGGTACGGAGATGGCCATGTTTCACTGTGTCCCCATACACTGGAAGGTTAACGGGGGCTCTCTGTCTCTACTATAAGACTACATTCATCCTACTCCTCACCTTCCAAAGAGCCTTCTATTATCACACCATGTGCTAGGATTTTAACATACAACTTCGGGGGCAGTGGGAAATAAAATATTCAATCTGTGGTAGAATATTTGTAGGATCCAGCTGACTCTTTCCTGACTTCTGACACATGAAATGATAAATGTTTGTTTTTCTAAGGTGCTAAGTGTGTGGTCCTATAGGTAGTTGTTGTCATGATGATTCTTAAAGACTGTGGTGATAAAAACATGTTAAAAGAAAGATAATGATAAGAAACAGTCGTCTTTTATACAATAGCACCAACTGAAAGCTTACATATGGCCACCCAACCATACTCCAATAGCCTCTGTTATTAGAAGGGGCGGAGGTTAGAAAACTTTGTAGTTTAATTTTTCAGTGTTAGGGAGAGGCTTCCTAGATAGACATTTTTTTTTACTCTAGCTTTTTATCTTGAAAAAATTCAAACCTTAGAGTGGATGAAAAAGAAGTTCAAAGAAATCTACATGCCTTCATGTTCTGCCACATTTGGTTTATCACTCTCTATACTTAAACACCCCCCCCACACACACACACATTCAGACTCTGGTTTTGATTTGACAAAATCAAATAACTCTGTATAGTCCTTGGGGAGCTGCATTCACAGTATTCTCACAAGGGGAGGTTAGAATCCAGCCTGAGTCCGGGTGTTAAATAAAAGGACAGTTTCAACACCTCTCCCACCCACCCCATCACCAAGAAGAAAAGCAATTCACTGAAGGAGTGTGTATTCGTTCTGTTCTACCAGAGAGAGTCAGACAGAATTGTATGGTTCCTGGAAACTGAGGCAGTTACTTTTGGTAATTACCAACATGCTGTGAAGTGGGACTCTGGTCTTTGTTGCATGACCTGAGACAACAACTATTTTCTCTATACAGCAAGAAAGAACTAATATGTTATCTTATTTCAAATATTGTCAGAATAATCCCAGCACTTGGGAGGCTGAGGCAGGAGAATCACCAAATGTTCAAATCCAACCTGGGATACATAGTGGGTTCAAGGCCAGCCTGAACTGTATAGTGAGACCCTGTCTCAAAAAAACAAAAAACAAACAAACAAACAAAACTCAAAATAACTCTTTATAATAGCTTATGAAAGTTTGTGTTACTAAGTACCTATGAGCTGTCATAATGAAAATGGTGAAATATAAACTATTTCCCCTGAGTTCCATCACCCAAATACAACTATAATTACTTTGCTATAGTCAATTTCTGTCAATTCCCTTTCCTCTGTTAAGGTTTTAATTTGTACAACTGGAATTATCCTCTGTATAATTACAAGATACACTTAATTTGCTTGACTGACTAAATTACTAGCCTATATGGAAACTTGTTTTTAGAATTTATCATTTGAATACCCACGATTTCCCACACTGACCCCTCCATCCAACCAATATCCTTCTCCACAGTCTGTAAATATGCAAGCACATACATACTTCTCTTTAACATACAAATTATAGCATACTTTTTCACATTTCTCAATAAACATGCCATAGGATCCCCCATCTCTCTCTCTCTCTCTCTCTCTATTTATATTTTGTTGTAGTTGTATGTGTATTGAAAAAATACTAGTGTGTTTTATGTAGTAGGCTCCCTTTTAATAATTTGTTTTCAGATTTTCATGATAACACGTATTACAATAAACTTATATAATATCACATATAACACATGTAAAATTATATATTTAAAGTGAATTTGCTAGAAGTAGAAAAAGTGGATAAAAATATGCATTTTATAGGAAGAAATGGGGCAAAGCGGAAGGGGAAGTGAGAGGGCTAGGGGAAAGGAAAGAAGGGAATGGAATTAATATGAGAAAATGAAAATAATGGGGGTTTTTATCGAGTTATGTTGTTTATAAAGTTTGCTTATCTGTTTATATGGTCAACAGGATCACCTAGGTACGGTCACATATAGTTCGGGTGTTTGGGGATGAAAGCTCTTGCAAAGTACATTTCAAATGGAGATAATAGGTAAATAGAGATTAGAAATTTTTTATTGTATCTTCAGAATGAGATCACACTACTTAAAAATAACCCAAGATCTATGGACAGTGGTAAGAAAAGAACTTGCATTAAAAGGCAGCACTACTTAATTATTTAGAGACTATTAAGAGAAAAAATTTAGCCTGAAGAAATTCACAGTGTAAAATGACAGGTTTTGTTGGAGGCAATGACTGAGGCCCAAAGTGAGAGACGGTGTAAAGTCCAATCCCATCTGAAGGGAGGCACAAGTCAGTTTTACTTCTAAAACTGTACTGACCAACACACTAACCACTAGCCACACGTGGCTAATTACATTTAAATCAATTAAAATGAAATGAAATAAAAAATTTATTTTTTCAGCCAAATTGGCCATATTTCAAGCACCCAATAGTTTATAGCTAATGGCTGCCACGCTGGGTGGTGCAGCTGTAGAACATTTTTATCACTCCGGGAAGCACTGTTTTAGAAAATTAGACTCACGGCATTTTACAAACTATATTGGGTCCAGGGACTGGATGAAGGAGGATTCTACTAGAAGGCTAGTATGAGGTTCATTTAAGATGGTTTTAGTAAAAAAAAGAGATTGATATGAAATGTTGTTCAGTTATTGTAGGCTATAAAATGTGTTTAGCTGTAACTTTTAGATTGGGAGTCTGGGAGATGGTAAAATTGTGAAGAGAAACATGACACATATGAAACAGAACATGTAGCCAGGCACAAACCTGTTATCCTAGCACTTGGGAGACTGAGGCAGGAGGATCCTGACCAGTTTGAGGCCAGGTTGAGCTACACTGTGAGTTCAAGGCCAGCCTGAACTACATAGCAAGACCCTGTCTCAGACAAACAAACAAACAGAAGGGAACAGTATGTGTAAAAGGAATGGGAATCTGTAAGACTAGGAATATGCTGAGTTGGATTTAGGAACTATCCAGATAAAACAGATTAATGTATCAATGCTTAGAAAGAGTCTTATACTAATGAGTAGATTTTTGTTACAAATCAGACAGCTATTTTTTTTTAATTTGCTTATTTTTTGTTTATTTTGATTACGGGATTTTCATTTGTTTTTAATTCTGACTTTTATGTTGGTAATTAGATATCCATAAGCCTATTATATGTTTTTTAAATAACTAGATAAATTTATGTTGAATAATGTGAATAAATATTAAGTGTACAGCTCAATTAACTTTTCTATATTTATATGCCAGTAATACTATTACATAGATGAAGATTCAAATGATTTCTTATGAACCCCAAAGGCATCCAGTGCCCTAAAAAGTGCCTAATCCCCGAGAAGTAGCCATTATTCTCACTTTCACTACATACTGGTTTTACTGTCATGAGGGTATAAGCTCAGTGATGGAGCATTTGGGTGGCGTGTATGAGGCCCCGAGCTGAGGCCTTGGAACTGCAAAAGAAAGCAAAAAATAATAAAAATGAGTTTTCCTAGTTTTTTGCTTCATATAAATGGAATGATAGAATTAGTATTTATTTATTTGAAGCATTTTTTGCTAAAATAGTGGTTGTGAGATTTCTTCCATGTTGTATCTTTTATTGGTAGGTTTTCTATTATTTTGCTCCTATCTGTGTGGTATTCTTTTGTATTACAAGCCACAGTTTGTCTATCTAGTCTACTGTTAGTGGACATTTGAGTTATTTCCAGTTTTTAGTTATTGTTTACAAAACTGCCTTAAATATTCATGTACATTTTTTTGGTGTTCAAATGTATTAATTTCTCTTAGGTATATATCTAGAATTGTAACTGATGCCATAGGATACTGAAACATGCAAACAAAAATAATATACCCTAAATTTCATCAATATTTCACATCTTGGCCTGTCATCATTTTTACATATCCAAGTACAAGTATGTATGCATTTGTGCAAAAATCCACAGCTTTTTGTATATGTCTCATTAGCAGTAACTAAGATTAAAAAATCAGAAAGATATAAATTATCTCATTCAGTGAAAATTTTTTAAAAGTCTCAACATTATAAAATGCTTAGGGATTTTCAAAAAATTTGAAAGAGTTATGGAGAAGTTAATTCAAAGTGAGAAGACCTACAAGTAAAAAGAGACACTATGTTCCTAAATGGAGCACTAGATATTACACAAATGCCAATTTTCATCTAATTTTCACAGTAATTCCAAATGTAATTCCTTCAGAATTTTCTTGGAACAAATAAATGCTTCTTAAATTTATATGGAATCATAAATGTGTGAAAAGAGCCAATAAAATATCCAAAAGAAAAAAATGAGATAAGTATTCTCAACCAGATATAGACAATAAATTATTTAATACACTGTTCAGGACACTTGGCTATACATTTAGAAATAAAATATATATCTTCACCTAAAATAAATTCCAAATGGATGAAAGACAGAAATGCAAATTAATCCATCAGTATGAAAGAGACCATAGAAAAAAATAACTTTATAATTTTGAAATAGAAAAGGCCTTTGTAAGCTTGTCATAAATTCTAGATACCATAAAATAAGGCTGAAATATTTGAAATTATGTGAAATTGGAGATAAAAAGAAAATTTGGGAAAACGCTCTGCAATATATCTGACAATATATTAATAGTCTTAATATAAAGAGCGCTAACAAATGGAAAAGACAAAAAAGAGCCCAACAGAAAAGTAAGGAATATGAAAAGGTATTTCACTGTGACAGAAGTAAGAATATCATAAATATCCACTTACCTCCACTAATAATACATGGAATACAAACCAAAGCATTAAGAATAAAATTATTGGGGCCGGGGATTTAGCTCAGTGGTTTCACCACCTGCTGTGCAAGCGCAAGGACCCGAGTTCGATCCCCGGTACCAAAAAAAAAAAAGAATAAAATTATTTTTCACCTGTACAAATATTTGTAATGTCATGTTGATAAGTGTATGATGATGGTCACTTGCATAATTGCTTGGAGATAGTATATACAAGTACAATTGCTTTGTAGGAAGAAAATCTATTTGCTGTTAATATATTGGTTTTGATCCAACAAGTTCACTTCTAGGTCTTATCTCATGGGAATAATGAGGCAGGTGTACAAATATGTATTCTAAAATATCCATTGTAAAATCATCATAAGGAAAATGTCAATGGGAAAATGTCTAAGTAAACTGGGAAATATGATGTGGCTGACAAATAGAAGGCAAATGAGAGGAAGGGATAGGTTAAAAGAACTTACTGTTGTATATTTAGAATGACAAAATTAACTTCAAAAAAAGACTTTTAATTTTGTATGTTCTGTGAATGCAGGGCTACATAATTTCTATGGATCATCTCATCTACTCCTCAGAAACCCTATTGTCTAGTAGATGAAAACATTTATTACAAATACATTTCCTCAATAAGAGTCTATCTTAAATGCACAATAAAGCAACAGCCAAAACTGTTTAGAATAATTTCCTGACTTTTATGCTTCAGTTATTTTTCAATCTTTAATGAGCTCATAGTCTTTTTACTTTCATGGACTTTTCAAACATTTCAAAAAGTTAGCCATAATGATTACCACTGAGTTTTTCTCCAGGGACACCCTCACCTACTCCTGGCCTGTGGAGCCAAATCTCAGTGGTTGCATCATTGTACCCACAAATAGTTTAGAGTAGTGGCAAAGAGAAACCAGGTCCCCCACCCCACCATGTCACTCTGCACTTAAAATAACAGCTGTATTAACTTTTTAGTTTCTGTGCTTTTAAACTCACTCTGCTTCTAACTGCATCTCAGTATTCTATAGTGTGGATATAGCACACATCTTTGAAATTAATTTCCCTTTTGATTTGCTTCAAGCCTGACAATTTTTCACTATAAGAAACAGTACCACAATTATCATTGTACAATGCTTTTTCTTTCTTTTATCCTTTACTTCCTTTTTCTTTTCTTCCTCATAGGATGAATATCTCTTTCAGATAGATAGCTAGAAATGAATTGATTGGACATCTAACAAATATAAAAATTCAAAATATTCATGCATGGTACTTCTGTGCTCTAAATCTGCCCCTGAATTTTTACCTCAATCAGACTGGAAACCAGCCTGTGAGGGCCAGTGTGGTCTGGTCTGTGGAGCCCCACCCTTCCTCCCATACAGCCATCACCCCTGGGGTGTGGCCTCTGTCACAACTCTTTGTCTCTGCTGTAGAAACACTAGCCTCTCTTTTTGTTAAGTATATAGTGTACATCCCTCTCTAGACCCTGCCACTTCTGTTCCTTTGACTTGATATACGTTTCATTAAATGGGTCTATGGCTACATACCCTGCTTCTTTTAATTGCTCAATTTAAAATAAAAATAATAATAATTTCAGTGCTGGGGACTGAAACCAGGGCCTCATGCTCAGTCTACTACTGAGCTACACCTACTGCTATTTTTTAATTTAATTAATTAATTTATTTATTCATTTATTTTTTTGGTACTGGGGATCGAACTCCAGTCCTTGCACTTGTGAGGCAGGCGATGGAATCACTGAGCTAAATCTCCAGCCCTATTTTTAAATTTTGAGACTAAGTATTGCTGAGTTGCACAGGCTGTCCTGGAATTTGTAGTCCTCTTGCCTCAGCTTCCCTAGTAGCAGAGATTATAGGCATGTACCACCACATCTGGCTCAATATAAATTTCAGTAGGAAATTTTTAAAAAGTAGACAGATTGTTTAAATCATCCATTTTATTTATTTTAAATCTGCTTAAACATACCTATCTTCTCAAATATGGAAAGTCAATTCTGAAGTATACATGGAAAAATAAATGAATAACTAGAAAAACTATAAAGCAGAAGAATACCCTATGCAAGTGATCAGCCTCACAAGTCAGTAAGATAGGATAAACAATAATTATTTTAAAATAGTGTTACTAGCCAGGTATGGTTGCACACTTCTGTAATCCCAGAATTCTGGAAGCCTAAGCAGGAAGATCACATTTGAGCCCAGCCTGGGCAATTTAGCAACTTCACAAGTTAGTAAGACCCTTTGTCTAGTGCCCAGTTAATTCCTGTTCCTTCATCAGAGCACAATTTAATATCACCTTCTCGTAGGATGCCTTCTCCCACCTTGCCTCTCAATCATTCTCCTACAGTAAATGCCCATAGTGACTCTTTCATAGAACCTCTCATAAATGGTGTTCATGTACTTGGTACTTAGTTCCCCCATCCAAATTCAAAATTTACAATGTCATATAACCTTTCTTTAGCTTTCTTCAAACTAAATTCTTAGTGGCTACAACTTCATGGAATGAAAGAATAAACATTTTAGTTAATGTCATTTAATTAATATCTCTTGACCTCTCCTTAAGAAAATAAATTTGTCATAGCATACATCTAGATGACCCCTCAAAGCCTTGTAGGCTCATAGGTGGGGCTCTTGGAAGGTAACTGCATCATGGGTGTGTGATACAGTAAGTCCCTGACTTACCAAGGAGTTTTGTTCCATGAGAATGCTGGTAAGTTTGATTTATTCATAAGTCTGACAAAGTGAGTTGTATATACCTTTGACACAAATATAAAATGTAAAGCATATAAAAACTAAACACACATACAAAAATATTGTAAATAAAATATTTTACTTTTGATGATTTTACTTGTGATGTTGGGAGGTGAAGCCTGGTAGGAAGTGGGTCACTGCAGACATGGCTTGGAAGGGTATATATCCCTCTTACTCCCTTCATCCTTCTCTAATTCCTGCCTGCCATGCCATGGACTGTTCATCCTCTGCCACCCCTTCTGCCATACCTCCCTGCCTTGGAGCCAGCCAACTGTGAACTGAAACCTCTACCAACTGTGAGCCAAAATAAATCTCCCTTCCTTCAAGTTGTGGGTGCTAGGTATTGGGTTTCAGGAATGAGAAAGCAACTAAGATAGCATCACTTTGGGATATTGTGACTATTAGGTGAGATACCATAAGTGCATAATAAAGTGCATGATACAGAATAAGCCCTCCAAACAGGAAAGCTAGTCTCATATTTAATATTAATTATTTCTAAGGCGATGTATACCTGGGTGCCATGAGATAGATCAAAATTTGCCAAACTTCGGTTATTCTTATCTCTGCTTCACACTCTTGCAGTAGCTATATTCCATATAATCTCTTAATACTTTTCTTTATAGTGACTGTTTAATCTCATGCTAAAGTAATCTCCACAAAATTATTACTTTTCCTAATGTCTTTTCTTCAATACATTGTTATCTAATAAAAATGTTTCTAAAGATCACCTGAAATCATCATTAGAATGTGCTACTTGTCTCAGTCCTTGGGAAATGCTGAGGTTGATAATCACTTGATGTTCATCATTTCCTTTCTTTAACTGTCTCTAAATTGCACCTATTAGAATTATTTATCTTAGTGTTTATCTTCATCATTAACTGGAATTTCTAAGGGCAAAGATTGTGATTACAATTTCTATTGCCAGTGATTACCAAGATACTTTCCCAGAAGAGCAGTTCAATAAATGTTTGAAAAATAAATTAAACAGTATTTGAATACCTACAATGATTAAAGAATGTGCCAAGCACATTAACGTAACTCAATCAGATATAGATTCCCCAGTCAAGAAGATAACAAGCTACAAAAGAAATATTCTTTTTTTCTTTAAAAATGCATATGCTAGGCAGGAACATGGCAAGTTTGAGTCCAGCCTAGGTAACTTTAGCAACCTAATGAAAGCTTGCCTCAAAATTTGAAAACAGATGGAGATATAACTCAGCACAAGAGCTCTGGGTTCAAAACCCAGTAACACACACACACACACACACACACACACACACACACAGTATATGCTATAAAATTTATAGATGATATATTATGCATGTGTAGTTTGTTTTCATGCATGTTAATAGAAATATAAATAATTTTAAATTCAAAAATACATTCAAGCTACATTTTGACAGACAAGAATATGAATTAAGAATATATGTGTTGGGCTGGGGATTTAGCTCAGTGGTGCCACTGCCTGCCTTGCAAGCACGAGGTCCTGAGTTTGATTCCCGGTATTAAAAAAAAAAAAAAAGAATGTGTGTTTATGTGTGTTTGGTTAGTGGAACTATTAATCCTGATACATCAACTTCATTGGATTCAAAAATTACTGGACAGTGGAAAATCATAGTAAAAATAAGTTGCTAATTTTAAAGAGTTTTTACCAATTATAGAAAGAAATCAATTATATCTTTAAAATATGAGAATAACGTATTTTTAGTTAGAGAACAGAACATTAAAGTTAAAGTTAAAATGTGATTTTTTTTGTGCTCACTTTGGCAGCATATATACCAAAATTGGAATGATACAGAGAAGGTTATCACAGCCCTTATACAAGGATGACACTCAAAAATATGACATTGTTTTTAACCATAAAGTATAAAGTTCTCAGAATTTGATAACAGTGTGTTAACCAATATAAAGGAAAATGGCCTTCTTATACATTGTTGATGGAAGTATAAATCGGTATGCCTTCTATAATATCCGTCTTAGAAATTTGCCAAGACCTATTAGAAATTTGAATACATTTACTCTTTGATCGAGGGTTTCCACTTCCAGGGTATTGCTATAGGTTGAATATGTGTCCTCGAAAGTTCAGGAATTGAAATGGAGTGGCCAATGTGATAGTGTGAAGAAGGCGGACTCAGTCATGAGGGTTTCTCCTCTCAGGAATGGGATTAAGGTCCTCCTAGGAGAGTCTTTGGCAGCCTCTCTGTATGACACATCAAGCAGCCATTTTCGATTAGAAAGCTGCTCTCACCGGACAACCAAACTTACAGTGCTTTGATCTTGGATTTTACTGCCTCCAGAACTGTGAAAAAATAAATTTCTGTTCTTTATAAATTACCCAGTCACAGACAATTTGACTAGCAGCACAAATGGACTAAGACAGAAAATATTCTTCAGATATTTATACATATGATTCATGTTATCCATACAAGAACATGTATTGCAGCGTTGTTTGAAAACTCCAAATTACTAGCTGGCTATGGTGGCGTACATCTGTAATCTCAGCACTCTGTAAATCTGAGGCAGGAGGACAATTTCTAGCCCAACCTAAGCAATTTAGTGACTTAGTGAATCTCAAAATAAAGAGGGTTAGAAATGTAGCTCAGTGCAAAGGTCACTGAACTTAAGTTCAATCCTAAGTACCACAGACGAAAAAAAAGGTCACAAAACTCTTAAAACCTAATATCAATAATAACCTATACAAGGAATTATATATAAGCCTATACAAGGAATACTGTAATCTTTATAATGAAGAGAGAGTTTTCCAAAAATTAAAATGGAATTACACCCAAACTACAGTCCATTTAAAAGGTAAGTTACTGGGGATTTAGCCCAGTGGTTTCACCGCCTGCTGCGCAAGTGCAAGGACCCGAGTTCAATCCCTGGTACCAAAATAAATAAATAAATAAATAAATAAATAAATAAAAGATAAATTATAGAAATCATGTATAGTAAGTATGTCCCCATTGGAGGGAGAAAGAAAAGATGGCTATGGTGTGTGTACACAAACACAAACACACAGAAATACACATTTGTCTATATAGATATCCACATGTTTCTATCTAAAGAATACAAAAGAAATTGGCAAAGTGGTGGTTGACTTTGAGGGTATCTAGAAAGATAGAAGAAAAAATTACTTTGCACTTTATATTGTTTTGTAACTATTGACTTTTATAGTCACTGAATCAACAAATATTTATTGAACATTTACTAAATATTTGGTAGTTTTGTAGTTGTTGGAGGTAAAGTTCCCTCTGGAAGTTTATATAATTCATGTACCTATTATTAAAAATGTAAGGCTCCAGCCATCCATGGTGGCACACACCTGTAATCCCAGCACTCAGGAGGCTGAAGCAAGAGGATTTCAGGGAGTCCAAAGGCAGCCTGGGCAATATAGTGAGTTTAAGGTGAACCTGAATTACATAATGAGACCCAGTCTCAAAAAAACAAAAAAACAAACAAACAAAAAACCAAAAACAAGTAAGGCTCCATAATATAGTGAAAATAAATATCACTTTAAACCATTGATCGGTTTCAAATCTAATATTATATTAGTTTTTATAACAAAACACATATTTAAAAAGTAATTATTCTCTTTACATTAATTTTAAGTGCAAGTAAAACTGTATATTTTATTATGAAGTTTTAAAAATCAGGAACTTAAATCTTAAAGTTATATTAAAAAGTCAGATAAAGAACATTAGATTTTGGATGCTAGATTTAGAAATCTGAAAATGAAAATCCCAAATTTATTTGATAAAAGGTATTTCAAGGGACTGCAGATACAGCTTAGTGATAGAACGCACACTTAGCAGGCATGAAGCTTAGGTTTGGTCCCCAGCACCATTATATAAAATTATTACAGGGGTTCTTTGAACAGGTTTCTTGAAGCTGAATGAAGTGACAATATAAGTTAAGAGGTAAAAAGAGAGCCCTAATTACAGTGATCCAAACTTGACTTTGCAGGTTTAAAGGACAAGTTCTCAATCACCATCCTAAATGTTTGAGTCTTGTTGACTCTGAGGAAAGATGTGCCAGGATGGAGGAAGAATAAAATGTAGAGCTTTCTTGGGGATGTGTCCAGCTCAATACCCAGTAAAACACACACACACACACACACACACAGTATATGCTTTAAAATTTATAAATATATTTCAAGAAGATTTTAAAACTTATTTTTAATAGCTGAGAATGGCAGTAAAGAACCAGAGGAAACCAGATAGGTCTAGGTTTGAAATTTAATTTTTACTCACACACACAAAAACTATGTAATTAGCAGGCTGAGACCCATAGAAAGAAGGTAAACATTTCTGGCCAATACCTGGAAGAGCCAGGCAGATAGAAGGATCAATAAATGAAGTAAGGAGGAAACAAGGAATCATGGCAAGACAAAGAGTCATGGGAAGTAAGTTTCATAAGAAAGCTAATGTAGGGAAAATCAGACACTAGTTATAACATCATTTTGTGAGTTTTCTGAGGCTGCAAGTGTGGGTAAGGAGTTAGTTACACGGTAAGTCAGCAAGAAAGTCAAATAGAAATACAGATTATTATGGGGACCAAAGAGAAATGACCTAGGGAGATTGTCTCACACATTTCTTAATTTCTTTTTTCTTTTTCTTTTCTTTTCTTTGTTTGTTACCGAGATCGAACTGAGCTAAATCCCCGGCCCCTCATACATTTCTTACAGATGAGTTAGCTAACATTTTTTCAATACCTTAACTTGAACATGCTCAGTGGTGTGCCAAAAGGTTTGCAAATACTAAAATAATATTCTATATTATATATTTCTATTGTATTTAATGTAATCGTTCTCCATGTTCTGTTGAAATAAATTCCTCTTTATTGCACTAATTGCTCTTCTATAATTTTTGTATATTCTCCCAAGACTAGTTTCCTTAGGGTAGAATATAACAGAAGAGCCCACAGAGATAAGCAAAGTATAAGCATATATAGGCATCTTATCATCCCTTTCCCTGAAGTAGAAATTTATTTGGTTTTGTGTTAAAAGTGAATTAGATTGGGAAGTCAATTCAATTCAATTAAACTATAAAAAACTCACATGAATATGGAGAAACAGAATGTTCCTCAGGTTACTTTCTAACTTTTTTGAAATCTGACTGAGGGAGAGTATGGTAAAATCTTGGGAAATTGGAAGGGAGAGCCTGAGTGATTGCCATGTTCCTCAGAAATGTGGTCCTTGGAAAGCTAGGGATCATTGGGTGCTTAGGCAGTTGAGCTAATATAACATCAAAGGAGGATAGACTTGTGTATTGGTAACTCTAAGAATCATAGCCATGAATAAGGAAGATTGCCAGAGATAACTGAGTTGTTCAGTTGGTTTTAGCTACATGTACAATTAAGCTAGTAATCTTTGAATAAAGTAGCAGGTTTTGCTGAATATCTCAAGAATATCTGTGTAAAAAAGAAAAGATAAGGACCTTACCTCAATCCATTTATGAAAAACATACAGACAAAACCACATTAAATAGGGAGAAGCCAAAAGATTCCCTCTAAAGTCAGGAACAAGAAGAGGATGTCTCCAATCACCACTACTGTTCAATATAGTATGAATAGCCAAACCAATCAGACAAGGGAAAGAAATAAAAGGGATATGTATAGGAAAGGAAAAAGTCAAATTATCATTACTCCTAAAATGTCACACTTTTTTACTTAGAAACACAAAGAATTCCAGCAGAACACTCACAGAATTAAAAACCAAATTCTGTAGTGTAGCAGGATACAAAATCAACACTGAAAAATCAAAAGTGTTCCTGTATATTATAATAAATTCACCAAGAAAGAAATTAGAAAAAAAATGCCTTTCACAAAAGCATCAAGAAAAATAAAATACCTAGGAATTTAGTAACCAAGAAAGCAAAAGATCTCTACAATGAAAACTATAATATTTGAAAAAGGAGATCAAAGAGGACATCACAGATGGAAAAATATCCCCTGTTCCTGGGTAGGCAAAATCAATATAGTCAAAAGGACCATACTGCCAGGTGTGGTGGCGCACCCCTATAATCTCAGCACTTGGGAGGCAGAGGCAGGAGGATTGCCATGAGTTCGAGGCTAGCCTGGGTTACATAGTGAGTTCAGGTCCAGCCTGCCCTACAAAGTGAGACCCTGTGTCAAAAAACAAAAAACTAACTAAATAAATAAATAACCAAAAAAACAAAAAACAAAAAACAAAAAATCGCCATACTTCTAAAACTGATAGACAAATTTAATGCTCAAATAAAATAGGAATAGGATTCCTCACAAAAATAGAAAAAACAATCCTAAAATTTATATGAAACCAGAAGAGACCTAGAATAGCAAAAGCAATCCTGGGCAACAAGAGCAAGGCAGGAAAAATCACAGTTCCTGACTTCAAGTTATATTACAAAGCTACAATGATGAAAACAGCATGTTACTGACAAAACAAAATAACAAAACAGCCAGACATGTAGATCAGTGGAACAGAAGAGAGGATGCAGAAACAACTCCAATACATTCAGCTACCTCATCTTTGACAAAGGGGCCAAAAACTTATGCTGGAGGAAAGATAGCCTCTTTATCAAATGGTGCTGGGAAAACTGGCTATCCATATGCAGAAGATTGAATCTAGAACCATACCTCTCACCATGTACTAAACGAAAATCAAAATGGATCAAAGATCCAAATAGTAACAGAGAAACAATTTACTGGAAGATAAAATAAGTAAAATTCTTGAAGACAGGCATAAGCAAAGACTTTCAGACCAGGACCTCAGTTGCACAAGAGATAACAGCAAGAATCAACAGGTGAATCACATCAAATTAAAAAGCTTTTGCACAGTAAAGCAACCAAACAACAGAGCAAAGAGACAACCTGCAGAATGGGAATAAATTTTTGCCAGCTACTTCTCAATCAAAGTGTGGTAGAGCCCTTCTCTAAGGAATAGGGTGAAGACCTCAGGACAAAAAAAAAAAAAAAAAACCCAAAAACCAAAAAACCAACATGGCCCAATCAACTCTTACATGTGTATGTGTAATTCTGACACAGCTCTGTAACCTGAACTATTACCATATATGAGAGACATAGGAGCAAAAATTGTACAAAGAGCAACCCCTCACTGGGCTTGGAGCTCAGCCTTTTGAGTATTAGTCCACTGACCCTGTGGCGGCACAAATAAAGCTGCTTCCTGAAAGAAAAATTTAAAAACCTTTGGTGTTCTGGCTCTCTGTGTACAGCTCCTTGCTACAAGAGGACTAATAATCTATAAAGAATCCCAAAACATTAGACCCCCCCCCATAAAAGACCCAATCAACAGACACTTCTCAGAAGAAGAAATACAAATGACCAATAAATACATGCAAAAAAATGTTCAACATTGCTGACCATTAGAGAAATGCAAATTAAAACAACACTGAGATTCCATCTTACTCCAGAAAGGCTATCATCAAGAAATCAGTTAACAACAAATGCTGGTGTGGCTGGTGTGGGAGAAACAGTCTTCACTGCTGGTGAGAATGTACACTAGTACAACAACTATGGACCTCAGTATGGGGATTCCTCAATAAAATAAAACAAGAAATTCCATTTGACTCAGCTATTCCCCTTCTAGATATCTTTCTGAAAGAGTTAAAGACATCATATTACAGTGATTATCTGCATAGTCATGTTTATAGCAGCACAATTCACTAAATCTTGAATGCAATCTATATGTCCATCAACAGAAGAATGGATAAATGTATTTATAGACAATGGAGGGCCAGGATGTAGCTCAGTGGCACGGCACCTGCTGGCAAGCACAAGGTCCTGAGTTCAATTCCCGATACTGAGGGGGAAGAAAACGGAGTCATATAGACAATAGAATACTACTCTTCCTTGAGAAGGATAACCTTGAGGCATTTGTAGGAAAATGGATGCACCTTGAGACCATAACATTCAGTGAAATAATCAGACACCCAAGGTTAAATATGGCATGGTTTCTGTTATATGAGAAACTTGAAATACAAATAAATAGCAAAAGAAAACATAGACAATAGGAAAAAAGAAAAAAACAGATAGAGGGAGGGGAAAGGAAGGGTACAGGAAAAAAAAATGTATCCAGAATGGAAGGGAGGAAGAGGGAACATAAAAGGAATGAAGATGTGTTGTGTATCTGTACTAATTCCTCATGATGAATGGAATCGTTATTACTGTAAACATGTAATAATAAAAATTTTAAAAGAAAGGAAAGGTAGCTCCCACATTCCTGACTGGAATGAATGCTTGACAGATAGAGACTTAAATTAATTTGGGGAAGATGATTAAAATCTGAAATAATTAAACTAATTTGACTTTTTCTAATTAAAGGTGAAGCAAATCCAATGTGAAAATGGAAAATCCTTGGGTGGAGTGGAAACCTCGCGTCAGCAGACCCTGATGGCTTTTCACTTCCAGGAGTACATGGCTCATTTAGGGCTCCCAAAGTGAAGGGCAAAAACCATTCCTGGGAAGTATGGGGAGCCAGGAGTTTTTGCTGGCTAATGGGAGAGGATGTTACACTAACTGGAAGATAGCTCTCCAGGAGAGAGAGCTAGGAAGTCAACAAAATAGAGTAAAAACACAGGAGAAGAAAAGGGAAAAAATATGCATGAGATTCTCTTTCTAAATAATGTTTTTGAGAAACAAGAATTTTAGCCAGCAGAGTAAATTATTACTATTTCTGGTATGATGGTTATCCAATAGAAGCTAATCCTTTAAGGAAGCAGAGTTTTTGTTGTTATTGTCAGTATGTTGGGGGTTTTTTTCCTTCTATTTGTTTTTGTTATATTTACATTTTCTGATCTATAAAGTTTTCTGATTTTTTCACTTGAATATTTCTGTAACAAAATTAATTATCTTTGAGCCAAGTGATGGCATATGCCTGTGATCCCAGCATTTTGGGAGGCTGAGGCAGGAGGATTCCAAGTTTGAGTTCAGCCTGGGCAACTTAGTGAGACTTTGTCTCTAAAATAAAAAATAATTTTTAGAGGGCCGGGGATTTAGCTCAGTGGTTTCACTGCCTGCTGCGTAAGCACAAGGACCTGAGTTTGATCCCTGGTACAAAAAAATAATAATAATAATTTTTGGAAAAGCTTGAGGATGATGCTTAGTAAAAAGGCTCTTTCTTCATTCCCTGGGATAGCAAAAAACAAAAATTCATATTTATGGTCAGATAAATCACCCAGATGGCGTCTGTCTTAGTTATTTTTTTCTCATTGCTGAGACAAAATATCCAACACCCAAAGTTAAAGGAGGGAAAGTTTATTTGGCTCACGGTTTGTAAAGGTTTCAGTTCACATTTGGCTGGCTCCAAAGCAGGGTAGCATGACAGAGGAGAAACAGTTGATAGCAGGCAGAAGGCAAAAGGCAGCAAGCTACAAACAACAAGCAACAAACCACTTTCTGTCCTTATATTATATCCAGGCTATCTTCCTTTTCCCTTAGGGCATCCTTGATCCCAGCATCACACATCCTAGATTCAGGCACCTCTGAAAAACCCCACTTATGACTGCATAAGGCTTTCCTGGGACATCGAGATACAAGCCATAACAGTATCCTAAGGCTGACCAGCTCCAGTACAAACTTAGGACTTCTTGTTACTTTTTTTATAGTGAATAATTACTACTGAAATCTGCAAACACTAGTTCTTTATTCTAAAAGCTTCAAAGAATGTCAGAATGTCTGCATCCTTTGCAGAGATCTATTTATCTTTAATGGCTGCATAGCAGTGATCTGCCAAACATTCTACCCTAGGCTTGTTAGGTGCCCTCTTGATGAGACCTTGGTTGTTTCTACATTTCTGTGTTTATAGTCATCTGGTATCTGGAGGGGACTGTTTCCAGGACTGCCTCCAGACCCAGATCTGAGGATGTATAAGTCCCAATAAAATAAAGAAGTATTTGCATATAATATCCCATATCCTCTGGTATACTTTAAATCATCTCTAGAACATTTGCAGTACCAAACGCAATGTAAATGCTATGAAAATAGTTATCATATTCTATCGTTTAATAAAAAAGGGAAAAACAAGCTGAACATGTTCAGTACCAAGGCAACCACACTTGTCTAACTACATAGTACAAGTCAGCAACAAATGAAACATTTTTTTAAAAAATTTAATTTCAATCCTCAGTTAGTTGAAATCATGGATAAGAAACTTGATATATTTCCATGTGCTAATTGTATAAATATTGTTGTCCTGAATACCCATCAGTGTTACAGTTATGAAACTTACAAGTTTCCATAGAATATTTCTAAATGTAGAACTAGTGGGACAAAGAAAATGTCAAAGTTTTAGAATCTAATTTCCAAAAAAAAGTTCTAGAATCTAATTTCATTCTGACTTGCAATTCTTTGCTCCTTAAGGGTATATTCTCAAAAAGCCATAAAACATATTTATTGAAATTAGTAAAATCTCACTTAAAATCTTTCAGTAATATGGGCCTGGGATTTAGCTCAGTGGTTCCACCACCTGCCTCAAAAGTGCAAGGTCCTGAGTTTGATCCCTGGTACCAAAAAAAAAAAACCTTTCAGTAATAATGGCTAATTTTAATAAATAAACATGACTTCTGTGGATAGAGTAAAAACATTTTAATGCATATATGTATAATGAAACTATATATGAATTTAATAGAAGGATAACTATTAAATTTATGAACTTATGAAGCATTTCTGCCAAAAATTTCCTTTAACTAATGAAAGCTTTAGATCTTACTTTCACACAAGGAAACAAAAGTGATTTTAAAAAATTAAGTGATACCATGAGGACATTATTGGACAATTCTAGAAGGTGGAACATTATAGAAAATAGACCAGCCTCTTCAATATGTCACTATAAGTTTAAAACAAAGAGGGCCCACTCTTCAAGATTAAAATATATCTAAAGACACAATACAATGAAAAGTTTGCTATTTATTTAATGTTGATTTGAACAAACATCTTCTTATGTCAGAAAACAAGGACATGTTCAAATCCCAACAGGAACATGTCCCAAGAACAAAGGAGTCAATTAAAAAGAATGCTTGCTTGTGAAATTTGGGACAATTTAAGTACTCAAATTAATAATGACAGAAATGTGTTTAAAAAACTTAATAAATTCACAGCTCAACACTGCAAGAAAAATAATGTTAAAGAAGGGAGGGAAGGCAAAATTCTTTTTTGAAGACAACTTCCAACTAATACTTTTAAAATAAAATTATCATATTATACTCACCTCTATGATAATTGATTCTGGTGAGGATCATCAATGAACTGAAAACCCTTGAGTGACAGATTACTGGAGAATAGAATATTCACACTGTGTCAAACTCTCAACCAATCAATAGGTTATTAGTTACGAAGATAAAAGAGCATATTTTCATGGTGAAATCTGGAAAACATCATTTTAACCAAAGTCAAATTTCCTGACCTCTGCATTGGGCAAGCTCACAGACAGCTTCTTGCAGTGACACAGTCAGGACAAATGTCATCTATGTGACATTCTGCTAGGAACGTGGTCCCTGAATCTAACCCTAAAGCAACCATCACACAGATTCAAATTGAGGGATATCTAGCAAAACAACTGTTCTTTGTTATAAAAGACCTGAAAATGTCTGAAATATTCTAGGTTTTAAAACATTAAAGAGACTAACAATAAGTGTAGTACATGTGCTTTAAAGTTTAGGGTTGGAGAAAATAATAATCTAGGTATATTAGGACAAATGGGAGAACTTAAATAGATTGCATGTTTGGTAGACATACTGTATGTTTCTATTTCCTGAATGTGAAACGTGATTTGATGTTACTTTTAAAAATCTAGTGATTGTTGGGAAGAGCTCATCAAAATATTTAGGGAGAAAACATCCTGAGGTCTGTAGCCCACATTCACATGGTGCACCATTCCTCTGCCTTTGCCCACACACCAGCAGAATCTGTGTGTATATACTTTGCACAAAAGTATACCCCTGTTGTGTGCACTGGGCAGGGAGAGGAGAGAGACTACTCCAATGTGACAAAGTCTCAACAGTGAATCTAGCTGAGAGTTGTGTGAGTGCATCAGTTTGCTTGGGCTACCATTCTGAAATTCCACAGACTGGCGGTTTAAACAAGGATTTATTTTCTCACAGTTCTAGAGGCTGGAAGTCAGGATCACTGTGGTGGCAGGGTGGGTTTACTGCAAGGCCTCTCTTCTTTCCTCTTGCAGGCTCTTTAGGTAGCCATTCCTGGTGCACGCATGTGCTCCCCACTGTCTCAGTGTGTACAAAGTTAGACAGCACTAAGATTAGGTTATTCTAATCTTTGTCCCCAAAGCCTCATTTTAAAGCTTCTCTCTCTCTCTCTCTCTCTCTCTCTCTCTCTCTCTCTCTCTCTCTCTCTCTCTCACACACACACACACACACACACACACACACACACACACACACACAACCTAATTGCCTCTCTAAAGACTCTATCTCCAAACAGTCAACAGTCACATTCAGAGGTACTGGTGTTCAAGACAGCAGCATACAAACTGTGGAGGGACACAGTTCAGCTCATAAAAATAGATATTCCTGGGACTATTTGCAAATTTTTGGTAGATTTTAATAGTCTCAAAATTTAAAAAAATGGGAGAAAAAAATTAATGACTTGGGCCGGGAATTTAGCTCAGTGGTTCCGCTGCCTGCCTCGAAAGAGCAAGGTCCTGAGTTTGATGCCTGGTAACAAAAATAAAATAAAATAAAATAAATTAATGACTTGATTGTTCCCATATAGTTCTCAATATCAAACTATTCTGAGAATCAGAAATATTTCAGCATGCGCTTGTGGCTCAATTACTTGCCAATCTGTGTAAGATACCAAGAGGAAAAGATTTCTTCCTCCACTTCCCCCACCCACCCTCCTCCCCTTCTTCCTCCTCTTCTTTCTCTTCTCCTCCTCCTCCTTTACCTTCTCCTTCTTCTTGAAAAAAGAATCAATTCAAAAGCTAGGCTGTGTCAGTCAGTTTCTATCTGTCAGCCCAGTCTGGTAAGGGAAAGAAAAGTAACTCACGCCAACAGTGCCCCCGCCCACCACGCTCTCCTGGAAACTAAGGAAGTTCTGAAATGCAAAATAAAAATCTCCCATTTTTTCCAAAAAGTCTTCTTCATTAACTTATTAAATTTAACGTTTCACTAACAAAGGATATTAGCGATGTGACACAGGCCCATTCACATTACGATATGGGTAATTGTTACAATCATAGACTTCAATTTTTAAAAGTGTTTTTGTATGGGTTTTTTCCTCTTTTATAATTTAGTTATAAATAAAATGAACACAATTGCACTCACCTTTCATTTCCAACTCCTCCTGATAATTTTCAGTCCTAAAGCTTTTTCCCTCCAGCTGTGATTGGTTGGGTTTTATAACCTCTGAATATTGTCAGTGTTGCCTGTGTGTGGATGACAAAACTCTAGAGAAAAAGCAGGCTCTGTAGGAAAAGGCATTGGTGATTCAGGGGATGATGTTCAGCTCTCAGAGTATTGAACCAATGCCCCAGCACAAGAGGTGCCATCTGTCTGAAAATGACGAGAAACACAGGTTTGAGCTTTAGTGTGAGACTCTGGTCAAGAACCTCCAGGTGCCACCCCAGTTTCAAATTTCATGAGCTGTATCAAAACATTTTCACATGTATACAAGATTTTTCATACTTTAGAAGACCAGGAAAATTTGATCAAATTGTAAATATATCTTTATACCTTATTGCTTTTTCAAAAGTACTTTCTGGTTATTAACATAGACTTTGTTAAAATGTTTCAAAAATAAAAATATAAATGAAGTGAAAACTGAATACTTTATCTGGAGAGAGAATTGCTAGCATTTAGCCAGTGTATTATTTAAAAGGTTAGTAAATAAAAGAAAAAAGCATGTATTGTACCTTTCCAGTATGATCTATAATTCACAATGATTAAATTAACTAGTTATATTAATTAACTAATATAAATTATGGGTCAAATCCTTGACTTTTTAGTTGTCAGTCTTTTTTTATCCTTGATTAAATTTAAAGTTATTTATTTCCTTCTGGTTACTGCATTAGCTCTGTTCAAGTAATACATGGGGTTGGGCTGGGGATTTAGCTCAGTGGCACTGGGCCTGCCTCGTAAGTGCAACATCCTGTGTTTGATCCCTGGTACCAAAAGGAAAAAAAAAAAAAAATACATGGGGTGTTTTTGTTAATTCTAAATTCTTCTAAACAATTCTCCTTTTGTTCAGGAATTTCTCAATAGCATGAGATTAATTTCTCAGACTTAATATATTAAATCAATCATTCGTTAATAATTTTAAGTGTATTGCATTATTGGCAGTCCATAATCAATAAAATCTTATTGATTTTAATATATCTAAGGCTTTTTTGTGTTCTAGTACATTAGCTTTTTATTTTATTTTATTTTTCATAAATAGGGACTCCCCATGTCTCTCCGACTCTCCCCAAACCCAAAACTCTGGAGCTCAAGTAAAACTACCTCAGCCTCCGAAATAGCTAGGACTACAGGTGCACCACTACACCTGGCTCCATATTTTATCCATTTTTGCTTTTCATTTTCATTTTGTTTTTGAGATAAAGTCTTACTATGTAGCCCAGGCTGGCCTTGAATTCACTATAGCCCAGGCTGGCCTTGAATTTAAGGTGATACTCTTGCCTCCATCTCTCAAGTGCTGAGATTACAGGCTTGTGCCACCATACCTGGCTACCATATTTTAATTTAAAACTAATGTGTTTTCTCTAATTGGTGGTCATGAAATTCTTTCTACAGCTAGTATTTCAGATATTATTTCTTTGGGTATCCTTTGTAAATGTTAGATTTGTCTTGAAAATCATAATCTAAGAAGTATTTTGGATTTATATTTAAATAACAGGAGATTCAAAACATATTTTTAAAATAGTGTATCTAACATATTGGCATATCACAGTGAGCTGAAAGTAAGCTCCACCCTAGTCCTAATCTCTACTTCTCATAAGCCCACGTTTTGCCCTCTAACTTTTAGATTTTAGTGCTGGATAGGTCTCTAGCTAATCCATTTCTTTAACTTTTAAAGGCACACAAATTTTGACCAGTTTTAATGATTGTAGTGGGATGGAAGTGAACTCCCTCTTGCTTTCAGTTCAAATAAATCTAATTTTAGTTAATAAACACAAGCAGAATGGCCATAATTGAATATGTACTTTTCTGAGACAAAGTGATGTTTAAATCATATGAGTATGTTGACTCACTGCATAATAACAATGTTTACTTGTACTTAGTCATTGAATGTTTCTGTATGATGGCAAGAATGAAGATGAACAAGAATGCATATAAGCAAACATTCTGAGAAGCATAAATATCTCCTTTAAAGATCATTCAATAACATCTGTTAACATAAGGTGGCTCATACTTTGAGTCATTCTATTCCAAAGGACTGTGTAGTTCTTAGGAAAGCTAGAGTCCCTAGAATTTATCCAAGATTACTAGTTTGGGAGTAGTAATGTCATCTGATTTTAGGAAAAATCAAAACAAAGTGCCCACCTCTGTAGAACTAATCATTCTAAGTCTGTCTCTTTCATTACATGTTGGATGTATTTCCCACCCTGAGATCTGCCTGTGTCATGATAAGGCATCTTTCTCATGGAGTTCCCTATAAAGAGCTCTAACAGTATTTCAAGCAGTGGCGGCCATTTTAGAATAAGTAAATGGCTGGGGAGCTTTGACACTCATTTAATGAAGGGTTCCCTTCTATTCTGATCATAGTAGTATCATCATGCCATGTCACAACTGCTGATTTGGTATGGAGTTTGGATCCTGAACCCTCAATTTAGCTTCAGAGCATTTAGAGTATGACCCTTGGTTGGGTGACGTAACCTCAACAGGGATCCAGGGATGTTTACTGCTACTCTGAATTTTTTATTTTTCCTTCTAGATGTATTTTCCTTCTAGATCCATGAAAGTCTTAGGACAGGGTGTTTACTGATCCTCTGATTGATACATTTGCATCCTGGATCCACATTGTTCTGCAGGCAAGAGTCACCCACTGCACCATTTCCTTTCATTGGAAAGACTGTGGTTTTCAGGATAACCAGCTTTTTTGTCCTAATCGCTGTGACCACCTAAGAAACTTTCAAAGTCAGACTCACTTGCTCTCCAGATTAGGATCAGCAAAGACATATTTTGTCTTTGGAGTAAAACAACCAGATCTATTTCATCACAGAAAAAGAGATTTAGTGTGAGAGTATTCCTTAACCAGAGCATGCACATACATAATTGTTCGATGATAGGAAAATAGGTTACCAAAGTAATTGTCAGACTGTGAAAGTCACTAGTTAGGGGTCTGAAAGAGACCAGATGGCCAAGGAAGAGACTTTTGGGGGCAGGCTACTGGCTATTTGGAATACCATTCTCACTTTAAACAGGTGGATACAGCAACATCACTTCTGAAAGGGAATGGGGACACAGCTTTCTCTCTGAAACTTAGAAAACTCATTATGTTGCCGTCATTATTATAGATATTTATATGACTATATTGGTTATCTATTGCTGTGTAATAAACCATTCTAAAAATTTATGTCCTAGCACAACAGTCATTTACTGAATGAACTCAAGATATAGATATAGATATAGATATAGATATAGATATAGATATAGATACAGATATAATTATAGATACCAATACAGGCTGAGCTGATCAGGACCATTTTTCTGCTGTTTTTGATGAGGCTCACTCATGCACTGTGGTCAGTTGCTGATTTCGAAGTCAGTCAGGGGAATGGCTGAGGCTGCTTTGCCCAAGTGAACTAGCTCACCTACAGGGCTGGCTGTCTACTGGCTATCAGTTCTTCTCCACTGCTTTCATCCTCCAGCAAGATAACCCAAACTCATGACATGACATGACAGCAGGATTCCAGAAACAGTAAGGATAAAACCCCACACAAATTTTGTTTGATTGTTTGGCTTTTTAGCCTCTTCATCATGTTTTCAAAAGGCAAGTTGCATGCTGTTAATCCCATATTTGGGTAAAGAAAAGTGACTTCACCTTTTTTTTTTTTTTTGGTACCAGGGATTGAACTCGGGTCTTTGTGCTTGCGCAGCAGGCGGCAAAACCACTGAGCTAAATCCCTGGCCCATGACTTCACCTTTTGATCAGAAAAGAGTCAAAATCACATTGCAATGGGGCACGCATGAGTAATGGGAAAAATATGAAAGCTTTATTGAATACTCATAAAATCCTTTAGAAAATAAAAAAGCAAAGCCCAACAAATTAAACTTATTAATCAAAAATCAGAAAGCTCCTAATGGTGGCATTGGTGTCCAAAAATTTATTATCAGTATCTATATAGACTGTGCTCTTATTTTTTAAAATTATGTCACCAAACCATAAAGTTATAATAATGACAGACCTATTCTCCTCTCACCCACTACCACTAAATATGTAGATTTCGTGTAAACAGCTGAGATTTGTTCACTATCAGGTAAATATCTATACAAACATCACTTTAAATGCTTGGTATCCTCCTCCTTCTAAGATGGTTGCTGACCCTAAGCCAATATCTAATTAGAATTGAAGTATTTTCTACATAATATCTGGTTAGTACTCCTAAAAACTATCAGTCATCAAAAATAAGGGAAACCTTGTGACAGTTTTTCATGAAGACACACACATCAAAACAAACACAAAACAAACAAACAAACAAACAAACAAAACCTGACAACTAAATATAATATGGTGTCCTGATAAGCCCCAGAACAGAAAAATAAATAGGGGAAAATGAGTAAAATAGAGTAAAGTGTGGAGTTTGGATAAGAGTAATATGCCAATGTTAGACCTGAGTTGTGACAGATGTTCTATCATAAACTAAGAAGATGACAGCAGGGGAAACTGGGTGTACAGTATGTGGGATCTCTCTGTACTATCTTTTTTTTTTTTTTTTTTTTTTGGTACTGAGGATCAAACTCGGTTCCTTGCTCTTGAGCAGCAGGAGGAGAAACCACTGAGCCAAATCTCTGGCCCTGTACTATCTTTTATACTTCACTGTGACTCTAAAACTAATCCCAAATTAAAAGTTTATAGTCATGTCTCACTTAACAACAGGAGATTTTAACTTATGAACATTAGGCAAAGACTGCTATGACATTATCAGGCAAAACAATCTTATGGGATCACTACAGGATAGCAGTCAGTTGTTGACTCAGACGTCATTATGTAGCATGTGACTGTATTTAGATTTTAAAAACTATCCCAGATTACAAATTTTTTTAAAAAAATAATATACCCACCTTCAATTTTGAAACAATTCATTTTTTGAAGAAGTGACGAGAAACAACTATAAGAGAATAAAAAGCACCTTGTCCTTTACTTACTAAGTAAAATAGATGGCCATGTTAAATCAAGAAAAGTCACAAATTTAGGAGAATGAGACCTAGTCAGGAAAACAGGATTGAAAATGAGGCCATATTTTCCATTAATTATGACTTTTCATGAGGTTAGAAAACAATAAAGAATTATGAACTGATCTCAGTTTACCAAAGTTTACATGAACTGGTGACAGACTTGTGGCATGGGGTTTTGTCTGAAAAAGAGATTTATTTTTCACTGAAAGTCATTTTGCCTTTCAACTTTTGTATTGTGTGCATGTGTTACCTGCTCTTAAAAAATTAATTAGCAGCTGGCTGTGTTTAGAAACAGCAAATATAGCTAAAGCACTGAATGTGGGTTAAAAATCTACCCCTTTCAGCCAAAAATGAAAGACTGAGCCTACTAAGCTTTACAATCAGTGACCAGGTAAATTAAACTGGAAAGCCAAATGCCTTTTTATGCCTGGCAGAATTTCAAAATTGACACCATCTCAGCATCTGAATCATGCCAAATAATACAGCCAGAATTTAAAAACTAATAATAATACAACTGCTACACTCTAGAAACTTTCCATCGTGAAAATTAAATATTAGCAGAACAAAAAGATAATTTGATGGTATTAACTAGCGTGTTCCTTTCACATTTAAGTAAAACTTTAAAAGTGTATTTTTATATTCTCAAGAACCTATCCAAAAATATCACTGTAGTGATGGTGGTCTCTGAATAGAACATTAACATATATTCAGGCTTCACGTGTTTTATAATCATAAAGCTTGGTAATATTCCTTAGCTTTTATATTAACAAGGAATGTTATAAACTGGAAAATTTTCCAAAATACTCTAGGTGTGATTTTACTTACACAAAAGTTTTGCAAGATCTTGAAGACATTCTACTAATGTATAAAGTTGCAGTTCTATCCTTGAGCAGTTTCATAGCTGACCCATATAATGATGGTAATAAGGAAGCCTCTAATTTCTCAGGATTGTTGATGCATGAGGAAAAGAATAGAACCTTGTAGAAATCTGACACTCCCAAAAGTTAAGTTTCTAAAGATTGTTAGAATTTTAGAGAGAGGATGGATTTTAGGGTCAGCTTAATCAAATCCCTTTATTTCATAGATGAAAGGAATCCAGGTGTCATAGAAGTTACATAACCTGTTTGTGATCACTCAGCAAACATTTGGCAGAGTTTTCAGATTTCTTCCAAGTTGCTATGCAAGGAAGGTGTATATACCTTTCATGAGGTACATATCCATATTTTGCTGATAGTCCTGGTACAAGCTTTGACATAAAGATACTGGCATAGAGAAGTATGAGGAATGTGCACCAATTCAACACAAATGAAGTTGTGGGGGAAATGTTGAGCCTTAGGAGAAAAACACTAAACAAAGTGGACATAAATGTCTGTTTATCATCTCATAGAATGAGTGTCTATTCCCTGATTCCTAGATGAATTTTCTCCTAGTAGTACATTCCAAATATGAGACTTCATTACAGTTGGCCAAGGACTGCATCATTTGTGAGATATTTCCTGGTTCAAGTTAATTTTATACAGGCCCCTACCTGTGTCAGCACTGGGTGGAGCAGTCGATGTTTGGATCTAAAGAAACTGGGTGTAGACCTAGAGCTGAGAGCATTGATAGGCAATGCTTGGGATAATGGCAATAAAGAAAGCTCTGCTAATAAAAATCCAGAAGATACCAAATAAAGTACCTTGCATTTTATTAATTCCTAAAAGGATGGTATTTCAGTATGTTCTGGTTTCTACTACAGAATACCTTAGACTGGGTCACTTATAAATAATTCAAATGTATTGCTCAGTGTTCTAGAGGCTGGGGAGACCAAGACCAAGTCTTGGTGTCTGGGGAAAGACTGCTCTCTCTTCTGCTGCATGCCTCCTCCTCTGCATCCTCACATGCCTGCTCCCTTCCACCTCTCTTATGAAGGCACTAGTCACATTCACAAGGGCAGAGCTCTGGTTACAATGACCACCTTCCCAAATGTCTTATCTCTTAATTAGGTTTTAACATACGAATTTTGGGGACATAGGAGATGGTCTGAAAAATTTAGTCCACCATATCCTGATTTCCCTGGTCCACATCCATACCTGGTATCATGTTTTCATTTATTAGCTGTAACAAAAGTAATTATTAGAAATATCTGTATAATGTAAAATAGGAAGAAAAGGTGCAAAGGGGTAGGGGTAGTGGGAGGGGCAGGGGAAAGGAAAGAAGGGAAAGGAAAAATGATGAGAAATGAAAAAATGGAAATAAAGTCTTTGTAAATAGGGAAGGGTGGAGGGGGTGAAGGGAGGGCTAGGAATGGGGAAAAAATAAGAACCAAGATGCATCATGTAAAGGTCCAATTCCCAATGAGAAATGTAATTGTGTTGTATACCTACAATGTACCAATAAAAGAATTTAATACAAAAAAAAAAAGAAATATCTGTAGTATTTGGCCTCTGGTATAATCTACTCAGAATTATCTTTGGACTTTGTATTAAAAATGCAAATCATACATCCTGCCAATAATTAAATACATATATGAACAGCGATTTTTGAAAGGCAGTGCTTGCTAAGGGCTCTATCATATTTCTTTGGGATTTTTTCTTTTAGAGAAAAGATCTCTCCAGATTTTCTTTTTCTTTTTTTTTTTTTTTTTGGTACCGGGGATCAAACTCGGGTCCTTGCACTTGCAAGGCAGGCGGCAGAACCACTGAGCTAAATCCCTGGCCCCTATCTCCAGATTTTCTTGTTGCCCTTGCTCTTCAACAAATGTGAAAGCAATATAACCACCAATCTCTCCTTGATTCCCTACTCTAGCATACTGCAGTAGGTACTTGACATTTTGACGGAGGTGTTTTGATGTTGTCTTTTTATATGTCCATTTTCATTCTGACTAAAAAACAAACATTAAGCTTTTCCCTCAAAAGAAAAAAGCTTTATGTTTTTTCTGTTTATAAAAATAAGCAAAAATCACTCAGTTAAAAATGGATTCTTGATTCCATCTTTTTAGTTTGTATGTATCCTGAAAGCCTACTAAAAACAACTGTGAATTAAGGACATGAAAGATTTTTTTCAAAAATTTTTAGAAAAATGGTAACAATGGTTGAGTGCTTCAGTCTGGCTTTGTATAAAGCAAAGCTTTGTAAGTTGTCATTATCTTCAAGGAATTTATCACATAACTGAGGAACAAATTTAACATAAATAAATAGAAAAGTTAATTCATAATGAAGAGCTCAGTTACGTTGCCTGGACTGAAGATGCTGGAGTTCAAAGCATTAAGAGCCAGAACAAAAAAGAAGGCACAGTAGTGGGGACTCTTTCAATCCTCTCTCTCCCCTCTTGCCTCTTTTATAGGTAGGTATCTCCAGGATACTCTTGGCAAAAGTACATGGGAGTGATACAAAATTTTTAATTATAAAATTGTTTATAGAAAAAATCACTTGCAGTGAATTATTTTAATTTTATTAGAAATTATAATGATATTGTGATTGCATTTTTAAGTTTCCCTTGTCTGTTAGAGATACATATTAAAATACTTGCAGGTAATAAATGCCTGAAATTTTCTTCAAAACACTGCCCCCCAAAAAGGGATTCTGGTACAATTTGTGAAATAAAAGAACAGAACGTTGGCCAGTTAATGAAGGTGGGAAATAAGGGGAGATTTCTGTTCTTTCCTGTCTTCTCTTTTTTAAAAGGAGGTGTATTATGTGGAGAATTAGGTCACATGCTTATGCAGGCTGAGAAGTCCCACAGTGTACATTCCACAAGCTAGAGACACACAAAAAACAGTGGTGTCTTTTCAGTCTGAGGAGTCCTAAGCCTGAGAACTGGGTGTGCTGGGGGGTGGTGATGGTAAGACTTCAAGATCAAGGGCAGAAGACGATAAGGTGAGATGCCCCAGTTCAAGCAGGCAGAAAGAGAACACAACTCGCTTCCTCTGCATTTTTGCTTTTTTTTTTTTTAAATGATGTTGGGGAATACAACTCAGGACCTTGCAGATACTAAGCACAAGTTCAACTACTGAGCTGCATCGCCAACCCTTCTCTACTTTTCCATGTATTTACTTCTCCATAGTAAACGCTCTCTCTCTCTCTCTCTCTCTCTCTCTCACACACACACACACACACACACACACACACACACACACACAAAACCTAAAGCAAATATACATGCATGGAAGATTCAATTGAAGAGTTGAGACGCAGAAGGAAACCAGCAGCTGGTGTCAATGTTTCGTTACATATCGTTGATGTATGCGTGTGCACAGAGTGACAAAGAAAATTGAAAGAAACACTCAGGTGAAGCTGAAGATTGCAAACTGATGTCCTAAATTAATTTTCTCTTTCTTTGGTTGTGATGGCAACTCTGTCTTCTTGCTACATATGGCCATGCTTCTCAAGGGACTGGGAGAGAAAATGACTGTCACCCATGGAACTGAGTTTTCATGTTCATTTTCCCTTCCCACTGGCTACAGGGAAATGGTGGCAACCTGGCTATCGTGGTTAATTTTATGTGTCCCCTTGACTCGGGGGAAAGATGCCCCAAAATAGCTGGAGGAACATAATTTCAGGGTGTGTCTCTGAGAGCCAGCATTTGAACCAGTATTTCGCAAAGATCTGCTTTCAAATGTGGGTGGACACCATGCCAGCCACTGAGGAGCTGGGCAGGACAGAAGGCAGAGAGGAAGCTCGCATTTGTGCTCTCTGCCAAAGCTGAGACACCGTCTCCTGCACTCTGATCTCAGTGCTATGATTTCCAGGCTTTGGACTCCAGGCCTCATACCAGGAGAGCCTCCTGCCCTCAGACTGAGAATCATACCTCCGACTCCCAGCCTCTGACCTTCGAACTTGGGTTGAAATCACAGCCCTAGCTGTCCTGCTTCTGCAGTTACCCAGGGCGAGTCATCAGGCCTCTTGGCTTTCATTACTGCTCAGGCAGATTCTTACAATAAATGGCCTTTTATGTTCATCCATCTCTGTATATCCTAAACAGAACTATCTGCTTCTCTGGGGAACCCTGCCAAATAAACAAGTCTTAGCCACATACATGATGAGAACAAAAGCTGAAGAATTCTGTGTCCCTGAATGAGTCTGTGGAGTAGAACTCTCCCAGCAACCTGCACTGCCTATGTGGAACTGCAGAGAAGAGGAATGAAGTTTGGATTTTACTTAAGCCAGGGTGAAGGGGTATATTTCATGTCATCTTTTTATATATCTATTGCTATATGAGAATGTAAGTATATATAAACACATTTCTACTGAAAAATCACTGCAATCTTTGGTACAAAAAGAACTAAATTTAATTTATATATTTATCGGGTCTGGGATTTAGCTCAGTGGTTCTGCTGCCTGCTCTGCAAGCGCAAGGACCCGAGTTCGATCACTGGTACCAAAAAAAAAAAGTTATATATTTATCTATATATTTGAATCCTCAAATAGAGAAATTAAATATTAATATTTAAATTCTACAAATTACATGCTTTATATAAATGCAATTATGCGGATATCTATATGCTACCAAAAACATTTCAGGCTTAGAAACCTTTAAAACTTTCTTTATAGTGATAGTCTTGTGGTCATATTCTGATATTCGTTGAATATAATAGACATTCAATCTTTCAAGCCTACAACTGAGCTTAGGAATTGAGTTGCACACACCTGTAATTCCAGCACTCTGGGAGGCTGAGGCAGGTGAATCCCAAGTTCAAGTCTAGTCCAGCCTGGGTGACTTAGAGACTTAGCAAGCCCATGTCTCAAAATGAAAAACAAAAGAATTGTGAATGTAGGTCAATATGAAGACCCTTGGTTCAATCCCCAGTGTCACAGAAAGTGCATGTACTTTATGTTATAATAACTAAATTTGAAATTCTGAGGAAGAGTAAGATTTTATAATTCTGTGAAACCCAGCAAAATATATACAAGCTTACACTGAACAGATATTCAAACTTAACTGACAAATATTTGATTTGTTATTTGCTACAGTGAATAGTCACAAATTAAGAATGTTTTAGAAGGGGAAAAAAAATAAAAATAATTTCAATTGAACATTCTAATTCATTAGAAATGAATTAGAAAAACTATTTTGAATACCCTTTTAAATGTGTATTTATAGTGATTTTGTTACATTCTGTCATAATCCTCCATAAAAAAGTAAGTTTGTATCTCACAGGCTCTAAATGATAAATTTATCTTGAATGAGTGATGAAATTTTGATACAGAGTCAATTTCACTCAACAAAACTTTTCAATATATTGAATTAAGAAAATTTCCCATCTAAGAAACTAGTAAGCACACTTGAATTTCCTTTCTTTGAGAAATCTGAGTAATATAATTCAACAGGGTCAGAGGTAAATATTTTGTCATTGTTAGGAGAAACTGTCTAAACCCAAGTTCCCATTGGTAGCAGTCTGCTAACCAATGATGGTGTATCCATGAAAGAAAGCACGTGGTAGTCCTGGAAGTAGTAAAGAAAGAGGATCTTCTCAAGGGGCTAGCAGTGATCAACTCTAAGACACATTATTAGGTGAAAAAGGAAAGAGTAGAACAGACACTACACAAGGTGCTGCATTTGCATAAGCAAAATATGTGATTGTAAGTTTTCTGGTTTTAAAATATGACTGAATTACTATATGCTGTAATTTTATAAACTAATTTTTAAATGTAAGAAAATATTGGCTATAGATGATCTATAAGACAAACTGAAAAACAAACGAGCCTCATTTTTAAGTGGTAATTCAACTTTCCACAGATAATCAGTTGAATGAAAATGAATATAACTGAACTTAAAGGAAACAAAAGATAGAGGGAGATAAAAGAAACCAAACTTACAGTGTCCTAATAACCTTTACTTTAAAGGACTATGCCAGAAACTGCCTATTTTTTACAGCACTAACTTTAATTGTTATCATCAGGGACCCATCTATCCACTCAAGTTTCTGCACTGTCATTTATGAAAAATAAATTTGGCTTCAACACTTTGTCAACCTTTTTTTTTTTTTTTGGTACCGGGGATCGAACTCAGGTCCTCGTGCTTGCGCGGCAGGTGGTGAAACCACTGAGCTAAATCCTGGGCCCTACTTTGTCAACCTCTTTAAAGTGTCTGCTTTTGCTGGGCATGGTGGCACATACCTGTAATGCCAGCACGTGGGAGGCTGAGGCAGGTGGTTCAACTTGAGTCCAAGACCAGCTTGGGCTACACAGTGAGTTCAAGGCCAGCCCAAGCTATATAGTGAGACTCTGTCTCAAAAATAAATAAATAAATTAATTAAAATGTCTATTTTTACCATTTCACTTGTTTGCTTAGTATCCAATAAGGCTTAAAGGAGTTTCAGGCTCACCTACCAAAACTTTTCTCTGTGTGTGTGAATGTGTGTATATGTGGTACTGGGAATTGAACCCAGGGCCTTTGCACAGAGCTACAACCTTGCCCCTTTTTATTTTTATTTATTTTTTTGAGACAGGATTTCTTTAAGTTTCTAAATTGCCCAGGCTGGATTCAAATTGTAATCCTCTTGCCTCAGCCTCCCAGAGTGCTGGGATTATAGGCATATGCCACTCTGCCTGGTCAGAACAGGGTTTTGTTTGTTTGTTTGGGTTTTTTTTTTTTTTTTTGAGACAGAGTCTCACTATGTAGTTCAGACTGGCTTTGAACTCACTGTGTAACCCCGGGTGACATCAAACTTGTGACCATCCTCCTTGCTCAGCCTCCCCAAGTGCAAGGCATTACACCTATGTGCCACTACACTCTGCTAGAAAATTTTCACATCAAAGTAATTCTTCCCATCTTTACCAGAAGTGAAGCAGGAGGCTGGGTTGAATGATTCTTACAGTTTTTTAACTATTTTTCATATCTTTCTAAAGAGATTTTTGCCGTTTTCTTTGGAGCATCCTGTGCCAAGACTATTAAAAATTATTATATTAATTTTACAGTTAGAAGTATAATATTACTAAAGATCCATTCATTTTCATTCACTCAAAAAAAATTGAAGATTGTTTATATACTTTTCTCTTTTTTTTTCTGGTACTGGGGATCAAACTCGGGACCTTGTGCTTGCAAGGCAGGCACCGGAACCACTGAGCTAAATCCCCAGCCCATATATTTTGTGACTGTTTTCAACACTTTGTGGTCATAGATTTCCTGCTAAATTTTTGTTTTAAATTATTTTCACAAAGGAATAGGACTATTCAATATCTCACTTGATATGCATTAAATATTGTTACTTAGGCTTTATTTCAAGATATCAATATTTTCTACAGTTCATGTAAATAAAAATAATTACTAATTTCCAATCAGCCACAGTACATAAAGGAAATGAAATTTTTCTTTAGTAATCTGGACTTGGCCCTGTAAAAATGATCGATTTGTACTGAAATTTTCAGCAAAAATAGGATGAGAACCCTATGATCCAGTTCAATAATCAACATCCAAATACAATTTTTAAAAACTATACAGTTTAATTAATCATTGTCATATCAACTTTTACCTAAACAACTCATTTAAATTATCATACAAATCTTGCAACTGGCTCTTTTACTTTTGATCTCTTCCTGGTCCAATTCATTCTTTTTTTTTTTGGTACCGGGGATGGGGATCGAACTTGGGACTTTGCGCTTCCGAAGCAGGCAGCAGAACCACTGAGCTAAATCCCCAGCTCCACAATTCATTCCTATCAAAATCATCTTGGTACAATTCTACTTTCACTGTCCACCTCTAAGCCTTTCAATAAACCTTATAACTTCAGTTTAAAATTATTAGTTAGAAACATTAGTCTGGCAAAACCACAATGTATAAACAAGTGGGAACTGGTTAAATAAACTATAGATTTAAAGACTTGTGAAATTGAAGCCAGCTTTTTTTCTGCTTTTGTTTTTATTTTATTTTTTTCCAGCACTGGAGATTGAACCTAGGGCCTTTACCTTAAACCACATTCTCGGTCCTTTTTTAATTTTTTATTTTAAGACAAGGTTTTGCTAAACTGGTAAAGTTTCCAGGCAAGGCTGGAATTTGCTGTCCTCCTGTCTCAAAGACCCAAAATGCTGGGATTATAGGTTTCATCACACACCTAGCTTTTTCCCACTCCTAGCCTACCACTTGGGTTCAGTTTGTTGGTAAGCTTAACTATTTTCCCAACTTACTTGTAATGATTTAAAAACACGTCTTCAAATTCTTTGGCATAGCTCCTTTAAGAAAAGGAGCAAAAAAAAATTAAAAATCGGGGCTGGGGATTTAGCTCAGTGGTTTCGCTGCCTGCTGCGCAAGCGCGAGGACCTGAGTTCGTTCCCTGGTACCAAAATAAATAAATAAATAAAAATAAACATAAAATAGTAGGGAGCCTGTGGCCTGGATTTAGGGACTCAGTGCAGTGAACAGAAAGAATGTAAACAAGCCTGTGACTGCTGGGGCTTGGTCAGAGAAAGGACAGCTTCTTCTTGCTTTCTCCTTCCGGAGGGCTTTAGGGGAGGCAGCCACCTTGTCCTGAGGACACTCGGCCCTCTAGAGTGGCCCCAGGATGAAAAGAAGCCAGTCTTCTATGAAATGTGTCAAAAGATAAATGTTTCTTTCTTTCTTTTTTTTTGTTACCGGAGATTGAACTTGGGACCTTCCGCTTGCAAGGCAGGCGGCAGAACTGCTGAGCTAAATCCCCGGGCCTCAAAAAATAAATCTTAAAAGAGAATACAACTCATGAGTCTAACAAAAATACAAAATAAACATAGAGGAAAATCTTATTTAACTTACTAATTTATGAAAGATGCATAAATGGTAAGATGTTGCAAGTAGTTCAAAAAAGAATTCAAAGTACCACATATGCATGTCAGATAAGCAGTGTAATGAATTTATAAATTGATGTATAGTTGTACAAACTGGGAGAATAGGTTAATATCCAAATGCCAGTAATCAATTGCATTCCACAGGACACAATTTACATTTCTATGACAGGACAAATTTACATTACTATTAGTCTTTTTTTATGACATTGCCATTTTTAAAGAATGGAGGTCATTTCCTCGTGCAATATCCCTAAATCTGCATTTGTCTTTTTAAAATGTAATATATTTATTTGTGTATTTATTTACTGAGATAAGGTTCAGTCTGGCCTTGAACTAGCTATGTAGCTCAATCCCTCCGCTTCAGCCTCCTTAGTGCTGGGATTATGAGCATGTACTACCAGGCCCAGCTGCATTTGTCTAATTATTTCCTCTAGGACTAGATGCATGATAAACATTTTAAGAAAATATTTTTAAGTGGTATTAAAACTAATATCATTTTGTTGGACAGGTAGATGGTATCAAAATTTGCACTATCATAAAGTATATCCTAGTGACTAACTTGTCACAATTGATCCTGGGACAGTAGTTCTAAACTTGAAGGTCTGTAATTTTTAATTAGAAGCTTACTGAAATTGCCAATTACCATCAAGTGCAGATGATCCTGAGTAGAACCTAGGCCTCTATGATTTTTAACACCCAAGATTTTTCAGTCAGTACTGGGCAAAATAAGACACTTGAGAAAACACTTATTTAGAGAAAATTACTAAACCAAGACTTCTGAAGAGAAATCTACAATTTTTAAAATTTTAACATATTTTTCCTACCTCCTATTATAGACAGCTGAGTTAGGTAGAAATATTATAGGCAATCAGACAGGGCTGAGTCCTCGAGAGAGTGAGAACAAAGGTGAAACACACCACAACCGCAACAAGAGACATATCTGTTGGAGACCAGGTCTCAGGATAAAGACAAGATGACAGACCTCTATACTCCCTCAAAGGACAAACACTGGGCCTAATGAAGTCTAGATAGACATCAGCCACCCAGGTGGGTGACCAGAGACCTCTGGACCCACCATTTCCTATAAGAAGTCTTTGTTCTTTCCATCCACACTTGTTACATGACTTGCTTCCCAATTGGACCACTATCACCTAAGTGGCTATACTTGTAACCTTATTGCTTGATCATAGCTGTGGCCCATGTTGTACTCACATGGGTTTTGCTCTATAAAACACCTCTGTAGAGTGGGGTCCCCTGCTACCCACTCGGGTCATCTCCTGCCCCTCAGGAGCTTTCCTATCGATAAATATCTTCCCACTCTTAACCTCCATTGTTCCTAGAATTGATTCTTCAATTTTCAGAGAACAGCTCAGTGTATCAGACAGCTAACAGGTTGGAAGACATAATGTTTCATATTTCATCTCTGATATTATTTCCTGCAACACTCCCATTTATCTGAAGGCTCCCTTTTCACTGTTAACCGTAGCTGACAATGAGCTTTGCCAATGTTTATCTTTACTTTTATTATTTAACCTTTAGAGCAATATTTTAAAATATTGATTTTTAAATTAAAGACATGAGGCTACATTGAAGATTTATAAAATATTTTGACCTTTATTTTCATTGTTATAAAAAGATTAATTAGAATTGTCTCCCTAAAAGGTTAAAATCAGATTTTACTTTTCCATAGCTTTCTCAAACTAAATACTTTAGAACAATGGAATAAATTATTTATAAAATATTTATCAAACATTAATCTTCCTAATAAATCTATAAGGTAGCTACTATTGTTATCTTCATCTTCTGGATAATGAGACAGAGGTATAGAGTAACTATCAAAGACACTCTTTAACCAGTAATCCGAGTCAGGATTCAAATTTCCTGGAGAGTAATGGGGCAGAAATCCTTGAGTATTTACAAAAGGTTTCAAAATTCACTCCAAGAGGCTGAGCCAGGAGCACTGTAAGTTCCAGTCCAACCTGGAAAATTTAGCAATTTAGGGAGACCTCATCTCAAAATTAAAAATAACGAAAGGGCTGAGGGTGTAACTCATTTCAAAGGGCCTGGGTTTAATACCCAGTATCGTAAAAAAAAAAAAAAAAAAAAAAAAAGTTCCAGATATAGGAGTGAGTTGATGTTATTCTTTGCCCTACAATATTTTTAAAATTAATTTCTTATTTTTTGGAGATGAGGTCCCGCTCCGTTGCCCAGGCTGCTCTGGAACTTCTGGCCTCAGGGTTCCCACCTCAGCCTCCGGAGTAGGGGAGCTACTCTCAGGCCCGCCGGCTATTAACGAGGCTTTTCCTCGTTCCTTTAGGATGCAAATGGGGAAGCTGCGTGGGGTCCAGAGCTGTGGAGGCCGCCTCCATTCTCCCAGTTCTGTAAGGGACCGGGGTGTTTCCGGCACTCTGAGGACCAAAGGGAGGAAGAACAGTTCTGATATCTTCGGGTTAGGAAAGTGCTGCCTTAGAGCAGCAGGGACTCGGAAATCCGCAAACCCGGAGAGTCAGAGAGAAAGATGGACAGGACCCAGAGGGCGCGCATTTGTGAGCCACTCTGAGCCGGAACAAAATACACTACAGGGATTTCCGCTTAGTTACATTTTTTGTAATCAAGTTAAGTAACCCCCATTGTTTTGTGATGGTACATCATGAACATTACTCAATTTACTGTGCAGCATAGCAGAGTATTGTCAATAAATATTTCATATCATGTTTTAAAACTTTCTATTATTCAATTGTGTCAGCGTTTTAAATCCATTTGGTTACTTGATTGGGAATTTTCAAAAACACTTGGAGTAGAATGCACAGGCTAAGGTCCCAGGGACAGACTGAGGAGACTGGGTGAAGGGAGATGCTAAAATATACCTAAAAATGCAAATAAGACTTGATAGAGTGCAGATCATGCAACCCCAAAATGCAACATTTTGCACGCACTTGAGAGAACCATATTTTCAGAAAAATCTCTCTAACCTTTGCACCCACGCCCCTCTTCCCAGAAGGTGTCTTACAAACCCTCCAGTTAGAGGAACTTTCCCCATACCCAGAGGAGAGGAATGTCTTTATCTCTGAAGACACAGGATCCCAGAGAAGACCAGACAAAGAGCCCTGTTAAATTGCCCCCCACCCCTGTTTTATTACCATTACTTCTTTGCCCAGATGAACTCTGTGACTATCCACTTCTTCAAACCTAGCACAAAGAATACACAGGTAAATTCCTTGAGTCTTTATTTCTGAAGGCTCCTGTATCACATAAAACTTAAGTAAATCAATTTGTGTGCTTTTCTCCTGTTAACCTGTCTTTTATTATCTCAGTCTCAGCTGTGAACCTAACATGAGAAGAAAAAATATTTGTTCTCCCTACATAGCTCATTTTACTTACAAGTTGGTAAGCTCTAGGGTCAGTGCAATTGTGTACTTTCCACCATAAAGTGAGTCCCAGAAATGAGTGGTACTCTCCAAAAGTATATGCATCAAATGAACTGCAATGATGACTGGTGAAAATTGGAACAGGTAACAAAGATTATGTACACCAAGTAGCAGATGACATCATGAACAGTTGTCAAATTCAGTGTAGAGATACAAGGATTTATCTTGATCAACTCTAGACTGATATTTTGTTACCATCAATAAAATGCTCAAATTGTAAATTATGTTATAAATAAATTAGAGCAGTAATTCTTTATTCTTTTATGGTACTTAATTTTCCTCTTGATTCTAGACTACTTTTTTTTTCAGTACTGGAGATTGAACCCAAGCCCACACACATGCCAGGCAATCACTCTATCACTGCACTACATCTCCTTTTTCTCTTGAAAATTTAGAGAAGTAAATAAGAATTTTGTCCATATGCATGTGAAAATGATGATTTCCTGGTTTGTGTAATGTGACTTAGAGGACTTCAGAAATCCCTTTCCATCCTCAATTTCACTCTCTCCAACTCAACCCTACCTCTCTCAATTCTCCTATATATTTGATATCTTATTTTTTCTGAGGTTTAAAATAATGTATTTAAAAGTTTCAGTGTTCCAAGTCAGGCAGGAAATACAACATTTCTGCAAAATTAAGTGAAGGGCTTGGCTTGGGCTCCATAGCTGATTCAAGGCCAGCCTGAACTACAAAGTGAGACCCTGTCTCAGGAAAAGAAAGAAGGAGAGAAAATATAAATTCATAATATTAAAATCGAAATGATCCACCCATTTACATAAATTTTTTAAATTTCAATAAACAGAAAACAAATGTACAATCAAAAAAGATAATTTGTGGAACATAATTTATGTAACAAAACAATATTTTAGTTTTCAAAAGCATTACCTACTTTAACAAAAAAATTAACCAGGGCTGGGGAGGTACCTCAGTGCCACTGAGCTGACTGGCAACCACAAGGTCTTGAATTTGATCCCTAGTATCAAAAAAAAAAAAAAGATTAACTAAAGCATTTGTCTATATCACAAAGTATTTAAAATTAAAGCATTGAAATAATATCTTTAAATATATCAAAAATCATGCTAATATACATTTATAGGTTAAAGACAACTGAAAATTAGCAGTTAAGTTCTGATGTTAGATAGATTTTAACTTTACAGCATAGATAATTCAGTGCATAAATAAGATATGAAAGATGAGAAAAAATAACTTTGAGACTAAAAATACCAATTTACCATTAGTGGATCTCAGAATCTGGAGTTTAGCAGAATCCTTGCATTCAAAAATATACTCACTTAGAAGACAAGGCAGTACACGTCTGTAATGCCAACACTCAGGAGGCTGAGGCAGGAGGATCACTGAGTTAGAGGCCAGGCTGGGCTATATAATGAGTTCAAGGTCAGTGTGAAATATATAGCAACACTTTGTCTCAAAAAAATACACTCAGCTCATAAAAATCACCTTTATATATTTAATTTAAAAAAATAATAAAGCTCATACAAAATATTTTGTCAGAGTAGAACCAAATAAATGGTTAGGACATAGATTTTATACTGTTAAGTGTATTTCATTATTGAAAATAGACGAATTTGTTGCCTTGTTTGTATCATGATTATGTGCAAAAGATTCTAATCAAATGGAAATGTTGTTCTTTTATTATTATTAATAAGCTAATTTGTTTCTCATCAAATTTTCAACCAAACCATGGAACTTCAGAATAGCTGTGGTGTTATATGAAATGAAAATTCAGGGACAAGCATATTAGAAACCATATCAGGCAGTCTTCTGGTTGTAGTTCCATGCAGGTGTCGTTCTGAATTAATTGGGAGGGTGTTAGGTTGAGCCTGCTGCAGCTTGCTGGATTCCTCTGTAAGCAAACTGACACCCACTTAGATGCAAAGGTAAAGCAAAACTGAACAGAAACAGCCAATAACCTCTCACAAGGGACTTTCCTCTTTAGCCAATAAAACATTTTCTTTCTTTTGTTTCTATGAACCACTTACATAGGGTGGGTGTTCCTAATCTGTAAATCCAAACGCCGAAACACTCTAAAATCTGAAACTTTTTGAGTGCCAGCATACCACATGTGGAAAATCCCACCATGATCTCCTGGAACAGGTTGCAGTCAACACACAGAAAGGCTAAAAACTACCTTACATCATTAGCTTAGGCTCTGTGTATGAGCTGTAGAACATAAGGCAAAAAACACAAATTTTTTTTCAGATTTAGGTCTCATCCCTAAGATATCTCATTAAGTATATGCAAATATTCCAAAATTTTAAAAATCTGAAATGTGAAACACTTCTAGTGCCAAGCTTTCAGAACAGGGATACTTAACCTATAACATTCACCCCACTACTCTCTTAAGTCCAACCACCTGTGGTCTGCGCTGCTGGATTCAGGAAGAGCTGTTTGCTTAAATTTTAAAACATTAATGCAGATAACAGTGTCCGCCTGTGTGCCTGAGGATCGTTCCCTTCACCTTTCTGTGCTCAGTGGAGTGAGGACTTATGAAAGTACGCAAGACAAGGTCTTTTGCTGTAATGCTGTGGGACACTAGGCTGAGGATAAGAATAGAGTGCGCTGACATTCGAAATACAAATCTGTCTTCCTCATCGGAGGATGAGTAGGGAGAACTCAGTTCTCCTTGGGGATTCTTGTGAAGCATTGCAATTTGAACTAAATCTTTTTGAATTTCTTTATTTGTTTGTTTGGGGTAGTAGAGGTTGAACCCAGGGCCTTCCCGAAACCACTAGCTCCCCTTTTCTGAGACAACGTTTCTCACTAAATAACTAAGTTGCTGGGCTCAAACTTGGGATCCTCCTGGCTCAGCCTCCCAAAATTCTGGGATTACAGGAATGTGAAAGTTCACCTGGCCAAACTAAATCTTTAAATGTGTGAATTTTGATGACTAATTTGCAATTTAAATATTAATCAGTAAAGGGGTGTGTGCTGGCACATGCCTGTGATCCCAATACTCAAGAGACTGAGTCAGGAGGATCATCCTGAGTTCAAGATTTCAAGACCAGCCTGGACCACATAGTGAGTTCAAGACCAGCCTGAAATCCACAGCAAGACTCTGACTAAATAAATAAATGCATATTAGTCAATAGGATAGTGTATCATATGGTTATGATATACTATTACATGAGAGGGACGTTTTGTGTGAGGTGAAATGAGAATGTTGAATTGTACATCTAGTTATCCAACTACATTTTTCATTACAGGAAAATCTTTCCAATTTCATGGTTCAAACTTTCCTATAATTAGAAAACAAAAGTAATTGGAGTCATTTATTGACCTTTGGTAATTCAGTTACTCCCCTTTCTACCAAATATCCATGTTCTTTATAGTACTTAGCCTAAAGTGTTAGAGTACATATAGAAGTTTTTTCTTTGAATGTGCCATTTGAGTAAATATAAATAACCTTCAATTGTTACATAAAATAGACACAAACTATTTCAGTGTAAACAGTTGTCCAGTTTTCATTTTACATTACTTTTTAAATTGAAGATTAATCTAATTATTTTCTATAGAACCTTCATGCTCTAAAACTGGCAGTAATTTAAACACACACACATGCACAACACTATTTTCAAGACTTTTGTACATGTGATGCTAAATAGCTTATGATGGAGGCACTATTTTTGGGGGGTTGGGGTTTTTTTGTTTTGTTTTTTGTGATACTAGGGATTTAACCCAGACTCTCAGCACTGAACTATATCCCCAGCTCTTTTTAATTTTTTTTTTGAGACAGGGTCTCACTAAGTTCATATTCGAGGTCCTTCTGCCTCAACTTCCCAGAATGCTAGGTTTACAGGCATGTGGCACCACACCTGGATAGTGTTCTTATTTTCACTTTACTGATAAGAAAACTGAACCATTGAGAAACCAGCCAGTAAGTGACATGGCCAGGATTTAAAACCATAGAGTGTGAGACCAAAACTTTACAGCTTTGGAGGTTTTCAAATGAAACAGTAATCACTCTCCATTTTGAAAAGCGCAATGTTAAATTTTCTGTTTATTTAATGCTGTAGTAATTACCTTAAGCACCTAGACATAATTTAATAAAAGTCTCCCTAGGATCTTAAGGTTTTAAGAGTGCACAATGTTGTAGATTGTATATCTTGATCTGTTTCATTATCCACTGGGAGATTAGAGGCAAATTATTTCTTGAGTCTTGTTTCCTTAACTTAGATATGGACATAAAATTATGATGATGTTAAAAATTAAAAGTAGAGTTATTTGATTCCATAAGTATGTTTTCCAAAAAACTGTTGTAGAAAACACACACACACACACATACACACACACACATCTGTATGATGACTTTAATTCTCAGATTCTCACACACTGTTCTATTTTATCCTAAACCCAAACACATTAAAATGAGGCGGATATTATTGGATTTACTTTATAATGAGCAATGGAAGCAGAAAAATTAAGTATATTGCCTGATGTCACACAGCTGGCTAGAGGGCAAGGCCAGTTAGGAACCCAATTCTGTGAGGGTCCAACTTTTTCCCGTATTCTCTTGTAAAGACACAACTATCCATGTTGAACATATTCTGTTCTTTCTTTGTTCCCTTCTCTTCTTTTGGGCAGACATTGAGGGACTTTTAATAACAGCCTGTATTTGGCTCCTTCTAGGAGTTGTGTGACTAAAGTGCATTCTTAAGAGTTTCCACAATTATTTGTATGAATCTGGGATGTATTCTGACGGAGTGGAGTAGGGCACCTGGAGCTCTGTATTAAGACTGAATTTCCTCAGGGCCAATGAGTATGACTGTATGGTTGCCCAATTGGTTCAACGCTTGTGAATGCTAAGCAGGCAGACAAGGCCAGAGAGGTGTCTGACAGGAAACTAATGACGAAAGCTTATAACCAAGGGAAAAACAGCTTCAGAGTCACTAAAGAGGTCTTAGTTCAGAGTAATTATCACTAGAAAGTGATTAAAGCAAAGCTTTTTAAAGTGGATGGATGGACTATTTGTATCTGAATCATGCATGTTAAATTTCTGGACCCCACCTTCAATGTATTGATTGAGTCAGAAGTACTGGGTAGGGATCATGAATTTATAACATTCTTTATCTTCAAGAGGAACCAATAAAAAATAAAGTAAAACAATAGAATTTTTAGTTGTTTCCAAATGACTAAAGTTTTAGTTTTTAAAATACCATAGATGGAGGAGGAGCAGAACTTTCCATTTCTTAAGCATGGCTGCGTAGACAAGTCTCTATCTAAAGAGTACAGTAGGGAACACCATCCTCAGTGAAGAAACCTCACAAATCCATCTTAACCAATGATCGAGGTCAAAACATTTGTGGTACAAAGTGATGAGGATGGTATTTTGACTAAATGGTTTTCATCCTCCAAACACAATACCCTGTTCTAATGATGAAAAATTATGCAAACCTGAGTAGAGGGGCATTATACAAATACATGACCAGCACCCTGAAAAATAAACTCATCAGACACAAGGCAACTCTGAGGAACTTTTCACAACTAAGTGGAACCTTGGGGAAAATGAGGACTGGATGTAAGGTGATATCCTGGATGCATTCCTACAGCACAGAGGACATTAGGTAGAAACTAAAAAAATCTGAAATATTTATGTATCAATATTGATACATTCATTAAAAATTCATTAATTGCTACAAGTATACCACACAAATAGAGAGAATTGGGTGAAGTATCTAAAAATTATACTGTTCCAAATTTTGTAAATCTAAAACAATTCTAAAAATTGGCTATTTTTTAAATATCCTGGTCTGCTTATGATAATGAGGATCAATAGTAGTTTATGATAGACAAGAACAAAATATATCTTTTTTGTTTGTTCCCTGACTGAGCCAGTCAGCCAATCTGGGCAGTTGAAGTAAGTTGGAGCTGGTTCAAAGCAATCACATCTTACAGGCTAGTGTTCTATATGAGGTCAGTAACTGGTCAAGTACAGAAAACTCTGTTTCTCCTAAAATAAAGAGCTTCAAGCAGACTAAGTGCTCCTTTCAGAGGAAAAAATTTTTTTTTCAGTGCTCTCCTTTGTCAGTGGTTCTTGAACTTGATTTTAAGAAAGAAAGTTGACACCAATTGAGTGATTTGTAGATCTCTCTACAAACCAAAGCAATATCAGAATCCCAGTCTGGGCTCTTGCCTCCTGGCCTGCAGTGAGGCTCAATGGACTTTTCCAGTGAGAGTGTAGTCTCTACTCCTTCTTCTACTACCACCTAAGCCTGCATCAATACTATTATTGAGTCATTGAGGTTTTTCAAATGTAAACAGTATTGAACATTGAGTTACAATGTAGGACAGTTTCATTAACCCTCAAAAGGTCCTCATGCCCTCTTCCACATAATCTTCCCACTGTCACCACTACTACCAGCATTTGCCAACCCCTGCTTTGTTTGCCATCACTATGGATTTGCCTTTTCTAGGACACATTTTATTTAAATGGAATCATATAGTACATACCTTTGTGTATATGGCTTCTTTCATGTAGTACATGCTCTTGAGATTCATTTAAGCTGCTCTGTGTATTAGTAACTTATTCTTTTTGAGTGCACAAAAGTATTCCATTGTATGTACATATCACAGTTTGTTATCCATTCACCAGTTGATGGGCATTTGAGTCATCTGCAGTTTAGGTCTGTGATTCTGAAGAAAGCTGCTTTGATTATTCCAGAGAAAGTCTTTGTGTGAACAGGATTCTCTTTTCAGTTGTTGGAGCGGGTAAGCTGGGTTCTATGAAGTCATGGTAAACCTTTTAAGAAACTGCCTGGTTTTCATTTTGAATCCCTATTAGTAGTCTGTGAAAGTTTCAGTTTCTTCATACCCTTAACAAAGGTTAGTGCTAGTTTTTTTAAGTTTAGCCACTGTATTGGCTGTATAGTGATAACTCATTGCGATTTGCATTTTCCCAGTAACTAATGATATTAATCAAGTTTCACATACTTTTTTGCCTTTCATATATATACACTGGTGAAGTACATATTAAAATCTTTTGCCTAGTTTTTAATTATGTTGATGGTTGTTTTATTATTGACTCGTAAAAGTGCTTTATGAATTCTAGATACAAGTCCTTTATTAGGTATAGTTTTGCATATACTTTCTCCCTGGTTATCACTTGCTTTTTTTTTTTTTTGGTACCGAGGATCGAACTCCAGTCCTTGTGCTTGCAAGCCAGGCTGCGAAACTACTGAGCTAAATCCCCGGCCCTATCACTTGCTTTTTTGAATATTGTGCCTTTTAAATTTTGCTGAAATGCAATTCATCAATTTCTTTTATGGTTTGCATTTCTATTTTCTTGTTTAAGAAATCTTTGTTAAGGAGTAAATTCACTGAAAAGTAATCCATAAGTACAATGCAATATGGATCAATATCTCAAAAGACTTCTTTATAGAAATTAACAAGCTGGTCCTAAAGAACATATACAAACGCAAAGGACATAGAATAGCCAAAACAGTTTTGAATAAGAACAAGTTTAAAGAACTTAGGTAACTTGATGCCAAGACTTATTATTACACAAACATATAGTAATCAAGACTGTGTTATATTTGTGTATAGACAGCTATATCAATGAAATAGAATAGAAAATACAAAACACACATACACGCAAGCACCTGCACGTGAACATGCATATACACTCAGTTGACTTTGACTGGTTAGAAATAGGTTAGAAATATATTTATTTTATTTTATTTTTCTTAAATTCTTTTATTGGTACATTTTAGGTATACAACACAATTACATTTCTCATTGGGAACTTGTACCTTTACATGATGCATCTTGGTTCTTATTTTTTCCCCATTCCTAGCCCACCCTTCCCTATTTACAAAGACATTATTTCCATTTTTTCCATTTCTCAGCATTTTTTCCTTTCCCTTCTTTCCTTTCCCCTGCCCCTCCCACTACCCCTACCCCTTTGGACCTTTTATTCTTATTTTGCATTATCAATTATTCATTCTAATCATTGATACATTTTAGGTATACAATATAATGACATTCATCACTGGAAATTTGCACCTTTACATAAACTCTCTTGGTTCTTATTTTTCACTCTTGCCCAGCCCTCCCTTCAACCCCTCCATTCCTCCCTATATACAAAGATTTTGTTCCTATTTTTCCATTTTCTCATATTAATTCCATTCCCTTCTTTCCTTTGCCCTACCCCTCCCACCCCCTTCCCCTTTGCCCCTTTTCTTCCTATTTCACATTATCTATTATACATCTTAGTCCTTATTTACACTTTCAGTTTCTCCCATCAGAGAAAATATGCAGTATTTATATATATGTGTCCTATTTATTTCACTTAAGAGTATCACCTCAATGTGCATCCACTTAGCTATAAATGTCTCTAATTTCTCATTTTTTATGGCTGAGTAGTACACTATTTAATAAAAAAAAAAACCTCACATTTTCTTTATCCAGTCTCCAGTTGATGGGCATTTGGGCTGTTTCCAAGTTTTAGCCATCACAAAATGTGCTGCTATGAACATGGGTGCACATATATCACTGTGGTATGATTCTTTTAATTCTTTGGGGAATATCCCCAGCAGTGGAATAGCAGGGTCAAATGGGACTTCCAGTCCTAGTTCTTTGAGGTATCTCCATACTGATTTCCACAGTGACTGCACCAGTCTACACTCCCACCAGCAGTGGAGCAGGGTTCCTCTTTCTCAACAGCCCCGTCAGCATTTGTTATTGGTTGATTTCATTATAGCAGCCATTCTTTCTGGAGTGAGGTGGAATCTCAGAGTTGTTTTCATTTGCATCTCTCCAATGGCCAGTGATGTTGAACATTTTTTCATGTATTTATTTGCTATTTCTACTTCTTTGTCTGAGAAATGTCTGTTCATTTCAGATGCCCATTTTCAGATTGGGTCTTTAAATTTGGGAGGTCTGATCTTTTTAAGTTCTTTATAGATTCGAGATAATAGACCTTTGTCTGATGAAGAACAGGTGAAGGTTTTTTCCCACATTGTGGGTTGATCTTCACACTGCTGGTTGTTTCTCTTGCTGTGCAGAAGCCTTTTAATAAGAAGAGATCTCACTTGTTGATTGTTTGTGCTAGTTCATGGGCAACTGAGGTTTTGTTCATAAAATCATTTCCTACACCGATGTCTTCAAGAGTTCTACCTAACCTCTCTTCCAACTGGTTCAGAGTTTCTATTTTAATATTTAGATCTTTAATCCATTTCAATTTTAGTTTAGTGCATGGCGAGAGATATAGGTCTAGTTTTAATCTTTGGCAAGTAAAAACCCAATTTTTCCAGCACCATTTATTAAAGAGGCTATCTTTCCTCCAGTGAGGGTGCTTGGCTCCTTTGTCAAAGATGAGGTGGCTGAGTGTGTCTGGAGTTGTTTCTGCATCTTCTTATCTGTTCCACTGGTCCTCAGGTCTGTTTCTTTGCCAGTACCATGCTGTTTTGATCACAGTAGCTTTGTAGTAGAGTTGCAGGTTGAGGATTGTGATACCCCCTGCCATGTCTCTGTTACCTAGAATTGCTTTTCCTATTCTGGGCCTCTTCTTGTTCCAAATGAATTTTTGGATTTTTTTTTGAGGTCCATGAAGTATGCTGCTGGGATCTCAATTGGAATTGCATTAAATCTATATAGCAGTTTTGGAAGTATGGCCATTTTCACTATATTAATCCTTCCTACCCAGGAGCAGGGGATGTCTGTCCATTTTCTGATATCATCTTCAATCTCTCTTTTCAGAGTGCCATAGTTTTCAGAGAAGAGTTCTTTGATTTCTTTCGTTAGGATGATTCCTAGGTATTTCAGTTTTTTGGATGCTATTGTGAAAGGAATTATTTGCCCTATTTCTCTCTCAGTGAGTCTGTCATTGGTGTAGAGGAAAGCTATTGATTTTTGTGTGTTAACCTTGTAAGCAGCTACTTGACTGAATTTGGTTATTAAGTCTAGAAGACTTTTGGTGGAGTTCTTGGTATAGAACTTCTTCTATATAGAGTATCATGTCATCTGCAATTAATGACAATTTGACTTCTTCAAGAAATATATTTAAATATATGTAAAGAATTCTTAGATAAAAAGTACACAAACTAACCTCAAGTTGGGTCATAGGCCCAAATGAAAATAAAACTATAAAACTTGTAGGAGAGAGCACACGGAAAAATCTTTCTGTTTATAATTGAGGCCAAAACAGGGTCTGCTTCTTGGCTGCCATGAACTAAGCATCTTTGTTATGTGCTTCCTTTTTTCCATGATTGTCCTTAATTAGAACCACTGACCATGGACTGAATCCTTTGAAACTGCAAGACAAATTAAACTCTTCTCTTTAAATTGTGGGTGTTGGGTATTATGTCCTAGCAACGGGAAAACTGAGTAACACAGAAAATTGGTACCAGAGAAGTGGTGACTGTACCTGGCCATACAGTTTAGAAGCCTTTGGAAGAGGTATATTGGATGATTTAGGAAAGGTTTTGCAATATATGCTAGAGGAGCCCTAGAATGCTATAAGCAGAGCCTGATGAGTGATTCTGGTTAGAGCTCAGAGGACCAGAATGTTTGACAGGAATGCAGACAGGCTCAGGAGGTGTTAGATGAGACCAAGGAGTTCCATTAGCAGTTGGACTACAGCCTGGGTATGTTACATTCTGGCAGCAAATTTATCTATATTTTGTTCATGTCCTGGGACTTTTGGGGAGCTGATATTAAGGGTAGTGAACTAAATAATCTGGCAGAGGAAATTTCAAGACAGCCCTATAGTCCTGCCGTGGCATAGGTATAGCTGACTGCCTTTAGTCAGATTTATAGTGAGAATCAGAAGCAAAAAAACAGAGTGAAAAAACTTCAAAAAACTTAAACTTTGACAAAAAAGAACTATGTGTAAATTTAGGGTCAAAGGAAGTATGGCTGGTAAAGAGATTAGCAACATCAAGAAAAGGAAGAAAGAAAATAACACCAAAACAAAACAAAAACAAACTTTGTACAGGGACAAGAAGAAAAAAGCCCAGCCAGGAATAGTGATACAGACCTATAATCCCAGCACTCAGGAAACTAAGGCAGAAAATCTTTTATATGCCATATATACATATATAGAATGTATTAAATCACCTTTAGTGAACATTAAATGATATATCTGGAATTTATTTCACTATGGTTAGCCATCCAGGCACTCAGAGGCTGCTGCATCCATTGGTTAAGGAGTCCCAGCTACTGCTTCCAGAGACACCAGAGATTGACATCATCTACATGATGCTTGTTTTATAGGCATGCAGAATGCAAGAGTTATGGGGTCAGGAAGACTTCCACCCAAATTTAAAATAGAGCCTTCAAGGCCAGGCAAAGAGCCCCTGAGAGGGCAGTGCATAAAGCTAAATTATCAAAGCCAAAGGTGTAGTAGTGATCCCAGCAATGTGTGAAGATGATCCCAGGAACATTTGCTAAGTAAACCTACAGCCTGAGAACAGAGATTGCTCAAAGGAGAGGCTATATGTGCTACAACCAGCAAGAGGGATGGGACTGGGGCTGTCCAAACTCTTTAGGACCCACATTTTACTAGCATGTGCCCAATATGCTACAAATGGAGCTGTAGGATTTAAAGTTTGCCCTGCTTGCAGGGGAATGGGGAAAAAAATAAGAACCAAGATACATCATGTAAAGGTACAAGTTCCCAATGATGAATGTAACTGTATTATATACCTAAAATGTACCAATAAACTTAATGAAAAAAATTTTTCATTAATTTTCAAAAAATTTTTAAAGTTTGCCCTCCTTGATTTTGGACTTATTATTTTGTATCCCACAGCCCTCCCTTTCAGAATGGGAGTGTTTACTGTGTGCCTTGTACCTTAGGATTATGGAATTTGTTTTTCATTTTTACAGAAGTTCGCAGCTGAGTGTCTCATTAATTTCAGAGGAAACATGGACCTGGACTTCTGAAAAATGCTGGAAGAGTTGGAACTTTGGGGAAGGGATTATTGTGTTTCCTATTGTGCATGGGATAATTGTAGTGTTTTGGAGAGTAAGTAAGTGATAGGTCTCCCACTACCTCATCAGCTATTATGTATAGTAGCTGCCCTCTTCCTATCGTGCCTTGCCCCCTCCCCTGTGTGATGTCATCCCAAGATGGTTGCTCTCACCAAAGAACAAACCCTTCTTCCCAGCATGCCCCTGGTCCCACCTAGAGAGTAACCTAATACTCGCCCACCTCCTACCACCTAGTGACGTCACTGGCTCCTCCACTCCCTAATCACTATGTCATTCAACCCCACCTCAGCCCCTACAAACCCTACCCCAGTCTCTATAGAAGACTCTCCCTGCCCCAGCCATATTGCTTTTGTCTCTCCTTTGTTCAGAGACAGCCCTGCAGATCTGTTTCCCTAATAAAGGCTTGTTGTGGCCTGGTCTGGTCTTGATCTTTGGCCTTTTACTGACTGTAAGGTTTAAGGAGTTGTGTTTGTGTGTGAAGTTGACATGAAATGAATTGTGACCATTAATCTCCTCCTGTTTTACATTGTAGGTGTTAGGTATTATGTCCCAGCAATAGGACTAATACACAGAGGTTGGCAAGCTATGACCAAAGAGTAAAATGTGGCCTATTGCCTGTACTTGTAAAATAAGGTTTTATTTGAATACAGTAATACTCATTCATTTACACATAGCCAATGGCTTTCATATTACCAGGGGTGAGTTCAGTAGCTGCAACAGGTCTTACATACTACATAGTTTATAATATTTACTCTCTGGCCCTTTATAGAGAAAATTTGCTGGCCCTCAAGCCAGAATACAGCTGTTCCTTAGTACACATGAGAGATTGGTTGGTTCTGGGGTAATTTAAAGATGTGGAAATTCCTTATATTTGCACATAACCTATGTGCATCCTCCTATGTACTGTGAATCATCTTTGATAATACCTAATTCAATGTATGTGCTATGTAAATAGTTGATGTACTTCATTGTTTACCGCCTTTTTTTTTTTTTTTTTTTTTTTGAGACAGGGTCTCACTATGTAATTCAGGTTGGCCTTGAACTCACTATGAAGCCAAGGTTGGCCTTGAAGATGATTCTCCTTTCTCAGGCTCCTGAATGCTGGGATTATGCCCAGCCAGTTGATGTACTATGTTGTTTAGGGATTAATGACAAAGAAAAATATTTAAAGGTTGTCAGTGTAGACAACATTTTAAAAAATATTTTTTAAAAATTTTGATTCATAGCAGATTGGATTCATGGATGGGATGCCTAGGGACAATTGTATTTAAAATAGAAGCACAGATACATAACATTCAGAGAAAACATTTGAAGCTCCTATAATATCTTACATGGTCTTCTGTGAATCTCCGGACTCTCTCTCTCTGAACGCATCTCAGGGTGGTAGGTATGCTTTGAGTAGTTATCCAAAGCAGCCTTAGAGACATTGCCTTTCATGTCTTTGATCAGATGTCACTTTCCTAGCAAGACTTATTGTCACAACCCTTTCACCTTTTTAACTCATTCCACCCCACTCCCTTAATACCATCTAAACTTGTTCTACTTCACTCCTTTCCATAGCATATTGATCACTTTTTAACATTCATTTCAATTTGCTTTTTTAAGGTTTTGTATGATTAAAATAGGAAGATGATCAGAGTTTCATTTCACAAATCATAATTTATTGTCAAAAGATTTTTTTTCAATGTTTAAAGAGATGGAGAAAAACAAGAACAAAACTCATAGGAAATACACTCCTCAGGGAGGTGCATTAACCACATAGTGAGTTCCAGTTTCATGTAGAGTCCAATTATTAAAGTCTAGCTGTTCAATTAGAATGGAAGGAGGCCTTTGTGGAAGTAAAGTATAATTAAAGTGTGAGGTATACGTTCCTGTAAAAGGTTCTTAGAAGAGACACTTTGGCCAATCCAACATACAACTGCAACAACTTAGAAGATTCTGGAAACTGACGAGTGGTGCTGGTGTTGAGAATTGTTTGCAAGCCACCAGGGTGTAGCCCTGCCACAGCCTGAGCTCTTAGTCAAAATCGTCTTTGGACACCAGAAGTTGAGGCCAATAACTACATATGGGGTCAGATAATGTGAGCTGTAACAGTCTCAAGGAAAGGGAACATTTTATGTCCTTATGTCTGCAAAACATATCATTCACATAGCAAATTATGTAAGTGATGGAATCATTTCAAAAGTACATAACAAAAGTCAAAGATATATAACAAGTAGACATTCTCTGACTCCCGCTCTTGCAGAAGGTAAGCTCCACAGTGGGAGGGATTGCTGTCTCATAAAGTACTAACAGCATTTTCAGGTCATGTATACTTCATATATCTATCAGCATGCTTAACTTTTATGGAGCAATTTATCTGACTGTATCATTTAGTCTATTTATCTAGTCTATATTATTTGGTTTGATAATTATTTGGCTTAATAATAGCTCTTATTTACTGCATACCCACCAGCGGCCAGATGTAGAGACCTGGATTATCTTATTATTCAGTCTTCACTAGAACCTGGACACATAAACTGTTAGCACAATGTCACAGAGTTGCTTGGTAATTTGCTCAGGGCCACATAATTCATTAAATTGCAGACAAAAAATTCAAACTACTTTAATGCTTTGCATTCCAGGAATGTTAAAGTCTAAGCCATAGACAGTTGATATCAGAAGACAACACTAGATTGATTTCTCCTAGATAGGAGAAACTTCATCATCTCTAAAACATGTGCCAGCTGAGTTATATTTGAGGTTCTCCAATTTCTTTACACAAGTGCTTAGAAAATGCAAACTTTAATTTTAATGGGTATACTACATTAATTATTAACATGCTATCATATTTATTAAATATTAACTGATATATGACTTGTACAGGTCCAAAATCCTTTTTCCAAAATCTTTCAGGCCAGATATGGTTCAGAATTCAGAGGGATTTTTAGGAACATAAGACAATATGCAGCATCGGTTCTCTGAAAGAGGATCTGGGGCAGTATTTTATGACTATCACCATTTCTGCTGGAAAATGTAGAAATAGCTACAGTTAATGGGATGAGGTTGTAAAAAGCTCCATGTGGGGTGAGAAGAGTTTGGGCTCTAGCTCCTCAGCCTCCAGCTGTGTGCTTGAGTGAGTTCTGAAACCACCTGGTGCCTCACTGCCCTATTTTACAAGCGATACTTACATTTTACCATGTATGAATTAGTACATATGAAAGTAAAACATTTAGAATTTAGAAACCACAATATAGTAAGAGTGCACTAAATGTTGGCTAAATGTATATGTGTTCTAAGGCAAAAGACAAGATTGACTAGCTTTCCTTAAGTAAAATGATACAAACTTCCCATTCTCTGTCAGAATTACAAAATGACTACTCTTTGAAATATAGAGATTTTTGTCTTGTCCATTTTCACTTATAATTTGTGGAATATTAAAAACACCCAAAAGAACAATTTCAGGATCAGATTCCCTTTTAAAACAATTTCCAAGCTTCACTTTGATTCACAAACCACTCAATATATTGCTATACTAAGAATCCTGTCTCTTCTCATCTACTCCTTGTCTGTATGATGAAATCTACTATTTATTCTCAAACCAAATGACCACCTTATTTGAGGTTTCAGCTAGGTTAGTGACTTCTGGCCTGGACCAGAAAAGAACTGATAAGTGTGGCTTCAGCACTTTATTCATTCATTCAGTCTTTGATGCAGCAGAAACTGCAATAATTTGATGCTGAAACGAACAAACTAAAACCAGGGTAAGTGAAATGTGTCAAGCCCTTCTTGAGGTGATGAGTAGTATAATGTCTGAGCAGCAGTCATCAAGTGAGGGTAGATAGGCTGCAGCCCTCATGCAAGTGCTCTTCACTCACCTGTCCCCCTCTGCCAGCTCCATGCCAGGCACCTTGTCCAGCTCCCAGTGTTCTGGCTTTAAAGGAAATGCCTGAGTAGGTGTAGGACTTTTGAAAATTTTCCCTCTGACTCAAATAATACATGCGTTCTTCCTCCACCAGCTCTATCTGCTCCTCTACACTTAGTGCCCATCCTTTTTCATTTCTCATCTGAATTAGAATTTGCATCAGCTAAGTCTCCCTGAAGACCTCAGTCCTAGTTTATATGGCTGTCTTAGCAAATCGCACAGACCTCATTCTTGCTGCTTATTGAACACTGTGTTCTAGTTGCCTATTCACGCAATGCCATGCCGAGATGGTAAGAGCAACCATCTCCTCCTTAGAGCAGTACTCTGAATTATATTCCTCGTACTCAATACTGTAACTTTGTACATAGGATTGAGGATCTGCTAAGTAAATAAAGCTCTTCAAAGTAATCTTTTTTAAAAAAATGTATAAGAATTGGCCCCCTGGAATTGTGATGGTAAGGGATTAGATATATTTTGGCCTTACATCACAGTGTTAAACATGGTATATGAACAATCAATGAAATACATAAGTGAATCCAGGGCCAGGGATTTAGCTCAGTGGTTTCGCTGCCTGGTGCGTAAGCGCAAGGACCCAAATTCAATCCCTGGTACCAAAAAAAAAAAAAAAAGTGAATCCAGTTGGAAGACTATAAAAAGTACTTCAATAATCTGCACATTTGAAATGGCAGAGCTCAAAAAGTTTAGAACAATCCATCATAAGCAGAGGGAAACACTCATCCACTATCAGTGCCTCCTGGCTGTGTCATTTCAGAATTGCCATAGTTATTATCCAGGTAAGTATGAACTTAGCTTTTATAGGAAATAGGAAGAAGCATGATTGGACCATGTCTACTTAGACCCAAGTTAACTATCTATCCTTCTCATAGATTTAGTAAGGAACCTCTCAAAATGTACTTTTTTAAAGATAATTTCTAATAAGCAGAAACTTTTCAATTACCTCACTTCACTACTGTAATTAGCCACAGGAGATGCCTGTAATCCAATTTGAGTTCTGCTGAGCAGTTTTATTTTCATTAAAAAAAAAAAAAAGAATAACCAAGTAGAAGCTGTCAGTCTCTGTAAAGTACTCTTGCTTAAGAAAACACTCCCAACAGCATTATGGAACAAACCAGTCCCGAAACTGATGCAGTCATGACATGGAAACCCCCATATGGAAGGGGAACAGACAGAATCCTGGCCCTACCTGATAGTCATTGAAAGCATAATCTATGTTTTCTTTTGGGAAAGTCAGGGACTTAAAAGCCATTTTTACTATAAACCATGACTCTTCACTTGGCCCCACAGATGCTCCACAGGTAACCAAAAACAGAACAAAGCTTGACCTTCATTTTGTATCTTTTGTTACTGAAAATCTTGGGCTAAATCTCTTCTCAACTCTGCTTACAGGTATGTTGATCATTTAGGGAGTGTCTAGGCAGGGCTGATTAGCTCTGAATTTACATGATCTCATCTACATTCAAGACTAAGGACACCAAGATAAGAAGTTTACAGGGATGATCAGCTACACCCAGAAGTCTTCAGCCATTGTTTCAAACTTGTGATCACCTGGCTTCCAGGAAATACAGGACCCCATATGAGGGAAACTGCCAGAAACAGAGGTAGTTCTTTCATGGGAAGAGAACTACTTCTCAGCCATGATGATTGCATAGATGTGAAACTGGGACTCAGATGGTGATCAACCTGCCCTCGATCCCCTAGCTGATCCTTAAAGCTGGCTACCTGCCTTGCAGGGGGGAGAAGTTTAATCCCCTTTAATCAGAGTGTGACCCCTCCAGCTGCTCAGGCTGGAGTCCCCCAACATCCTCTCCCACCTTTTGCTCAAAACTCTTTCCTGGACACATAATAGTTCACAACAAACTAAAAACCTTTTCCTTTGGACTCTCCTGACAGTCACACATTTTGCAAGGAGTTTGTATTTAAGCTGCTACTGTCATTGCCGAAAAGTCTTAACTGTACCATTGAGATATGTTTGGATTCAATATCGGGACAATAGCTACTTATTAAAGTTCTTTCAACATATCTGTGTTGTAGTATTTTCATAGAAAAAAGGTAATATATCAGCAAAAGAAGTTGAGGTTAAAAACCTGAGTATAGCTATAGATTGGGGTATGTTGAGAGTAACTATTCTGGAGAGAAAATAAATTCTGGAAATGAACATTTTGTCAAATGATACATCATAAAATTTTTAAAAAGTTAGCTTTAAACAATAGGTTTTAAGGCAATTAAAGGTTATATTTGTTCATTATTTTAAGATACCCTAAGAATAATTTGTATAAGCCCAACTCATTTAATATTCTAGTAACAGTTTTAAGAAAAAATCTTTTGCCACAGAATTAATAGCTATGACTTCGCTGATCTGTTAATAGATTTGTTTATATGGCCTAATATAATAGTTTTAAGAGGTGCTAAAAAGGCTTGCTTCTTTCACTGTACTAGATAAACAATTATTGTATACCTATCTAGTCCTGGCTTAAATTAGGTACTGGAAATGTACTTTTATTAGAATCTTTTTTCTTTTTTTTTGGTACTGGGAATCAAGCTCTAGACCTTGCCCTTGGGAGGCAGGCGGTGGTACCGCTGAGCTAAATTCCTGGCCCCTTAAAAAATCATTTTGTTTTTACTGGAAAGCCTTGCAAGTTTCTGAAACAAATATTTTGAGCTTTTCCACCCAAATATGTTGTGGTTTGTTTCTCAATAAATGTACAGAGTTTATATCTACATATGACACAAATTCAAACACATATATTCACCATGACAAGATTTTTGAAAACTGGTCAACTATGTATTGGGTTGCATCATTTTGTAATAATCTAAAAGTTTTATTTTTGTTGTAAATTGATCATGTATCCTAACGGTATATCTTTTGAGTAAAACATTTCTAACTAGAGACAGTTTGTTCTAAGACAAATATTGAAGAATTCAAAATATGATATACAAAGATAATGTCAGAATATTTATGTTTAAAACAACAAGATTTAAGACTGATCTCTTCTTAGTAAGATTTGCAATGAACTGAGGGGTTTTATTTTTGTCAGAATAATTTATGTTTTCTATTGTCTTTTGTTAGATTCAAAATATTTAAAAAATTAAGTTTTAACTAATTAGGGTTTACTTAAGCATCTTTTAAAATTTTGGTTTTTAATTATTGTTGCATAAACTATTATGATGTGATATATCTTTTTAAAAATATATATATAACTGTCCTGGTATAATAGTCATGATTGTTGTCTGAACATGCTTATAAAGTAACTAAATTATTTTGCTAAATTGCTACCTTGTGTATCACTTATGATATTTATTTATTTATTTATTTATTACTGGAGATGGAACTCAGAACCTTGCACTTTGGAGGTAGGTGGTAGCACCACTGGGCTAAATCTCCGGCCCTACTTGTGATTATTTAGATAAGAGTCTAGCTTCTCTTGGTCAAGAGACAGTCTTGCTGTACGACAAAAATGTACGTTCTTAGCTGGTAAAGCAGACACTAATTCTTGTACACTGTATTTAGAATTTTGTAGTTCTGTGTGTATATCTAAGAAATTCTAAAGGTGTCATAGAACTGTACTTAGTCTCCACATTAGTAAATGATGTGCCTTCTCCTAAGTGGGAACTCACGTTGGTTTACAAGAAAATGAGATCACATATATGCTAGTTTCCTAATAACTAACCTTCTTTTCACAGAAATCCTGCCTTTCTTTAGTTAACTTGGTTACTGTGTTTCTGAGTCCAAATCCACTGTACAGATTGGATTTCCTTTGCTCTCATTGGCTTGTTTTACATCTGCTTGTGAGCTTTTTAACTATAGTTTTTCAGAGTTCTAATGTTTAAAGGGGTGGCTACGTCAGATTTGACAATGGACTCTAGATAAATTTAGTCTAAGAACTACTCTTTCTAAATCTCTGATACTGCTCAGATTAGGCAAGAAGGGCTTTGTGACACAGACTCCAATCGTCTGCCCCTCCAATGTGGGACACATTCTGACACTCCAGGGAAAGCTACACTGTCACTGAGGGACAATACTGCAGATGGTTAATTGGCAATGCTTTAGAAGAGAAAAAAATACATTGAGAGACAAGGGGGTAAGTTGTGAGCATCAAAGAGTCACCTGTGTGCAGGGCTTACCCAAACTAAACAGAACCGTGGAGATGAAGGGGGGCTCTCATGACTGATTACCTCAGAGCAGAAAGACCTCCAAGTAGTTACAGCTGTCAGCAATGACTCCGGCTTTCTTTTGTGTTTTTCTAAGAGGATTTTCTTTTGTATTTGACCCTATAATCTTAAGTGATACTTTTTCATGCTCAAGCACCCAGCTTTCCTTTGTTTAAGCCCAGTTACCATTTTATTTTATTTTATTTTAGTAGCAAGGATCAAACTCAGGACCTTGTGCTTGCAAGGCAGGAGCAGTGCCACTGAGCTAAATCCCTGGCCCAGCTTAGTCCAGCCCAGCTACTTTTTTTTTTTTTTCTTTTTGCACTTTATTAAATTCTTTTATTGGTACATTGTAGGTATACAACACAATTACATTTCTCATTGGGAATTGTACCTTTACATAATGCATCTTGGTTCTTATTTTTTCCCCATTCCTAGACCTCCCTTCACCCCCTCCACCCTTCCCTATTTACAAAGACTTTGTTTCCATTTTTCCATTTCTCATCATTTTTCCTTTCCCTTCTTTCCTTTCCCCTGCCCCTCCCACTACCCCTACCCCTTTGGACCTTTTCTTCCTATTTTGCATTATTGATTATTCATTCTAATCATTGGTACATTTTAGGTATACAATATAATGACATTCATCATTGGAAATTTGCACCTTTACATAGTCTCTCTTGGTTCTTATTTTTCACCCTTGCCCAGCCCTCCCTTCAACCCCTCCATTCCTCCCTATTTACAAAGATTTTGTTCCTATTTTTCCATTTTCTCATATTAATCCCATTCCCTTCTATCCTTTCCCCTAGCCCTCCCACTTCCTCCCCCTTTGCCCCTTTTCTTCCTATTTCACATTACCTATTATGCATTTATAGCTAAGTGGATGCACATTGAGGCGATACTCTTAAGTGAAATCAATAGGACACACATGTATAAATACCTAATAGTTTCTCTGGTGTGAGAAACTGAAAGTGTAAATAAGGACTAAATGTATAATAGGTAATGTGAAACAGCCCAGCTACTTTTGAAGGAACTAACTTGAGGCCCTCAAGACTGAGGACTGGACTAAAGCAAGGGGGGTGTTGTAAGCGGCATAGCAAAATGGAACTTTGGAAGTGAGATTTTTTTTCTTAGAGACAAGTGGCTTCTCCAAGCTTCCTCAATTCAAGGGCATAGAGTGGCACCCCCAGCTCTCCTTACCCAGAAGAATGGACAGAAGATGCAGATGCTGGTACTGGGGGTCAAAGTCCAGTTTCATCTCCAGTGGACTTGAGGGAAGGGAGCGGGAGGACTGGGCACAGGAAGGGCTGGAGCAAGACTGACCATGTCTGCTGTCTCACGTCTTCCCTCCCCATTGCTCCTGGCTGTGAAAGACCCTGAGACTCCCCTCACAATGAGGTGGTGATTTGGGACCTGATCTCCTCGGAGTAAGCTTTGAATAAATCCTTTTCCCCTTTTAACCAAAAAATAAGAATTATGATGATAATAGGATGCTTTGTGTAAATATGCTTCTTTATCAAAGTGCTTAGCAGGCAATAGGCACTCAACAAATGTTAGGTGAATATGAACCCTGCGCTTTCCTGTAGTCACATTATCATAGCTTTTTCATTTTGTTGTAGATTAATTTCAAACTACAGTTCTCTGCTCACATGTATCATGTGCTAACATTTCTTTCCAAGGTCAGGTTTTTTTGTTTGTTTGTTTGGTTGGTTGGTTGTTAAGTGGATTAGAAAATACAGTGAGAATTTAAATGCTCTTTTTAGTAGATTTGGGTGACTGCTCTTTTAATTTTTGAATTTTTAAAACTCTTTCTTTGCAAACACAATTTGTCCAACAAAACTGTAAATCCCATTTTGTGAAATACCTTATCCACTATTTTCCAAGTGAATATGTTTTTCAGAAAACTAAATCCATACATACCTCTCTGATTTACTTAGGATACAATTAGCCTTCTGCTTCAACAAGTCTCAATAGCTAATGACCATTACGTCTACATAGTATGTCCCTTTGGGCAGAGGATAGTAAAACAATGAGCCAATGTTTGAAAAAGAAAATATACAAGTATCATATCAAGTATTTCTTCACAAATTACTCATCAGTGACAAAAGAAAAGCAGGAACTTGTCAGTTGAGAAAGATACCAGACACCACCTTAAGCAAGTGCTTAAAGATCACATTAGTAGGAGCCAATCAACATCATGTCCCTTTCATGTGATTCCCAGTGAAGGGCACAAGGGCGATACTGGTACAGTTCTGCCAAAAATGCTCAAACTGATCTAATCATAAGGAAACATCAGACAAACCAAATTAAGAGACATCTTACAAAATTACTGGCCTGTGCTCTTCAAAACCATCAAGGTCAGGAAGCACAAAGAAAGGCTCAGAAACTTCTCTGTACTAAAGGAGAATAAAAAGAACAATTACTGTGTAGCATGATATATGACATTTGATTGGCTCCTTAATGCAAAACAAAGGAGAAGTAGTATTGATAAAGGATATTACTCGCAAAACGGACAGAATTTGAAATATAAATTATAAATCAGATAATAGTTTGTCAAAGTTAAATTTGATAATCATGTTGCATTTATCTAAGCAAATATCCTTATTCTTAGGAAATATCCACTGAAGCCAGATGTGGTGGTGCATGGGTGTAAACCCAGCATTCAGGAGGCTGAAGCAGGAGGATTCCTGAAAGTTGGAAGCCATTCTGGACCACAGAGGGAGTTCAAGGCCTGAATTATGTCAAAACCTTTATGTAGCTCAAAAACAAAGGAAACAAATAAAAAAAGAAAGCGCAAAGACAAAATGTGAAGGGTATATGGAAGTTCTTTTTTCTGTTCTTACAAATTGCCTGTGAGTTTAACATTCTGCGAAAATGAAAAATTATCTTCCAAAATGCCCTCCTGTGAAATATATTTTGATGTTAGACACTCAGGTATATTCATTTGGTGGTCAGTTACCTTGAAAAAAGTTAGAGCCTCTATCAGTTGTTAAGTAATAAAAATTCCAATTTAGTGACCTTAAACCACAAAAATTTATGATTTTTCTTTTTATGATACTGAGTTCAGCTGAGCTGGTCTTCATCACAATCCCTGGACTGAAGGTTTTTGTTCTGCTGCATTTAGCTGGAGCTCAGTCTGGCTGAACATCCATTCAGCCCCTAGGATTTCTCTTCAGTAGTTTTTTTTTCTTTAGAGACAGAAGTAAGCTGCAAGGCATCTTGTCCTTTTAAAGTCCAGGCTCAGAAGTCCTAGGATGTCTCTTTGGTGAAGTTTTATTGTTAGAAGCACACCACAGACTGGACATGGTGCTTGTAATCCCAGCACACCGGGAGGCTGAGGCAGGAGGGTCATAAATTCAAGTCCAGCCTGGGTAACAATGATTTAGCTGAACCTGTCTCAAATTTTTAAAAAAACAGGCTGAGGTTGTAGCTCAGTGCAAAGGCCCTGAGTTCAGTCCCTAGTACTGAAGAAAAAAAAAAAAGTCACAGTACAGCCAGACTCAAGCAGACAGGAAACAGAAACTGCTCTTGATTTAAGGAGTGGCCTTCCAGAGGTGGGAACTGCTGCCAGCCATATTTTAAGGCTAATTACCACAGATCCAAAATAAAAGAATTAGTTTTGAACATAGTTCTCTATGAGTATCATTTAAGTGCATTAGTATGTGAAATAAATGTCAGAAGACTTTTAATTTGAATGGAACTTACCATAAATTTAATATACATATTGTGTATATCCATTCAGAATTATCACTTATAATTGCAGATTAGATGCAGTTTATTATAAAGTATTTTTTCATTATAAAAGTGTCAGCATATTCTGGCTTGAGCCATTTGTTAGGATTTAAACTTGTTTGGTTCTTGTCAGCTACTAAGAGACCATTTGTATAATGAACTTCTGAATAAAAGAGATAAAGGGGTATTTCTGCTGGCTCATGGAGGAAGGAAGGACGGTGAAGCTCACATGCTCTCTGCCTGAGACATTCTTCCACTTCCCTGGCTCTGGCATAGACGTCTGTCAAAGAATACATTCAATTTCCCTCAGAACCCAGTTGCTAAGAGTGTTCCCATGATGTGTGCCTGTGGTTGCCCTAATCTCTCTGACAGCTGATAGGGAATGTCTGGCTACATCCTGGTTGTCCTGTCATGACACCTAGAAAAACTTGTTTGTTTTTTTTTATAATGTTCTGCCTTTTAAATTCAGAAGCATTGTATATAAACTGGCTGAGAGCAGGCTGCTGCAAAGATCGAGGTCCATGTCTGTACAATGGTAGTATTGCAACTTTATTTTATTTTTCTGCCAACCATAAATATTACAGAATGCTTATCAATGCCAAAAATATGAATAGGATTTCCTTTTTCATCCTAAGTTTTGTTTCAATATATCTTTATTATGAAATATTTTAAACATATACAAAAGTGGGAAAAATTCTACAGCATTCCTTGTGTACCCATCACGTGGCAGTAACAACTGTCAATATGGCAGGGCCAGGTTTTATCTCTACCCCTTTGCTGCTCCCAGATAGCTGGTGGACTTTTTAAAAGGCAAATTCCAGTCATCATAATTTTATCTATAAAAACATTAATATGTATTATTAAGGAGATGTATTTATTTATCTATTTTGCTCTTTGACACAGAGGTTTTCTATGTAGTTCAGGCTGGCCTTGAACTCACTATGTAGCCCAGGCTGGCCTCCAACTTCCAGTGATTCTCCTGCCTCAGCCTCTCAAGTGCTGGGATCACAGGTGTGTGCCACCATGCCCAGCTAAGGAGAATGAATTTAAAAACATCATAATTACAATACTACATGTGTCTTGAATAGTTAAGAATAATTTCTTTATATCACCCAGTATCAAGTCAGTGTTCAAGTTTCACTGATAAACTAAAAAATATCTTTTTTTGGAGTTATTTCAATCAAAATTCAAACAAGTTTCACATATTCTATTTAGTTGATAACAACTGTTAAGTCTTCAGTAGGACAAAAGCAAAGCAGAAAGGGGCAGAGGAATGGCAGAGGAAGGACCATGGAGTCAACTTTAAACATATCAGATAAGACCTTGCTTAAAAGATTGTAGCTGAGCAATGACTGCATGAAGTTTGTGAGAGAGGCAGCTGGTGGGGTGGATGTCTGGAATAGTTTCAGGCGGAAGTAATGGAGAACAGTGAATGCAAAGGCCCTGCGGCAGAGCACACCTGTATTCAAGTTCACCTTGGACTGTGGAGAACAGTGTGGACAAAGACCAGTCTGGGAGTAGAAGAGAGATGCACACTAAGAAGACCATGGAAAGAGGGGTATTGAGGTGAGAAGATACAGGTATGGAGAGTTCAAGAAGCACATAAGACACTGATTTAAATAGAGAGGACAGGTAGGCAGTGTACCAGTGAGGAATTCCCTTAGCTATACTTAAGCACTCCAGGACAAGAAGGTGAATAAGGTCACAGGAGGATGCTGGTAGACCTGAAGGGAATGCAGAAGACTGAGTCCTGAGGTAGGGAAACAAGCAAAGGAAACAGAGAAAGATTGACTTGCATGTTAGAGGGAAAACTAGGGGATTAGTACCTTTACCCATTTGATGACTTTGTCACAGTTTTGATTTTCTCTATGAACTTCAGTGATTGCTTATCAAATTTGTATTTAATAGGAGTACTTGTTAGATACTGAGAATAGACTGAATAGTAAGAAAAATGCTTTTACTGAAAATATAGTTTTAAGATACAAGTATATTTGCTATAAACACATATGCACAGAGACACACATGAACTCAATCTGACAAGGGACAGGATATTAGGAGCTATTTTAAAAAAATTTTGAAGTTGATCAGATTCATATCCAAAGAATCAGCAATTCTACTTTCAGTTTTATAAAGAAGAAATGGGCACATCTGTTCTTTAAAAGATGTAACAAGAATATTCATTGTACCACTGTTCATGAAAGCAAAAACCTAAAAACTTCCCAGAGGCCACCAACAGTCATAGTAGTGCTAGAGCTTTTGCAAATGGTAAAGGACCAAGAGGTAGGAGAGGGGACAGAAGGGAGAAAAAGGAGGTACAGAAGAATTAAAACGTGTTATGTCCATGTGTCAACTCTAATCACTGTGCACTCCAAATATGTACTAATAAAAATAAAAATTGTTAAAAATTGGAGTTAGAGGTCAGAAGAATTATTACCATTGAGGGAGGGTGGGTGAAGTCTGGAAGGGGTGAGGGAGATGCAAGTGCATTTATGATTTATATATTTTTTCTGTATTTAATACTTCAATAAATAATTTGTATTAAAATTTGATGAATGAATGAGTTCTTATTCTAAGAATATCTGTTCCTTCTTGTTTATACATCCCTTAGAATTGACTTTTGCAGTATATAGTTAATTCAAAACACAGCCCTTTAGGGTCCGGGGATTTAGCTCAGTGGTTTCTTCACATGCTGCACAAGCACAAGGACCCGAGTTCAATCCCCGGTACCAAAAGAAAACAAAAAACAAAAACACAGTCCTTTCAATGTACCATGTGCTACATACTAAACCAGGCACTGGAAATACAGAGACCACAAGAGGTATAGTTTCTCTCTCTTCACAACAGTTGATGATGTAGTTTATTTGGTTTGAGAAAAAAATACTATCACCATTTCTGTACAAGTCTGGACCATAATTAATGAATGATGAAATGTTCTGCGGTGCATGTTTTAAAAAAAGTTATTTTTTTTTCTGTGATGCTTTTTAAAAAATAAATTTCTCTCAACTCTTTCTTTGATTCAGCAGTCCTGCATCCATATCGAACTTTATATTTAATAATTTTCCATAATCTCTGGAAGATAAGGACGTCAAATTTACTGGCACTTGAGCTACTTAAATTTGGCCATATTTAAGCTCTATGAAAGGATCACATTTCTTCTGAGCTTATTTGCTAATGAGTGAGTGATTTGCAAAAGTGCATGCTCTACATTTTCCTTCTTTAAGACTTATGTGAGACTTTATCGGGTCCCTATATTTCTTTTGGAAGGACACAAAAGGGACATCATTATCTACTCCCCTATATTTAAATGTGAGAAGCATGTGTCCAATTAAATCTAGTGCTTCCTCTTCATTGTTCTCTATGAATAATTAACCTTTCTCTAAGTGCTAACATCAGTAAGGTTTTGAATCCCCTCTCATCCAAGGGAAAAATAAAATAAAGAGCAAAACTGGTGCTTCTTTAGAGTGTTTTTTAATCACCTTGAAAGATATTTAACAATAAAAGATGAGTGTTAAAATCTCAAATGTTGATCCAAAAATTATTATTTTGTTTGTTCTTTGGTGATAATGATTTTATTATTAATGTGAGCTTCTTGAAAGTAATAATGTTCTCTAATGCAATCATTTAGAACAATATGGTCACCAATCTACTTTTATTAGTCACATGGGAGCACTATAAATCAATTTATATGATCTTTGCAATTGAAACTTGCTGAATGCCAGCTGTGTTAATTTCTGTTAATTATCATCCTTTTAAATCTCATTCTTTCTGTAAGTAAGATATGCACTTTAGAACTTTTTTTATAGTTTAAATTGTCTGTTCAGCCTCCTACAGGCTTCTACATGGTTTTTGCCCCTCTAAGTTGATTTATAATATAACCTTGAAACAAGGAGAAGCATTAGTTGGCTGCTGTTTAAATAAATGACTTGTCAGCTGCTTTACAACTATGGTTATTTCTTTGGCTAGAAAAATTGTTAGATAGCAGGCCTTTGAATCCCTAATTATTTCAAAAATTTGGCCAAACATGCTTGACTATGTCCATCGCCCAGCTAGAGAGGAAATAATTGATTTGTCTACACATTTGATTTTGTCAGACTTAACTGTCCAGTTAAGGAGTTGCAAATGTAATGAAATCTTTTTACATTTAACCTGTTAAAACACTATCATTTTCTCTGTTCAATTCTTGCTTATTTTGTGAGACAGCGGTAAACGGCCTTAAGGAGTATCTAGTGGTCCCTCCTTTGGGTCCCTTCTTTCTCCCGGCATTCCTGGTTTCTACCTCAATCACATCACAATGCACTTACCGTACCCATTTGGAAACCTCAAGATCCGACTAGATGTTTTCCTGTGCATCACCACGGACTGATCACAGTACCTGAACATTTACTTTATCTCTCCTCTTTATCACTACAATGATTGCCTCTTTCAGCCTTTCAAAATTTCTGACTTTTAAACTGACTTTCTCCAAGCATTTCCTCTCCCCTACTGGCCATACACTCCCTTAGGTCACCCATCGTTTGACATGACATGCAAATGTGAATGACTGCTCCTCACTGATTTTTAAAAGAACACATTCACTCAAATGGGTCCATCAAGCTAGTGTTTATCTTCTCTTTATGCATTATATTTTGCCATATTTCTTGAAAAATGAGTTCAGTTCTTGTAATGAAAATACACAATTAAAAAAAACAATCCAAAACTTAGAGCTTAACCTTCAATGCCATTGGGTTCTACATACAATCTCTTAAGCACAGTATGGAAATTCCTTGAGAACAGAGTCTCTACCCACATCTACAATCTTTTGCATTTCTTCCCTAGTACTTTATCCCCTGCCTATTCAATATTGTTTTACGCCTCCATGCATTTTTTCCTAGTCGAAGTGCTGGACTGGAATTCTACAAAGTACTCTAGCAGTCTGCTTGTGCTACCATAGCAACATACTCAGACTGAGTGGCTTAAACAAAAGAAACTGAATTTCTCATCGTTCTAGAGGCCAGAATTCTGGGATCATGCTGCAGGCTGGGATTCTCCTGGGGCCTCCCTCCTTGGTTTGTAACTAGACCCTCCCCTTCTTGCTGTGTTCTCACAAGGCTTCTCTTTATGCTTGTACGCAAATCCCCTGTATTTTTTTGTATGTCCAAATCTCCTTGGATTAAAAGAACACCAGTCAGATTGGATTAGGAGTCTCCCTAATGCTTCATTTTAACTTAATCATTTCTTTAAAGGCTCTATCTCCAAATACATTTTTTGTTGTTGTTTTGAGACAGGGTCTGGCTATGTAGTTGGCCTTGAACTCACTCTGTATCCCAGGCTGGCCTCACAACTTGTGATTCTCCTGCCTCAGCCTCTCAAGAGCTGGGATTAAAGGCATATGTCACCATTCCTGGCTCTTGGTGAAAGTTTTGGATTTTGTGTGTGTGTGTGTGTGTGTGTGTGTCCAAATACAGTCACATTCTGAGGGATTGGGAATTAGGATTTTTTGAGGGATGGAATTCAGTACACGACACAAGCAGCACAATAAGTGACAATAAGAAATGCTGATTTTGCAAATGCAAGGGGGACCAAGAGATGAAGGGAGGGGGAAGAGGATAAAACAGAATTAAGATGCATTATGCACATATACCAACTCCCCACAAGGAATGTAATTGTGTACTGCAAATGAAAAATGAAAATTGAAAAGGTAAAGAAAAAAAAAAAGAAAAAAAGAAATGTATTTTTCTAACCCTGGAGTACATCTACTGTGGTGGACCTGCACTGCCTCTACAGGCCAGGAAAAGGCCCCTTGACGGTTTCCACAGTGTAGACTAAGATGAAGGAACAGTCATGGAACCCTACCCCCACCATCTCAGAAGAGGACCAAAAACTAAGGACTATGGAAAATTATGAAAATCATGAATACTCTTTACATGTTATTTTTCCTTTATCCAAGTCTATCTGGTAATAAAAGGTGCTAACATTTTTTTTTTTTTTTTTTTTTTGTACCGGGGATTGAACTCGGGACCTTGAGCTTGCGAGGCAGGCACCGGAACCACTGGAGCTAAATCCCGGGCCCAAGGT